>NC_048312.1:14019212-14695219 GCF_013100865.1 Trachemys scripta elegans
CCCATGCCTCCGGACCCTGCGCCGCCGGAGCCTGGGAGGGGAAGCGCCCAGCCGGGGGCGCAGGGTCCGGAGGCAAGGGGGCTGCCTGAAGCCCATAGCGCTCGGGCAGCTCGGCTCTTAAACAGAGCCGAAGAGTCAGGGGAGGAGCAGAGCAGCAGCGGGAGGGGAAGTGCCCGGCCAGCATTTTCCCGGACATGTTCGGCTTTTTGGCAATTCCCCCCAGACGGGGGTTTGATTGCCAAAAAGCCAGACATGTCCGGGAAAAAACGGACATATGGTAACCCTAATAAAAACACACATTCCAACAAGGATGTCAGCTAGTTTACATGTAGTGATTTTTGTGTGCATGTATGATGTGAACACTCATCCAGCAGGAAATGGACTGAGAGCACCTACTCATTCAATATAGGCACAATAAGCAGAGAGACACTTTTCAGTGCTAACACATCTGAACTGATTACCTTTGTTTTAGGAGTTAGCTCTAACTCTATTCAGCAACAAGGCTAATTATCAACTGTAGAACTGATTGCCTTTATGAATGCTGGATCTTTCCGACAAAGAATTCCAGCCGCATCCTAATTTTTCTAATAACCCTAATCGAAAAATATTATTCCTCCTGGTGGAAAGTACTGAATGCAGGGGACTGGACTAGATGACCTCTTGAGGTCCCTTACAGTCCTATGATTGACAGCAGTATTCTACGACCATCTCTTCCTGTAGAATAATGAATTTTTTTCCTGTCCTGCTGAATTAAAATAAAGGGACAAAAAAATAATAAACTAGTGAGTTCAAGATATGCTTCCGTTTTTTCCCATTGGATTGATAATATAATCAGAAGTTCCCATCAGTGTGAAGAAAGAGGTCCGATAACAAATCTCCTCTTAAAGGAGGAGATGATTACATTTGACTTGGGGGGAAGAAAGGGAAATCAGAGCCTCTTCAAGATTTTTTTTTTTAAATCTAGAAATATTATGTCTGGAAGATTTTTTCCATATGGATTATCTTTTCCAAATCAGTATTGCCTGATAGGCCTCCTCTGTCTCAAGCCACCTTTATCACTACAGAAGAAAATCAACACATTCTTCTTTCTTCACACTTCAATTTAGTTGGAGATGAGCAGATACAAGATAAGGAGCAATTCAGATTGGTAACAGTAAATCGACTTGTTATTCTAGACAGGTCCTCAGAGCCATTAGCTCAGCACTAACGATCCAAGTTCTTCCAAAATGGCAGCTGAAAATACTTTGTGCTTTTCCTACTCTGCAAACATCATTACATTTCTATCTGCTTTTTTACATTGAAGTATTTGACGACTCCACGTTGGCATCGACTGCTATGTCCAGCCAGTTTTTGGATCACTGAACAACACTAGCATTTGTCCAATTAACTGAAGCTGATCCTTGTATCCTATCTCCTGATTCTTCCCTAAGAGTAAAGTCAGTTACAGTGCTGAAAGAACTGTGTGATGCCAAATGGATGGGGGTCTTTTGCCCCCCCTCCCAGATGCAGGAGATCATCGTTCATTGTATGCATTATTCAAAGGAATCCACTATACAGTGGTTCTCAAACTTTTTGTGTTGGTCACCTCTTTCACATAGCAAGTCTCTGAGTGTGACCCCCCTAAGCATGGTGGGGCTATCAGCCCTGGGCATGGCCATGCGTGGGGCTGACAGCTTCAGCTCTGCTGCCGGAGGCTGACAGCTCACAACCTCCACGTAACCACCTCATGACCCCCTAAGTGGTCAGGGCCCCCAGTTTGAGAACCCCTATCAGGACTTCACACTGACAAACACAGAGAATCTTAGTACCTTAGAGACTAACAAATTTATTAGAGCATAAGCTTTCATGGGCTACAGCCCACTTCTTCGGATGCATATAACCCATGAATGCTTATGCTCTAATAAATTTGTTAGTCTCTAAGGTGCCACAAGTACTCCTGTTCTTTTTGCGGATACAGACTAACACGGCTGCTACTCTAGAGAATCTTGAAGTCATACCAATCATTTCCTAATACTAGACTTTCTGCTTCTCTTTTGAACTCTCTGGTTTTCTCAAGTACTAGTTTGCAGCCCTGTTACTCAACCAAGAACAAACCCCACAAGCAAACATTCAACACCCATGATCCTTCTCACTCTTCAGTGAAATCTCTCCTTCTTGAAGCCTTTCAATGTTAATCCAGTATGGAAAGAAATATGTTCTAAAAAAATGTCATCTCTAACAATGACTGAGTATATGATATGCCTGTTCCCTTTGTGTAATTCAAACCCCAGTCCTGCAAGATGCCCCATACAGGCAAACTTCTCTTTCCCACCGGAAGCCTCATTGCGGCTCTGGATAGGTGAAAGGGTCTGCGCCCACGTTGCACTTTGTAGGATTTGGTTATTGGATTGTGAGCTCTTCAGACAGAGCTGTTGCTTCCTCTCCGTTTACTTCATCACCCAGCACAATATGTCAGTGCTTAGGAAATAAATACCAAAAGCCAGTCAGATAAACTAATATAATCCCTTTTCCCGTATCCCTGGTGCACATCGAACTTCACACACTGAGTCTATGGTCATCTCCAGAGTTCTCATTAACTGTGATGGAAAGGTCTATTGTTGCACCTGTTGGAATTTCTCTCTTTTCCATTTCATACGTCCTTCTTTCACACTCAAAGCAAACGAGAAAACACACACATTCGTCAGCAGAACTTGAGCCAAATCTTGGTCCCTGTGCTAATCTCAAATAAAGGCTATTAAGTGAGAGGTGTCATTATTATTGATAATAATCAAACCATGAATCACATTCTAACAGATACACTGTCATTTTCTATGCCATTTCTATCTGAATCCGTTGATTTAATGCCAGTTTTCACTCTTTCCCCGCAGCAGCTCCTTCTTTCCTGATCACTTTCATTCTCAATGGTGGAAACGAACTTTTGGAGCCTAATCCCAACAGGCCCTTGCTCTGCTATCGATGCCTTTTGCAAAGGGAGTTTTGACAGACTTCTGCTGGTGATAATCTGATCGAGAGAGACTGATATATTCAGGCTGGCTTACCTGCTGCCACATCGTACCCACCAACAAAAATAACTATTATGTCCTAAGCATCTAACTCATACCCCTCTGTCACAAGCTCACTCACCACACTGGCGCCTCCTGCTGGGTGTTTCGGGAATTAGCTCAGCCCCAGCAGATGCGCCCTCTGGTGGTGGTGGCTGTCCCATTCTCGACTCCGCCTGCAGACCCATTATGGCTCCTTCTTCTCGGCCTCTGCTTCGTAGCACAGCCCTCTGGCCGTGTCACCATCTGGTTTCTCCCCCTGCTGGGGGACTCCTCTGACAAGAGTCCAGCCACTTCTCACAGCAGCTTGGCAGTCCACAGCCGGGACTTCAGTAGCTAGTGGGAGGGGGCAGGCCCACCCACTACTCCACGCCCTGGCCCAGGGACCCTGCAAACAAAAGCTTCCTGCTGCCTCTTCCTTCCAGCTCACCGTCTCTATTCCATGAGTCACTTCCCTGCAGCCTCAGTTCCTTCTGCTCCTTTGCCCTCTTCTGAAGGCCTGAAGCCTGTAAGTCCTGGCAGCCCACCAAGAGCCCTCTAGGAAGCCAGTCTTCTCCCTAGGGCTCCCTGGAGCAGACTCACTCATTCTGGTCTGCAGCTTCCTTTTATATGGGCCGGCTGGGCCCTGACTGGCTGCTCCAGCCGCTGCCCTAATTGTCTGCAGCCACCACCCTAACTGGCTGTTTCCCCTGCAGCCACTCCTTAGGCTGCCTCCCTAGGTTGGTTTTAACCCTCTAAGGGCCAGTGCGGGGCAGGCACCCCATCACACCCTCACTTTAGATGTGCAAGGTTCCCAAAATGTATTCTCTTGGGCGCTTGCCACATTCCCACTGAGAGGGAGTGGATCTGAAGATGGTAGGACCTGTAGGATGGTTAGAGGAAAAGCTCATTGCTAGTGATGTAGTAACAGCAGAAGTGCCTGCCTCAATGTCTCACCATTGGCAAATGCATGTGTCAAAAACAGATAGTTAAGGGTTAATGCCTCTTTTACCTGTAAAGGGTTAAGAAGTTCACCTAGCCTAGCTGACACCTGACCAGAGGAACCAATGGGAGGACAAGATGGTTCAAAGGGAAGGAGGGAAGTTCCCTTTGTCTGTGAGTTTCACTTTGGACCAGAGTGGGAAAGCTCCAGAATTCAGCCTCTTATTAAGTAGTGAGTATTAGTGAAGGAAATAAATCCTTTTGAACCATCTTGTCCTCCCATTGGTTCCTCTGGTCAGGTGTCAGCTAGGCTAGGTGAACTTCTTAACCCTTTACAGGTAAAAGGGGCATTAACCCTTAACTATCTGTTTATGACAGCCTGGTACAAGGCTGCAGCTGCAGAATGGCAGGATAAACCTGTGTCACTGGTCACTCCTAGATATCAGTGTCCTCCAGTGCTGGTTCTTGTTGAGGAACAGCAAGCCCTGGTACATATCCCTGTGACACTCCAGGAAGTGGAGGCAAGGTGCAGATATACCTCTCTGCTTTCATCTCTTAGATCCCCTTCCTTCCTCAGAGTATGGACCATCCGTCCTGAGTGTTTGAAAAATGCCTGGCACATAGTGGGCACTATCAGAAATATAATAATAAATACTAATAACCCCTTCCTGACTTACACTCTGTGTAATATGAACGTATGACTGTCCACACTATGGTCTTGTCTGTCTCTTCCTTCCCATTTTCTACACTCAAGCCACATTTTCCAGAGATTTCTGTCCTGTGGTACTTCTGTGCAAAATTTCAGGCGTGACACATGTCAAGCTACAGCAGAAGTGGATTTCACAATACGGGGGCAGAGCCTCAGCTGGTGTAAACTGCCCATGGCTCTTCTTTAAACTCTAAACCAACGCAGCCATGAATAATTTAAATGATACACTAAGTATGGATAGTTTCAGGCTGAAAAGATACAGGAAAACTTATTCTGATCTCACACTGGTTGTACACCACTGTAGTTCCATTAGGCCTGATTCTTCTCTCACTTTTTTATTAAATTTATAAATTGTATTTCAGGAGCACCTAGAGGCTGCAATCAGGGATTGGCTCTCCATTGTACTAGACACTATTCATACATAATAAAAAGTGGTCCCTGCCTCAGAGGGGCTAGTAGTCTGAGTTTAAGACTTTTACACAGGTGTAGCTGCTCCTCTGAAGTCCACCGTGTTTAAAACTGGTAGAAGTAAGAGGCCCATTAGGCTTCAACTGAGTTACTTCTGGCTTACGTCAAGCAAGTAATAGCAGAATCGGGCCCATTAGGTCTAGTAGTCACATATTTTAATTATATGTTTTTAACAATGCTTCATTTAAAGTAGCTCCAGTCACTTTCACAGTGAACCTTTCTTAACAGGTGAAAAATGAATGAAAACTACATCATTCACTCTCATATCCTTCTGGGAGGAAAGGTATTTAACTGTTGTGGTAACTTATCCTGACTTACTAATACATTTAGAAACACCATCTGGAGGAAATTTTCACCCTCTCCCCTAGTGTTTCCAACATGATCTGCCTTTGCCTGTAGGCACGCTGCATCACCAAGTAATTACCTGATTGGAAATTAGTGCAGAAGCTGACAGATGCTTTCAAAAACCCTAAAACAACCCAAAGAAATCCAATCCCCCACATGCCTTTATTTTTGTTTTAGTGCTGCAGGTAGATATAGAGCTGTGCAGAATATTCAAACCGATGCTCCAAATGATGAGGAATCCTGCCTGCCTTCAGGTCTCTCATTAATAACTGAAAACTCACACAAGGTTTATCAAGTGGTGCACAAATCCTTCAACAAGATCCTGATCCCAATTTTGAATGAACTGTGGACTCCCAGCTTCTGAGCAAAATCAGACCAAACTTGACACTAACTAAATCTACCTTTGACATCTGGGGGTTCTCTGAATCTGAAACTCAAACCAGAAATCAGGTGGAGTGAAAATCAGGTGAAGGGATACTAAAAAATGGGCAATATTCACTGGAGCTGCACCAACTGACACCAGCAGTGAATTTGATCCAAAGTATTTACTAGCCAAAATAGTCACAAAAAACAGCACATTTTATACAAGTGTTGTCAGAAAGATAGTTCTGAATTATTATGTTGAAACCCAATTCTAAGAGCTACAGTGATCTAAGTAGAGAACAGAAAGAATACCATTTGACCTGCATGTCCAATAAAAACTAAGACCTCTCAAATTTCAAATAAGGAATGTTCGCAATGAACTGCTCATGACTGAGCTACAGATGACCAGGAATTATTCAGCTAAGTGATTAACTAAATACATTTCTAATAGCAAATACATTCACACAGACTGCTGCTGCACTCTGACAGACACAAACACTTCCTGCCAGAGGTCGCTGGCCTTCACCTGGCAATTCCAAGTCAACGTAATCATCTTTCCTGCTGCATCACCAGTAGTGAACTCCAACATGCCCTCCTACTGGGAAGTCCTTTTCCTCTCCACGGGGATGTGACAAGCTCCCAAGAAGGGAACTTTACAGAAAACAATGAGTGAACCTCAACAAGTTTGGCTTAGTTCACGTAAGTACCTAAGGGTCTGGATGTTTCCACAGGTCTCTTAGAGCTGGAAAACTGGATTAGGGATCTCAAGAAAACACCTTCTCTGGCAGTGTATCAGCCCTTCCACTTCAAGTTCTAGGCAGTACTAAGAGGTACAGAGCATAAAATCAAATTAATATTAATAATTTATTCACGGAATGTAACCTCTTTTCCCATCTGCATAATGAGCAGGTTGCTGCATCCTCAAATTTATTAATTACGTAAATGTATAGGGTTTTCTTTGGATTTTGAAGATTTTGTTGCAAGTGTTAAAAATTCAAAATTCAATGTGTTTTGCTTAATTTTGACTGACCAGACATGCTCCATATTGACTGGAGCATACACGGGATGCTGTAATGTTACTAAGATCTGAAAGGTAAGAGAAAAGTTTTTAAAGGCAACTACTGTAAAGTTCTTCATGGATTCCATTAGGGTTTTACTGTCAAATTGCAGCGTGAGGAGGACAGCTGAATGCAATTATTCGTTGCTATTACTTCACCTAATAAGTTTCTTATAGTCTCTGGAGGAAACATAATGTTTGGCAACATGGGCTCATCTCTGGTCATCTCTGGTCTCTTTCATCTCTGGTCAAATGGTTAAACAGCAAGATGTACCTTTTTAAACATGTACAAATACAGGGCTACTGGAGAAGTGAACAGTCAAACAAGAGGCCATTCAGAGACTGAGTAAATCTGTCTCATAGTAGAGTTTGCTCTGCTGGTACTACAGTGAGAAGTCATTAATATTTCAGGGTCCTAGCAGGACAATGCTATTGATAATTTACTCTGCAGGTAGTTCCCTCTTGGTAACTCAGTGCTTGGAGGGGTGGGGGGACAGAGGAGGTGAAGCTGCAACTTATACGAAGGAACGCAAACAACTGAACTGTAGCCTTGTATTAATGCCACAAGATTTTTCTTTTACTTTAAATAGCACCATTTATGTCAGACTGAAAATGAACCAAGTTTATTGTATCTGGGAAGAGTTATGGTGTAGCATAAACCTATGTTCCAAGAACAAATGCATAAAGAACATGGATTTAGCACTGAGAATGGAAGCATTAAATCCTCGATGTTTAGATGCTTTATATTAGATTGAGCACAGGAATTGGGAGTAGTAAATGTATGCTTATGGAAGGATGTCTCAGAGTCAGGCAGAGAGGACAAAGTGAAGATGTGTGCATCACATGGAATTAGTCTGGTTAACGGTGACCGAAAAATGTCCCAATTAACTCAGCCTCATGAACAACAGATGATGGCCATCAAAAAAGTTAAATAGGCTTTGGATCAGGTCCATAAAGCCTATGATTTCAGATGAACAGGTCCGCCATGCAGGCACAAATAACCTTGTAGAGACTTAAAAAATGTGTTTTTTTTTCTGGGTCCAAATTCAGGTGTAGTTCAGACAAAACTCCCATAGACATTTTTGATGGGTCATGACTGCAGGAGTGCGCCTCATGTACTTAAATTACAGCCTAAAGCCCCCAATCCAGAGAAGCACTTAAACATGTCCTCAGTTCCACTGGGGCTACTCACCTACTGAAAGCTAGGGACATGCTTTAGAACTTTGCTGGATTGGGGCCTCACGGCATTTTTAAAGCATTTGTATAAATGAAAAGAGAGTTAAAATTGTCTGGTACAGCATGGAACAATCACATGCATTTAGGCACTTTAAAGCTAACTGTAAAGAGCAATTTCCTAGCAGCTAATTATAACCGGCTCTTTAAAAACCTCGCAGATTAATTTAAATTAAAAAATCATTTTCTAGCTATCTCTGTTGTCCAGCATAGTCCAAATGCATACCCAGAAATTGATTTTCATGCCTTTTAAAAAGATACTGGGAGGAAACTGTTCCCAGCCATTCTTCTTAAGCAAATGTCCTTATTAAACATATCCCTGCTAAGAGGCATTGACTGTATCATGACAGTCTTGAGGTCTATGGAATCCACTATTTTTTCTAGATTCTTCAATATTTATTCTTACTGGATTTCCAGCAGTTACATATTTGTAACGAAACCAAGAGAGTCTTTCTCCCTGTCCAGGCAACCAAGCTCCATATTAGATACTTTATCTCATAAAACCATAATAAGTTACCTCATCTTGAAACATCAAGACCACAATACAATGCAATAACTGTATTCCCCAACAGGAAGCAAAATGTTTCACACAATTTTGTAGGGAATTTTTAGTGTATTAACTAACATGCCCCCTGATTCAGGAAAACACTTAAGCACATGGTTAAAGTTAAGAATGCACTTAAGTACTTTTCCCCAAATACGGATGGAGTCAGGGATGTGTTTAGGTGCTCTCCTGAATCAGGCACCTAAGGAACAAAAAGTTTGTATTGTACAGGGAAGGAGACATCTCATAAGCATATAACTATTCACACATGTAACACATGCATTAATCTTTCTGATTAAAATTAATTTCCTCATTTACTGTCCACATGTTTTTCTTTGATTTGATCTTTTCAAGCCAGGGGTTCTCAAACTTTATTCCATGGATAACCAGTGACCTGTGAAATCTTTTTCTAGTGATTCACAGAACATAATTTATTGATAACCATGCCCTGAGGGTTTGGAGATGGAGAAGCAGTGGTCTATGGAGGGCCCTTTTCACTTGAAAATGCTCTGAAAATGCATAGAACTCTAGAACAAAGTAAACTACACCCCTGACAGTAGATTATTTCTGATACCATCTGCCCAATTATTTGAAGCTGCATTAGCAATGGCACTTTCTCTATTCCTCTTCCCCTGTACCTGTAGATGTGTAGATGAAAATGTTTATCCCTATTTCACTTAGAACCTTTGCCTCAAACATTAAAACACTTAAAAGATTTCCTTTCTCCAACTTCCAGAGAAAACTCTCCCCAGATCTGTCATGCAAAGAAGTTGAATACTCTGCGATGAGTAAACAGAATACAAATTCCCCACCTCTGGGTGTACTTGGGTTAATAAAACTAAGGCAATAAACCAGGACACTAGCTTTAGGTCATATGTTTATTTTCAGGCAGTGAAGAAAAGGCAGGAGCAAAGCATCAGTATCATTTTTATCTTGAGTTTAATGTAAACTGCATTGTGACCCTCTGGGGGAACAGTATCCTAATGAGACATCCACAAAGTGGATGAAATCTTATTTCAGTTTCTGACTGAGACAAGTATGAGCTTTTTGGCTGGAGATAACTGAAACATGTGACTTTCCTTCTGGAATTCCCTTTCAAGTTTTTAGGGGTAGCGTGTGACTTAGCAGCAGAACCCAAAAAGTGTTTTTTTTTTAAATATTATTAATGTTGTTGAACTACTGTCTATGCCACAGGGATATATTTTGTACTATTCAGGCTAGCCCATCTTTACATCATTTTAAAGGCAAATTACATACATACACATTAATAAAGACAGAGAATGCAACACTGGCCGTTAAAGCAAAGGAGAAAAAAAATTAAGTAGCTATTTGACAATTGAAAGCCACTTTTAACAGGTAGCGTACCCCTCCATCAGTTCCTGAAAGCCAAGAAACAGCCAGCTAGCCACACATGAAACAGACACTTAGCTGGCTTCCAATTCCATAATGTACTACAGACATTAAATAAAACAGTGGGTGCTCTTATGCCTACCTTCATCTATTTTCTCTGGTGTGTGCATGACAGTTGTCCTTGCCTTTTGTGCGTATCTCAGCTACGTAAGTTTTTAGTTGGGTAGCAAGTGCTGATGTCCACCCCATTGCCTAACTTCACTTCAGTTATGACATGATCCTCCACACAGTATGACCTGCAGCTCTCAACAGAAAAGGAATAACGCCGCTCTGTCTTCTGACATCAGCATCCGCCCTCTGCTAAGAAACAGCAGAATTCCAGGGCCTTGCAAATTGGCTTCCCAGTGAATGACACATCAATAGAACAGACCTGGAGAATATTCTGTGTGCCTTATTTGACCACCTCTGTTCCAGGATGTTTGTGTGTGTGTGTGTGTGTGTGTGTGTGTGTATATATATATATATATATTTTACACAACCAGTCCTGGAACAGAGCTGACCAAATAGCACATAGGGCAATAGGGCAACCCCTTCTTTCAGCAGTCTCAGCTCACACCAATGCCTGGTTCAAAGACAGCAACTCTGCCTCAACAATTGACTCAGAGACTAAGGCAGAGAGCAAACTGTCCAGCTGCTCACCCAGCTTCCTCTCCAAGGACCACTACCTCCACGTAGTACTTGGGAGCACTAATACCACCACAGCATGTCTTCCCAAGACTGAACATTTGATCACACTCTACGAAAAAAGAACTTAGACTAAGAGTAACAGTGCCACTTGGTGATGTCAGCCCTATGAATACTATAATTAGTTGAAACTGCAAGGAAATTTTTGTATGCAGAATTTAATTACCCAGTTGGACTTTGGCCAGAACATCTGGGCTAACAGTCCTATGCTTACAGAAGTCATAGGATCTTTAATAACCACCATGATTAGGACCCTGGTTTTACATCTGCTCCAAAGGACAATAGCCTCAATTTTGAGCTGTATCTCCCAGTGGGGGAGTGTACATGGGAAAGGAAGGTGGCTGTACATCACCTTTGTACTGCTGGAGTTCTGGGACTGTTAGGGGCTGGTGCAGCTCACTAAGACTTGCTCTGTTTTATGTCTGTACTGTATTGGGGACCATCTGACAGCCAAGAACAGCCAGAACACCCAGTACTCTGACCATCATAGGCATAGTTTGATTTCTATATTTGGGGGGGGGAGCTCCAGTCAGCCAATGGGGCCGCATGTGTGTGGGAGGTAAATTCCAAGCCTGCCCGAGGCTTGCAGTTTGGGGGGGGCAACACCCTCCTGACCCCCCAAACTACGCCCATGCTGACCGTACCCTTATACGGGGGGGCTGTGAGGTGGACATATGGTGCTGCTTTTCTGAGGAATTCCTCTCCGTTCCAGGGGAATTCCCAGGTGTGGGATATTCAGCTGCTTTCTGGCTCCTTTTATCCACAGGCACACAGCCCACAATTCGAGACAGTATGTTCAATTTACAATGGCCCCTGCCCCACGATGGAGATCTTGGTTCAGTACCAAGCTAGAGAAAAAGATGTCCCTAATACATCACTAGCATCACTTCCCAGAACACCTAGGTTTCCCTTTGAGTTCTCCCATCAAAGTGGTGACCCAGCCTGACCGTTTAGTCTGCGAAATCTCAGAGGAAGGTGGTAATATGGAAACCAAGAATATTTCACGCCGACTGGAAAAACATAAAATAAAGGCTCCATATTTCCACGCCACAAAACCACCATCACATGGCTTAACCGGCAGGCACTGTTCAGAAGTTGGGAAGGCATGCAGATCAAACTGAAGTGAACTGGCAAAGCTATGCTGTGGACATACCACGGTGGGGAGCTTATATCTTGCCAGCTGGCACTAGTACCATATATGTGGCTCTATTAATGTTAGGAGTCCCTCACTTTTATGAGCACTAAATTCACACAAAACAAGAGGCACAGGCAAAGCAAACAAGCACCGACACTACTAAAATGAAACATTGCACTGACTTCGAGTCCACAACTCATTTTTATTTCAGGCAGAAGAGTAAAACGGCCTGACGCGTTTATAAAAAACACCTCTTGTGTGATTAGTCTCAAACCTTGATTTTCTCATTGCTGAACTGCTGGGAAAGGCATCCACTAAGATGGATTTTCTCTGCATAAGTACCAGAATCAAGAGATATGTATTTTTAAAAGTGTATTAAGGGATGTATTTGGAAATCGTATGGACTTCAGAATTGAACTGAACTAATTCAGGTGCAAATTTTAAGCAAAAGGAGGAAAACCCCTAATCCCAGGGCACTTAAAGTAACTACTTTAAAGCTTTACATGGACTAGGAGATTCAGCTTCATGGGGATGCACTTAACAAAACTTCCAAAGGGATCATCTGAATTCATGGCTGGATTTGTCCCATTACCCCCCTCGCCTTCATCTTCTGATGTGATACAGTGGAGTGTAACATGACATGACAGTTCAGAAATGTACAGGAATACCTTTCTCTCCCTGGAACTGATAGGAGGCAACAACCAGCAATATACCCAGGGGACAGAAAAGAAATGAGCTTTAAAATGCCATTGCACAGGTGAATCTGTGTTAACTGTAAAAACAACGAGGAGTACTTGTGGCACCTTAGGATTATTTGGGCATAAGCTTTCGTGGGCTAAAACCCAATTCATCAGATGCATGGAGTGGAAAATAGAGTAGGAAGATATATATACACAGTACATGAAAAGATGGGAGTTGCCTTAATAAGTGCCTTTGTAGTAGTAATCAGGGTGTTCCATTTCAAACAGTTAACAAGAAGGTGTGAGTAACAGTAGAGGAAATTAGCATGGGGAAATTAGTTTAAAAAAATTAGTTAAAAAAATAATAATTTCCCCATGTTAATTTCCTCTACTGTTACTCACACCTTCTTGTCAACTGTTTGAAATGGGACACCGTGATTACCACTACAAAAGTGATTTTTCCTCCTGTTGATAATAGCCCACTTTAATTGAATCGTCTCATTAGAACTGACCCCCCACTTGGTAAGGCAACTCCCATCTTCTCATGTACTGTGTATATATATCTTCCTACTGTATTTTCCACTCCATGCATCTGATGAAGTGGGTTTTAGCCCACAAAAGCTTATGCCCAAATACATTTGTTAGTCTCTAAGGTGCCACAAGTATTCCTCGTTGTTTTTGCTGATACAGACTAACACGGCTACCACTCTGAAACCGGTTTTAACTGTGAGTCACTGATGGAGAGGAAATATTTTTGGATGGTCCTTCTACAGCTCTTGATTGATTTGGTCAGATTTTACAAGTCTTACACATACGAAAGACCAACAAATGCAATTTGAAGAGGTCACCCCAGAAAGATTTTCAGATTGTGGAAAAAATTCTGCAGATCCCAATTGATTATTCTGCAGTTGGTTGCCACTTAAAACTCCCACACACACCATCAGGAATTCTGCATAGGGAACAAAGGGTGGAGTATACAATGTAAGTCTTCTTCAGTGTTAAAAGAAAAACAACTCTTTGGTGTAGATCCAAATTCAGAATTTTGCTGTGTCTATAATACAGATACAATATTATTTTACCATTAAATGCAATACTGATTTATACCAGCTGAGGATTTTCTCATTGTTAATTCCCATTTGATAAAAGAGTAATTAAGAGAACAATGGGCTTTTTTTACCCAATTTTCATCTAACGCTTCAAGTATAAATGCTGAAGTTGTGACATTTCTCTCTCAGTGGTAGATATCCTTACTGGTGCACAGTCTCACATTTCCTCAATGTCATCGCTTTAATAATATTTAATGTTCCTCTACAATTGATGAAGCTTTGGAATTCAAGAATTTCCATGCTGGGTTTCTAGCACAACTGGAAATTTCCCATGACAGCTGTCAGTTCTGTCTAACAGATTTTGTTTAGAAAGGCTTTTGTATATATGAAGAATGTGCCAAGGTTGTTTTCTCATTTCTTTCTTCATTCTAATGGTAGCAAATGATTTCAAAGCAGTAATGAATGCATATATGCTATATAGATATCACCATGTGATTGTGAATAAGCCCCCCAAAAGTGCTGGTTACATCTAAAACAAGATATCACCATGTGATTGTGAATAGCAGGTGGCCCCCCCAAAAGTGCTGGTTACATCTAAAACAAGTAAATCCGTATGCATCAGAAGGAGGAGGATGTATAGATTCCTGCATATTGTAAGAAAGACAAACTATTTAGTTCAGATAAATTATTCTTTTTTCTTCCTGAATCTTAACTCACTTAAGAACCAAGCTCAAAAACCAAATACACCTCTACCCTGATATAACGCTGTCCTCGGGAGCCAAAAAATCTTACTGCGTTATAGGTGAAACCCGTGTTATACTGAACTTGCTTTGATCCACCGGAGTGCGCAGCCCCGCCCCCCCGGAGCGCTGCTTTACTGCTTTATATCCGAATTCGTGTTATATCGGGTCACGTTATATCAGGGTAGAGGTGTATCGTGGAGATTCTTTACCTCCAGCCCAACCTACCAATGGAAATGACAAATCTAGGGAGAAAAGGTGTTCCCAGGAGGTTTCCAGGCCACTTGTTCATATCTAAGAGGTTCAGATACATTACATACCTTTTTGAGTACTTATCTCATGGGTAACCTGTGCTTTGGAGTCAATACCATTGAATCTCTCCCTGTGCTGTCTGTGCCCATGTAGCGTTCATGCAAGTGGAAAGGAGTCCAATCAGTGGTGCTCAATTTGGTGGCACTAACGGGTGCTCAGAACACAGTTGGGTAAGCAGCTGCACAGATTTGCTGCATTGCCTTTTCATCAAAGCCTGTCAAATACTAAAGGTGCACTAATTGTTCAGGTTACACAATCCTTGCGTCCTTTAATATAGGAGTGATCCTGTGCATCTGCCAGTTTAAAGCAAGAGTTGGCTCAGAAAGGAGATGGACAGGTAAACTAGGAGCAACCTGTGGAGATACACAAACCTCTCCCTGCTCGCTGCCTTTACGTTGAAGAAGCAGGTGTATCATTACACTTTGCAGTCTCCCAAACACACTAAAACTTGAGCTCTCTTCTTGCTTCCTTCCCTCCAGGTTTTAGTAACATTCTATATTGATTAAATGAAATACACACTCACCATTGGTCTCTCTACCCCAGCATAAAGAATCAGGATTTCAAATCACTACCAAGAAAAGTATCACTTCACCAGAATTATGCAAAACCATTTTAGAAAGTTCTGCTACCACCCACAAGCCCATAATGTTCAGCTACAACAGGACACGAGAAATTTGCTTGCAGAGAATACAGCAAAAGTGGGCTGACAGTTCTGCAGTATCTGGCACACGGGGACCCCTCTTGATCCACATGTACTGTACGAACACTGGCCCATGGAGAAGTGTGCCTTGTTTAGCTTGACTGAGGCTGCAGTTCCTATGGAAGAAAAACTCCTTTTGTTTTAAAATAGTAATAGTTCTCTTTTTCCAACTCCAAGAAACTACCGTGACTCTCAAAAATTAACCTGCATTCATTAGAAAGAGCAATTGTGTCTTTAAGACCCTCATGCAGAAGCAGGTCACACTCAACAATATACAGCATGAGAGTGAATAAGGGCAATTAAGGATGCAAAAGGCCTGCTTGGTCAACTGGTTCAGACTTGTCCATTAAAAGATTGTCAGTGTAGTATATTTTCAAGTGCTGAGTCCAGTTTCCTATAGTGCGAGTCTCTTTCCCAATTTCTCCAAGGAGGTGATTCCATTCTTTAATAGATCTCATTAGTAGAAAACTTCCCTTAGTTTTCTTTCATACTTTTGTCAACACTTCTTAACTCAACATTTTGTGTAGCAGCTACCGTTTACTCCCAGGACTGGGCATACTGAGGTCTCCTGTCCATCTCATCACGCAAACTTTCTGGAGCGGGCAGAGCACAGGGAAGAATATCTAACTGTAATGTGTTTAAACACAATGTTGAAATCAACTAAGAATGCAACCCCAGGTTTCCTGCCTACTCAAATGCAGCAACCACTTCATCTACACTTATTAGAGCTAATAATCATGCAGAATTTGGCTTTGACAATTAATATACAATAAGACACTGCAAACATGTAACAAGGGGGGAAACGGTTGCATATGAATGTAGAATGAGTTTTTGGAGAAGTGCCTTCAGATTTATGATTCTGTTTAAGTTGGATTTGCCAGTTTTCCTGTCATTATCCCATAGGCCAGTGTTAATAATCAAGATCTATATTATACGCTTTGTGGTATAATTAAAGTCACTACTTAATTAGAAAACCTAGCTAGTGCTAAACAACGGGGAATCAATAATGTATCTAATGGGAAAAGCCAGAAAGAACTTTTGTTTTATATCAGAAACAGCTGAGAGCTAATAAGTGTACCCAATATTGCTTATGGATTAGCATTTCTGTGCTGTGCTCCACATGGGAGCTCTGATCCCATCATATCTTATAAGCCAAGCAGTGCCAAGCCTGGTAATGACCTGTATGGAACATCTCCCTATCTCGTCCAACAAGCTTGGGATTCCCTGTGCATAAGCTAGAGGGCAGCCTGTCCCGTTACCTTCTAGGGCAGTGGGGCAGGAAACAGCATGGGAAGTGTTCCATATTATTACCCTGGTGAAGACTGAGGTGTCTCATGGTCCCAGGCAGAGCGTCCACATTAACGACAGCAAGACTGATTCCTGACTCATTGCCAACGAATAAGGAAGAACGATCTGAGCAGCCAGAAGAGACTTCCTATGCACTGGCCTCCTTATTACCCTGCCGGGAAGATGGGAAAAGTGGACGAGCTGGTCTTTAGGGTACAAGCGGGGATGGTACACGCTGTGAGGATGGTGGCAAATCGACCTCCGCGGCTCCCCCATCGATGGCGCTTACTCCTACCTCCCCTGATGGAAAGTCAGATGAAAGTTGGGCAAGATGTACCTATTCAAAAGCCTTGGCATCAGTTATGTACACACAATACAATGGGTGTGCAAGCATCCCTGCACTAATGTATCTGGTCTGTATTTTGGGCCAGATCCTCCGTTGGGGTAAATTGGAGTCAATAGACCTAAAAACAGCCCCATCGGAAAAGCCTTGTTTTAATACGGACACTAACCAAACTACATAGGGGTGATTCATCCCCCAACTTCTCCTTTGGGGTTTTAAAAATGCTCCAAAAGCAAAAGTTCCCTGCACCGTCCTGGCATTAGGGGTATTAAAAATCTCTACCAGGGCATGGATTTTGAAGCTGGTTGAAACACTTTAATCAGGTCACTTCTCACTCATCTTTTCTCAATCACAAATCATCCCAATTAGTCATCCTCCTCCTATGTAATTCTGTCCATTCCATTTTTAATCTTGGACACTCTATGCTACATACTCTCTGTTTTAACAAGGTCATATTTGAAGTCGAATAGGTTGGCCAGCACTGGACACTATACTCCAAATGTGGTCTAAGCAATGCTTCATAAAGAGCTAGCAAATTATCCTGGGATTTATGTAGAGCTAGTTGAAAACTTTGACAGAACAGTTTTCCATCAAAAAATGCAGCTTAGTCAAAATTGAAAAGTTTTCCAGGAACATGTTCATTCTGATGACTTTTTTTTAAATGGGAAAAAGTCAAAATGTTTCATTTTGACTTTGTTTGATTTTTTGTTTACTTTTATATTAGATTAAAACATTAATTTATATATATATAATTTAACATATTGTATGTAATACATACTGTTTCATATTCATACATACTAAACATTTTGATGGTCCCAAATCTAAACTTTTTAGCATTTTCGTTTTGAGGGAAATTTCAAAATGTCAGCGTTTTGTTCTGATTCACAATTTTTAATTTCAGAATTTCCCATGGAATGGAAATTCTGGGTCCTGACCAGATCTAGAGTTGTGCCAGATTAAGAGTTGTTTCACACTGGGGGATTGTTAATCCTGTACTCTAATCTATACTGCCCAATCTGCATAAAAAAATTAAATTATGAATTTTAACGTGAACAATCTTAAATCATCTTTCCCCAATCTATGAGATGGAGACCTGGGGTCACCAGATTACTCCAGAAGTGAGGCATGAGAACAGTGCGGGTGGAGAAAACTTTATAACATTGGATCTGCCTCTCCCCAATAATTATCAGGGGTATCCGTGTTAGTCTGGATCTGTAAAAGTAGCAAAGAGTCCTGTGGCACCCTAACAGACGTATTGGAGCATGAGCTTTCGTGGGTGAATACCCACTTCGCCATGCATCCGACGAAGTGGGTATTCACCCACGAAAGCTCATGCTCCAATACACCTGTTAGTCTATAAGGTGCCACAGGACTCTTTGCTACTTTCCCCAATAATTGATAATCTACCTAATGCTCTTTGAAAGCAATTAATCTTCCATCCCTGCTCCAATACATCTTCTAATCCAGATGGCCACAAGAATAGGTCCCTTGTACAGGCCTTCAGGCAGAAACCCATAGATCAAAACTTCTCTTCTCTTCTTCCATGGCACTCAGATAAGCTGAAAGTGTGATTTGCCCCAGTAAAACTATCAATGGACACCCACCATGCTAACACTATGCAGCTATCTTCTGGGTGGGAAACAAGTTCATCATAAGAACATAAGAACGGCCGTACCGGGTCAGACCAAAGGTCCATCTAGCCCAGTATCCTGTCTACCAACAGTGGCCAATGCCAGGTGCCCCAGAGGGAGTGGACCAACAGGCAATGATCAAGTGATCTCTCTCCTGCCATCCATCTCCATCCTCTGACAAACAGAGGCTAGGGACACCATTCCTTACCCATCCTGGCTAATAGCCATTAATACTCTGTGGGAAAGAGAAAAATGTCTAAACTAAATGTGTGCTCTTGCAGCCATGAAACTGGTAAGTTGTGAAGGCCTGGAGCACTGAAGGACAATCCCTGATGGAATGGCTGGTTTCTAACAAGAGGCCTTAGAGATGGTTGATGTTATTAAACCCCTGAATGAAGAAACCAGAGGTCTATTTACTAAGTCTTTCCCCTTGATAGCCCCATTTGATCAATTCCAGAATCCTTTTGATAGGTAATTAAAAAAGCTTTTCCTAAGGTACAGTGTGCAGTGAACCATTAATTACTTTTCAGAACCTCAGAGATGCTATTCCTTTGCTATTGTGAAGCATTAACAGCAAACAACTAAAATGTCTGCCTCTATAAAAGGGCTGAATAAATTAAAGTAATTTCTCCAAGACCTGGTGTTCTCTGCTCTTTGTGGCTGAAAATTTCAGTTCTTTCAGCATTAATAGGTTTGCTGTTTAAGGCTACATTTCTCAACACAAATATCCATGACCATAACACAAAGAAATATCTTCCTTGGCTGATATAGCCGGTAAACTGAATCCATCTCTTAGTATTACGGCTGTCACTCAGCTACCACAACGTGCTAGGCATGCGGTTGCACAAAAGAGATCAGTTAAATTAAGGATCCTCACCTAGTGGCCATAATTTCTTATAAAAGCCAATTTAACTCTTCTGGAGCTCTAGGATCATATTAACTTTTCTCAAGTGTGTGCATAATGCATCACAGCAGGTGTTTTTGACAAGAGGGAGTATGTGTGGGTGTGGCTAGGTCAGTGGTTCCCAAACTTTAACAAACCTGTGAACCCTTTTCACTAAAATGTCAAGTCTTGCAAAGCCCCTCCTAAAAATGAATATTTCCAGGGATTTTCTCCTTCACCTGACTATGAATTATAAAAGCAGTGATCTTGGAAATACAAAATTTGTTTTTATGACATGCTTATTACACACTATTTATTATTATTAATTATTTATCATAACAGTATTTTTATTACATTATGAAAACAGCAACACTCTTCCAAGATCTCACTTTTGTAGCTTGTTTCACTTTGAATAAGCCTGTTATAAGATAAGGCTCCTACGTTTCATCAAGGAGTATCAGATGTGAAACAGCATGAAAGTGATATAAAATTACTCTGCTTAACTGCCAGGGGGCAAATTTGTCACGTACACATGGGAGAAAGAAGAAGGGAAAACATCAGCTATGGGTTGTCTTAACTCAGGAAGTTCCTTCAAGAAGAAATGTAGCCAAACTCCAAACCTGGAGACAATGGAACTGTCTGTGCCTGCGTCCTGTAGATACCAAACTGCTTGGTTTGCAAAATAAGCAAGGAGGAGGGGGCAAGGAGATGAACAATAAGGGGTCATAAGAGGGGCAGATACATGTAGCTTGCTAATTATGTATGGTAATGATGGCAAATTTTGGCCAATCATTAGAGCGATAGATTATCATAAGCAACTGCATTATGTGGTTTCTTTGGTGTGTTTTCTTTGTTCTTGCTGACTTATGAGCTCGAACCCAATTGCAATTGAAATAAACAGATCGCCCCTCCCGGGGCTCCTTGCTTGATTAGCTGTGTCCGTCTCGCCTTATTCCTCAGCTGGAATGGACAGAAATTTCTATGACAGTTTTGGCACCCCAGATGGGACTTCTCCAGCTCGGAACTGCTCCGGGGCCTCTCCCTCGAGAAGGACCAGCGTGCGCCGAGGTGAGTTTACCTTGGGTTGTATTGTCTTGGGAGTTGCCCCCCGGTAGGGACGATAAGGAGGACTCTGAGAGACAGACCACAAGCAACGAGACAGATTGCGTTGGAAGAGGCCTCATCAGGAGACGGGTAAATTGTCTCTGTTTTGTGTTATGTGTACACGAGGGTCTTAGACCCGACGGTTTCCTTGGGACAGCCTCGGTGAAATTACTGGGACATCCGTCTGGCAGTTAAACACTTTTAGAGTGCCAGCCCAGTACAAAAACAAGTTTCAGATGACAGGAGATTACCCAGGCAGGAACAGAGGCTGACTGGATAGGCTGGGTGGTCTCCCCGGGACATAAAGGAAACGGTCACTGGCTCTGGGAAGTTAGGAAATGCTGGACTTACAGTTGCCCAGGCTACCTTAATTTGGACCCTATGCATCCAATCTGTGCACTGAATGAGGCAAGAGATGTGTGGGAAAATATAGTATGTGGTAATGCAAATGAAGAATGTATCATAATGCATATGCACAAGGAGGAAGTATTAAGATTACCTGAGCAACCGTAAAACTGGCATTTGCTAACTTTTCCAGGGCTTGATTTGGAACCTAAATAACATTTTTTGTACATGGATTTTTTGTATGCAGTTTCCTAGGTGTGGTTCATTTGGTTGGGTTGGTTTTTGGTTTTGTGTTTTAGGAAAAAGGTAAAACCAAATTCTGCTGTGCACAACTATAAATCCACTTGCCCTATCATGCACAATCAGGAGGGACTGAGCGCTGAACTTTCAGCACTGTAGCACACACGGCTAGCCCTTGAGCTACAGGACTAACTACATTAGCTGGTAGCAACAGACGGCTGTTGTCCCAGAAAGGGAGTTGTGATGTTGGGACCATGTCCTAGGTCCAGGAGTAGTGGCCTGGCACCGCCCAGCCCTCTCTCTCTCTACCTCCTCAGCACCTCTGAAAATCAGGCCACTCATATTCAGGTGCCTAAGCCAGGATTTAGGTAGCTAACTTTAGGCACTCACGTTTGAACATTCTGGCTGCAATCTGTATCAAAATTCTACTTGCCCACAGTGATCTGGAGAGCATGATATGAATGTTTTCATTGGTACACAAAGCAGCTCGAATAGTGTCAAAAGGCAGCTGTTAGATTTGGAGTCTTCTCATCTAAATGGAAAAAGGCCCACACACTGCATAATAACGGTGATTTATTAGAAAGGAAGTGTTGGCCAACTGGACTCTGATATCTGGTGATGGATGTGGTAGAAGAACACAGATGTTTAGAAAGACATTTTTGACCTTGTTTTCCCCAGGTGAGAAACTTACAGAAGTGTCTTGGAGAAGAGTAAGGAAGAACGAACTGTCATACTCATGGAATATCGTGAATCACAGTATTTCCAAACGTGATTTCTCTATTAAACAACATTTTCCCCAGATTGATATCCACACTGTCAGTACTGGCTCAGCTAGGTTCTACCACAGAAGACTGAAGTTTGCCTCCTGTCCATGAGTAAGAATTACAACAGAAGAGCAGAATAGTTAAGCATGGCGTAGGAAGTTTTGCTAATGCTTTACTGCAGGTGCCCTCTGGAAGGAGCAGGAGGTTTAGCGTCCCTGTATCACTACTGAGCCGACCACCTATATGCCAAGACACTTGTCTGTATTATGCTTTTCATGGCAGCAACAAAACTGATAGCTTCCACAATAAGTGCTTTTTTGTGCACTGCAACAACACTGAGAAACTGCTGCAAGAAATATAGAGCGAGATGAAGAGGGAACAGAGCAAATATGAACAGAAAAATGCATTAGTCAATAGCGCCCACTGATCAGCCTAGCAGGTGAACAACCTGCATATATTAATAATATACTCAGCAGCAGCAAGGGCTGCTTGTGGGAGAGCTACATAAACCCTTCCTTCCTTCGACATTCCCTCTTCTTTTGGCTTGTGCCTGACTTGATGAATAGTGAACATTTCTGAAGTTTCTGTCTGTTTTGTATGAAGGGGGATCAAAATAGTTCAACCAAAAGCATTTATTCCTTAGGTGTTCACTGCAACAAAAATAATCCTGTGCAACTCATTTGGCATTCATATGGATTTTATAACTACTTTTATAGGCGTTCCACTGGAATTTAGGGTACATCTACACTACAGCGGGGAGTCGATTTAAGATACGTAAATTCAGCTACGTGAATAGCGTAGCTGAATTCGACGTATCGCAGCCGACTTACCCCGTTGTGAGGACGGCGGCAAAATCGATTTCTGCGGCTTTCTGTCGGCGGCGCTTACTACCACCTCCGCTGGTGGAGTAAGAGCGCCGATTTGGGGATCGATTGTCGCGTCCCGACGGTGTGCTAGAAATCCCCGAGAGGTCGATTTCTACCCGCCGATTCAGGCGGGTAGTATAGACCTAGCCTTAGATAGCTAATTGGGACTATTATTAACTAACTGGACCACACATTTTAAAGCACTGCCATGTATTTTCACAAATCTAAACGACATAGAGCACATTACGCTGACAACAAGCTGCAAGCTGCAAAATGAAATCCCAATTTAGTCCAATGCAAAATGTTTCAGCTAAAAATGTGTGGAAAATCACCCTGAGTCATAATTAATCCAGATGATTATACACCATTTGCACTTGAAGGTAATATGTAAGTATCACTTCCAGGGGTGTCTCTGACTTTTTTGCTGCCCCAGGCAAAAAAGCCTCCCGCCGCCCCCCGTCCTCCCGCGGGGAGCACGGCAGGGGAGGGCGCTGAGCCCGGCCGCGGGCCCGCTCTCCCCAACTGGCCGGAGCACCGGGGGGAGGGCAGCGAGCCCACCGCAGCTCCGCTGGTGGCCGGAGTGCCGGGGGGAGGACGAAGAGCCCGGCCGGGGCCCTGCTCTCCCCGACCGGCCGGAGCCCCGGGGGGGAGGGAGGCGAGCCCGGCCAAGGCTCCGCTCTTCCCGGCGGCCAGAACACCGAGAAAGGTTGGCGAGCCCAGTCACGGCCCCGCTCTCGGGCTGGAGCGCCGCGCCGCGTCACCCCCCTCCAGGTGCCGCCCCAAGCACATGCTTGGTGGGCTGGTGCCTGGAGCCGGCCCTGATCACTTCTGATATTTAATTCTTGCGTCATCCCAGAGCATTAACAGTCCAAAATTGCTAGAACATAGAAATTGACTAGGAAGGCCTATGACATTTTCTAAGCGATGGTCAGCAGTCCAACTCCATGTTCATCAGATTTGGTGCAGTGTGAAATCAGACTTCTCAAAATGCTGTTCAAGATCAAATCTAATTAGCTCATCTAAAAGTCCATGTAAAAAAACAACCCTGCCTCTGGTGTACGTGGGATGCCAAGAGAAGAGAGAGCTGAGATATGTTTCCTACACCATGTTTAGGTCAAAAGGTGATTTTTATTGCAATCAAGGGAACTGTCATTTCAAGTGAACTATTTACTGTAATTAATTCCACTTGGCACATGAAAATAAAATGCCTGAAAAATTGCTGCCTGCTTCTGTGCTGAGTTAGTGTTTCCCCATTTATGGGGAAGGGTTGTTTGTCCTTTGAGTGTGAAGGTCTCGGTGACAACAGCAGGTGGAAAAGCAGAGAAATGCAAACATACAGGAAAAGCAGCTTGCTGGCAGGATTACACAGGTTTGCAGATTTCTTTGCAGTGGAACAACACTGGGAGTTGCTACAATTTAGTACGCTGGCATTGGTTTCCTCTGGCTGTATGTCCCCTTTGTGAGACATCCCTTTCCGGTTCATTGCATGGATGAAAATGCATCAAGAAAAGCCATTCTATTGCTGTACATTTATTTAAGGTGTGCTAGGAAGAGTCACAACTAGAATGCTTACCCTGTCTCTATACAGAAGATGGGCAAAAGTGGTGAAATTTACAACAGTTAAAATATAATGAAAGTCAATATTTAAAGCCACATTTTTTCCCAAAGAACCAGTAATATGTGGGAGTTTATCTATTGCATATTACAAGCTCCACATTTGCGTGGCTGAACTGTATTTGCATTCATAAATTGGGTAAAACAATCCATGCAAACAGCCAGCTGATCAAAAATATTCCCTGTTTGCATCCACAATACCTACATGTGTATGCAAATGTGGGAGTTTGAGTGGGCAAAATGGAGGTTAGACTGGGAAGGAAGGATGGTCAGAAGGACAGAGCACTGATGTGGGACTCAGGAGTTCTGGGTCTGGTTCTGAGATCAGCCACAGACTTCCTGTGTGATTTGTGGACCTTAATTCTACCCTGTTCCTCATCTGTAAAATGGAGATATTTCCCTACAGTCACAGCAATGTTCTGAGGATAAAATCTGTTAATGATTGTGAACTGCTCACTGATGAGGGCCACGTGAGTACCAAGGAAGACAGAGAGATAAGGAGTCCTTTGGAGTACAAGGTTTTACATGAGAATTTAGGGTGCGATTTTCAAACCCTCACTTATCACTAATTTCTAATGAGAACTGGGCATCCAACCCCCTTAGTCAGCTTTGAAAATTTCAGCCTTAGTGTATGAATGAAACTGCACGTTGGTCACACCATAGTAGATCTGTTAGGATGCAACATTCAGGTATAACACTGAACAATGGATAAACCAGAAAAGTAGCTCTTGATAGTGCATGGCTCATGTGGGATACTGTACTTTTGAACTCTTCATGTCAGTGGGTGTTCAAGTGAGAGTTCCCGGTTGTATCTGGTGTTTAAGTGCTTGTATGTCTGTAGTTGCCAAAATCAAAATAAGGTTGCTTGTGAGAATCATAGTAGAAAAGTGAAATCTAATCAAATTCACCAATTGAATGGAGGTAGAATCTCCTTCTGATACACGCAGATTAAACTCAGCTCTACCACTGAACTTTCACTCATTTTTCAAAGCAGATTCAAACTAAAGGTTTGTTGAGGCTTGGACATGTCTCGATATACATGTTTCCAGGCCTAACTAGAACCACCCCAAGAGTGTCCAAATATCACACAAAGCAGCTCTCATAGTATTTCAGACATTTAATAAGACAGTATAATCTTATGGGAGTCCCAACCAAAATGGGGGCACCCAAAGGGTTTGGATAACCACAGATGCTTATCTGAACCAATGGTCAAAGCTTCTAAGTAGAGATGAGCCAGAGCCAAACTCCAAATTCGAGCATCACCAACCCGAATTTTGAAGATTTGGAAATATAGCAGCTAGATCCAAACTTTGCAGCTTTGGCTTCTTTTCACCTTTTTAATGCTTCACCCACCCATATTTACTAACTACTTGAGTTTATTAACTAACAAGAGGCATGACCCAAACCCCACTGAAGTCAAATGAAAGATTCCCATTGACCTCAATGGTGTTTGAATCAGGCTTAATATATAATTTTAGTGGTCACAGGATAATCCCACACTGGACGGTTTACCCTTTCTCCAGGTGAATCCCATGCTGGATTTTCATCACATGTTGACTCAGGTGTAACATCTAAGTAATATTCTGCTCTCTCTCTCTCTCTTTCTAATCTATCTAATCTAAGATTACTTTTCCACACCAAGCATCTGAGTATGTGAATGCTGAGTCAATGGTTCTGAGACTAGATTGGCATATAACATCTCAGGGACTCTGGGTAGGCTGAAATTTTGTTTTGTTAAATTTAGTTTCTGGCTTCTTGAATTGTCAAAATCTTTTTTAAATTGTAATCTGCTCATAGAGCACAATGGTTGTGCTTGACTAAACTTTTCTCCCCTCCTTAATAAGGTACTTTTATTTAACTTTCACTTCTGCCTGGGAACCCCAATGGGGATTTTTAAACAGAAGATTATTATTACAAATTAATTAACTATTCTTTTCAGTTTTGTCTACTGAGAGCAGCTAAGCATTGCTGCCGATCTTCACTGCATTAAGACATTACTGATCGTCATTCTCAGAATGACTGCAAGAATGACTTTTCTGGAGAATACATAACGATATAAATATGAAAGATTTGAAAGGCACTTAACACAACCTATAATAAATCAGTAAAAATATTAAACATATAATTGCAATGTCAAATGCAGTGTAGACATGTGAAGAATGTGATATTATAGTGTAAATATGCACATTCCACAGACAGTAAAAAATCTTAAGTGCATCTCTGACTGTAATTAAAGGCCCCTGCTGTGATAGTCTTACTACTTGTTTCATCACAATATAGACATGAGTAAATACCCTGCCTCTACAGTTCTGTCATAAGAACACCCCAAGTGCAATTAAACACAAAGCATTTGATGTTTTCAATCTTAAACAATCAGTGACTACAAAACAGCGCTGCTTCCATTTGTTGGTGCTACCGCATCTTTCATAGTACGTGACTCCAACAGGCAGAGAGACAGGCTCCTGCTGCTAATATCTGAGCTCATCTGCGTGTGGCTGAGGTTTTACTGAACAATGCTCAGCACTTTGAAGTCATTACTGATCCAAAGGCATGGACATGCATATTGTGGCATTACTTGTAAAGTTAGCTACAGATGCTGACGTGATAGCCATGCTTGAGATCACAATTGGTCTTTATAGTTTTCATTACGCTCAGGAGCGTATATCTGGCTAACCTTTCAGTACACTCTGAACATAAGGCATGCATACAGAGCTGCTACCATGGTCAGAGGAACAACAATCACTTGCACAAATAAAAATGTAGGATTCGACTTACTTTTTTGGTCTGTAGTCAGGAATGGACCTATCCAGTGATATCCTGTCGCTGAGCTGGGCATTGTAACCATATTCTTCATACTTAGTCTCAGATTCATGACTGTCATCTCTCAAGGTAGCAGCCATTCCTCCCTGGCCCAAGCCTCCTGGACCTTCAACTAGTCCCATGGGCTTGGCTAGACCTAGAAAGAAAGAAAAAATGCAATTGAAAGGATAGTATAGAGGAGGTAGCAATAGGGTTGTGTCTATGTGTTTGGTTTTTTTAAAACATTTAAGCAAATAGTAATCTGTTCTAGAATTTTTATTAATTAAGCATACAATGACTGGATGAAGAAGGTGAGGATCAGAGCAAATGTTCTCTCTAGGAATACTGGGCTAGATCCTCAGCTGAGGTAATTTAGCATAGGCTCAATTGTTTTCACTGAAACAAAATGCTGAAAAGCCCATCCCCACTTGAGATGTTAGCCAGTGAACAGTGCACCTGGTATGTTTTGTCCACCAATGTATTAATACTAATGTCAAGAAATCAATTTAAAAACAATAACTATAAACACAGAGAAAAAAACCCATCTACAGATACACTGTCAAGTGCATCTTCCATGGCAATGGAAACTAATAAATCATCTCATCACATATCCCAAACCTTAATGTTCCATTTTCTGAAGAGCTGCCTATCCATAAGTCATTAAAAGTTATGAACTTATTTAGAATAGTCTTCTGGATCCTGTACAGCAGCTTACAAATATTGTTCAAATAATTCACAACACAGAGCAAAACAATTATAGCTAGAGCTGGTTGACATGTGCCAAATTAAGATGGTTTGAGAAAAAATAGTTAACATTTTCTCTCTCTCTCTCTCACACACACACACACACACACACACACACACACACACACATACACGAGCACACACATGACAAAATTTTTAGTAAGAGGCTGAAGCTTATTTCTCCTTCTCCCTTGCACGGCAATGTAAGGTCTTTGACACTCTTGCCTTTACTATGTAAGAGATGGAACTCTTGGGGATCTCCTTTGTACCTCATTGGTAAGCTCTGCCCTCATTGTTTATCATAGCACTATCACTGGCACCACAAATCCCTAGTTAGAGATCTAAGGTGCACTTACACAACTTGGTAGATGACAATAAGTTTGAGAGCTAAAATATTAAGGCCAACATTTTTAAGTTCGAGAGCCTATAGTGAGACACTTAAAGCATACTTAGGTATCTAAATATAAATGGCCTCTTTAACATAGGTACTGAGCACTTGCAGCTCAGGTATTCAATGCCTCTAAAAATCAAGCCACTGTTAGTTAGGCGCCTAAATGTGGATTTAACTGTTGGCACTCACATCTGAAAATATTTGTCTTAACACTGCAGGGAGCAATCTCAATGCAATTTGGGCACTTGACAGCCACTTGAGCCTCTGAAAATCTCCCCTGGTAACTCACAAGTTCATTGCCAAGTATCTAGTTAAGTTCCTCTTCATCATGCCCCTGAAATGCTTGATAGTGTCAGTGTGAATCATGGGCCTTAGGGTACAAGGGATGGGGGACAAAGAAAACACTACAGCAAATCTTTCTTGGCATGGCCAAGCCATTTAAAAATTCAAACAGCTCTAGGCAAAAAAGCCAACTGAATTGTCAAAATGAAGGCAAAACATGAGGATCACACTGGCAGGATCTCATTATGGTTATGCGGTATGCGTGGGAGATGAGCCCAAGGTCTGATGGGTGACTGACTTAGAGGAAGAGAAAGAATAGGTGAGCAGGAGCAGAACTCCCGGAGGCCATGTAGGTATGGGAGGGGGAGAGGGAAAGGCTGGAGCTTCAAAACAGAATGTTTAAAAAGTGTCTTGTTTACTGAGGCAGAGAGAGGAAGGGCACAGAGCAGTGACGTTTGGCTTGAGGTAGAAGCTATCTTGCATAAAGGTTCTCTAAAGCCGCAAGTAAACTCAGAAAGATACAACATATGAACAACACAAGTGCATTTTGGGATGGAGAAACTCACCGGAGCATTCTGCCAGGGGAACCCCCAGCCCACCCATTTAACCGGCTTTATAGGCCCTTTGTGATAACAGAGCAGAGATCTGGCCCATGGTGTCCTCATAAGTCCACTTGCGCATCTGCATAACTGTGGATATGGCGGGTGGTGGCGTCACAGGGATAATGCATCTGATAGCAATGGATGGAGTCCATGTTTAAAGACTCATTTATTAAATGATTGTTCCTTTCTCTAAATAAGCCTCTTATCTATTTGCAAGAAACGAACAGGAGGGTCCATATCAGTAACTGAATACACTTGCCTCACCCTCCACTTCCCAAAATCCAATTTTTCCCCTTAAAAGTAAAATCTGGGAATCAAACGAGTGTACCTTAAAGTGGGAGTCTTGCAACAAGAATAAGGTATCAAAAAACACACGGGGAAATTCAAGAAGTTAGCTCAGCTGGACTGGATAAAAACATTCAACATCAGGCAGTTTTGGCAGGCAGGCACAGAACCTTTTCCAGCTTTGACAAACGTTGCAGCTGATCGTCTTTGTGCTAGTCCAGCATGCAAATGTTGAATGCACCTTTCCACATTATGCTGCGCTGCCGAATGCAGGGGCAGGAAACCCAGAGAATTTGTTTCTATACAGCCTTCTGCAGCGATATGAGCAAAACTAAACAAAAGACTTGACGACCCAGAACATTTCCGGTGATTTCCTTGAAGTTGGCTGTGTTTTGAAACTATCCTTTAATTCATGGAATTGTTCAAAGTAAAGCTCCCACAAGCTACAAAGCATGTGGGACTCCTTTGTTCCTTTCTTCTGCTGAAACATTTATAAAACTGTCTGGTTGATACTGGTCATCCTCCTACTCTGTGGGCTAGACTGCAACTTGGACTGCATCCCCCCCAATGAGGGAACTTACTTAGACTCCCACATCTGCTCTTAACCAAGCTACCTGAGCCTGGGGGTGTAGAACCTAGTTACTCCCTCTCCAGAGCAAGTGGGAGGGGAGGGACGGGGAACCGACACAGCTCTGGCTCCACTATCCTTCCCAGTACTGGCCAGTGTAGCTCTGTTGGTGTGGAGGGTGTCAAAATTTGCTGCAGAGGTAGGCCAGTGGCAAATCACTCTTGCCTTGCCCGTGGATTTAGAAGGCAACAGGGCAGGCATTGTGTCTCAGAGGGGAGTCTGAATCACAGTGCCTTCTGGGACTTCTCTTCCGTGAGAACTGCGGCTTACCCCACCCCACCCTGTGCTCAAAGTCACAGCTGAGCCCTCGGTTTGTGCAATACCCAGCATCATGGGGCACAATGCTGATTGGTGCCTCTAGGTGCTATGCTAATAGTGATAAATATGAGGGGCTGTGGAGCGCCATTTAAAGGGTGGCAAGGGCACAGATTTCCCTTGTCCCCCTCACTGGACCCTCCTCTTCCCCGGAGGCACCCATCTCTACTCGCAGCCTGACCCTGTGGACACACGTGTTCCTACACCTACCCCCACCAAAGCTGAGTGAGTGCGTTGAGACCTGGAGAGCAGGGATGCAGTGCCCCTCAGGTTTGGCCTTGCCAAAAAGTGGCCAGACGGTGGCCCGGGTGGACCTCCTCTCGACTGGCGCTGCAGCCTAAATACTGTAGCCCCTGAAGCATGCTAGCTGCTTTGCAAACAAACACACTGACAAAGACAGTTCCTGACCTTAAGAAGTTAATGTTCCCCCATGTAATTTACCATTTTGCTCTATGAAAAAAACAGCATTACCCCATCCATCATGAACTGCTATTCTTTATTACTCATCCCATTTATAGGAAATGCCCATTAAGCACCCCTTTTTCACTGAGACTGCACCAAAATGTTTTAGGAATCTTTTTCTAGAGTACATTAACCTGCTTGTAGTTATCCCAATAAAACAGCTGGGATTGTATTATTGACCAACATACAACAGTATTACATTTTTGCATTCTGCAAGTATAATGAGAAACTATAACCAACTATGCCTAAATACAATTGAGAATTGATTTTATCATGCCTATGATTCAGTACATGCAAGTGGAGTAACTGTAACCAATAATGCTATGCCTTCGATTTTTGCTGTTGACAATTTTCCAACAGACGAGCTTTCCGTAGGAAAATGCCAATTTGACAAAATCAAAACATTTCACTGGACTGTATACATTTTGTTGAAATTTTCAATGGAAACTTATTGAAGAGCTTTAACAAATGGAATATTATATCATATGTATAAAGTTATAACATACTATAGACATTAAACCAAATCTCTTGGACCTGATTGAAATGAAGTGCTTCAATCAGGTCATTAGGTGTTTCTCAAAAGAAAAATAATCAGAAATTCCATATTGTGGGAAATGTTGGCATTTCTACTTTTTGTTCTGATTTGGGACCAAAGGAAATTTTGAAGGGTCTGAATCCCCTAGGAAATGGACATTCTGAGTTTTGACCAGTGCTAGTATTTAATATGATGCAACACTTTCAAATAGACTACAATGTAAAGCACTGATCCTGCACACCCATACTCTCACAAGTAGCCCTTCAGAAAGCAATGGAACTACTTCCCTGAGGGTACATCTACACTACAGGGGGGAGTCGATTTAAGATACGCAAATTCAGTTACGTGAATAGCGTAGCTGAATTCGACGTATCGCAGCCGACTTACCCCGTTGTGAGGACGGCGGCAAAATCGACTTCTGCCGCTTTCTGTCGGCGGCGCTTACTACCACCTCCGCTGGTGGAGTAAGAGCGCCAATTCGGGGATCGATTGTTGCGTCCCGACGGGACGCGATAAATCGATCCCCGAGAGGTCGATTTCTACCCGCCGATTCAGGCGGGTAGTATAGACCTAGCCTCAGACACTCCTTTAGTAAGAATAACTACACACAGGCTTAGACTTCTTCCAAAATGCATGACTTCCAGTAGTGACTAGTGATTTTGAGCACCTCCATTTTTGGATGCCAACTTTAAAGGGGCCTGATTTTTCAGAAGGAGGGTGCTCAGCACTTTCTAACAAAAATCAAACCTCTTTAACGTGTCTTAAACCCAAGAATTTGAAGAACTCAGAATCATTAGCAGTCACTTTATAAATGCTTGTCTGCAATGTTTAAGTCACTGAAAGATCCTGGAGTACAAAAGTTTCTTCTTTAGGCTTACTGGCTCACATTCTGATGTCAAAAACAACAGGGAGTCCGGTGGCACCTTAAAGACTAACAGATTTATTTGGGCATAAGCTTTCGTGGATAAAAAAACCCACTTCTTCAGATGCATGGAGTCAGTTACACCAATGTACGTAAGGGGTGACTCCAGCAAAGCCAATGAATTTACACTGGCATAAAGGACATAAGTTCCGGCCCACTCACTTTAGTGGTAATGATGGTTTTGTTACAATAGAAGATAACGGTATTTACTTCTTCTAGTTCAGGTTCTGCTTGTTTATGAGCAAAATCGTTGCATCCTGAAAGGCCCAAGGACAAGAGGAATCAGCATGTGGAGAGTCTCAAGCGGTCTGTTTGTTATTGTTCTCGCTAGAAAGATGGCTAGGTAACCCTGCCCAACCATGTATAATTGTAACACTTTAGTACGCTTTATTCCCAAATCTAGTATTTTAACTGTTCATGCTGCTAATCTGATCTTGTTCTAGAAAACCACCAGAGCTGCACTTAAAAGATACTGCTGGGTTAGGTTTTTTTTGCTCTCGTTACCCCATGCTACTGTAGCCTGCTTGCAATTATCATAATAATGCAGCAATATTGACCAATGTACAGCAGCAAAATAAATGATACCACATTGCTTCATTCTGCAAATACAATGTAAAAAGTGGCTCTAGTCGCTTTTAAGAAAAATTTACTATTACTTGTCCTACATTCTCCATCCATATAGTATCTGCAAATGCAGTAATTACAGATAATATGTTTCACTTTTATATTTTGCTAGTCAGCAGTTAGATGTAATAATCTTGTGTACCATATAAGAGAGCATCTATATAGCATCTTTTGTCTCAGATGATGCCCAAATGCTTTACAAATTGCTTTCTGTATGGAAATAACTGCAAAACCAGTAGCATTTGGCCAGGTCATGGCCCCTGATCGATGCATGGACAGTTCCGTGAGCATGTGACCCGCCAGCATCAAAGAGAAGAGGGGGCTTGCCATCTCTGCAGCATGATTCTGCATGGAGATGGGGTCAGGATATGAGAGCTGAGGAGCCCCATAGTGGGTGGAGATGGAACCAGGGCTGTAGAGATATATTTTGCTCATTCTTGTGACCTGTGGTGCTTGCCTGGAAACGGCAATACAGTTCAGGACTGTATTATCTGTTCTGCATAGCTCCTCTTCACGATGAGGAACGCTTTAGAAGTAGGAGAGTGGGTCAGCCATTGCTAGGGAGAGTCCTAGGAAACAGTGCTCCTAGGGAATATGGGAGACAGAGACCCAGGTTCTCCTATGTGTCCCAGAGGATGGCTCCAGGTTTGGGGCAGGTCCCACAGCTCTTTCCAATGGAGGAAAACCCTCACACCCCTGACAATATGATTGAGGGGGATCCTCATGGAGATGTCTTCCTCCTTTTTCACAGATGATCCAGGCCACCATGTGGACCCTTGGTTCAGTACTGCCTTTGAAGAGATACATTCACTGAATCTGCAGTGTCATGTCCCACAGCACCTAGGGTTTCCCCATAGAAGTCTCCCATCCAGTAGTAAGCCAACCTACTCCTGCTTAGCTTCTGAGATCTGATGAGATCACATCACGCTGTAATACAGTTGAGAGAATCCAAAGAGCACCAAGTGCTCAAACAAGTAGATATCTCCAACTACTTGGAGCTCAGATAATAAGACTGCAGAGCTGAAAAGCCCTTCAAAGACTGGCTTTGTTAAATCCAGCATAATTTGCTTTATAAGTGACAGAAAGCTTATTCACTATGAATAATAATCATTTTTCACAGATCTCGAGATGAAGACAGAAGGAACCCACATACATTTCTTTGTTATTTCAGATACTGAACTCCTCTCTGTCACAAACCCAAGAGACCAGCAAAAAACAAATGAACAAACATTAACACCATATTGTACAGCAGCCACTTAGGAACTGTACAATTCTAAAGGTCATCCAGATTCAGGAAACCGATGGTCAAGGTGTAAAATCAACTGCAAATCAGAAAAAAAAAAAAGGTAAGAAAATGCAGATCGTAAGAATACACACATGCCCGATCCAATTTCATAGTCGATAACAGATGCCAAATCTTCGCAGTATACACAAATTACTGCATCAGTGCAATTGCAGGTATTTAGTACGTGAAAGCAAGGTGTCACTTCCGAAATATAATGAAGGTTTTACTAGTTAGAGAAAAAGAATCCAGCGTAAGAAACTTTGCTTTTATTAGCAAAATAGCTGACTTGTCAGTCCTGTGCGGTGGAGTGTGAGTAAGGATTTCAGCCTAAATAACATTGTCAGCTCCTTTAAAGGTCTGATATGGAACAGAAAATGGTTAAGTTAAAATAGCATTTTATACTCTATAAGTCTTATTAATAGATTAGATAGATAGAGTAATAAGGACTGTATAACTGTGGCAAGGACACCACAATCAACGGAGAGAATGAAGCACTGGTTCTAGGCCATGGTAGCCTAGTGATACAGTGCTGAGCCAACATAGGTGGAGGGACTCGAAGAACTTCACTTTGCTCTGAAACCTGGATCCTAAGCTACTGGAAATATTGGTACTGGGCAGAGGTGCAATTGCTATTGATTTTATGTGGAAGGTGCTCAGATACTACAGGGCTGGATAGCAGTATATAACCCTCAGATGAAAGAAAGACAGAAAAGCTCCCACCACTGAATGTTGGCATGCATCTGGGTTTTAACCCTTTTTATCATGTTAGTTTTCTTTTCTTTTTTAAGTCGCATTCTCTTCAAAATCTATTTGCATTTTGAACGTTTCATTGCACATCAGTAAGTCACTGTGGCACGGTGGCGGAGTGGCCATGGTCGCAGAGTTGCGCACTGCCAGTTAGTGTCAAAAATTGCTCCCGGCTGGCAGGGGGGCATCAGTTGTGGGGGCGGCCAGATTTCTCCCTCCTTCCTCCCGGTGGAGGAACATGGGAGCGGAAGCAAGCGGTGACACACAGATACTGCTCGCACACACATGTTCCTCTACACCCCCATAGGGAGCTGTGAAGGGGGAGCAAGGAGCAACACCAAGCACTCTGTGCACTGAGGGACGAGCACCAATGCCAGCTGCTCCATGCATTCAGGTTAGTTTCATGGGGGCAGCTGGGGGCAGGGGTGAAGGGGGATGGAGAGCCAGGCTTCTTGCAATTTTATTTTCCAAGGGTTGCATCTTCCTAAATGTTTTTTTTAACTCAGGGGGAAAATGGCACTTTATCTCTTTTTGCGGATACAGACTAACACGGCTGCTACTCTGAAACCTGGGATTGTTTAGTCTGCAGAAGAGAAGAATGAGGAGGGACTTGATAGTTGCTTTCAACTATCTGAAAGGGGGTTCCAAAGAGGATGGATCTAGACTGTTCTCAGTGGTACCAGATGACAGAACAAGGAGTAATGGTCTCAAGTTGCAGTGGGGGAGGTTTAGGTTGGATATTAGGAAAAACTTTTTCACTAGAAGGGTGGTGAAATACTGGAATGGGTTACCTAGGGAGGTGGTGGAATTTCCTTCCTTAGAGGTTTTTAAGGTCAGACTTGACAAAGCCCTAGCTGGGATGATTTAGTTGGGGATTGGTCCTGCTTTGAGCAGGGGGTTGGACTAGATGACCTCCTGAGGTCCCTTTCAACCCTGATATTCTATGATTCTATGAAAAGCTTCCCCCTTCCTACCCCCCCTCCTCCCAGATTTTTCAATTGAAAACCTGTCTGCAATATCTTCGGAGGGAATCAATACTCTGAGACGTTAGCTTAATCACAGAATAAAAAAGGAATTCAGGGGCAATGAGAAATTCACATCATTTGGGGCAGCTGACTTTTGGTAGTCTAATGAGTTTTTTAAATTACAAGAAAAAAGGTTTGTAGGCTATACGATAGATATGTTAACACAGTTCAAACAAGCATTGGCTCAGAAGTTCTTTTTATCCAAAGTAGCTCTATACAGAATTTGTTAACATGCTGGACAGGAGTACAGTGCAAAATGAAGGAACAGCATCAGTTCTCAAAGAAAGGACAAGATTTGTTGTGTCTAGCAAACACTGCAAGTCTCAATTCTCCCACCTTTATGTTTTATTATTTGTACTGAAGTGGCACCCAGAGACTCAGGGTGCCATTGTGCTAGCTGACGCATGGGCTCAAATATAGCTACAGATGATTGTTTGACAGATGACACAATAAAAAGACAGACTCTTCCACAAAGTGTTAACAATGTAGGTTAGGACAAAACACTGCTGATGTCCAAAGCAAACACCTGGGTTGGGGAGGGTGAGGCAATAGCAAACCGAGCAAGATGTCACATAATAAATAAAGGTCTCAGTACTGAAGTCCTCAATGCTTTTTTTGCTTCGGTCTTCACAGACAAGGTCAGCTCCCAGACTGCTGCACTGGGCAGCACAGTATGGGGAGGAGGTGAGCAGCCCTCAGTGGTGACAGAACAGGTTAAGGACTATTTAGAAAAGCTGGAGATGCACAAGTCCTTGGGGCCAGATGCAATGCACCCGAGGGTGCCGAGGGAGTTGGCTGATGAGATTGCAGAGCCACTGGCCATTATCTTTGAAAACTCGTGGCGATTGGGGGAGGTCCCGCACAATTGGAAAAAGGCAAATATAGTGTTCATCTTTTAAAAAAGGGAAGAAGGAGAACCTGGGGAACTATAGACCAGTCAGCCTCACATCGGTCCCTGGCAAAATCATGGAGCAGGTCCTCAAGGAATCCATTCTGAAGCACTTGGAGGAGTGGAAAGTGATCAGGAACAGTCAACATGGATTCACGAAGGGCAAGTCATGCCTAACAAACCTGATTGCCTTCTATGATGAGATAACTGGCTCTGTGGATATGGGGAAAGCGGTGGATGTGATATACCTTGACTTTAGCAAAGCTTTTGATACAGTCTCCCACAGTATTCTTGCCAGCAAGTTAAAGAAGTATGGATTGGATGAATGGACTACAAGGTGAATAGAAAGCTGCTAGATCGTTGGGCTCAACGGGTAGTGATCAATGGCTCGATGTCTAGTTGGCAGCTGGTATCAAGCGGAGTGCCCCAGGGGTCGGTCCTGGGGCCGGTTTTGTTCAACGTCTTCATTAATGATCTGGATGATGGATTGCACCCTCAGCAAGTTCGTGGATAACGCTAAACTGCGGGGAGAGGTAGATATGCTGGAGGGTAGGGATAGGATACAGAGGGATCTAGACAAATTGGAGGATTGGGCCAAAATAAATCCGATGAGGTTCAACAAGGACCAGTGCAGAGTCCTGCACTTAGGACGGAAGAATCCCATGCACTGCTACAGGCTGGGGACCAACTGGCTAAGCGGCAGTTCTGCAGAAAAGGACATGGGGATTACAGTGGATGAAAAGCTGGATACGAATCAACAGTGTGCCCTTGTTGGCAAAAAGGCTAACGGCATATTGGGCTGCATTAGTAGGAGCATTGCCAGCAGATCAAGGGAAGTGATTATTGCCCTCTATTCAGCACTGGTGAGGCCATATCTGGAATATTGCATCCAGTTTTGTGCCCCCCACTACAGAAAGGATGTGGACAAATTGGAGAGAGTCCAGTGGAGGGCAACGAAAATTATTAGGGGGCTGGGGTACATGACTTATGAGGAGAGGCTGAGGGAACTGGGTTTATTTAGTCTGCAGAAGAGAAGAGTGAGGGGGGATTTGATAGCAGCCTTCAACTACCTGAAGAGGGGTTCCAAAGAGGATGGAGCTAGGCTGTTCTCAGTGGTGGCAGATGATAGTACAAGGAGCAATGGTCTCAAATTGCAGTGGGGGATGTCTAGGTTGGATATTAGGAAAAACTATTTCACTCCAGTGAAGCACTGGAATGCGTTACCTAGGGAGGTGGTGGAATCTCCATCTTTAGAAGTTTTTAAGGCCTGGCTTGACAAAGCCCTGGCTGGGGTGATTTAGTTGGTGTTGGTCCTGCTTTGAGTAGGGGGTTGGACTAGATGACCTCCTGAGGTCTTTTCCAACCCTTATCTTCTATGATTCTCAGCTCACCTTTTGCCTAGCCATTTATAGAGCTATTTTTATAATCCCTAAACATAACTAAGAGGAAAGAGTCTTAGACAATCTCATCAGCTTATATTAGAGAAGGGCACAACCAGATCCAGATCACAAACACCCTAACATTCCAATCTGGTGATTTGGTTCAGTCCAAACTCCAGACTGAATTAGTATATATTTTAGCATAGAGACCCAGAATAGATTTAATAATAAGGAGGGTGGGATGGTGCTGTAGTCATTTCAGGGAAAGGGCGTCAGAATGCCTGGGTTCTATTTCACATTTTACCGCTGATTTGCTCTGCGGGGCAAGTCACTTAACCTCTACATGCTTCAGTTTCCCCATCTGTGAAAAGGAAATAATACATATCCGTCTTTACAAAATGCTTTGAGAATTTTGGATAAAAGGTACTTTATAACTGCACTGAGTTAATTACTATAATCCATCAGAAGTAGTTTAGTAGTTTGGAATTTGGGTGACAGATAAGAAGGCAAAAATCAGAACCAGAAATCTGTTTGGTTTTTTTAAAAGCCCTCTCATCTCCTCAAAAAGAACAGGAGTACTTGTGGCACCTTAGAGACTAACAAATGTATTAGAGCATAAGCTTTCGTGGGCTACAACCCACTTCTTCGGATGCATATGCATATGCAGACTAACACGGCTGCTACTCTGAAACCTCTCATCTCCTGGAGTTTTACATTTTGAACATTAAGCTGAACCAATATGGCATTTTCATATTGGGTTTTATCAGTTCTTTTACCCCTGACCTGTGCTATGGTATACAAAGTGTGCTAGCCATCCAATGGAAAACAGTCATCTGTAGCTATATTTGGGCCAATCACTACAGTATCTGAGCACTGAAAACACCAATGAGGATAAATTCACAACACACCGGTGAGGTATAAAAGTGTTATTGTTAAACCAGGTCACAAATTTTCCAGATGTTTTTCCATCAGAAAATGCCAAGTTGACTAAACCACCACATTCTGTGGGAATGTGTCCAATTTTATCAAACCTTACCACAGAAAACCTGCCTGGTTTCCTGCCAGCAATCTGGGATGCTGCAGAGCTGAAAGTCTGGAAATGTTACCTTCATCTGAGGCTCTCAGGGTTTCTGGGGTCCTTCTCTGAGGAAGAGAGCCTGGAAGAAGACTTCCAAGTCTCTGGACAGCACCGGGAGCATCACTTTCATTTGAAGACGTCAAAACAAAATGCCATTTCATTTTTGGAATTCCCATTCCATCGAAAATTTAAACATTTCAAGGTTTATTTCCAATGGAGAACAATTTTGTTTGAATTTCCCCTGGAATACATTCTAGAGTCAGACCAGACCTATCATCCCTAATGTACAGGGGGAGAACTGAGGGAGAACAGAAATAATTAATCAATTTGCCCAAGGTCACACAGAAAGTCTGTGGCAGAGCCAGGAACTGAAAGCGGCTTGCCTGAGTCCCAGTCCAATGTGGTTAAGTGACTTCAACCACTAGCCCACCCTTTTCCACAATGATATATTTATTTTATTATAGGTCCACTCTAGCAAGGGATGGAGTTTCTCCCATGAGATGCTAAACACCACTGACTTCAGACACCACAGGGACCTGGAGTCTAGGGTGCACAGAAACTTGCATAAGCCCTGAATGATGTCTCAGCCCCAGTAGCTGTGTTCTTCTATGGAAGGGAACAACTCTCTCTTTCTCCTTCTGTGCCACCCTAGTGGATTTCATTCTGCCAAAATGCTGAACATCCTTCACAGGCTGTGCCTCATTTTTTGCTCATCTTTGGACGCCTGATTTTTGTTGAAGGATTGCGTGTTGCCAAGAAAAGGAATCTGCCTCTTTCACTGACTATCATAAATCCCATACAAAGTATGCTTAATGAAAAGATGGCCACCACTAAGGAATGGCTCCCTGACATGATTGCCTTGGAGAGCATCCAAAAATGTCCTGTCCAGAAATATAAAGAGGTCACTGAATGCATTATCAGCTCAGTACACCAAAATTAGGACTGGGAAAATGGATGCGCTTTGCAGAAGCATATCCAGACTCAACAATATCCAGAAGAAAGTGTTATTTAAACCTTAGATTTCAGCCAATTTCGCAGAAGAGTAATATGGAGTATGTTGAGATGGAAACGTGTCTGCTTTATGACTCAATCTAAATGTTAAACAGACACATGCCCTCAACTCCTGCCTATCTGAACTTCGCATATCCAAAGCTCTGTTCCCTCTAATGCGTGAAGCCTATTCAATATATGAGGGATAGGTGAATTGGTCAGCAAGCTAATCTGAATCATGACTATTTTCTGAGATGGAGAGAAACTCTGTGTAGGGATGAGGTTTAGATTCATGTATGGAAACATTCACCAAGTCACACACCTACAGGGACCTGAACTATCCCACTTTCTGCAAAGGAAGGAAGCAAAGAACAAAAAAAAGCAAAGGCCTGGCCCATTCAATGTGCACTACAGTACTTTCATTTATCTGAAATCCAGACTGGGTTCTATCCCATTGTTTATTACAGCCGAGTTTCCTGAATCCTCTCCTGAAAGATTTATGTCCCTGAGTGCCCTCTGAAGACGTATCTGGCTCATCCATGGGAAAGATGAGCAGGAAACCGGGGTTGATGGATTAAAAAAGAAAAACTGAAATGACTTCATGAAAAGTCAGAGCATTTCCTCCTTTGTAAGTTGTGGGCACTTACCTACGACATAACGGTATTCTGAGGTCAAGCTGACCAAATACGATTTTCATTTCACCAATATTTTTGCAGTTTGGGCATTTGGTTTCATTTTGATGCAGAACAAAACCAAGACCTTTTGAAGTCTTTTATGAAAAAATGACAGAGGCAGAGAGAGAGAACTCCAGAATAGCCAATAGCCTAGTGGTTAGGGCCAATTCATAGCAGAGCCTTGAATCTGGTCTCCCACATCCCAGGTGAGTGCCCTAACCAATGGGCTATTGCCTATGCTGGGGTGTCTCTGTCTCTCTCTCTCTATCTCTCAATTCCCTCCTGGACTGAGAAATCTTTCCAACAAAAGTTTTGTTGAAAACTATATGTTTCTGTGACGTTTCAGTTTCAATGCATTGGCATTTTCCAATTTCCCAGTCAGCTCTACTCTGAGGCTTAGTTAATCAAGGGTTGTAAAGTATTTTGAGATGCTTAGCTGGACAGTGCTATAGGAGTGCCAAGAATTAAGAACAATTATTTGTTATAAATGACACAATCCCCGGTGTAATCGCATAAAACAACCAGATACTTAGCATGTCCTTTGGGCAAAATTCACTCAGGGGATGGAGGTCTAGCACAAGACCCTACCCCTCATTTAAGCCTCACATAGGGGTTTGTGCAGCAGACCCAGGTCAGAGCAACCTCACAAGGGATGCCAATGAATCCTTGCGGTGGGGAAGAAATGGTGTGCAAACTGTGCATGCTGGCCTCACACAGGCCACAGGGTGGAGGACAAGGTTGGGCCCTTGGGCTCTGGGATTATGAGGATCCAGTGGCTCCAACATCTGCCTCATTCCATCTGACGGGCTGGGACAGCCATTGCGGGAGACAGGGGCTACACCGCAGCCCTGGGCTCCAATTCAAGGCTGGCGAGGTGTATTTCATCTCAATTGCTCCATACTGCACCCGATTTTATAAAGCTGGAGTGGATTTCACCCATAACATTCACAGCAAGATATCAGAATGGTTCACTCTCTACTGCAGAGCTTTCTATGACTTTATTTCACCCACAAACTCTGTCCTCTTGGGCTTCAGGAGGGACACCATCTGCCCAGACGTCTTCTTGGGAACAAAAAGCAGGAAGCTCCTGCTGGGAAGTGCCCTGGGTTTTGTTTTCCAGACTTTTCTCAAAAATAACCCCAACCAAGAAGATGCCGAAAGGATTCCTTTGCTGAAACGTTGTGAGAAAAGCTCTCTATGCTCTCATGCTGGTTTGATAAGATGAAAGATGGCAGTTCTGATGTATGTAAGGATGACTTCCAGCTGAAAAGCCTTAGCACCACTCCTCCAATGTCAGCCAGAGGAAAGATTCCATGTCGTTCAATACCCGGTATATCTGCCTTGCAAAACAAGAGGGTTCTGGTGCAACCCGGGGCTAAGCTGGTAAGCAGGCCGCACACAAAGAGCAGGCAGCATTCATTGCTTAACATTACAAGGATCTCTCATAATGGCTCGGGTTCACATTGGGACTCATTTGCCTTTGAGTTATGTTGGTGTAAATCAGGATTAGCTCCACTGCAGTCAATGTAGGAGGAGGAGAATCAGGCAATGAGGGGAAACGTTATGAAAAAACGTATAATGGAGAGCCAGTCATTGGGTATGAGCACAAAATAGAAGATTTTATTGTACTTTGATTTGTGACCAAGTCCTCATTTTCAAATAAGACAGGAAACCCTGGGAGAGGGGGAAATCACCTGGCTCTATTGTGCCATCATAGAAGTCCTCTCCTGTGTGATGACCCAAATGTGCAAAGCAGCATTCCCTGCACAGGTGTAGCTATCCATTTTATAAGCACCAAGTCACAGCTGCCCCCCTGCACAGATGTTTCTGTGGGTGCCCATCGTACCCCCATAGACTTAGCAGACAGAACAACATTGTATAGACTACTCCCTCTCTGTACGCAGAAGTCATTATTTTTTTTTAATTGGAAAAGATATTAAGTTTACATGTGCAGATATCTAATATCAAAAGTAATTGCTTTTATGGAATACTCATTTGAAGCCTGTTTCCCCTCGAGATGAGAAAATGTTCTCTAATTACAACAGGTAATTTGGTAGGAGATAAACAGATTCCTGAGAGACTAGAACTGGGAGACGCAGATGCTGTAGGAGGTAAAGGTCCCATTTATGAAGTAGATGCCGATCCCATTCCTACAGATCATAAACCATATCCTGCTCCCATCCAGTTTTACCATTTACTTTGATGGGAGCAGAAACAAGCCCCATCAGAGAAAGATTCTGGGGGGAAAACCAACACATTGGGGAGCTACATGGAGCATTTTTAGTACATAAAGGAAAAGACAACCCACTAGCATCAGCATACTTCTAAATTACACATCAGCTGTCCTGATTATTATTTTTTCATTTTTATGATCAAGCAATGAAAAAGAAAGACCTGTGTGTTTTCTTTTAATTTGAGTAACTGATACCAAGACTTGTCTCCCAGTTTTAAAATCCCAGCAGACATGTGGCTTACAACGCTGAAATCTGTTTGAGTGCTCTATGCAGAAGGATGGAGCAGGGTAGGAAAACTCCCAAAGGCCCCCTTGATGATGATGGCATGCATATGGAGGAAGGCCAGTGGGGCTGAAACTCTGGTCTATGAAGCTGTTTGACATCCAATTGCTTTTAAAGGAAGCCAAAATCTGAGAGTGTCATCAGTTTGGTATTTGGCTTCCGGCAGTGGATGATACCTGAGGCTTCAGGGAAAACCAAACACAAATCATAAAGTCCTTAGCCAATTAAGCAATGCTGTACAGTACATGGAGGAAAAATTCCTTCTCAAACCCCACTGGTAAGCATCTTAAGAGCTGAAGCATAATATCTGATTACCCTCATCATTATCTTAACGTGGTCAGCTAGAAATATTCTTCGTAGTCTTAAAATTACCCAGCACTTTGAAAAATCTGAATCCTTCCTGCACCAGACATCACTTAGGGCATGAACAAAGGTTCACCGACGCTGTCTATCATGCTCTTTGCTGGAATGGCTACCGTGTCATGTTTATAACTTAGCCTTTTTATGAGGCTAGATTGTTGGCCTACTGCTTAACCCCTGACCTGGAGTGCCAGCAGACTGCTTTTCCTCTGGTCCCTACCCTTTGACCTGTCCAGCTTGAGTGGCCCTACCAGCAGTTAAAAATTACCATTAGCATAATCCTTAAAATCATTGGAACACATGAACCTTCCCATCAAGGTGCATGGGTCAAGGTGCAGTCCTCCAGCTTTAAAAACCAGCCACTAATATTTGACTGGACAGCCTCCCGTAGCAGTGAATTTCACATTGCTGTAATGATCGGTGTCTCACTGAGCAACGTGAATTGGATCAGCTATATCTACACACTGGATTTTCTGCAAGCCTTAATTTTCCAAAGGAAACAAAGAAGCCCTGTGGTGAAGTGCTCATTAACATGACAGGAGAACTGCTCCAAGGAGGAGATGCACTCAGACACAGAGAGGTGGACTCTCCCTGAAAAGCTCCAACATGTTAGGCTTAAAACTTCTGGGATATTTAATTAGCTTCAGGCACACACTTTTCATAGCCAAGTTAAAGGACCTTTTTTTTTAATAGGTAAAAGATCTTTTGAATGGCAAGGAGTTCATTAATGCAAATTAGAGGAAGGCAAGGGAAAGGTTGTGTATTTGGAGGAAAGGAATTCTGAATCAGATATGACTAAAGAATTAGATAAATCCCAACGTGCTAATGAAGAGCCAAAGGCTGGAGGTTTCTAATCCAGCAAAATTTCCACTGACATCAATGGGCATTTTGTTACAGATACAGGGCAAGCTGTGCTTCTGACCCCTTCTCTGGCCGCTCTGAGTGCAATCCCTTGGTCTCAGGCCTCATTACCTTCCCTAATGTGGAATCCCATGATTCTCCCATTCTTAGACCAGGTACTTGGTTATAGTCCCCTGTGGATGAACCGTGCTTACACCAACAGTCGGAACTGGGCTTGGATTCCTGTGGTTCTTTCCTTCATGAGCTTGTGACCAGTGGTGAATACAATGACACAACACAGCCTTGTAAGAAACCCATAATGTTTAATCTTAACAGTAGGAACAACATATAACATTAGAAAAAAAAGATTTTAAACACAACAAAAGGTCTATGCACATGCCTCTCTTACCTAAGTTGTATGCCCGCCCATCTTACTCCAGACTCAACACTGTGGGAGTCTGGCTCTACTACCATTAAGACTCCCTGCCCTGTCCTTGAGGGACTGCTTTCAAACACAACCAAAGTTCTTTGTTCTCTCAGCACACACTCTGGGTTAGCTCCACAGAGGGGAGTTGAGCCAACCTCCACCAGCCAATTCCCCTTCCATTGTCTTGTAACAATGCCAGAAGTATTTACTTGGAGGTATATTATCTGGAGCCATTGTCTTACCTGTTCTTCCAACAGCCTGCTATTAAACTAAACCAACACATTCATACAGCAAACAAATCCAGCAACAGGTCACATACAGTATTCAGAAAATATTACAGAGCAGCTCCATGTTCTCCACCCATTTTACTTGATTAGACTCTAGCATTAAGCTCAATGACATTTAACTCCTGGACTCAAAGCTAGGGCCCCCAACTTTTTCCACTGAACCATTCCGCAGAACTACACTGAAAAGAACATTAGCCATTTATGTCTGCAATTCTACTCCCCAAGCAGGAATACAAGGAAAATGGCTGAGATTAACAAGGGCACAAAGAGAACTAAACAATCTGAGAGGGTGCCGGTCTTGGTTAAAGTTGTGTAGAGCAACATTAAGAACCAAGGTGCTTCCCTTTCATTTTATCAGGTGATTGTTCTCATGAATAACTTGGAAGAACTGATCAGCTGCCATTCTGGACTGTGCAGTGTTGTTGTAGCTATGTTTGTCCCAGGATATTAGAGAGACAAGCGGGTGAGGTAATACCTTTTGTTGGACCAACTTCTGTTGGTGAAAGAGACACGCTTTTGAGCTTGTGCAGAGCTCTTCTTCAGGTCTGGGGAAGGAATACCTGAACAAAAGATCTGTGTAAGTTCAAAAGCGTGTCTCTTTCACCAACAGAAGTTGGTCCAATAAAAGATACTACCTCACCCACCATTCTGAACTTTGCATTTTGAGTACCCCTGTTAAGACCCCTCCATAAGGACACAGTTTTGATCCCACTGAAATCAGTAAGAGTTTGGCCATTGATTTTGACAGGTGCTGGATAGGGCCCTGTCACTTCCATTTTCTTTCCATTGTGACGTTGTTTTCTACACTGTTTATGGATGACATACTCTCCTTTCATATTGCCACAGAGCAACACTGACAGCTAGCTTCCTAGCGTTCTCATTTCCTTGACAGACCGTATATTTTACATCTGTAGGTACATGTATTTTTCTTGAACTACATTTCTGTGCCTTTTTGTCAGGTGCATCTATGTCGCCTCACAGGGAGTTTTCTTTTGAAGCCTGGGTTTACCTAGAACTTTTATCTTTTTTTTCCCCCTCCCCTCTTCTTTTGCTCTTATTCTCCTATCTTGCTCCTGCACGTACTTGGATTTCTCCCTCTCTGCCACTGCCTGTCATGCCTCTTCTTCTGAGTCTTTTTTTTTAAATAATTATTTATGATTTAGTTTGCTACAGGAAGAGTGCGATACTAGCTGATGGGTCAGGTTGCAAATGAACACAACAACATCTACACCCTTCTTTGTAGCAGAAAAAGTAGCTCAGATTCCAGAATCTAAAAGGAAAGGCTTAGAAATCAACCTTATGTGGTAATTTTGAGGATTACAGGGGATGAGGAAAGTTAAATTTCTACTCAAAGGCCCATGCATTAAGTAGATCAGCCCCCAAATCTGTAACAAATGTATTAAAGAAGGTCTATGTGATGAGGAACGTCCCCTGAACTTTAAGGCCTGAGTCTCTCCTCACTTAGGCCTGTTCTACACTGGGGGGGGAGGGGGTGTCGATGTAAGATACGCAACTTCAGCTATGGGAATACCGTAGCTGAAGTCAAAATATCTTATTCCGACTTACCTCCCGTCCTCACTGCGCGGGATCGATGGCCGCGGCTCCCCCATCGACTTCGCTACCGCCACTCGCTCCGGTGGCGTTCGGGGATCGATTGCTACCCGCCGATACGGCAGGTAGTCTGGACGTACCCTTACAGTGGTGCAAATCAGGAGCTCACTCCACTGATTCACTGTGTCGAAGCAACACCAGTATAACAGATAGAACCAGGCCCTAGAGGCCTAGATATATAAACTAGCGTGTGCTGCCCTGTTTCCAAGCACTAATAACAGAGTAGCCATCAGACAAGTCAGTCTGCCAGCCAGTTGCAGACAAGTCCAATCACTGAGCCCAGTTTCACCCAGTGCTTATGCATGGCCCACTAACATTGCTACCAGCACACAAACAGAAAAGAGGAACACAGGTTAATTGACACGATATTGAGGATGCAAACAAGGCAAGTCCATTTTTACCCCCAGAAGAAGGGGCAACAAGTCATCCACCAAACAGAAAAAAGCCAAGTAATGCTATTTTGGGGAAATGAATAAATAAATAAGCAAACAAAAGCTTTACTGTAATCTTCTTTACCCTGGTTTTACATTAACTTTCTTAGAAGGCCTGAGTTTATGACAGGCTGAGCAACCCTCAACTGCCATTGCTTTCAACAAGAGTTGAGGGGGCTGGATCAGGACCTGAGAGCAGAAATTGTCTCTTACATTAGAAAAATGCCCTTGTATAGTTTCCCTAGCAGAAGAAAAAAAAGACACCCCTTAGCCTAGATTTGGAGGGCTGTGCCTATTGCTTAAGCAATCATGGAGCTGTCCGTTTTCAGAGCAGCACTCCCTACTGAAATCAATGAAGAGGTCTGCTTACAACTAAAGGTACGCTATGCCCATGGGCGGTTTACATCTGAGAAGGATTAATAGAGGAATAATAGAAAGAGAATGAAATGCCATAGCCTCCTTCACAGTGAAATAAAACAACTGGGATGGGGTAGGGTGGGAAGAAAGAGAAGACGACAAACTGCTACTGCGGATATATTTGAGAACATAAACATGGTACATATTAGAAAACTGCCATGATGCTTTATTTAAAACATGGACAGTTTGATTTCTGTCCTCTTGTTTACTGTTGATAGGAGGATTAATTAATTTTTCTTCTACAGGTCGGGAAGCTAGGATTCATGGTTATGGGCACTTTACAATACGCACACCTGTAGCACCTGGCACATCATTAAAGAGTTGGTTTGGTTCCTTGAAAAACTGACTGCAGCCAGTGCTAAGCTGCCGTCCTGGCAAGCTCACCCGTAGTTTGATCTTCCTGGCTCATCACAGTTGCTCTGTTTGGCTGAGAGGGTGTCTCTGGCAACCAAATGTAAGTTTGATCTGCAAGGAGGAGATTTTTTTTTTTTTAAACATCATTTAACCATCGTGTGTATGGAGCATTCCAACAGGGCAGAGTGCAACGTCCTGGCTGAGGTTCAGCATTAGAAACTGAAGGGTCAGTCTGCTCTCCGTTAGCTCCCCGCAGCCCCACTGACTTCAGGGGAAACTATCCTGACCTGCACCAGTGTAAAGTAGGAAGAGATGCAAATCCTCTTCCCCCCCACCCTGCTTTTTTTGCTGTTATTAAGCAGCAACAGACTCTGCCCGAATGCACACGTCTGACCTGATTTCCTCTCCTGCCTCAGGTTATATACTTCCTGCTACATCATTAGCCACTATCTCTAAACACTAATCATAGAGAAGTGCAAGTAGTGATGCAGGGTTACTTTATATTAGATCACAAGATGTCGCAGCCGGTCTCAGAGCAGGAATGCTTATCAGGGATACAGATAGTCTGAATCAGAATTACATCTCTGAACTTTAGGGCTTGGGCCCATCTCTGCTCAAGAGGTACCAGATAGATTTGGAAATACAGCCTCCCACTTTCAGAGTGGACTCTGCACCGAATACTGAATATACCCTGAACTGGCCATCAAGGGCCCAGTCTTGCTCTCATCAAAGTCAATGAGGATTTTTACCATTTTAACTTCAGTGGGTGCACTCAGGCACAAAAGGTTGTCATAGAAGAGGACTGCGTCAGCACTGGAGCATTCTCTTCTTTGCCCTGCATAGAGAAGTATGTTACTGTTTCCTCTGATGGTTTGGTCACCACTGAATGACAAGTGAGAGAAGCTGTGGAACTGTGATCTCCTATTTTAAGAACTTGAAAAGAAAGAGGAGACTCTTATTATGTTTGTGTGGCCTGGCTGATAACTCAAACAATGACACCAAGCCATTCTCGATAGCTAGGCAGCAGTTCTCAAACTGTGGGTTGGGACCCCAAAATGGGTTGGAACCCCATTTGAATGGGGTAGCCAGAGCTGGCTTAGACTTGCTGGGGCCCAGGGCTGAAGCCCGAGCCCCACTGTCGAGGGCCGAAGCCAAAGCCAAAGCCCGAGGGCCGAAGCCCTGGGTGGCAGGGCTCAGGTTATTGATCTTCAGCTTTGGTCCCCATGCCCACAGTCATGGGGCTTAGGCTTTGGCCCCCCTGCCCGGGGTGGCGGAGCTCTGGTGGGCTCAGGCTTCGGTCCCCCCTCCTGGGGTCATGAAGTAATTTTTGTTGTCAGAAGGGGGTCACGGTGGAATAAAGTTTGAGAACCCCTGAGCTAGAGTAACTTGGAGCTTGATCTTGGTTTAAAAGTTGACTCGTGTCACTAATGACTAAGCTTAAAGCCAAGGAACAAACCTGAAGATCTGAGTTAGATTTCTCCAATAGCTAGATTTTTATTGTCACTTTACGTCTAAGGGTATATGGCTACACAGCAAAAAAACAAAACCAAACGCAAAAAAACAAAAACCCAAACCTGCGACAGCGAGTCTCAGATCCTGGGTCTACACACTTGGATTTGCACTGTGGTACTAAAAACAGCTGTGTAGCTGTTCCAGCTCAGGCTCTGAAACCCGCCATCCTCCCCGAGCTACAGAGCCTGTGCTCCAGCCTGAACCTGATCATCTCCATGGCTCTTTTTAGGGCCATAGCATGAGCCCAAGTCTGTAGACCTGGGCTCTCCAACTTGCTGCCACAGGCTTCTTTTGCCATGTAGAGGACATTCCTATTTGGTACTGATCTAGTTTTGAATTGAATGTTAGTGTTAATTAAAGCCATTATTACTGAACTTCCCTGTTTAGAATATTTATTGATTGATACTATGGTAGATTAGGGCCCTGTTGAGCTAAGCACTGAATAGACAGTACCTGTTCCAGAGAGCTTATATATAAGTGGGTGGGAGGGTAAGGAGAGGCACAGAGGGAACACATAGCAGATCAGTGGCTGAGCTGGGAATAGAACTCTATGCAAGTCCAATGTACTATCCAATAGAGAATGTTACCTTAGAAAATTGGGGCTTCATTAATTTGGAACTGCATTGTGATCTACATGTGTATGTTTATACATTATGTGTCCTTGTCAAGTTATTTTGGACAGAGATAAGGGCCAGGTTCAGGTGATGCAGTGATATTCCTTTTGGTCACACTTTAGGGCATACTTCTGAATGAAATAACAATGTCGCTCTAATGATCTAGAGCAGGGATCTCGAACTCAAATGCCCATGCGGGCCACATGAGGACTAGTACATTGGCCCGAGAGCCGTACCACTGACACCTTTTCATATAAAGGTACAAAAGCCGCCGCCTTGCCCCCGGCCCCGCCCCACTCCACCCCATTCATTAGGCCCCGCCCCTTCTCCAAAGTCTCCACCCCAACTCTGCCCCCTTCCTGCCCCTATTCCAACCCCTTCCCCAAATCCCTGCCCCTGTCCTGCCTCTTCTCCACCTACTCCCCTGAGCGTGCGGTTCCCTGCTCCTCCCCTCCCCCCCCGGAAAGCGTTAAGCGCCGCCAAACAGCTGTTTGGTGGCAGGAAGCTCTCTGAATACATTGAGCAAGCAAAAGAAAAAAGCAGGCTGCTTACCCACAGCAGTAACAAGGGATAAAAGTAAATGATGCACAGAGACTACAAAATAATGAGCTGCCCAATAAGCCCAGTCTAAACCAAGCTCATCATGCAAAAGTCTACTCCCTGACATAAGGTAAAGTGAAAGTCACAGCATTAGAGGGTTCCATGATACAATACCAGAATTCACAGGGAAATGCCTTTGCTTTTCAGAGTCACATGCAATTACATAAATATCACACAAAGGGAAGGGAGACTAGTAACTTTGACCTGCAGCTGAAGAACCACAGACCTCTACCATTTGTGCTCAAGGACAATTTCCTTTGATAGCAGCAGTAATAAGTCCTTTACCCATTCTGTGGGGGCAACACCATCCATCCACACAAAGCCAGTATGCAATCACTGGCTATGAACAAGACAAAATACACCTTACCAGGGCACAGGCAGGTTCAACAACAGGTGCTGGGGAACAACAAAAGAGAAGCCCTGATGCAAGCAACAGAGATGACTGCACTAGTGGGTGGCCTGGCAGAGGACAGTTTCTTCACCACAGCAGGGAGAGGTGGTTTGACTGTCCTCCAACACACCTCATGGATTTGCAGTGCAATGGAGGTAGCATGCTGCCCTGTGTTAAGGTAAAGGATTCTGTCCCTCAGTGAAAACTGGGATGGCTCTAGCTCTTCCAGGAAAAAACTTACATTGTGGAGCCAATGGCCTCTAAGCAGGAAGTCTCCTCCACTAACCAGCTTCCAGTATCAATGCTTTTTCTCAGCATGGTCCCAAATACAAGCAGGCTCACCTTAGCCAGAGGTAGCCAAAACAAAGGGAAAACCATCTTAACTCTAAGCCTGTAGTGCTGTGGTGGGCAACCTGTGGCCCGTCAGGGTAATCCACTGGCGGGCCACGAGACAGTTTGTTTACATTGATCGTCCACAGGCACAGCCACCCGCAGCTCCTAGTGGCCGCGGTTCATCGTTTCCGGCCAATGGGAGCTGCGGGAAGTGGAGCGAGATGCAGGTTGCCCACCATTGCTCTAGTGAGCTGTACATTCCTCCAGTGTGAGGAAGGCAGTCCTTCTCCAGGGGGCTCATGTCACCTGGTCAGGGATGGTCTGGGAGTCTCCTGGCCTTAGTACCTCCCTGAGCTGAGAGGGGAGAGGGAACAACACATCCCACTGGTGTGATTAAGCAACAAGGCTTCCATCATCTTCATGTTTCCTGGGCCTATTACCTCCATGGGATAGACAGACAACACCTTTCTTTCCCTCACAAATGCTTCAGGCAACTCCCCCTTCCTGTTTATATACTCATCAGGGCCAGCTCCAGGCACCAGCTTAACAAGCAGGTGCTTGGGGCGGCCAAGAGAGAGGGGCGGCACGTGTGGCAATTCGGGGGCGGCAGGTCCCTCACTCCCTCTAGGAGCGAAGGACCTGCTGCCGAACTGCCGCCGCCGATCGCGGCTTTTTTTTATTTTTTTTTATTTTTTGCTTGGGGTGGCAGAAATGCTGGAGCCGGCCCTGATACTCATTTTAATGAGCCCAGCTGGGGGATCCTCCATTTCCAACAGGTTGAGCAGCTTCTTTTGAGTGGGCCAGACCCTCTTCCTGCTTCCCCTGGAGGATAATTACCCCCTTCTCTGTTATATTTACTTATATCCCCCGCATCCTTCTCCCACAGTCTGCATGCAGAAATGCAGCATGCATTCATATTTCTACATCCATCAGCAGCACATGAAGTAAAATCAAGGAACTTGTCAATGAGTCAACTCAGAGTATATAGAACTGCTTTTGAAAACAGTCTGCCTCTTTTTCCACCAGCTTCCCAACTGCAGGCCCTAGGCACTTTTAATTAGCATATAAAGGCCACAGTGTAGTATTGTCACAACAAAAAGGACTAGAGGGATTTTCTGCTAGTATAATGATAAAGATTAAATAATAAATGCCCAAATGATAGCACTTTTTCCCCTGACATTTAATTTTCTACATTACTATACAGAGTTAGGTCATATATCAGAGTATGATGGGACAGATTCTGTTTTACAATACAGCAACATAATCTGGATTAGCCAGATTCTGTTCTCAGATACTCAGGCACAGAAGTGGAGTAACCTAATCTATGCCCCATCTATGAAAGCAGAATCCGTCCCTTTACATCTAATTAGCCTGTTCTGGGAAGACCAGCACTAAAGTGACTTAATATTCCTTTATGCTCTTTGTCTATTATTAAAGTAATTACACAAAATATTTCACTTCTCTCATTCTTCCATGACCTCCAGTATGTCTTCACATTAGCACAATTTGTTTTGCAACTGCCTCTCAGTAGGATTTAAAGGAAAAGAACACTAAATACTAATAGTGTAACATATGCGGAAATGCCCATTGGAATGAAGGAATAGCTCCTAATCACACCCTCTTTGCCAGGCCCATTTTTTTCCTTCTGATGCAGTGTATGCCTGTGGCATGTTGGCATTGCAATGGGGGCACTGTCCCAGCTTCAAAGCTAGTCTTGTATCTTTGTTCGCTGATGTAAACTTTTCTTCAATCTTTGCTCTTCTAATTACATGAACAACAGTTTTAAGCCCTATTTTATGTACTTTTGAATGCATTGATAGAAAAGAGGGAGACAAAGAATCAGGTTAATAAGCAGCTCAGATTCAGTGCGATCAAATGAAAAAAAAAATAACCTTATGTCTTCAAACATGCCCATAAATAGTTAATGGTTATGTGGTCTTTAAAAAAAAAAAAGTAGCAGTGACGAGGGAACAAAATCTCATCCCCAATGACAGCAAGAGTGACTTGGTTATACATGGTGAGATACCATGAGATTTCACATGGTAACTCCATTGACTAATAACACCTGCTAGGACTCACCGAAGCCACCTCCGTTTGGGAATCAGTTCTCTGTTGGATGAAAACTAATTCAGGCAGATGGAGCTATTGTAGTGTTGGGGATCAGCTACAAAATAACTCCACTGAAGACAATAGTTACCCCAGTATAAAACTGGAGGGACTTAGATCAGAATCTGGCCCTGTGCATTCCAAGTTGTTCATTGCATATTGCATAATTTTTGTATAAATGAGGATTCCATGCAATACGCTCCCATGGGTGGGAGTATCAGGTATGCAGCTCCTGCTCTTGCCCTTGTGAACAGACTCAATCCAAGGAGTCTTAATGCCATCACACGTGGGGTGGAAGGTCTTACTATTCCCTTCTCTACTCTTCAAAGACAGATTAGGGTTTTGTGGGGCCCTGAGCCAGAGCAAGTGGGGGCCCCTCCCTACCCCTTCTGCCTGCAGTCTGACCCTCTCCCAGCACTCTTTCTGGGGAAATGAGATTCGGGTGCAATGACTTGCCCCCGCCCCCACCCCCACCCCCACCAGGCACTCCTTTGGGGTAGCAGGGTTGGGGCATGGGAGCTTCCCCCGCTCCCTGACAGGAGCGCCAGGTGGGCAGAGCAGGTTGGGGCATGGGGGTGCCGCACTTGGCCGGGGCCCCTGGGCATGGGCCCCATTGGCCTAGTGGCTAATCCACCACTGCTACTCTTCTACACAGCTGTTTTAGATCTAACCCGGCCTTAAATAAACACTAAGGGAGAATAAAAGGTTTAAAAAATGCTATGCTTACAGCGACACATATCTTAAAGGAAATTGAATTTATAATTGCACTGACGTTGTCAGATGTATTTATTTTTGATGCTAAACAAGCCTTTTGTAATGATGAAAAGCTCTAGCAGACTATGTCACAAATGCACACCGGAGATATTTCTTTTTAGTTCCAAAGATCACTTAAAACTAACTCCTACCTATAGGCTAAACGATCACCAAAATTGAATGATGGCACTATGCTCTCTGACCACGGTTTGGAAGGGGCTACACTCTCTGACTTGTTCTTTACAACTTTGGATTCATTTGCATGATGGTAGCACCTACAGAACCTTAGAGAGGGATCAAGGCCCCATTGTAGTAGGCATTCTGCACAGATGTAGTAAAATGAAAGACATTTGACTATAACAGGGTTCAAAAAAGAACTAGATAAGTTCATGGCTATTAGCCAGGATGGACAGGGATGGTGTCCCTAGCCTCCGTTTACCAAAAGGTGGGAATGGGCAATGGGATGGATCATTTGATGATTACCTATTCTGTTCATTCCTTCTGGGGCACCTGCATTGGCCACCGTCAGAAAACAGGATACTGAGCTAGATGGACCTTTGGTCTGACCCAATATGGCTGTTCTTATGTTCTTACATTCTATGCCCCAAAGAGCTTACAATCTTAGCATAGGATGGGAAACAATAGGAGAATACCTCAACCCCTTTCCCATTTGTTTTGTAACAGTAACAGCGGGTAATAAGGTAATGGACTCTGTGCATTTTTCTCTCATCTTCGGTATTTATATAGATGCTACTACTGTAGTATCTGAGCAATTAACGATCATTTACTATATCTATCCTCCTAACACCTTCAGGAAATAAAGAAATGCTTCCGTCCTCATTTTACATCTGGGGAACTGAAGAAGCACAGAGACACTATGTGACTTGTCTAAAGTGACACAGGAAGTTTGTGGCAGAGCTGAGAAATAAAAGATCCAAGCTAGCACCCTAACCACTGGACCAGCCTTCCTTTCTCATCTAACCTACTCATTGTTGAGTGTTTTGTAGGCTAAGCAGGTGTGTGTTATGACGGCTGCTTGTTATATTAAACATCCTGCTCCATTCCCATCTGCTTGTTGTACCCACCTACACCTCATTACGTGCTAGGACTGTCAGCTCTTTGGGGAAGGAACTGTCTTATTACACGTTTGTATAGGGCCTACCTCCCTGATCAGGGCTTCTATGTGCTACTATACTAAAAACAATTTTATAGAAATATGTAAACCCAGTCTGTTGGCTGACATCAACACATCGGGCATCAAAATCTTTTTACTCAACTGACTTATGTTGGTAGTAAAGTAGCCGCTAATAGCATTGAATTTCTCTGGAGATGCAAAACTGTGTGACTATCAATAGCCCCATTCTACATTTGGCTAGGAATCTCCAACAAGAAACCTATAAGGGACAACAAATGTTAATCCCAAGGAAAACTAACCTTTGGGTTATACAATTCTATTTCAATCAAGGAATATATTTAGTCTTATCACTGCTTTCAGTTTGGTATGCATGGGGGAAAAAAAACACTGCCAATCTTTTCTACAACACAAAGCCGGTTGGAAAATGAGTTAATACAATAAAAAAAAACATTTTTATTTATTAAAGCATTTCCTAGAGGCATCCGGGAGCTGTAGAAAAATTAACTCAATTTATAAAAGGGCAACAAGGCCTCCTTGCCAAATAAAATACAAAAACCAGCATAAAAGAATCCAGATAAAAACAACCAATTAACCCTTATCACCCTACCAAAAAAAAAAGCCCACAAAAACTAAACAAAACACAAACTTTTTTATCCTTGCTGAGAATGCAGGGGGGGGATTTCCTTCTTTCCGGGTGGATATCACTGAAGAAAATTAAGCTCCTCTGCAAAGAGCACCTATTTCCTGCATGAAAATAAGGACGGTCTGGTGGTTAGAGCACTAGCCTAGGACACAAGAGATCTGGATTCAAGTCCCTGATCCACCATAGACTTAGTGTGTAACCTTGGGCAAGTCACTTAGTTTCTCTGGGCCTCAGTTCCGATTTGTAAAATGGAGATAATACCACTGCCCACCGCATCGCGGTGTTGTGAGCATAAATCCATTAAAGATTGTGAGGAGTTCAGATACTATAGTTAAAGGGAAATGTGAGTACAATATGTGGATAGAATTCTAGGGTTCTATATTAAGGGGACAATCATTCATAAGTCATGGACCCTCAAATGAAATGATCCTGTTCCCCATCTTACTGAAACTAATGCATGGGAAGATCAGAAGGTACAACTCCTCCATATTCTTCAGACAACAGTGTAGCTGGCCATATCCTGATCACCCTATTGCTGAAAATAGTTTCACTTGGCCAAATTCATCACTGGAAAGCATTGCAATGACACCAGGGATGAATTTGGGCCATTGACTTCAATAGCACATGAGAGAGGTGAGAATTTGGAACATTTCCCCGGGCACAAAAACAACCAGTAAACAAAACATCTGTTAAAGCTGATCTGAAAAAAGCCATCAAGGAATACTGTGCAAACGATGATACCTCTATATTGTCCATGCAATTAGTGTTGATGACAACAATACCGAGGCAGGGAATTGGGGAAAGGGGGGGCAGAATGTGGTTTGCTTTCTAAAGTTCTCTCTTTCTTCGCACTTTACTTTTATTCACTCTGTCCAAACACAACGGCTAATTCATTACAGAGAAGTCTTTTAGAAACCCCCCTCGGGGACACAAACTAATAACATAGTGTCAATATCACAGAGACTGACTCCCTTCCCGGAACTATGGAGCTAGGAATATTTTGAAGGGCATGGCAATACCTGCTATATATATATATATGTCCTTACGGAGACTAATACAGCATTTGATAAATCTCCATACATAATACTTGTGCTCACATTATATGAATATTTATGGGATCCTCTGCAAGAGAGATAAGGAAGAGCTGAAAAATACCTGCTAGGATCTATTTTCATCCATGATCCACTTATCACGTGTTAAAGCAAAGTTGAGGCAGGTTACATAAACTACTGCACCACTTGTAATCAAACAGTGATAAGGTGCCAATCTGCAGCAATCTGAGTTTTAATTACCCCCTTATACGCTGTGGTCTAGATTGGTGCCCTTACCATAGTGAACGCATAGTCCCTTTGAAGCCAGGTGGATTATTTATATAAGCCCTCCACAATTCTGCTCTATAGCTTTTTCTTGTGCACAGAGGCCCAGATTTTTCTCCCTTGGTGCTGGCCCCTTTTTGTTACTCAGGTGGTAGACTCTGGCCCTAAGTGTCCAGCTGAGATTTCTCCTGGTGAAGGGAAGCTCGGCTGAGGTGAAGGGATATAGATGGCTCTGACACCAACTGCCCTCTTCCACATACACGTCCTGGCCTCGGGGGCGGGTTGAGTGGTGTTAGGGCTGTGCTGGGGGTAGGATGGAGTGTACCTGCACTATACCAATTCACAAATGGCATAAGGTCCCATAAGAACCATAGCCAGTTCGCATAAATCTCTAAGAGGCTGCTCTAACTTATGCAGACGGGGCTGAAGCAATGCAGCAGGGAGGCATGACTGGCTCCCTGCTATCCCAAGCATATCTCAAGTGCAGGAGAGAATCCAGGACAGTGACTTTTTGGCTATATAGGCGTGATTACTTGTGCTGATGATTTCTAACTGACAGAATAGAGAGACTAACAGTAGTTGGGACCCTTCTCCACGGAGAATGGCCAGCCACCAGTCCTCACAAGTTCAGCCCTAATGTCTGCCAGCAAGAGTGCCTCTCAGTTATTTCAATCATCCTGATGAAGTAGATGGAAGCTGTCTCCCTCACCCACATCATCCAAGGCCAGAGCCATCATCCAAGGCAAGAGCCGGTTTGCTGTACCGGGGCGGCCCGGCTTTCCCAGGGGGTAGGGCTGCGGGGCTCTGGGGGCTATTTAAAAAGTTCAGGGCTCCCGCTGCTTCTACCGTCCCGGCCCTTTAAATAGCCGCCGGAGCCCCACCGCCACTACTCCAGGGCTCCGGCGGCTATTTACAGGGCCGGGGCGGTAGAAGCAGGGGAGCTGCGGGCCCTTTAAATAGCCCCCAGAGCCCCGGGCTGCTGCGGCTACCCTGATGGGGGGGAGAGGCCACTTACCTTACAGGGTGGGCTGGGGCTGGTTTTGACTCCCTCAGCCACGCCCCTTCCGCCAAAGGCCCCGCCCCTTCCGGAGGCCAGAACTGGCCCCAGCGTACCAGTAAGTCACGGGGACTTACTCTCACCCTTGTCCAAGGCACAATACCAGTTAGCAAGAATGGACAAGCAAGACACTTGGGTAGCTCAGTCTGATGGCAGTCAGTGAGCAGGTGTACCTCTTCCTGAAGCAATTCATTAATTTCATCCTCTTACTTATGGCAAATCTACAATGATCAGATCTGGTTCTGCAACCAGCCTCACGCAATATGCTTCTCAGTTAGAGGATGCACAAATTACAAAAAGAAAAACCAAACCAATCATTCAGAACTGAAAGGAGGCTGGGGAATCTAATGTAAGGAATAGAACCACTGCAAAGGCTTTTCTGGAATCTGAGTCAACTAAATCAACTGAAATACGGTACTAATGCAATCACCAGGGAAAAAAAGAGGACAAAACAATAAGCACATGTTCCCTAAGCACTTAAATTGTGTGCCAAATAGGGAAAGAAAGTTTTGCCCTCAAATACCACCTATCTTCCACTAAAGTCTGTGGGATTTGTACACACACATTTTCAGGCTGAATGTAGCCCTAAGTAAGGATCACAGACTTTGAAATACGTTGTTTTAGAACAGAATAAACCAAAATGACATAGATCAATGTAAGAAAGTCCGTGTGTGATTTATAAATCAGTCTGTAATGGCAACATTATCCTTGATCTCCTCTGTTTCAGGGGACCATTAACCCTCTGTGCCAGTGCTCCAGAGTAAAAACCAAGGTAAGAGGAAGTTTTAAAAAATGATTTAGGATTATCCATGAGTTTGCTAGGTTCTTGAAAGATCCAACTACATGGGTTAATGGGGGTAATGAAATGAAACTGGAAAAAAAAGTCTAGTTAAGCTGGTATAAAAATCATTTCCTAAAAATGAAGTCTGCCTGACTGGGGAACAGTCTCCCAAGAAAAGCAGTAGAAATCCCCACATTGCTTGATTTATATGAGAACCTGAGCGTGCTGTAGCAGATACTTCTGCACAAGGGAGGGAATGGACAAGATGGACTAACAGGTTGACTAATTTTTATGAGGCCAGATGTTCAGCCCATTTCACTCCCTTAGTGCTGTCTGAGTGGTGCACAGGGGATGTAGACTGATCAGTTGAGAAATTCTCATGGTGAGAAAGCTGGTAGAGCAAGCTCCTGCACCAGTTTCCCCTCCCTTGGCACAGGGGCTGTATCAGGGGAGAGGTGGTGTAGATCTCCCCTAAAGCAATCACAGTGGGGCTCCCTAAGGTCCCTAGCCAGCTGTCTTACGTTAGAGCAGCCCCCTTCAGTCGGAGAAGCCAGGGCAGCTTGAGAACTAGGGAACCTACTCCCGGATGACACCTTCCTCACCCCTGAGCCAACTGACTCATGGTTCAGGAGTGGGCTGTACATTACCAGTTTAAAGGATGCTGACCTGCTGGAATACAAGGTTGCATTGTAACAGATCACTGAATCTTCTCTGAAATCTGAGCATCAGAGATAGCACTAGGAATGGTCAAAAATGTACCACATGACTGCCACAAAAACCCAAACAGTCACATGACAGAAATGGCCTCACTTCTATTTACAATGAAATCACATTTCCACCTACTGCAGTATCACATACGCACATGACCGTTTCCATGGCACCTTGGCTGTGGACTGAGAAAAGATGACAAGAGTCCTCAATACATGAGTAGGACTCTACTCCTGTTGAGCGACAGCCCTCCAGGAGCTGCGCATACTTGGACTGGGCTATCCACTAACAGCCATTACATTTAAGATACTATCTGTAACCCAGGACAACCTTAATTTTCAGTGCTTTTGATGTAGCTTCATAAGCTATTTTTCCAAAGGATGTCATGGGGTAAATTGGTGTTTTCACCTGTCCCTTCCTATCTTATCACCGGCCATGGGTAGATCTGGTTATATGACCCTTTCCCACTTTGTCACATACCCCTGTGGCAGTGGTTCCCAAACTTTAACAACCTGTGAACCCCTTTCACAAAAATGTCAAGTCTCGCGAACCCCCTCCTAAAAATTAATATATCCAGGGATTTTCTCCTTTACCTGAGTATAAATTATAAAAGCAGTGATCTTGGAAATACACAATTTGTTTTTATGACATGCTTATTACACATTTATTATTTATTTATCATTACAGTATTATTACATTATGAAAACGGCAACACTCTTCCAAGATCTCACTTTTGTAGCTCGTATCTCTTTGAATAAGCCTGTTATAAGACAAGGCTCCTATGTTTCATCAAGGAGTATCAGATGTGAAACAGCAGGAAGGTATTTAAGAAGCCAACTCAGAGTTCCTCCTACACAAGTATTCAGGTCTTGAGCAGTCCAGGCAAACAACGCACATTACAACAAAGCTTAAACTTGTTCTTCATAATAATTTTAAAAACAATATTAGCTGCCTATTTAATTTTAAAAACAGCAAAAAATATCTACCTCCCTTTCCATTTCTTATAAGGAGTCCTGAAGTTTGCAGATGACACTAAACTAGGAGGCGTGGTAGATACACTAGAGGGTAGGGATCGGATACAGAGGGACCTAGACAAATTAGAGGATTGGGCAGAAAAAAACCTGATGAGGTTCAACAAGGACAAGTGCAGAGTCCTGCACTTAGGACGGAAGAATCCCATGCACTGCTACAGACTAGGGACCGAATGGCTAGGTAGCAGTTCTGCAGAAAAGGACCTAGGGGTCACAGTGGACGAGAAGCTGGATATGAGTCAACAGTGTGCTCTTGTTGCCAAGAAGGCTAACGGCATTTTGGGCTGTATAAGTAGGGGCATTGCCAGCAGATCGAGGAACGTGATTGTTCCCCTTTATTCGACATTGGTGAGGCCTCATCTGGAATACTGTGTCCAGTTTTGGGCCCCACACTACAAGAAGGATGTGGAAAAATTGGAAAGAGTCCAGCGGAGGGCAACAAAAATGATTAGGGGTCTGGAGCACATGATTATGAGGAGAGGCTGAGAGAACTGGGATTGTTTAGTCTCCAGAAGAGAAGAATGAGGGGGGATTTGATAGCAGCCTTCAACTACCTGAAGGGGGGTTCCAAAGAGGATGGAGCTCAGCTGTTCTCAGTGGTGGCAGATGACAGAACAAGGAGCAATGGTCTCAAGTTGCAGTGGGGGAGGTCCAGGTTGGATATCAGGAAAAACTATTTCACTAGGAGGGTGGTGAAACACTGGAATGTGTTACCTAGGGAGGTGGTGGAGTCTCCTTCCTTGGAGGTTTTTAAGGCCCGGCTTGACAAAGCCCTGGCTGGGATGATTTAGCTGGGAATTGGTCCTGCTTTGAGCAGGGGGTTGGACTAGATGACCTCTTGAGGTCCCTTCCAACTCTGATATTCTATGATTCTATGATTCTATGAAGTTTAAATCTCCTCAGTGTGATAGAGATGCTTGCTTTGATCTGCTTAGCTCTTGGAAGTCCAGGGGCTCCAGGCTGCTGGCCCCGTGCTGTCCGGGGTCCCTAGGGACAGCTCTGTCCGCCATTAGGGAATTTTTTCCCAAGAACCCCCTGTAACATTTTGTGAACCCCCAAGGGTTCACGAACCCCAGTTTGGGAACCACTGCCCTGTGGGAACATACCACGGTGATTGTATGAGGTAATCCATTTCAAGGTTTTAAATTTATAAGACTCACCAAACACATAGGCAGGATTTCTTTGTGGCACCCACTGTGACAATCTGATTCACAGCACCTGGGAGCATATTGCCTGATGATTCTGTGATCTCTTGCAAAGTGAGATAAATGTTTTGGAAGTACAGTGAAGATCCTCGCCATCCCTACTGTCTGAACGAAGTTGCCAAGTTATGTTTTCTCCTCTTTAATTACCGTTAAGAGCTTAATCTAACAGTATAAAACCTTTGAAAGGACCATTCAAACCAGTAGCAGTCCCATTCTCCAACAGATGGAAGCTGCACTCACATGCTCCTTATGAGCGGAACTGATAGCTTACTTAGGGGCCCATCCAGTACCCTCTGTAATCAATGAGAGGCTCTCCATTGGTCTTTGGGTGAGACCTCACTGATTTTTACTACTATTCAGCTAGGCCCCAATTCAGGAAAGCCTTTAAACACATGCTTAACTTTAAGGCAATGGGACTTAAGCATGCACTTAAGTGGTTTGCTGAATGGGGGATGGACTTAAAAACGTGTTTTAAAGTAAGCATAAGCTTACATGCATTGCTAAATTCAGGGCCTGGAAAACAACAGACTTGAGTATGCCTGTAAAGATGTGCACGTTTAAGGGCTTTGATGAATTGGAGCCTTAAAGAACTAGTGTTATAGACCGATTTTTTAAACGTATATTGTTACCATATTTCATTGACTTTGCTGAAATATCCTGAACCTCTTATGAGCGGGATACCTAGAAATGGGAGGATCTTCATGTCTGATCTTCCACTCTCAGGAGCTAAAATGTCCTGTGTTTCAAAGGACCATTTCAGTCAATGGGCCTAAAACTTTCTTAGCGCAGTGCCTCTTCTCCCAACAGCTCCCGTACTTCCTGTGACTCAGAGCACCCTACATTATTTTCTTTTGGTCCAGTTTACTAGTATTAAAAGAAATGATGGAAGGGACCAACAAGTGCAAATCCACAAACAAAAAAAGGATGCCACATATAGTAAGAGAGCATGTGCATTAGAGGGGTTAGAGAAGGGCATTAATAAAAGGGAGATTTGTTAAAAATGACTTATTTCTGTTCATTAGATTCATAAATCTTATTATTTCCTTGGAAAACAGCCATGTGCTCAGTGCCTGAAACTGCATTTTTTAAAGGATACTCTTGATTTTTCACTTTCTTTATTTACTTTAAAAACAAACTAACAAAACAAGAAAGCAACAACCATCCAATGGTTTAAATCACCGCCATGTTTTATGGTCAGTATAAACCCTTAAATCTGCCAGTCAGTTGACACAGATGAAAAAACCAAATTGTATTAGCTCTCCACTAGAAAAATGATGGTACTTTATGTACTATCCAAACTCTAACCAGATTCACAAAGAAATTGAACAGAACAGGGAACATCTTTTCAAATGCAGTAAAATAACATCAGTCAAATAACTATTTTTTCTTTGGCACCATTGTAAATGTTAATTTTAATATTACACAGTACAAATGATTCCATTTCTATATGTTAGACAGAAAAGTCATAAACAAATGAGTCAGCCATAAAACAGTTACATGATTTATGTCAGAGTATGTTTGCTTACCAGCTACAAAGCAAAAAAGAACACATATATATTACATAGAAAACCACTATTAGTATATCAGATGCCCAATGCAGTAAGATATTTTAAATACTTTAATCAAACCAAGATGGTGCCAGTTTTTTTCATAATTTTTATGAGTCTAAATGACATGGGCCGCCATGCTATTATAACAACTGGAGACTTTAATAAAAGTCTAGACCCAGTTCTTGATAAATCTTCTCCATCTCTATATAAAAACACAAATACTCATCAGGTACTTCATACATATATGGCTGATTTAGGCCTACAAAATGCGTGGAAATTCTACAGCCAGAAACTATAGTCATCGCCCGCCCCTACCCGCAGCTCATTCAACATATTCTTAGTTGAATTTCTTCGTATCACAAGACTATGTCTTAGTGCCACAAGACATGATCAATTTTGTCACTGACTGTTGCATTGTTATTATTCTTATATCTGACCATGCTCCTAAACAGATGTCTTTTAAGCCCCCAGGGCATGTACCCTCAACTAAAATGTGGAGATTAAATACCTCTCTGCTGTTTGATACATCATTTGTTAACTCCATCCAGCCAGAGTTAGAATTTTTTTAAGAATGCCCCCCACCACTTCATCAGCTCCCACACTTTGGGAAGTCTTTAAAGGCTTCATCAGAACCCATATCACTTCTTACAGCACCTTTAAAAAGAAATGGAGGGAACACAGAATTGGTACCCTTGCAAAGGAAATTAAGGCCTTGGACGTACACTATACTTCTGCCCCGTCCCAGAGAAACTCAGAACCCTTATCAATCTAAGATATGAAATCAACAAACTTCTGTCCAAATAGGCTGAGTTTGTTTTATTCTGTTTGAAGCAAAACCACTGGGAATCTGGCAAGAGAACTGGCAAGCTGTTGGCACACAGACTTAAGCAAAAGGCTAACAGACCTGAGACTACAGCTTTTTCACATAGGCTAATGGTAATGGGTCTCATTAATGCTAACTACAGTTGGTAACTCCCTTGGGGCTACATTAGCTCATATGTTTTGGGAGTGCCCCTGTATCAAGAATTTCTGGTATGAGGTGGGTCAAAGGACCAATTTGATATTGAAGTTGAGCCTTCCCTCTCCCCATCTAAGTTTCATTCTTGCATATATTCCTAATACCTGGAGATTACTTGGTAACAAGGCGGCATGGTTCCAACATGCAGCTTTGGTCGCTAAAACAATTAATCCTGCAAAAATGGAAAGTAATCCCCACCAACGATTGATGTGTGGCTCAGTGATACAACTGACCTTGAAGCTAACAAACGACTGGCATTCCTCAGAAAGGGAATGCCCAAAAAATTCAAAGCAATTTGGACTGCCTTTTTAGAGGTCTAGGATTAATGTAGACCCTGTAGATAGATATGTCGCTTCCCCTCCCCTCCCTTTACTCTACCCCTCTTGATTCACTTAGTGTATTATGATCAAGCGTGTTGAATTTTTATGGAGCCAACCCCTAAATCCACTCTTCATGTTTTTCCCCTCAAATTTTGAGGGGGTGAAATCCTGGCCCAGTTGAAATCATTGGGAGTTTTATCATTGACTTCAATGGAGCCAGAATTTCACCCTCGGACTTTAAGGGTCCAATTCCCCACTGTGTTGTCATTTAAAACCATGCAAAGTGGGTGCAAATGCTACCGTTCTGATTGGGTTGTGTTTTGCATGAAGCTTTGTGCAGGTAAATGACTACGCAAGGGCCAAAGCAGTGAAGATTTGAGCCCTAAAACTCTTGAAAAACCATGATGCATTGTGTGGTCTTGATTCTCCTCTCATCAACCTAATCAAGAGTGACTCAGCTGAAGTCAGTGGAGTTATACTGTGGTAAAACTGACATGAGATCAGAACGAAGTCCTGGAGCCTCTATAATTATTTTGCCACATGGAAGGCCAGATCTGAAGCAACGTTGATTTCTACCAGCTTGAGGAACTGGCTTGAAATATGTAAATATTTATCCTATGCCATTTGACTAACGGATAAACACAGCACAGCCTTTTTAATAAATCTACTTTGATACTTTCTCCTCCTGCCTCCACATCACCCAATTCTGCAGTCCTGAAAAGCTCCCAGTGGCACTGCAGGAATGAGCCCTAAATATTATGAGACAAATGCACGGCTGAGAGCAGTCCCCCAAACTGAGTAGCTGCTTCTTGAGAATAATTAAGTGCTAATGTTATCAGATGTGTGTTAGCATCACAGGATAATCAAATTAAATAGTTACAATGGAAGACTCTCTCTGGTCTCCGAAAGGAGCAGTTTCATTAATGCAAAGCTAGAAGTCACACTTAATCCGCCCTCTTGTACACATGGCTTTGCCTCTACTTTCTGCAAAGGAATTACCCTTCATCTGAAAGACTCTAGCTGTAAAAGCTTCTTTTTGACAAATCTGATGTGGGCATTTAAAATGATTCATTCGCATCCCGTTTCCAACCCTTATAACCCATATGGAAATTTGAAAAGGCTCATTTTCAACCAGTTCCTAGCCTGCAAAGGATAAACTGTCCTTTTAAAAATACTGCTGTACCTCTTAAGTATGCAGATTGCCCAACTGAATTTTAAATGCAATCACTTTGCTTCCAGTACACTCTAAAATCAGGAGTCAGAGCCTGCATGAATCAGTCGTCTGTGTCCAGGACTTGCTATTTACATAATTTTAAGTCTGCGTGCTGCAATTATGTGAAATGTCCACTTCTTCCCTCCGTGCAATACATATGCAATTTAAGATCCATTTATCACACTGAAAATTGCCGTTGTATTTAATCTTCCCAAAGAGAACAAAATCAAATTATTATGTGTAAAGAATGATAATCTGCTGAATTAAAGAGAATATTCAAAAGTTATCCCTCCATGTCTGCAACCTAATAGGGCAAAGAGGTCTAATAAGGAAACCATGGGTAGGAAGGCATGATGTGAGCATACATAATGAGAAGATGAAAACTCTCTTAATCTTTTCAGATTGAATGAAATCTAATTACATGCTGTATTGACTGTTGTGTATTTCTGGAGAGAGACAGTGAAAAGGGAAAAAGGCTATTACAGTAAAATTACAGTCTGACCCTTCAATTGCTTTTGGCACGAAAGGTTATGCACTAGTTGGGGATATTAAACATTTTTCACTCTCTATGGTAAATTATTAGCAACAGAGTCAGATGCAGAACTAATTAGGGGAAATCTAGCCAATTAAATCTTGCTGCAAGATAAAAAACCAGAATGATCAGAAATTATCATTATTCTATTTCATAAATTGCTGTCTGTTGTTCCTGCCATAATATCAATGTTGACGTTTAGATAAGTAATAGTCACTGAAAAGAAACATTTGAATAAATTTAGGATAATACATAGATTGATGAACTGGAGCTAAAATAGTTCAATGTTCATTACAGATGATATTTTGAAAGCCATGAACTTAACAGATTTATATAAACACTATCAAGTAAATTCTATAGTCACGTGATTCCCCCTTGCTGCCTTACTTCTGCAGCAAGCAGCAGCTGGGTATGCTGGAAGCTTTCAGAAATACGTATTTTCTAAGACTATGGGAATTCAGAGGATCAGTATATTGAAAACAATTGTATGTTTGCACATTTATACAGGGATGCCTGGAAATATTTATTCATACAATTCTAAAAATTCTTCCTGTTTCACGAGATATATAATTCTTAGGATTATACTTCCTTGCAGTGGCTTTCACATAGGAACTTTAGTATAGGCATCTTTGTGGGTGTTGCATGGATGAAGGGATATTGGTACATTTTATTCAGAATTGAAAGTTAATATGGTTGTTGCCTGTGGACTTCAGCTGAACAGTTTTGAGCGGGCACATGATACACACGTAACTCTTCTCCCCCCCCCTTTTTTTTTTTCTTTCTAGAGAAGGTGAGTTCTAAGAAGTATGATGACATTTTCTTGGCTGAATGGAAACAAATAGGGGAGACAGGTTTTTTGACCAGCAGGTTTCAAACTATGAAGTTGGTCTCCCTGCGGAAGGTCCTTTCTCTATGACTGGCGCTTCAGGCAGGTCCATGGAAAATATAAATGAGGTCTTCCTTGTTTAGGACTAAGCATAATCAGAGCCCAGTATGGAATACTGGGGTATTCCTTATCAAATACTAAGTCTTCAGTAGATGGTACTTCATTTGCTGAGACCAAGGTGGAAATGACTCAACAATAAGGAGAAAAATGAATGAGCTGGCCAGACCCCAGTCCCCATCCTGAGCTGCCATTACTCAGAACTGCCACTGAGGGCTCTGAGATTTAACATGTACAGGGAATGCAGGATCAGAGCCATTCTGGTTACAGTCTGCATTCCCAGTGGATCACTGGTCCCAATAAAAGAGAACATTAGAGAAGGCCTGGGAAGTCTCTCTCACACCTTAGAGGACAAGTATTATGACAAAGTTTGGGAAACCCAGATGTAGAGCAATAGTGTAGTGTGTACCAGGATGAAACTGCACAGCTCTGGAGCAATTTGAACCTGAATCTAATATCATGGGCTTTCCCTAAGACAGTACATAACTCATTCATAAACAGACTTACTTGCAATTACAGTGTCAAAGCAAAGTGCTTCCTGCTAAATCATAGAATATCAGGGTTGGAAGGGACCTCAGGAGGTCATCTAGTCCAACCCCCTGCTCAAAGCAGGACCAATCCCCCACTAAATCATCCTAGCCAGATTTTTTTTTCCTGTAGATCCCTAACTGCCCCCCTCAAGGATTGAACTCACAACCCTGGGTTTAGTAGGCCAATGCTCAAACCACTGAGCTATCCCTCCCCCCATTAAAAAATAAAGCACATGAGCCTAACCCAAACATAGATGGCCCGATTCTGAATGCACTTATACCAAGGCAACTGGACTGATTTCAGTGGCGCTTGGCCTGAGTATTCACTTATGTAACTTAGCAAAGGCCCAGAGACTTTTTGTTGCCCAAATGGCACGTAATACAAATGGATCCCCCAGACCCAGCAAATTGCCAACAAAAACAATCGAAATTACAAAGAACTTCCTGTTTAATGCAAGCCCACAGCAACTACATGCCATGGTGCCTGCCTAGCTCTTTATGCCTGGCACACTGAGAGCTCCCATTGACTTCCAGAGAAGTTATCAAGCAGGACTGATCTCACTGGTATTAAGATTCCACCTAGAATCACACCTTATGCATGCAGTTACCTAAAAATCAATGCGCTAAGAGCCAGATCCTATCCCCAGCTCATAGCTTAATTAACTGGGCTGTTGGGGATTTTGGCTTGGAAAGAAGGAATCTGCCCCACAACCTGTGGCACAGCAGCAGAACTGCTCTGCAGCCACTACAGCCCTATGGCACCTGCACCCACACTTCACTGGGTGAAATATTCAGAGGAACAAGCTCTGCTCTTTCCCATCCTTCCTCAAAACAACTCTGAGCACTGGAGCCCAGAGCGCCTCACACAGCCCACTCTGCTGGGCGCAGGGTGTGGACTGATCCACTGCAGTCCAGGCCCCCTATTGCCGGGGTGCAGCTGGGGGGCAGGATTTGTCCCTAAATTTGCTTATTCTTGACATCTCCTTTGAGCTGTTAGTAAAACACCCAACTGTAGACACAACTCTCTCATGCTCATTTGTGTGTATTTGCATGTGATACACACACACACACACACTTGCATGTGTGAGGGAGGTGTGGGGGGGAACAATCTGTGCTATGTTATTACTTGCCTGGGTACACTACTTATTACCATAATAGTCTAAACTGTTTAGATTTATACCGTCATTCAGAAAATAGCAAGGGGAGGAGAAGGCAGCAATACACATTGACACTAACAGAGTTTTTCTGCATTTTGGGGCTGCAGCAGCCTTTGTTAAATCAATGTTATGATTAAGAAGATTCTTACAATCCAATTGCAAGCACATTTGCTATAATTTAAAAATATGTATAAATTCTATCTGGCACTAAATTTAAGGCATATGTTACATTATATTGTAAATGTAACATTTATTCCTTCTCTCTCTTCTTGTCCAAAGCACTCATGTATTTAATTATATACTTAATCCCCCAGTATTTCACATTCAGCAGTTTATGAATCTTTGCAAATTTCAATGCACTTGTCATTCAAGAAGCAGTTTCTGTATGAAAGACTAGTAGTCCTGTAGTAACTTTGATCAATTAGCATGTTCTATCCATCATGGAACATGATCTCACTGGTATATCTAATGAGATTTTTCAAGGCTGGTGAATCAGAATTGAGTCCAGTAAAAAAAGTGGTGCATGCTTTGTTATTTCCTCCCACCCCGCAAGATCTTATCAGATTTAAGTGCCAGTGTCATTAAAGAACCACATGGTACTATCAACAACGGGACAAAAGATGCATACTCTAAGAATGTAACAGACGTGGTTTTGAAAGTAAATGTTGAAACCAAACATGGCAATGTGAGTCCAGGTTATGCACGGATTGCTAATAAATCCGATAGTTAAGTCTGCGCACGTGTGTACACACACACAGTTCCCATCCACCCCTTAACTTTAAAAATATTTTTTCAGACATGTGACCAACAAACTTTGGGGGCAAACTGCAGACCTGAAAACGGGAGATAATTCACAACTACTCCTGGACACACACCTCCCTTTCCCGCTCTGTTCCCGTCCACCTCCCTAGCAGCTACCTTCACACCCAACAGGCGATACTGACCAGAAGCAGATGTGGGAGTCCTCCCCCTCCCCAGCGGGCACCCAGGGACCCCTCCCCACGTGCTTCCCTGGTCTGCTGGAGGCGACCAGCTCTGCCCCGGGGGGCAGCGAGCTCCAGGCCGGGCTCTACGCCTGCCGCCCGCCCCCCGCCCGGGAGCCGCTCACCATTGAGCTGGTTGTACACCACTTCCTCCAGGTGGTCCAGGCGCTGCAGGATGGACTCCCGCTCGCTCAGGCCGCCCAGCCCCTTGGCGTGGCGGCTGCGGAGCCGGCGGTCGGCGCTCCGGACGATCTGCACCAGCTCCGGGGAGCGCTCCTGCAGCCGGCAGTACACGGAGAAGAGGATGATCCCCACGAAGACCAAGATGTTCACCGTCAACAAAGTTTTGATTTTCCGTGCCACCGCCATGGGAGCCGCCGGGCGTGGGGAGCCTCAAGGCATGGCAGCCGGAGCGGCCCGGGCAGCGGCGGCATGGACGGCGGGCTGGCCCCAGTGCCCCTCGGCCGGCGGAGCGGAGCGGAGCGGAGCGGAGCTGTCCTTCAGCACCACGCGGGCGGGCGCTCCCCGGGCACGCGGCTCCCCCCTGCGGCCAGCGCGGAGCTGGGGGGCGGGATCCGGCCCACGGGCCCCTCAGCGGAGCCGCTGCCCCCGCCCCGCCCCTCCGCCAGCCCCCGGGCTCCGCGCAGGCAGCGGCGCGAGAGGAGCGGCCGGCCCCGGCTGGCTCCGGCAGGCAGTGAGTGGTGCGGCGGGCTCGCCCCGCGCCCGCCGGCCGCCCCCAACGCACCGCGCCGGTGCGAAGTGACGCGCTCGGGAGCCGCCCGCCACAGGCCCAGCCGCTCCGCCCCTCGCGGCTCCTGGGGGGGCGCTGGCCGGACCCGCTCTGCGTCCCGTCAGCCGGCTCGCTCCCTGCGCCCCAGCCGGGGGGGAACCTGCTCCCCTTGGTGCCGGCATGCGGCTCCCCCTCCAGCAGCAGGGCCTGGGAACCTGTCTCTGCCGCTGGAGAGCCCTGGGCCGCATCCCAGGCGGCAAACAGCCCCCGGCCAGCCTGCCCGGCTCCACCTGCCACAGCACTGGCTAGGAGGGTGACCAGCTGTCCCGATTGTATAAGGACAGTCCCGATGTTGGGGTTTTTTTCTTATATAGGCTCCTATTACCCCCCACCGCCATCTCGATTTTTCACACTTGCTGTCTGGTCACCCTACCTGCTGGCAGAGAGTCCTCGGGAGAAGAACGGGACTGAAGACAAGTAGAATCATGGAGCCCTAGGGGTTAGGAAGGACCCCACGGGTCATCTAGGGTAAGCTCCTGCCAAGAGGCAGGATTCCTTGTGTCTTAACTATCCAAGACCAGTGTGCCTGCGATTGCACCTGACGATTTCTAAGATAGTCAAGCACCAAAAGCACATGGGATCCCCCTTTCTCCCCCCAAGAGGTTAGAGATGACTGGATTTCCAAAACACCAAAGGATTTTGTGATTTCTTGCATTTAAACCAACAATCCTAAAAATTCCATTCTTTTTGTTTGCTACTAAGAATGTCCTGCCCCAGCCAAAAAAACACTTAGGACCCAGCCACCTGGAGCATCCCACAAACACAAGGAGAAAGACAGTCTTCTAAAGTTCTCAGGGCTGAAACTGTTTTAAAGACATCACACCTTGAATTGCACCTGGAAATGAACTGAAGTCAGTGTGATATGCTCCCAGCAAGAGGTAGTGCTAAGCAGAAGGCAGCTATATTCAGCACCAGCTGAGTTTCCTAATGATCTTCACTCATAGTTAGGGTGACCAGATGTTCCGATTTTTTAGGGACAGTCCCAATATTTAGGGCTTTTTCTTATATAGGCACCTACTATCCCCCACCCATCCCGATTTTTCACACTTGCTATCTGGAGCTATCCCAAGTGGTGCGCATTGACTAGTGATCCAAGCTAAAGGAGAGAATAACTGGGAATAGGTCTGCGTTCAAAAGTTTCAGCCTTCTTGCCCAACACAGAGGGAGAAAAGTACTCTAGGCCAGTGCTGCTATTTGAACATCCAGTAGTTGCTAAAGATCCCACAAGATCTCCAAGCTGTAAGCCTCATTAACAAAAGATGGACAAACCCCTTCAGTTAGCAGCTTCTGACTGACTTAAGGACTGAAAATAATAACATCCTTCTGTGCCCATACCAGTGCAGTCTAGCAGCTAAGTAGTGCTCTGCCTCCAAGTCAACAGAAACCTCACTGGCTCTATCCGTCTTTGAAGGCAGACCCGTAAGGTAGCATAATTGTGCAAGGTTGCTAGAATGCAGATCCACACCAAAACGCCAGTTCTGAACATCCATAAACTTTGAGCTGTTCAATAACTAGCACATCCATAGATTCCCAGGGCCACTTTCTGTGCTGTGTATCCTAAGAGACACAGTAGAGAAGACGCTGCCCTAGGGGGAGCGGAGGGAGGTTGGCATTATCCCACGTTGCCCTGCTGCAGGGGTCACAACCCCAGTGTAAGTTAGAGCACCTTTGAGGCTGTTCTAATTTACTGCAGCACAGAATCTCCACAGCATTCCATGCTACACACCCTCCTACACCCAGTATGCCCCTTATATTGGAGTTTGCAAGGTGTGCAGGACCACTTACGATCAGCCCTATGCTACTGCTGCGTTGGGGGAAGTCTCTCCTGGTCCTTTGTGGCACATTTAGGTTCCCTATACAGTGAAGCAGAGGGCAGAATTGGCTTAATAGATTAAAGCTATTATGACAATTTAGTGCATTATGATAATCTACTGTGACCCACTGCATAACATGGGCCACAGAACTTTGCAGCTTTACCACGCTCAAAGAGGTGTCTAACTATATAGATCAGGACAGGATTGGGCTATTTTGAATAGGCTAATCATGCTTATACTACACAAAAATTAACCTCCCTAAGAATATATAATGTAGGGGCTGATCCTGATCTCACTGAGGGCAAAGGCAAAATTCAAATTGACTTCAAGGATCTGAGTTTTGTAACTTTCCAGTGACCAACTTATGTTTTCATTATTTTAGTACTATTTTTGTTACAAGTCTGTCATAGCAGTTATATTTTCTTGGAAACTACCAATTTGATGTAAGAAAATAGACTGAACTAATACTCAAACGTAGTTTATTAGATGCCTTTATGTGATTTAATATATTATAGCAACACCTGCTGGTGCTGATATAGTTAAGAGTCTGTCAGCATCAGTATTTCTGTTACAAACTCCAAGTTTGCAAGAATTCACTTTGGATTCAGACTTGCTAGCAGGCAATTGGTCCCAGGAGTGAATAAAAAACACCTCCTCCACCACAGAAGTTTACCACGCATGCTTTCTTTTTTCTTTTTGTGTTCCACACTGTAGCTTTAAATGGGTTCTTTGAAAGGCATAATTTCATCCATAATATGGCTTAGGCCATAACAGTATTTTCTTTTGTTAAGTAAACATTTTTACCTGGTTAGCTTTTTGTGCGTATGCAGTAGTTCAATAATAGAAATACGCTTACATGGCTTTGCTCACTTGTCTCTGGCTAACCCCCAAGTGCTAAAATAAATAAATAAATATTATCTAATTCTTACATAGACCTTTTCATCTGCAGATCTCAAAACGCTTTACAAAGGAGGGCAGTTTCATTAGTAGAGCTGACCATTCCATTTTATGACAACTTTTCAGATTTCAACATTTGTTTTCATTTCATATTGGAATGAAACAAAACCTTTCAAATGTTTTCATGAAATGGAACTGTCAAAACAGCTGTTTTCCTCTCCAGAGGGTCAGATTTTCCATTCTGCGCTCTCTCTCGCGCTCTCTCTAGTCAGAAGAGCCAGGATAGCTCTGGACTCAGAAACAGTCCAGATGAAAATCTGGTTGAAACTGACATGTCTCTGCACAAGATTTTGGCTTCAGTGAAACAGCATATTTTGGTGAAAATACATTTAGTAAAAAAAATTCCAATCACCTCTGATCCTCATTTTACAAATGGGGGAAACTGAGGCACAGAGCAAGGCGCACACCCTAGGTCACCCATCTGGCCAGTGGCAGAGCCAGGAATAGATTCCAAATCTTCTAAGTCCCACTCCAGTGCCCTATCCACTAGGCCATACTGCCTCTTGTTGTGTTTGTTAATTACTTCTCTACCTCCACGAGTCCCACAGGGCTCAGTCGTCTCATCCATATTAATATCTATCTGAAGCTGCTGGGAGATGTCACAAGACACCATGTTGTGTAATGCCACCCATCTATGGATGCCCCCTAGTTCAACATCTCCTCCTCCATCTTCCAGCTACCCCAGTGCCTTGCTAAAATGAGCACCCAAGTGAAGAACAGCAGGCTGAAGATGGAGATAACAGCAGGCAGAAGAAAAGACAATCTGTCAGAGGTGTCACTCCTAATGCATTGAAGATGGTTCATAGCCTCATGGCTTTCCCAGAAACTGAACCCAGGCCTCTCGTAAGCTGACCTGGCCACGGTGATCCATGCTTTTGTGACAAGTCACAGGTGAAGGCTTAATCTTCCACAATCTCCTCCTGATCTCTCTTCTTCAGGAGTTAGGGAACTATTGGGAGCAGAGCCCTTTCTAGCTGTGGACACAATGGAATGGATTCCAGCAGGAGCTCAGAATGACCAGGAAACTCATCACCTTCTGGACAGAATGTAACACTTCCTCAACTCTGCTTTCCCACACAATAATCCAAGGGATTTGGAGGGTCAGGGGTTGGGACCACGAGCTCCTCAGAACACTATCTCTGTTGTAGCTACTGCTGATGGCATTTCCAGCCCAGCACACCTCTACGCGGGGGGGGGATTGGGTTTTGGGGTAGATTTAAGCATGTATTATTTTCCTGTGTGTGTGACATCTAAACATATCGTCTAAAAACTATCAATGCCACTTCCTCCAACATGCAAACAAGCAAAAAATGATGCTGTAAGGTTGCAATCATATGATATCACCAGACGGTAAAGGTGCTCCGTACCTCACAGAACTGAATCATAACTTAGCACTATTCTCAGCATCCATCATGGGTTACGTCTCATCTTTTCCAACCCACTAAACAGTAAGTTATTCCTTGGAAGAGCATCCATGTGTCTTGTTTTGTACAACACCAGGCACTCTGCTAGGGCTTACAAAATGATAAGTAAATAGAGTTGAAATTTTTTGAATTTTAATTTTTCATCTAAAAATTCAATTTTGACAACCCTACTCCCAAAAAGAATTGGTGTTTATTTCATCTGTGGGAAGGGAGGAGTTAGTACCAACCATCTAGAGGGAATTTTTTTATTATTATTTTAAATAGAAAAACTGCAAAAAATTGACCTTTATGAATTTTTTCCGGTCAGGCAGAGCATAAACACAGTCCTACCATAACTGGTTTCAGCTCTGATTGAGCAAGTAAAATAACAAAAAAGTCTTCTAATAAAGCCTATTTAGCACTAGTATTTGAACAGTGAGGAGAAACACGTTAAATCAGTATAGGGAGGACACTTGACAGTGTGCAGTATCCTGGTTGGTATGCCCACCCCTCTTACTTTCACAAGGCTCTGACATTCGAGCTCCTGCTTAACGAGGTTCTTTCAACTGAGGGTGACCCCTCCCTCATTTGGGACAGGTTAAGCCCAGTCCTGCTTTCCTGTATTCCTACAATAATTATAACATTGGTAACCATATTTCACTACCCCTGCATTCAGTACTAAGATCATTTGTACCCAACACCAGCCAAAGTTGATCACTTTGACACAGCTGTATCTGATGAATATGTAAACAGAGCAGGAGCAAACTGTATTTGCATGAACAAATCCATAGTCTCTTCCTCTCCCAGCTGTCGGAAGCATTCATTCAGACCCTGCTTACATTTATGCTTTGCAATTAAAAGGTAAACATCCTAAATTCTATGTTAAATTACCAACTCATACAATGCTGATGCCCTCAACTTGTTGTGAAGAGGTACTGCAGCACATACAATAATTACAATCTTACATTTATATAGCATCTTTCATCCTAAAGAATTCCAGAGTCTCTTTTCCACAGGGATTGTTCTAGCCATCCCTAGGCCAAAATGCAGCAACTATTTGCTATATTAAACAATCGTTTGGGAGAGGAAATGGAAGAATAAGGCAATACTTTTTACAGTTGATACTTACAGGGGGAATTTAGGTGACTATAATATAACTGACTCAACTGGGTTCTGGAATGAATACCCTGACTCTTATGAAGAACATCATGGGATCTTTAATGAACAAAGGTAGTTTGAAATGCCTCCTCTTCAACCTATTTAACATATATGGCCTCCATTACCATAGTATCTGATGTTACACAATCTTGTTATCCTCTACACCCGTCTGAGGTAGGATAGTGCTATTATCCCCATTTTACAGATAGGAAACTGAGGCACAGGAAGACTAAGTGACTTGCCCAAGGTCACACAAGAAGTCTGTGGTGGAGCATGGAATTGAATCTGGGTCTCCCAAGTCCTAGACTCGTGTCCTAACCACACCTCATCCAAAAGATAACGGGGGGCACTGGCTTAGTGCTGACTCAGTAGGGAAAGTGGTACCTAAAGCGCATCATGAACACCACCACTTCCTGCAGCACCCTTGCTGTTCCTTGGAGGTCTCCCATTCGAGCCGTGATCTAGCCCAGCTCTGCTATGCTTTCAACACAGTGCAATATGGATGAGGGCATGATGTTCTACTGGTACCCTCCTCGTTGCCTCAGGATTATAGAGCTGATCCTGCAGACACACACACATACTGGGAATGGTGCTTGCTACTGTGAGCAGCACCGCTGACATCAATGGACCTATGAACCACATTAAGCGCAATGCCAGGCAGTAAGGGATTGCAAGGCAAGTCCTATTGGTAACTAACTCTTGGCTTTTTCCAATTCCAATGAGACCACTTAATATTATTCTTACTGTAGATTTTAACAGTTAGTACAAATATGTCCTTTTTGTTTTAGCAAGGTGTCTGTATATCACTATTTTCCCTCTCTTACTGTAATGTATTAATAAGTTTCCAACACACCTGCCTGTATCATAATTCCAAACTGTATCATGGGTTCCTTCCTTCTGAAACTGCAAGCTGATCTTCAAGCTGGTGGAAATGCATTAAAGCAGTCCCAGCTATCAAGGCTGCAATATAGAGATGCATGACCAGCAGATTCCACATATTACAAGTACAGGTTTGATCTGCAGATGGGATTTGCAACTAACTGCTGGTCTACAGCAATGTGATATACCTGGGCACGAAGGCTTCAGTACTTAAGAAACTCCAGCTAGTACAGAATGCTGAAGCAGGTCTCTTCAGCAACACACACTGCTGTGAGCACATCAAACCCAGTCTCTGCTCTCTACATTGGCTTCCCTAGATTATCAAATCAGGATCAATCTTCTCAGTCCTTATCTTCAAGGGACTCCATGGCTCAGATCCAGGAGATCTGAAAGAGCTTGATGCTCCAGGATGAATACCATGGTTGACAACTCTGCTCCTCAGGCACAATGGAGCTCTCTACAATAAGGATAAAGTGCATCAGCGTGGGACACAGAACTTTCTTGAGTCATGGTCTCAGACTGTAGGATGAACTCCCCAGGAACCAAGGACCATCACCAATCTCATCACAGTCCATGCCAAGGGCAAGGTGCATTTCTTTGACCTGCCTTCTCGAACATAAATACACAGCAACAGATATATTTGAGGAGGGAAAAAAAACCCTACCTAAAGAAGACACTCCACTGCACATGCTTCTTCCCCTGGAGAGAGGATGTGAGAACAAACAACACATAGCAAAAGGGTAGTCACATTGCTTAATGCACTACTAGAAGGAGCTCAGATACTCCAGTGAGGAGTGCTGAATAAAAACCTACATAGAATAGAACAATACACATAGCAGTGTCACATGCAGATCTAATGCTGTCATGTTCATAATAATACACTGCTGATGAGCAGTGTACAGACAGCGCAGTAAATAACACATAGATAAAACCCAGCAATAATCTAAGTACACATTTCAAAAGACAATAACCCAGCCACTGCCAGGGCTAAAATACTCAACCCACATGCTTACACTTTACAAGGCTCTCAATTCATTTATATGATTGCTAGAACTCATGCCAATTTTTAATATAGCTCACATCTTTTTAGACAAATTGAGACCCTTGTTAATTTCCCCTCTGTTATTGACTCCCATCAAGATAGTACATGTTAATATGCTAAAATAGATTATTCACCATTAAAAACTTTCCAGTTGCCTTAATCATTAGATCTTGCCCTTTGCCATATCACGAGCCTGATGTCACAACAGAAAAAAGTTTTAGCCTTCACCTAAACACAAGTTTCAAGAAAACCCCTCCACCACTCAAGCCATAAAGAAGGAGGTCATGACTCCCCTGAAGAATGCTGGTTTGTGAGCCCCAGGTTGCAAACCAGAGTATTAATAACTAAAAACATTACCTCCGAATCCCCTATAGTGTTCCCTAGGAAATCCTTACAGTAAGCGGAAGATCAGGTAACATTATCTAGCTACCGAGAGCAAAGCTGGAAAGTCTCTAGGGGCAGCTGCTATATTTATAAAGTTTCTGGTAAAGAAAATACATAAAAGAGAGCTACATAAACATAATTAGATATTGAGTTAATGCAGATACAGAAGCTACGCCATCATCTTCCTTCAAATCCTTCTTTAAAACTCTCCTTTGCCATGATGCCTACACAAAATTTGATAAGGGTTAGGCAGCTGGTGTGCTGAGACCCCCAGCTATCACACTGACGAATACTTTCTTATTGTTGCCTTGTGCTGCCCATCTGTCTGTATCCACCTGCTGCCTCCTGTCTTACCCTTAGATTGTAAGTTCTCTAGGGCCGACACCATGGTTTTGTTCTGTGTTCGTACAGCACCTGGCACGGTGGGGGTCCTGGTCCGTGACTGGACCTCCTAAGCATAACCATAGTACAAATAAACAATAATAAATTGTCACGCAATTCATCATTTTAGAGAGAGTCCTCCAGTGGACACCTATGGATGGGTAGCAATAGCCATACACCAAGGTGCAGGTTGGCATAGTGAGGCTCCAAGCTTCCTTGATAAAAACCCATCTGTTCTTGTCCTTTTTTTGAAATGGAGCTAAATAAAGTAGCACAGTCAGGATGAGGGGAAAACAATGCAAGGAGATCATGAGCCAGGCACGGAAGCTTTTTTATTTTTTAAACGGTTAATCACGGACCTTGTTGCAACTTAGAATTTTCACAGTTGGCTTCCACAGTGGAATTTTATCACAGGCACCTTGGTCATCGTGGTACTTCAGGAAGTGCCATCTGGGTCAAATTCCATATTAATGTCACACTCTTATATATCTGTCCTTTTACCTAGATGCCTTTTTTACAGAAGGAAGCAGTGCCAAGAAGTGGGGAAAGTAGATTTTAGCAGGCTCGTCTTGAACATGGGAGCTCTCCACTGTAACCAGCAGAATAGCCAATAAGCTACACTGGACCCCACATAGGTTCACAGATAGCGAATCTGACTGGGAAGGATGCGATCACACACACACGCAATTTAAAGGCCATGAAGGTGAAAATTAACAAGAGGCTAAAAGAGTAGACAACGCAAGTTACTAGAAGCAGGGATAATTGTAGACGCTGTATAAATGCAATGAATTGAAACCCTGAATAAAAATTATTCAGGTTTTCTGCCTTTCATGCTTTTCCTCCCTTATTTTCAGCAGGAGATGTATTAGTGCTGGGGTCAGAAATTAGTTTGACTCTAAATTAGGTGATTAGAAGGTCCATGGGCCTAGATCTTCAGCTGGTGTGTACCAGTGTAGCTCCACTTACGTCAGTGGAGCTGCGCCAATATGCACCATTGTGAAGATATGGGCAATGGCTGGCAAATGTCCCGTTTTCATTCCTATGCTTTGAGGTACCCAAACATTTTGGAAGTGTTTTTGTCTATTTCCATTAGATTGTGTGCATGTATGTCTACAATATAGAGTCTATTCTATTCTATACAGGTTCTTATACCACCTTCATCACTGTGGTACCTCAGGTCAAATCCTGCTTGGCTTGCTCACACGAGCATGCCCAATAAATTGAGTAGGACCACTTGCATGCCTACATCCAGCAAGATTTAGCCCATAATGTCTTAAAATCCTGATCTCAAAATGAACTCGGTCCTGGGAGACCCCAAGGCATACATGTAGACCTACAGGCTTCAATGTGAATCTGTCGATGCAGACCCATTTGCAGGATTAGAGCCTAATGCAGTATTTATTTATTTACTTGTCTATATATCAATGCACATTATTAAAAGATGTGAAGCCCTCTAGCAAAAGCTCCAAAACAAAATTAAGGCAAGCAGCCAGTTATGTCAAAGTCACAGGAGATTAAATATTCTAAGTGCAGCAGCAAAGGGGCAATGGCATTATTACCTTCCGACCCGCAGCGCTGGACCCACTGCTGGCTTGAAACAATACAAATAATGAGATTTTTAGATTCCATTTATTTTGAAACAACAACTGGCAGCTTGAAAGAAGGAGACATGTTTCAGCAAATAGACTTGACACTGACATTTTTAGCAAAGACTAGCTGTGTGGTGCCTTGTTGTTGGGCAAGTCTGAAGCCAACGTGTGCGCTCTGATGTGGTTACAATATTATTTTCAGGGGCACCGTGCGTGTGTGAGAAACAAAGAACATTTTGTGCATTCTATGTCCGCTTTTAAAGGAGCAGTTCCGCATTTTTAAACAACACAAACCCAATCCTTTCTAGCAGCGAAGACTTTCTAATATTTTAAATGATTATTAACTATCTAAGAAGAGAATTATATGTAGGGTGAAATTCCACCCTGGAAATTTAGCCAGTGAAAAGCCTTGACAGATGTGGAGGGGATGACAAATCCACTTTTAATCGATCGATAGGAGATGTATTTTAAAATGCGCCAAATAACAGGCAATGATTCCCGATGCAAAAGGTTTTTTTTTTCCTTTTTGAAAAAAGAATTTGAAAATGAGCCAGTTAGTAAGCAATGAACAGTTCAAATTAAATTAGGATTTGCACATTTTAAAGCAAAAATAGACACATTTCTGGCCAAAAGCAGTTCTGGTTTTTGCACTGAACACATGCAAAATCCCCATCTTCTATGTATCTTAGATACCTATATGGCTCCCATCATCTCACAATTTTTACTGAATTTAGCCTCACCTCCGTGAGGTAGGTGAGGTGCTATTGTCCCGATTATACAAAGGAGAACAGAGAAACAGAGAGGCTAAATGACTTGCTAAAGATCACACAGGAAGTCTAGGAAGGGACAGGGAACTGAATCTGGCTCTCTCAAATCTGATGCTAGTGCTCTCTCTCTTTCAGTTGTGTATTGATTTATTATTTGTGAATTTGAAATGGCTGCAGTACCAATGACGTAGACCCTGATCCTGCAAACACTTATACATATTTAACATTAAGCATGCAATTAGTCCCTCTGACTTGAATAGCACTACTTGCACAGTAAAGGTGGAGCACATATGAAAGTATTTGCAGAACTCAGAAATCAATCACCAGGCACTACACCATCTCTGACACAGTTGACCTACAAAACACAGTGGGCACACTTAAAAAGTTCCTCCCACTTGTAGAAGTAGTACAGTTTCCAGCAATATTACCAAACTAAAATGAGGAATTACTACTTGAACCAATAACCTCTATGCAGGTGGAAGAAACCTTTAAAGCGTGTAAGGCACATGTAGAAGACATGATACTTGGGAGCACTCTTAAGGTTTTATGGGCACTTGTTTGGGATGACATGAATGTCCCGCTCCTGAGCAATGTGATCAAATCAACTTCATACCAGTAAAACATATCACACTACACTCTCGTGCAATCTCTTATTTCAGTGCTAATGCTATTCCTGGTAATAGCACATGATGTTCATCCATCGTTATCGATGAAGACCTCAACAACTCATTCTTTCGATGACTGGGCTCTATGCGTCTGAAGATGACTGATCAGTCCGATTCAGGTGTGGAACTGATCACACATCGGGCAGACATATATTGGCACTGTCGATGGTGTACGAGCAGCTCTGGACTTGCGCAGCTCACGCTTTTTTTCAGCCTCAGCAATACGCCTCGCCACAGAGGTATTACTGCCTGTGTGAATGAGGCTGTGCCATGGTGAACGGTTCAGTGCAAAGGTTTCCCATGTGGCGGTGTTGATCTCGAAGGACTTCAAAGAGGTCTTCAGCGTGTCCTTGAACCGCTTCTTTTGTCCTCCATGGGAGCGCTTTCCCTGAGTGAGTTCTCCGTAGAAGAGCTGTTTAGGAATGCGTTCATCTGACATTCTCACAACATGTCCGGCCCACCTGGTCTGGGCTCTCATCAGCAATGTGTGAACTGATGGCAGACTGGCTCTAGTAAGGACATCAGTATCGGGCACTTTGTCCTGCCATCTGATTTTTAGAAGCTTTCGCAGACAGGAAATGTGGAAGTGATTGAGCCTTCGTGCATGACTCTGATAGACAGTCCACGTCTCGCAGGTATACAGCAGAGTTGGAAGCACCACTGCTTGGCAGATCTTCAACTTCGTTGGTAGGCTGATTCCCAAACATTGGAGCGCAATCGGCCAAATGCAGAGCTGGCTTTAGCAATTCTGCAGTTTACTTCATCATCGATTGACACTGCTCCGGAAAGGGTACGCCCAGGTACGTGAAGTGGTCCACTGTCTGAAGTCTCTGTCCATTTACAGTGATGGACGGTTCTGAGTACGAAGCATGGGGAGCTGGCTGGTGCATGACCTCAGTCTTCTTGATGTTAATGGTGAGACCGAAGTTATTGCATGCAGTTGAAAACTTGTCCATACTGGCTTGCATTTCTGGCTCTGTACTAGCATTCAGAGCACAATCATCAGCAAAGAGAGTCTCGAAGTACAGTTTCCTTCACCTTGGTGATTGCATGCAGTTGCCTCAGATTAAATAGTTTCCTGTCAGTTCTATACTTCAGGCCTACTCCTTCAGTGCAGTGTTGAAAGGCATCAGTCAAAGTGGCAGAGAATATCATGCTGAACAAAGTGGGTGCTAAAACACACCCTTGCTTGACGCCATTAGTGAGTGGGAAGGCCTCAGATGTTTCACCGTCATCCAGGACACGAGCCATCATACCGTGATGAAATCGACGTACTATTCGTATAAATCTGTCTGGACAGCCAAAATTTCGATATGATCCTTCACAGGCCCTGGCGACTGACAGAGTCAAATGCTTTCGTGAGGTCCACAAAAGTTGTGTAGAGTTCACGATTCTGCTCTTGACATTTCTCCTGTAGCTGACGCACAGTAAAGATCATGTCAATAGTCCCACGTCCCTTGCGGAAGCCACACTGTGATTCTGGCGGTAAGCCCTTCTCCAGGTGAGTGATCAATCGGTTCAACAGAACCCGTACAAGAACTCTCCCTGCTGTAGAAAGCAGCGAGATTCCACGGTGATTGTCGCATACCTGGTGATTGCCCTTCCTCTTATAGAGGTGCAAGATGGACGCGTCTCTAAATTCTTGTGGAATGGTTCCCTGCTTCCAGAAGGACTGAAACAGCTCAGTGAGTTTCTGTAACAGCATGGGTCCACCGACTTTGTACACCTCTACTGGTATGGCATCTGACCCTGGGGCTTTGCCACTTGACAGCTGATTGATAGCTTTCTTCACTTTGTCCTCTTCTGGTGAAGCATCCATGGAGTCATTGACTGCAACCTGGGGCATCTTGTCAATGGCCTCATCATTGATGACTGAGGGGCGATTGAGAATTGCTTCAAAGTATTCAGCCCATCTCTGGAGAAGCTGCGTCTTCCCTGTAAGGAGCACAGTACCATCAGAGTTCAGGAGGGGAAAGCTCCCAGAAGACTGTGGACCATAGAGTGTGTTAAGGGCTTCATAAAACTGTGGTAATAGCACATAGACACATACTGAACAAGGTACATTGTATCTTCAACACAATTAACAGGGTATGGTGCAGGGAGGCCTAAGGCATAAGACTGGGATTCAGAAGTCTTGCTATCTAAACTTTTGCATTTGCCACTGATATAATGCGTCACTTGCTGCAAGTCATTTAACTTCCCTGGTCGTCAGTATCTCCATCAGCAAAATGGGGAGAGCTGTATGTACACATTGTGGCTATGGAAGAAGAGGCAGGATTTGCACCTAGGTCATTTCAGAGAGAGGTAAGCAAGGAGCACGCATATCTTAAAAATCATAAAGGATGAAAAATTAACCAAGCTGTGAGCTGACACCACAAGGAGGACAAAGTGAGTAAATTGTGCCTATATAGTGAGCATATGTAGGCATACAGTACACAAATATCTTAAAACCCCTTTAGCTTTAGTGGTTAGGAAAGCTCTCTCTTATTTATTAATCCTCTGGTGAACACATAGATTGAGCCTCTTTCCCTCTTTAATTAATATTGCTCTGGGCTAGAAAGTTGAGAAGTTTATTTATTTATTTTAAGAGAAAAATATTTCTTACCTACTGAGTTTTTCCAAAGCTCTCACTGCTCTCCTGGAAAAACACAATGGGTGAAACCCTGGTCCCACTGACTTCAATGGGCCAAGGTTTTACCTAATATATAAGTAATTTTCATTCACGTATGTTACTGTGTATTGCATGTACAATATGTTTAAAGGTGATGAGCTGTACAGTCATTTCAACCAAGGGAACTAACATTTTATGCCAACTGTGGAATGGTGTCAGTGACTCCATGAGGCGCAGTGTCACGGTGTGGGACTCACCCCTGCTGTGCCTCCTGCTGGTCATCTCAGAGAATTAGCATTTCCAGCCTCTGGAGCACCCTCTGCAGGCCGGTGTCCCGCTGCCGCTGGCCCCCATGTCCCCTTGTTTTTGGGGTGCTGCACCCTGGCAATACCCCCATAGTCTCAGAGTCTCCCCACCCAGGGGACCCCCCAACCCTCTATCCCCACCTTGCCTCAGTCATGGGCTACTGCCAGTCACCATCTAGCCCCCGCTCACTGGGGCAGACTGCAGTTTAAAAGCCACTCATCATAGGCAAGGGGGGTTTTGGACCTGCTGCCTCTGCCTACCCGTGGGCTGCCCTCTGCAACCTCCATACCGAATTGGCCTTCCACTAGGCCGCAGCCTGGGGGGTTTCCAGGCCGGAGCTCCCCAGCTCCCTTGGCCTTCCCCCAGCCCTGCTCTACTCCAGGTACCTTCTCTCAGCTCTCTGCAGCCAGGTCCCTCCCTCTCAAAGTTAGAGAGAGTCTCTATCTCTGGCTTCTGGCCCCAGCCCTCTTATAGGGCCTGCTGTGGCCTGATTGGGGTGTGGCCCAGCTGCGGCTGCTTCCCCAATCAGCTTAGTAGCTGCTTTCTCCTAGCCACAGCCCTCCCCAGGGCTGCTTTTAACTCCTTCAGGGCAGGAGCGGGTAATCATCCCACTACACACAGGCAATGAAGAATCAGGCCTATATTTCCCACCTAATAGTGGGAGTTTCTTATCAAACGTGTTTTATGTGTGCCTGATAGTACTCTCGCACCTGTTTTACAGCAACATAACTCTATTAACTTCAGTTGAGTTATTCCTGATTTACACAGGCCAGAGGTCAGCCTCTGGCCCTGGGTGTTTTACATCTGGCAGGTTGCAAGTGATGAGTTATGGGGTTTTTAGTGCTGGTCAGACCACTTTATCCTTTGGGTTGGTGGTAGAGTGTCCTCTTCAAAGATGATATGGACAGTCCCTGTTAATAGATGGCCTACGTGGAACGAGGTGGTAGTCTCAGTCCCGAGTCACAATGGGGGCTGATGTTAGCAGTCTCAGAACAGAAGTCAAGGACTGAATGGCCATGGAATCTGAACCACCTTTCCATTCTTAGACTGGCCCCTCCATGTCAGAAAGCTAGAATGGCAGCTGCTCTACTTGTGTGTCTGAATCTGCTCTCTCACTCACATTTAAGCTGAATTCAGTGGAGTTACTTCTGATTGACCCCGGTGTAGGACAGCGCAGAATCAGGCCCCATACCTGTTTCATGGGTTAACAGGTTTTCAAGACTGTCATTGTAAGTCTTTTGACCAACTCGACATTTATTTAAAACAGAGGTTTCAACTGCTATTTAACAAATGGAACACTACAAGAGGCAAGCATTACTGCTTGTTAGTATGGATTGCTCAACACAATTAATAAGGTACCTTGCCAGAATAAATGCTAAAGGAAAACTTGGCTGATAGACTAAGGTTACTCAACTTTTGACGAAAGGTTAGGGGAATTTGCTTGAAACAGTAATTGTCTGCCACATGAAATAGCATGACTCTTTGTATATAAGTAAGAGAAACCATAGTATGAACTGGAATAGGGCAGGGTAGAGCTAGAGGTGGCCGGCTTAATATAGAGGAATCTAATGGACTCTGCAATAGAGTCTAAAGTAGATTGGATATAGAGTAGTTGGTACCGGATAAAAGTAAGTGAATACAATAAATTCAAGTCAATCTTTGATTTGTCTGCAGACATAACATCCGGGACTGTCATCTTGTCAGATCTTAACAACTAAGCAGGACTGGGTGTAATCCGTACTTGCATGGGAAAGCTTTTAGGCGTTACAAAAAAGTGAAGTGGATGATTCATCATGTGGCACTCTCCCCGGTGAGCCAGTACTGAATCAGTGTGATTCAAGAAGCACCACGCTGCTGGAGGCACCCTCTTTCAGGTGTGTTATAAAAACATGGTCATGACCAATAGCACCCATTTAAGATCCTGTGGCACATTATGCAAAATAGGGGGGGTTAGCCCTGGTTCCCAAGCCAATTTCCAATATGGGTAATTAGCTTCCACTTATCCCCATGTGCTTTGCAGTGTAAGTTAGATGTGGTAGTCTTCACTTGTCCTAAACCCTTGCACACTGTTGCTGTGATCTCTGTTCTGCACCAGAGGTGGCCACATTTTAGCGATGAGTGAATTGATTGCCATGTTTAGAAAAGTGTTTTGTGAGCCTTCAGGTTCTAGCTATTGCTAAACTAAGATGCTACATATCTAGTTATGTACACTGGATTACTAAACAAGATGAAAAATGCTTCCATTAGCAAATGGAAAGTTAAATTATATTGTAGGAGCCTGATCCAACACCCACTGAAGTGAATAGGAGTCTTACCATTGCCTTCCATAGGAGCTGGATTGGGCCACAGATTGCTACAGGGTTGGTGCTGGCTGCTTATTTCATGTCGTCTTTTTAGTCATCCTAAACTCCATTTCACTCTGTTTCTTTTTCTCCACACCAACAATTTCCTTAACATTTTATCAGCAAGATGTGCACAGCACCTAGCACAACGATGCTCTGATCTTGGCTCGGGCCCTCTACCATAATACAAATGCTAGTAATAAAATATTAGCGATAAGAAAGAAGATAATTTTCACAATAGTATTTACCCTGTGGCAGGCTTAAAACAATACAATAGACCACTTTTAAACGTCTTACTCTAAAAATAAGTGAACTGAAGATTGCCATTAAACATTACAATGCTACCATAATTGGAAAAGCTAGAGAGAAGGAAGAGATTTAGTGCTGCGACAATCCTCTGCAGTGGAAGTGTAAATTCAGTTAATTGCCATTAATTGTACACAACATCAATGTAAATTTATGCATGAAAATTGAATAAACAGTACTGAGTCTGATCTTCCTGAGTAAATAGATTTCATTTTAGGGAAGCACCTTTCAAAGCATGCACAAGATGGGTCGGATCCTCAGCTGATGTAAATACATTTACATCAGTGGCAATATGCCAATTTATACTGGCCCACTGGTAGCTCAAAAGAGTTTACAAAGCATTGAGTTAGATACTGTTATGCGGGAATGATGAGACTACCCAGATAAACACGTGCCATGGTCATTGTAGGTAAAGAAATTATTTTAAAATATTACACAACAGATTCTTTCTGAGTAATACGCCTATTTCAACAGCTCCTTTTCCTCCTTTGTGCAGCTGGTCATGTATCCATCTAAATGTGCTGTAAAGAGTTAGGATGGATGAATAGATGTTTTTGGAAAGTTGTTCTGTGTTCTTAGATTAAGAGTGCATATGTGCACACACAACCACCATTGAGTAGAAGCAGTGGGCTTGGGCCGGGGGTTGGCTTTACACGGACAGTGATACAAGCCAGGTGAAGGTTTGGGAAAGCACAATGCAGACAAGCAGCTCACATTACTGTGACTCATTATTGAAACAGCTTTTCAAAGTCTCACGGAGATGCAGCACCCCTTGCTGTGCTCTTCTTATTGCCCTGGTGTCTGGCTGCCCAAAAATGGCAGCCATGTGATCTGTTTCAACTGCCCACCCCGTAGATCATTTCCTCCGTTTTTTCCCCACAGATATTATGGAGCACAAAGCAGGCACCTATAACCATGGGGATGTTCTCCTCACTAAGGTCCAACCTTGTTAGTAGACTTCTCCAGCACCCTTTAAAATGACCAAAGGCACATTCAACCACCATTCTGCACTTGCTGAGCCTATAGTTGAACCGTTCCATACTGCTGTCCAGATGGCTGGTGTGTGGCTGCATGAGCCATGGAAGCAAGGGGTAGGCTGGGTCCACCCGGATAACTATAGGCATCTCAACGTCGTCAATGTTAATTCTGTGGTCTGGAAAAAAAGTCCGTGAGTGCAGCTTTTTGAACAGACCCGAGTTCCTAAAGATGTGCACGTCATGAACCTTTCCCGACCATCCTACGGTGATGTCAGTGAAATTCCCGCTGTGATTCACCAGCACTCGCAACACTATTGAAAAGTATCCCTTTCGGTTTATGTACTCTTTTTAGGCAAGGTGGTCGGGTGCCAAGATGGAGATATGCGTGCCATCTATCGCCCCACCACAATTAGGAACCCCATTGCGGCAAAACTATCCATTATGTCCTGCACATTTCCCCCTTCGTAGCTGGAGTCGATTAATAGGCCTACGCACTTGGAGCATAGCAGCTCCAACGGTGATTTAACTACTCCAAACTGAGTCCCCACTGACCGGTAACTGTCTGGCATTGGAAGCTTCCACACAGCGATCGCCACTCGCTTCGCCACAGTCAGAGCAGCTCTCATTTTTGTGTTGCTGAACTGCAGGGTAGGGGAAAGCACAGCACAAAGTTCCTGGAAGGTGGCCTTCCACATTCGAAAGTTCTGCAGCCACTGCTCATCATCCCATACCTGCAAAACGATGCGGTCCCACCAGTCAGTACTTGTTTCATGGGACCAGAAACGGTTCTCAACAGAGTTAAGCTGCTCTGTGACTGCCATCAGCAATTGTGAATTGTTTTTTTCAATGGCTTGCAGGAGGGCTGCTTGCAGGACATCGTTATATTCCACGCGGCAGACTCTACTTCGGCTCTGGAAATACTGGAGGAGAAGGTGCGAGATGTTTGAGATGCTCATAGCAAGAGTGCACAGCTGAGCAGGCTCCATGCTTCTAGAGGTATGGTGTACGCATGGCGGCTTTAAGGCACGAAAACCACTGGGTTGTATGCCGTTGATGTGAGGGAGGGAGCACAGTGCATCATGGGATGACAACACAATGTTCCCATTCTCCCCTGCGACCATGTTTTGGTCCCATGAGGCATTGCACAAACTTCCCAAAACACACTGTGTCAAGTTGTACTTTGGGATAGCTACCCACGATGCACTGCTTTGTGCATTGATGCAGGCGCTGCTAGTGAGGACACACTCCATCGAGACAGTGAGCATGGGATGGCCAGGCACTATCGACTTCATTAATTTGGGGGCTCGGGGTCAAATTAGATAAAGTCAACTTAATTTTGTAGTGTAGACAAGCCCTTAAAGTTCCAAGAAAAGTGAGAGAAGAAAGGGACAGCTTGCCTTTCCTCCCGCCCACATGAAAACCTACAATAGGCTAGGGTACAGTACAATCCAGGCTTAGGGGCCTGAGCCAAAAGCCCACTGACATTAATGGGAATCTTTACATTGATTTCAGAGAGCTTTGCATTGAGTCCTAAGGCAGCAGGAAGAACTAGTTGTTCCACAAGTCTCCATCCTTACCTACTAGCCATGGTCTAACTGATAATTAGCCAGGACAACAGTGAACAACTGTCAGACAGATATACCCAGGTATGTTAAGGGAAATCTGCTGATGCTCTTGAGAAGACATTATACACACCTGTTGCTCTATTTATGGTGAATTAGGACAGGGAATTAGTACAGACAAAATGCACAGCCCAATTAAAAAACAGTATTTTTTCCTTTCATTGAGTGCTTTTTATTTCTTTTCCTCAGTTTTAAAATTTTTTGCTCCACCTTTTTTCAGTCAGTTTGATGAATATTGATAGTTACCAATAGCTCCCCAAACTCACGTCTTTAAAATGCCTCCAGCATTTGTTTTCACACCCAGGGTCCAATTCTGCCACCACTGAAGCAAAGGAGTCCTGCCAATTTCCAGCAGCTAAGGATCCGGCCCTCGGAAATTAGCTCCTGAGGTGAACTTCCCCAGTTTTCATACCAAAATAGAGAGATGCCCCAATCATTTCACACAAGGAGGAACCAATTAAATTAGCCCTTGATTAAGTTTACACAGATAGATAGAAAATAAACTGGAAGAACTGATCTAGATTGTAAGCAAATCAGGGCAAGGACTACCCATTTGTTACATGCTTACACAGGGTCTAGTACAGTCTGTGATTGGGGTTCCTAGGCATCACCACATTACTAATACTACTAATAAAGAAATTGCTGTAGCCCTCTGGGGGCCATGAGAACACATTCAAACCACTGAAGACAATATTAAGAGCAAGAGCACTGAAAAGATGAGAGCAATTAGTGACATTCCAAAGTATTTTGCATTCAGATTACATTATAAAACACCAGTCTCTAACTTTCCAAATGTGAGGGCAAGTTCTAGCTTGCCATAAAAGAAAACAGACCAAAAAAGTGCTCCCCAAAAATATCATCACACAGTAATGGCACAATTCTATGGACAGATGCCGCTGGCCTTTTTCCAGTTTCAGAAATAAGGAAGTTTAAGTTTAGTCACTTCTCAACTGGAGAGAGCAAAGAAACAGTCTGTTATTTACTAGGTTCCTTTAACAAGTATGAAAAATTTCCAAACAAAAAGCTTGTGGCACTCCATTATTTTTGCCTTCAGGGAAGCAACTCACATGATTAGAAGAGGAACAAACTTTCCATACCTGCTGAAAATGAAGAATACAACAGCAAACGGAAAAAAAAACACAAGTGAAAAAGAAACCTCTCTACAGCTTTGTCTAATGGAATATCAATATGCTCATGAGTATAAGTAGCTATGGCACATGTATGTATGATGCCGAAACCGTTCCAGGCCCAGCCATTTCTCATTTTGATAAATAAGAGCTGGAAACACCAAAGAACAGTTTAACATTTATGAATTTGTAAGATCATTTTTTCATTCATTTTCTGATCAGACGTTGTCTCTTCCAGCTAACACAGTAGCATCAGCCAGCTGATTCTGCTAACTCCCTTGACAAAAAAACTGGCTCTTGCACACAAATGTATTAGGCACTCACAGGACCCTGAACATCCGAAGCCTCTGGTAAACATATTGACTGCCATGTATTTGAATTTTAGATTGCAGAATGCTTCCATTTTTCAAGGGGCTCTTGTTTGATGTTCAAGGTCAAGAAAGTCAATTGAAACTTAATTCTCCACTTCTATGATTTATGACAGCTCTGGATTAAGTACCCGATTCAGACTGAATTCAATTGTTTCCCGCTAAAAACAAATGAAGAGTTTTTCTCGGGTTTTCACCTTGAATAATAGCTCGGTGTTTTATACCATATTACACCACTATATTTTAATAGAACGTATTCTTCACTCGTGTTTCCTGGCATTTCACCAGTGACACATTCATATGCCACCATAACACGCCAATGGCTCAACGGTACGTCATGGTCAAGGGGGAACAGCAAGGGTCTTATTTCTAAAGCTTTTTCTTTCTTGGTCATTTTGTTGGCCTCTAAAAGCCAATATACTCCAATATAAACCACGCTGCTGTCCTACTTTTGTTTTACAGGGCCAGATCCTCTACGGAGGCAAAGCAGCATAGCTCCCTTGAAGGTAATGGCATGTGCCCATGAGGAGCTAGTCAATCTTTCTTATTTTTCCTGTGTAATGTGCTTAATTATTCCCTCAAAAGATTTAGAAAAGTGTGTATGAATCTAAAAAAGTGGGGGACATCATCCCATATAGAAATAGGAACCCTGGACAAAAGGAGACTGCTTCAAAAAGATAAAGGGAAGAATGATGTATTTCATCTTTATAGATCTTCATCAAGTATGTTCATGTAGTCCCAAATTATAGCCTACTTTTGCCTGTAGCCTAACAAAAGGTCTCAGTGCTATAAAATGCATAGTAGATACTTCTTTATGTTCCTGGATAACTCGTCATTTAAACTCAGCTTGAAATCCCAAAGGGCTTGTTCCATACCTGTTTTACTCCCTTTTCAGAGTGGTACTCAACTTCCCAGTTTTAACACAAATCGCTTCCTCTGTTCAGTTGCCTCCCTGAGTAGCTGTCTATATGTATTTCTGATAATGAGCTGAGTGGAAAGTTAGGAGAGGAATAAAGCAATCTGGCTAATGTACATGGTACTTATTTCTCTAGCTGTACATATACGACTCACTCACAGTCAAACGGCAAGTCAGTGAAACAGCAGAAAACAGAATCCAAGGAGATCGATTCTCAGTCCCCTATTCAAACCACCTCACCTTATGGGCCAACATTTCAAAAGCAGCCTCCAATTCTGGGTGCTTAACTTTTGGGAGCCCAACCTGAGATACCGTGAGCCCTATTTTCCAAGTTCACAGCTGTAGTTGAATTCAGCAGGAGCCGCAGAGGTTTGCCCCACCTCTGCAATCAAACCCAAGCTGTCTGAGTGGTATAACCGAAAACAGAGGCACCCAAATATTGAGGTCACACTTGAAAATGTGTTACCCACCATGCACTGGCATTGAAACTTATGCAAAGGGAATGTAAAATGCTACTATTCTGATCGGGTGGCGTTTTACAGCCACTTTGCACAGATATAAATAACTGCATGAGTTGTCACTATAGAGATAGGTGATGACTCTGTATTCTCCCCCAATTATCTTTTTTATTTTAAATGTACTTAATTGCAAAAAGTGGGATGAGTTGGAAAAAAGATCACATACCCTTCTCACAGAACAAAATATCAAATAATATCCAATGGCTCAAAATATTATAGTAGGTGAAAAAAGTAGGTAGGGAGGTATATGTTTCCATTATGCCCCAGTAAACTCCTCCACCCATCTGTAAAATGAGGGTAACGATGCTTACCCCACCTTTGTAACATAATAAAGAAATGATAACACTTAGCTGTGACATAGCATAACTCAGAAATGTATTGATATTTTTCTATAGACAGCCCCTCATCTCCCCTTGTCAGAAAGCATTAATTATACAACTTGCTAAGGAAGGGGGTATGATGCACAGGAAGAAGAGAGAGGGGGGACTGGTTCCTAACTAAGCATGAAACCAAAACCAGCTGCTTCTATCAGGCCCTGGAAATGGCAGCATGATCTCCAGAAATGGGCTGAAAGAAACAATTAACCTCAACATTTCAAAACCAGAAATGAACAAAAGGCCCTCAAAATTGCAGCTATTAATACACCTGCCTTTTCTTGAGACGCACACAAATGTAAGAGGAAAGGTAGTGAGGGTCCCAAATGTAACCTGCATTAGCCCTGCCAAACTGCAGTCAGTATGGAAGTGTCAGTCTATGTGTGTATTGCGGTGTCTGTAGCACAGAGTTATTTGAGCTGTTATTCACGCAGTCAGCTAAATTCAGCTCTGCGTAAGCTGGTGTAACTCCGCTGAAGTCGATGGGACTGCACACCTACCTCCACCAGAGCTGTATCTGGCCCAATCCAAGGACAAATTATGCCATGTTTACCAAAGTATGAGTGTGCATTACAGCCATTGTGTTAACAAACCAAAATTTCCTAAGCTATTGCCTTATCCAAACAAATTAATGTAATTAGGGAGCACTGTTTACCAATACAATGGATAAAGGGAGAAATACACATTGTTTCATTGTCATTCCGATCAGGCAGCAATGTTCTGCTATTCCCGCTTCTTGCAGTCTGAACACACCGGTGTAATTGATGGAAACATTTATCATAATAACAGCACAAAAGCATCAATCACTTGATAAATGTATTTGCCCCCTCCCGGAAGTGAAGCTATGATTGGAGTACCTTATAAATATCAAACAATGTAGAGCTTGTTTCTTGTTGTTGACTATAAAATGCATCCTCATGGGGCTGCAGGTTTATTCAACAGACATGCTCTTTGATTAGGGGATTGGGATTGTTATTTATTAAAAGAAAAATTCAGACTGCTGAATCCCTTGCTCATCAGCTGCAAAATTATCTGTCTCTTACTTTCGCCTTTTGTTCAGCAGACTTTCGTTCCATGAAATGTTCTGCAAACACAGTTCTCCTGTAGGCAGGGAGCTATAAAGAAAGCATCAATCTCCCAATGGAAAATGACAAATACATGATTCATATTAAGCTTCTATTTTGTGAGCCACACGTCCATGCATGCTCCCCCACAGAAAAACAGGGACATGTTCTCGACTGCCTTGCACCTTGCAAAGTTCATTCACAGCTGGGCCCAAGTGCTTCTATGCTGACTGGGTTGCATTTTGCACCCACTTTGTACAGGTGTAAGAGACAAAGGGCAAAGCAGAAGAGAACCCAACCAAGTGGCTCTAATTCTGATATGCTTCCAGGCCTATGCTAGCTCAGACTTACAGTGAAAATCATTACCGAGGGTAGAAAATGAGCTGCCACGCGAAATCTGGATCACAGTAAGACTGGATGAAATTTTTCAAAATTTCATTTTTTTGGAATTTGGAAAACCACCAGGAAAACGACGAATTTTCATGGCATTTCCCCTCTGGGTTTGGGCCAGCCATAGAGTTGGCCAACGTGCCTGCACCTGCTTAAAGCCTGATCCTGCAATCACTTACTACTCAGAGTAGTACTTGAAACCAAAGGCAGCACCAATGGGAGCAAGCACTACATCTGGCGGTATGATGGGGTCAGGATCAGGCCTTTAGATTATAAGGGATCATCCGTATAAGTGGGGCTCATGACTCCTGTTTGTTCTGTACAACACTCAGCACACACTGTTCATGCGGAATTAAGAACAACAAAACAATCACAGGAGTACAATGCTACTCTACCATATTAACCCGTGGCCAGTCAAATTCCAGAAGAACTAGCTCCCAACAGCAGTGACAGGAGGCCTAAGCCAAGGGCATATTCGACGGAGGTGCAGTATCAGAAGATAACCTACTGTGTCCTGCTGCACCCAGCTACTAATCTCACATACAAAACAGAAATCAGAGGACGACAGCAGCAAGAACAGTTTGCCCATTTATGGCACAGTTTCTATGCTCAGTTCTTCAGGCTGCTGAGCACAGGAATTAAACACGTCAACAATAATTAGCCCAACAGCCCAACCAGCATGAGGGATGGACAACAACTTAAAATACGTGTCTACCAAATTTAAAGCAAGCAATTTTTGTCAGCACTGCCACCGTTCCATGAGTAGCTCAGCTGCACCTTTTCCCCTTTCCCGCAGTCCCTTAAGAATTATTTCACAGTGGCTGCAAAATGCCTTTTATAGAAAGAAACGACCCATCCTCCTCCTGCAGCTCTGTTGTCTGAAGCAATGGTACATGCTTTCCATTTAGCACAAAACATTCCACTTGGCCACAATATTCATGCTGGCTATAAGTGCAGCCCACAGGTAGCCTGACACTAGCATGAACTTAACCAAGCCCTTTCTACAGAGACTGCATTCACTTCAGTGATGGTGCAGCCTCCACGTTGCTGCCGTTAGGACTAGTACCCAGACCCTTAAGGTCCCTGGACAGCCACTCTGCAAGGTGAGTCCAAAGGGAGCCCTCATTTATCCACACTACACTTGGACGTTACTCTTTAGTTCTCTTACACAAGGGCTTCTTTGGCTGTAAGTAGCAACAAACATATTCACTCTTTCAAGTTTTACAGCACACATTAAAAAATATTTCTTCCCATGAACACTATCTATCCAAACTGTCAGGTGTTTATGCATTTTGCAAGTGACACTGATTGAACTATGTAATAATGAGGGTGGAGGTTGGCAAGTCATCCTTGGGGGGTGGGGGAACTGAGCTTGGAACCAGCAGGCCATTGTGGGGGCGTCTGGTGTCATGAAAATCCGGTTCCTCCTTCGAAAACTGCCGCCAGCAGAGAGGACCAAAATATTTCTTTGGATTTTGATGAAGAAATGGGAGGGGGAACATTTCTACAAAAGAAATTCCACCCATTCCTCCCTCTCCCCCCCCCTTTTTTTTTAACCTCTAGGGCCAGGTCCTCAGCTGGTGTAAATCGGCATAGCTCCAGTGACTTTAAAATAATTCCATCAATTACACCAGCTGAGGATCCGGCTCCCCTCACCCAATCTCAGCTCTACTGTCTTCTCTGCTTTGCCTCCATCTGACACTTACAGCCTGACAGCAGAAAACAAAGGAGACGGCAGAGGCTTTTCGGTGCGGTTTCTTGCTCTGGGCAGGAGAGCTGATGGAAAGGCCATCTAAAGAGATACATGTTCGCAGATGTTTGAGCTGCTCTTAAAGCGCCAGCGGAAGCTGATCTCACAGGGAGACCTGAGCGTACAAGAGCAGAAGCCTGCAGATGGATGGCCAGCTGGCCAGCCATGCACAATACGAAGGGCGGAACGGATGAGTGACATTTTATAAAGGGGAAGAGAACGGCTTGATTAAGTCACTGGTGATATTTAAGTCAATTTCATGGGACCACACCTGCAAGGCCAGCTGTGAGCCTTTCATCTTATAGGCACGTTCTAGCAAATCAACCAAAAGTGCATGTACCAAGGCTTGCAGAAAAGGCCCCTAAATACCATCAAAGTGAATGCTCGCTTATTACTCGAGCACATATTTGCAAATATTTTAATACAATATTCACCCAGCTCTAATAAATATTATTTACCCGTTTCCTAGGCATGTTGCTATGCTTAAATAATAGGGCCAATTCCACAAACCTACTAATCACACGAGCACCCCTCATTTCTGCTATTTCTGCTCACTTCAATGAGACTCCTCACGAGTGAAGTTGCAGAATCAGGCCCAATCTCTGTACAGCACAAAGTATCTTTAGAGCTGGTCAGTAGTAGAGGTGTAAAGGAACTCAGGATTTCTGGTCGCAGCCCTTTAGACTGTGTCTGCTCAAGAGAGGCAGAGCAGGCTAAGCATAAAGAAAGATGGCGCAGACGGGGCTGGGCAGCTTAGTGATGGCAAACAGCCTCTCTAAGTTTTCCCTGGGGCAGTGAGCAACAATGTGCTGACCACAATGCCAGGGTCTAAAGGCTACAGTCTGGCTATTTTCCATAGTGTTTCAACGTATTCTATTTCTTTGCAATCTCTTTCCCACTGGATCTATGTACTCACATACTTTTCATGTACAGAGCAAACAAGGACAAAGACTTGTCCAACCAACCCATCCCCAGGGACAAAGAATAAACTGGGAGGAGTTTGAAACACTTTGAGATAGTCAGATGAAAGGCAGGATACAAAAGCAAACTATTATGGGCCAAATCTTCAGGTGATGTAAATCAGCATGGTGCCATTGATGTCAATGTCGATTTACACCCGCTGAGGATTTAGCCTGATCACTAGAGGGTAAGTCTGTGCAAACAATGGTTCACTCGCAATTCAGAAAAAAAAATTAAAAATCCATTTCAGGTCGACCTGGAAAGGACATTTTTTGAAATTTCAGTGAATGAAAAGACTAAAAATAATTTGTTTTAAGGTGGAATTAATTATCTGAAACCTGAATGCTTCATTTTCATTGAGTTCCCCCCCCCACCCCAAACACACACACACACACACACACACACACACACACAAAATTAAAAGTAGTTTTGAAATTAAAAGTAGTTCCAAATTCAAAAGTCAAAGTGTTTAATATCAAAAAATTCAAAATAAACATTGATTTTAGATTTTTTTTTACCAAAACAATTTGCCAAAATCTACACAAATTTGCCAAAATGTTTCAGTTGACCCAAATCTGCATTTTTTTCCCTTAAAAAGTTTTGATCAAAATTTTTTTGCCCAGCTCTACTAAAGGGACCAACAAAATGTAGGTATTTTCTTTCTTAACTTGTGCCAGATGCAACATGATTTGATTGTGTATACCTTTTAATTCCCCTTCTTCTGTAGAGCGAGGCATGCATTTGCCAGAACTGAGTCAGTTTCATCCAGTTTGGTCTGTTAATTGAATTCACTTAAATCCATAGCACTGTCTAGATTTTGGTGATTTTTTTCCCCATTCTGATTAGCAGACCAAGAACGTTCTACATGAATTGCATAATTACATCTGCAAATCCATTTTCTTTTCCTTTTTTGCCGTTCTCCTGAATTGTAGGGTTAGTTTTTTTTCCCCTGTGGAATTCCCTTAAGACATGCCACAAAGCAAAGCAATCATGCAAAAAGATTTATGACAGTCATTTGTATACATGAGTATGCTCGTACACATTTGAGTTCCCTCCTCTGTCTTCTCATTTTATTTAGTGTGAAAGCACAAGCTGTTCCCAAATCACATTTATACATTTTTCTTAAATCAGATGCTACTGATATCATTTTAGAGATGGGCTTTTATTCTGGGCTCCCAGCATATTTCCTGTCTTGTTTGGAGTTTCTGACAAACATCAGGTTTAATGGAAAGGGACGCTTGACTCGGGGTTAATACTGGCCTGGAATGAGCTTTTGCTCAGTGCCCTGCGTAAGAGTTAGCACATAGCTGAGCTGACTGGGAAAGAAACTGTGACTCCATTGCTCCTTACTGCCGCTCTTTAGACAGTTGATGGTTACTTCCCCACTTAGGTTGGCTCGGCTCCACTCATGGCCTGAACCCTATTTGGCCCTTCTACCCATCCAGCTCCTCTCCCACACGATCCAGTGCAAAGTGGGGAGCACCAGTGCAGATACTCAGAGGAACAGGGCTTACAAGTGCCGCCCTGCAATAGGCTGGGTCCCATTCCAACTCATGACTGTTATTGGTAGAAGGGGGGATTTGTGGTTAACGCACTGGACTTGGGACTCAAGAGAACTGAGTCCAATTGCCATGAACCCGTGTGTGACCTTGTCACTCAGTCTCCGTGCCTCAATTTCCAATCTGTAAAATGAGGATTATATTCCGCCCCCCCATTCCTCTGTGTCATTCTACATTGATACAGCAGCTATCAAATGAAATGCCATTTTTAAAAATACACCCTCCCTCCATCGCTATCCCTGCCCTCACCTCTATGCCATCCCCATCTCTTGCGGAGCAACTCAGGGCACCCAAGCGAGCGACGAAGTTACACTGTTCCCTTAAAACAAGGTCACACCAGAAAAATAACATTCACTCAAACTCTGACTTTCTCCTGCTAAGGGTCTGCGGCTGACGCAAATCAGCTCCACCGACTTTATCCATTGACACCGGTGGATCTGATGGCCCTATTCTCACCTACCTTGCACTGTCATATACACCGGCCTGTGCCCAAAGAGGGCAAACTGGATGCGAAATGCAGAATGGCAGGCTCAGGCAACGTGCTGCACTTCCAGGGGGTGCAGCACAGAAGGGTACCCCGGGGCAGGGGAGCATAGGGAGCGGTAAGCCCTCTTTGCCCCCTCCCACTTCAGCTGCTGCACGAGCTGAAGTCGCTACAAAGCAACTTAGGCAGCTGGGACAGGGGCTGTTTTAAGTTACAACAGCCTCCCCAGTGCCAATGGCTCCTAGTGTAAGGCAGGCCAGGCGCAGTGGCATGAACTACGAGCTGCTGACCCCTGAAACACGTCTTACGCTGTGGTTTGCATGGGGCCATGTACAGCAGCCTGACATTCAGGCTGCCCTGGGGGCCGACATTCTCCCCAGCCCCTTGAGAAGCAGCATGTAGGGAACAGGGGCTAAGGGCAGAATCCCTCCCATGTTGTTTTACATCTACTTTGCACAGGTGTAAATAACTGCCCGACGTGCAAGTCAGGGGAGAACCAAGTCCTTAAACTGTCTTGCATTATTTTTTCCTGCGCACATGGCCAATCATTCATTACATTGCTGTATGAACTAGAAACACAAGAGCTGAATAAATGAGTTCCTAAGTAGAGCATCTATCCTATTAGTGAGGCAAATGCTTCCAAGTCGTTATCAGGAAACATTTGTCTTCCCCATTCCTGGAAGCATGCCTGTGCAGCACACAGGATACAGGGGCAGAGGGGGGATTTCAAAGCCTCACAAGAGCTGGAATCAGACAATGAATAGTGTAATCTATGCAACTCCTTTTTTCCTCTACTGTATCCAAAGAGGAAGGATGGACTCATGTTTCAAGCAGACAAGTAGAGCTCAGAGGTCTGGGTTTTATTCTGAATTCTGCACTACTTTAAGCAAGGCACCTAACTGCCCCATGCCTCAGTTTCCTCATGTGCACAAAAGTCAGAATTAGAACTGGTTGGAAAATGGGTTTGTTTCTCTCGCATGGAAATTTTCGAAGTTTTCCAGGCAAAAATTCAAGGCATCAGCAAAAAAACAAAAAAGCTTTGGCCCCAAACTAAAATGTTTGCTTTTCAGCTGAAAATGTTTGGGTTTTTTTTCCAATGAAAAAGAAAAACACACCAGAGAACAAGCAGTCAATTTCTGCAGACATTTTTGGTTTAATCAAAAACCCAATGCTTGACCAGCCCTTGCTAAATACTACTTACCAGTCACACATGGGACTTGATTCATTAGTGTCTGCACAGTGCTTTGGGATCCACTGATGAAAGGGACATGTAAGTGCAAAGGCAGCATTATAAATTGTTCCAAATTCCAACAGGTCAGAATACCAAGATCCTCAGCTGGTACAGACTGGTGAAAGTAAATGGAGCTATAACTGATTTACTCCAGCAACGGATGTGCCTCTGAATATTCAGACTTCATAGTATAAATATCTTCCCCAGTCAAATACTGTGTTTTTCATATTGATAGACTCTAGGACTGGAAGGGACCTCGAGAGGTCATCGAGTCCAGTCCCCTGCCCTCATGGTAGGACCAAATACTGTCTAGACCATCCCTGATAGACATTTATCTAACCTACTCTTAAATATCTCCAGAGATGGAGATTCCACAACCTCCCTAGGCAGTTTATTCCAATGTTTAACCACCCTGACAGTTAGGAACTTTTTCCTAATGTCCAACCTAAACCTCCCTTGCTGCAGTTTAAGCCCATTGCTTCTTGTTCTATCCTTAGAGTCTAAGATGAACAAGTTTTCTCCCACCTCCTTATGACACCCTTTTAGATACCTGAAAAGTGATATCATGTCCCGTCTCAGTCTTCTCTTTTCCAAACTAAACAAACCCAATTCTTTCAAAGGTGCCACAGGACCCTCTGTTGCTTTTTACAGATTCAGACTAACACGGCTACCCCTCCAATTCTTTCTGTTGTTCAAACCTCCTTAGCAGGAGCACATTATGCTGAAATTGCCGATATATGTGTTAAAAAATAAATACAGGTGACTACTACAATGGGGGGAAAACAACCAATATATTAGAGACAGGAGATTCAAACAGCTGGAGCATAAAACAAACCATGGTACTGAGCTACATCTCCGGAGGTGATTTCATTTCTAATCACTGTAAAAGTTTATATGCTGTGTTGTAAGCCTAATCAAAATGCATTTCTTTCTGGATCTATGGGATGAACAATAGGTGGAATATTTCATTACTGGAATGTTAGTTAGTGCCACTGCTAGTTTAAATAATCCCATAAAAATAACATGCAACGTCCCCATTACAAACATTTTCCTGGCAAGTCAATCAATTTAAGAGGTATCTGATGCTGGTACTGTGGACGTTACAAATGCCAATAGCTCCAGTCGGGGTCTACACCAGCAGCACCCTCGTATATCTATTTGATCCATTAAATTAAAATAATTTTTTTAAGAAGCTATGATAAGAGTTGTATAATTTCAGTGCTATATATAATTTCCCCTACAACTCTATCTCACTACACTGTTCTTTAAGGTCCTATCTGAGAAATGAAATGGCAGGCCTGAGGGCTTCATGCATGAAAAGCAGATGAGCTACAGCTGAGCAATTCCATTAATTGGAATGTCTCCCAATGAGCGGGAAGACACTCCATTTCTTTAGAACAAATATTGATCCAGACCCTTGTGTAAGCCTCAACTCTACAAATACTTCTGCGGGTGCTTAACTTGAAACACATGCTTAGCCCCATTGACTTCACTAGTTAAGGCAGAGACATTTGAAGGATCGGGGCCTGAAACTCCTTGGGGTAGGGACTGTTTTCTTGCTATGAGCACACAGTGTCTAGTACAATGGGGCTTTGATAGCAATGTGAGAACTCTACGTCAGCGGTTCTCAACCAGGGCCCCGGGGGGCCGCGAGCAGGTTTCAGGGGGGCCGCCAAGCAGGGCCAGCATTAGACTCACTGGGGCCCAGGTCAGAAAGCTGAAGTCCCACCGCATGGGGATGAAGCCAAAGCCTGAGCAGCTTAGCTTCACAGGGGCTCCTGTGGCATGGGGCCCTAGGGAATTGCTCTGCTTGCTATCCCCTAACACCGGCCCTGGCTTTTAGATGCAGAAAAACAGTTGTTGTTGCACAGCTGGGCTGTGCAGTTTTTATAGCATGTTGTGTGGGGGGGGCCTCAGAAAGAAAAAGGTTGAGAACCCCTGCACTATGTGCTACCACCATACAAGTATTAAACCTCACCTTGTGTAAATCAATGTAACTCCACTGGAGGCTATGGAACTACCTGGCTTTTTATACCAGCTCAGGATCTGGGCCATCCTCTCAAATCGCCAGTTTGGGATTTACTCTGTGCTAGGAGACTGAGCGTAAAGATAAACGGTTATTGCTGCAAAATAAGTGACCTTTTATAACTAAGTTAATCAACAGCTGAAACAGTGAACAGCAAGGTGCTTGTACCGAAATGTGTGGCACTTAAATCTTCAAATGAATCAGCAGCTCCATGACACTGCAGAGTGCCCTCTATGGGGCCCCCTTTCCCAAGGACTGTGTGTCTTTACAGAGCGTCGCCCGTAGCGTAACTAGGGGAGAAGTGGGGGAGCGGCCGCTCCCCCACTGAGCACAAGTGGTGCCTTTTTAATTTTACTCACCCAGGAGTGAAAGAAAAGAAAAAAAAGGCGTCTCCCGCTGCGGCGCTTTTACTAACGGGGCGGCGCTCCGGGTCTTCGGCAGCACTTCGGCGGCGGGACCTTCGCTCGCTTCGGGTGTCTTCGGCGGCACTGAAGCTTCATCGGCAAAATGCTCCCCCTCTTCCCTCCACCTGGCTACACCACAGAGCGTCGCTCAGGCATTCTGAAATGTTTTACTCTGGGCTCTCAGTGCAGACCTGGAAGAATGATCGTGCCATGCATTCCATCCAGCAACTTTCATCCCAAAGAGCTGAACAATAGTTGAAAAAGAATTCCATTTTCCTAGGGAGTCTGTGGGCTGGATCATGAGCTGCAGCTGAGGAGCATTCTGGGCACAGCTTAGGAAGGCGGGATAGAAAAAAAAACGGTCTCCTAAACCAACTACCAATCCTGGATCTATCTGCACCAATCCAGTCCCCCAGCACAATCTGACAAGCCAAACTGCTGATCTAAGTTGCCCCAGCTGCCAATGGCCCAAGGAGCCGTTCCAGCCGGTAAGCATCACTACAGGACATCGAAGGATGCCTTGGCCATAACCACTTTCCCCACTCATGCCTCTGTGACAGTCATGAGGTGGGACGGGCAGGGAAGAGTGGCGGTTCTACTCCACCCCTTCCCCTCGCATAAGGAAGATCCTCCGCCATAGGCCTGCTGTCCCAAATCTAGGGCAGCTTTACTCAGGTGGCTGTGCAAAACTGCCCTGAGCACCACAGGATGTGGCCCTGTCTTTCTCGGGCGGTAGCTGACATCACTAACACCTATAGAAGCACAGGGAGGCACCGTGCTTTAGAAGTGTAGAGACCAGGGTTGTATTCCCAACTCTGCTCATTCCCATGTGACCCAGAGACGGTAACATTTGGTCGACCTCTGTGTGTTTCCGCTTCTCCCACAAAATGGTAGAGATAATGCTTACTTCTGTAGCTCGCTGACAACTGCAGATGAAAACTGCTGTAAAAGTATTGTTATTATCCACTTGGGCAGGCGAAATAGACCTCCAAGCTTCTGCAGTGTTTCCATCACTTGTAAAATAGACTTGTAAGGTTATAATCTGCATGGATAGGGCCCAGTGCTCCTCTCAGTCACACTTGTGTGGCTCCATTGAGTCCAGCGGAGTTGCTGTAGATCAGGGGCTCTTAAACTGTGGGTCGGGACCCCAAAGTGGGTCACAAGCCCATTTTAATACTAGTGTTGGCGCTGGCTTCAGTAAGTCTGAAGCCCAAACATCACCGCCCAGGGCTGAAACCCAAGCCCAAGCCCCACCACCCAGGGCTAAGGTTACATGCCCCCCCCCACCCAGGGAAGAAGCCCTTGGGTGTCAGCTTTGCGCCCCCCTCACTCCCCAGTGGGGGTCTTGTCGGACTCGGTCAGGCTTGGTCTTCACTCCCCCCCTCCTGGGGTCATGTAGTAATTTTTGTTGTCAGAAGGGGGTCATGATGCAATGAAGTTTGAGAACCGCTAATCTAAATTTACATGGGTATAACTGAGAACCATTTGGCCCGTGTGCTTTTCATAATTTGGGATTATCATTTTCGAAATGAAAGAATTCTGGTTCCTCTTTAAGGGAGTAAAAGGGTATATTTGATTTTTCCCTAGTGTGAAGCATGCTCTCCCCCGCCACTCCCATTAAACTTTTTCCTTAATTCTCTTTGCAATAACATTTTCCAGTCTACAGGTATATCTGATTAGTTGTCATCTGCAGGAAAGTAAGTGGAGGATACCCCAAATGAAACTCACACCCCAGGAAACCAACGGCTTAGCTGCACAAACCTCACTAAGTTTCTATGCTAATAGATGGTGTGCGTGGATACAAAGAGGGCATCATTAACTGTGAAAGTACAGGAGAGTCTTGCCTTAATGCCCATCAGGACTGAACTGCTGCTGGATTTGCTCATCACTTGGGGCACAATCTTGCAAGCTGTGGCACGCCCTGGCCCAGATCCAACAAAGCATTTAAGCACATGCATAACTTTCATTAGAAGCCCCACTGTGACTGTTTACATGCTTAAATTGAAGCATGCGCTGCTTAAGGGCTATGGGGTGGTGGAACAATTTTTATAGCGAGGGTGCTGAGAGCCTCTGAACCAAACTTTAAACCCTGTATATGATGGAAACCACTTCAAGGCAGAGGGTGCGGCAGCACCCCCAGCACTCCTAGATCCAGCAGCTATGTAAGGGCTTTTCTGCTCAAGCACTCAGGATCTTGCAGGATTGAACCCTGGTAGGTATTTTGGGAAAGATACCATAATGGGGGTTAGGACAGGACAGCCAAACGCAGAAAAAACCCAGCAGCCAATAGCCCCAAGGAACTTTCCAGAGGCCATGAATAGCCCGAGCACAGAGATGGCCCTTGGAATACCCTTATGTAAGTGGAATCCCCCGGCTGCCATTTAAGGTGACTTTCTAGCTGCATTGCAGCACTGGAAGAGCACAAAGTACCCAGCGTATGGACCAGAATCTGGCCCTGGAAGCATTAAGAGGAATAGAACAAATGAAAGTAAATAAGAAGTGCAGTAAGCCGAGTACACTGGTCTTTTCTCTGTTAAACAAGGAAGGAGCACTATGGATTTTACGATCATTTTCCTAAGCCGTTAAAGGAGCAGCAGCAGCCGCCTCACTGGCTCTACAAAGCCTCTCTAGTTCAGGAGTCAGCCAATCGTCGGAAGAGTGATGTTCTCCTAGCCAACAGATGACAGTAGTTATTACAGCCTTGCCTTGAATGCTGACCTGAGGTGGGAGCAACTGACTGAACCTTTCACAATCTGGTATCCCCTCCCAGTACACAAAGACCAAATCGATTTGCTTGCACAGACATTTTGTTTTAACCACTCGTGATCAATTTTCAGCCCACTGGCCAGTAAAAAGATTCAGGAATTAGCAAAGAAAAAAACCCTTTTTAATGAAGTTTTGTACTGTCAGTCTCCATCTGCATCAAGAAAGTCTTTAGTCATGGTGTGAAATTCATTCAGACATTATAACCAGCTAGCCTTACTCTGACATTGGGACTTAACCGGTCTCCTCTTGTTAATATCACTGAGCAACAGCTGCGTTATATTAGCTGTCTAAAATTATTAATCCTATTCTGTTTTCATGTATATTTATCATTTCAATGCCAACTCCAGTCAACCAATTTTGTTAGACATATTGATTTCCTGAAGAAATTAAATGAAAGTGTCTGTCACACATTTTACAGACAATACAAAGATTTCAGACACTTTGCATTCTGGGTCACATTTGTTCTCAATAATCTGCTGATGATATTGCGGGATAGATACGTAGCAACTTTTTTTGGTTAATGTTCGTTTTGTTTTACTCACTAATTAGAAGTGTGACATTGGACCAAATCTGTTTAGACCCCTTCACTACAGTGGAATTTCTTTTGTGGAATTCCATTTCAGTGGAACCACTCACGAGTGAGGGGTGCGTCTTATGCATCTTTAAAAAACAAAGGCCTTTACATGCTATCACTGCATCCAAATTGTGAGACTAAAACAGAATAGTAAATACTTTGCTTCTATAGGATCGATCTCCCATCCAAATCAATAGAAGAGCTCCCAGGTACTTCAATGAGACTTGATTTGAACTCAAAGCACATTTTTCATCCAAGGACATCGAAGTGCTTTGCAGACAATGGTCAGGTAAGACTCATACTACCCCTGTCAGGTAGAGAGTACGTACTATTAACATGAGGGGAGAGGGATAGCTCAGTGGTTTGAGCATTGGCCTGCTAAACCCAGGGTTGTGAGTTCAATCCTTGAGGGGGCCACTTGGGGATCTGGGGCAAAATCAGTACTTGGTCCTGCTAGTGAAGGCAGGGGGCTGGACTCGATGACCTTTCAAGGTCCCTTCCAGTTCTAGGAGATGGGATATCTCCATTAATTCTAATTCCTTCCTTCCCCAGAAGAGGAATCTGATGCATCGAGAGGTAACCAGTGGCTTGTTGAATGTCAGCAGCTGGAAAATTCAAGTACAGAACCCAGGAGTCCTGAGAAAACAATCCACCTGCCAAGCTATTTAAAATAAAAGGACAATATTAAAGTTCACCAAGCTTGCAGCATGAACTGAAGTCTCTGGAGAATTCCCAAGAAACATTAGGACAAGAGCTACATTAATACAAAGAGCCCTTCTTGAATCCAATCCAAGAGGCCAGAGGATGTGGTGCCAATCCACCTTGATATGACAGAGAACCAAGGAGAGGGAATGTCATGTGAGGACTGCAGTAAGGTAAAACAGAAGGGGATGGGGCCTGTCTATGGTCTCACAACACAGTATAATGGAGATGCAGAGCAGATATGATCAATTTGTTTGATATTGTTCCCAAAACCAGCCACAGACTCTCTCATCTTTCTATCGTATCACCTCCATCCTGCTCACTTGAAATGCAAGTTCACCCATCATGGTTACTAGTTGGTTATAAATCTTCCCAATATTTCAAAAGGCCAGAGATGCAAAATGAAGCTCGTTTTCAAAGATCATGCTGCCAGTAACTAAGACAGATGCTTCATGGAACAATACCAAATGAGCTGTGGAACACAAGCCATTAAGGGCTGGCCCTCGCATGCCATGTATCAAGTTTTTAGTAGGTCATATACAATGCTTTCAGGTGCAGCTGATTGTGTGGACTGCAGAACATATGTGAGACGTTGCTGAGCCGTGTTACAACTGCAGCTGAGCAAAAAAAAAATATTGCAGTCTATAACAAGGTCCCTGACCCTTCAATGAAGTCAATGCCAGAAGAACCCTGCACTTACATAGAGCACCTTGCAGGACAGGGCGAATGATGGAACACTCCCCAAATACATGTTTCAACCATTATTCACCTGGCTTTCCCACAAATATATTTGTCTAGCGGCGTACATGATGAATTTTTTCCATTTACAATATTTGATGAGTATTTTTCTCCCATTAGTCACCCGCTGCTACAATCAGGAATAAATAAGAAGATGAAAATGAATATAAAGTGCAAACTACCCCCACCTGCTGTTCAATCTAGCCATCATAAAACAGGTCGTTTCTTGTAGGCCCTGGGGAAGACAGGGGTCCCGAGGAGGGATTTGAAGGAGAGGGACAACAGCCTCACACATCAGTTCAGAGTGGGTATTCCAGGCATAAGGGAGAAAAGTACAAAAATGTTTTTGCAAGAAGGTGACAAACATAAAGGCCTTTGGAGCAGAGGGACAGAAGCTGGAACTCGAGAGTAGAAGCGAATGGAGGGATTCCATGGGGGAAATGATCTGGTCAGACTGAGACAGAAGTGAGATGATCTTCACAGCTGTGGTTTATACGGACCAGCGAGAATGATGTACCTGTTACAGAGGTCGGAAAGGAAGAGATTACAGTAGTTATGTTGAAAGATGAGAAGGGTCTGAACAAGATGTTTGGCTATGGACAGAATGAAAACGACATATCTTAGAAATGTTATGGAGGACAAAGCACCTAGATTTGGAGACAGCCAGGATGCGAGCGGCTGAGAGAGTGGAGATGACCCCCAGTTTTTGCATCTAAGGAGAGTCTTTCCCGTGCACCTGCGTTGATGATTCATTCCATTACATCAGGATATTTTGGTAAAATGCAGGGGTTTCATTACTTTTGCTTTCAGGGGGGCCAGCTCTGCCATTTCTGTCAGGTAGTCATGATTTTGTTCTCCTTTTCAACCTCCGTCCCTGTGCATTTGACATTTCCTCCGCAGATTTTTCTGTAGCCACTTAGTGTAATAACAGCAATGCTATTTCTTCTCTTGATATTCCCCACTCTGCCCCTGCTATCTGCTCCGGACCCAGTGCTCTTTATGTTGTCCATCTTGATTAAGGGCTAACACAGCCAAAGACTGTACATGCACATAGTTTTGTAAAACTAAATAGTGCGATACTGGAATGCTTTGAAACCTCACGTTTTCACACACATGGAGCATTTTCAGCCTGCTCCTAATGAAGTGAATGTAAAAGATCCCAATGCGAATAGGACTGGCCCATTCTTCTCCCTGTTTGGTATCCGTACAAGGGGACATCGTACATCCCTGAGTACTCAGGATAATGGCAGTGTTTAGGTTCGATTCAGGGCTTATGAAAGCTCTCCCCTGCTTTCCACAACTGGTCCATGGAGAAAAACGTTAAGATCTTATAAATGCTAATGAAATAGTATCAGCAACACCTCTGGCACTGCCTGTTTAGGTCTGAATTCCTTTTCTGTGTGATGTTTAAAAACGTGATTTCCCCCCCACACACACACACACACAAAAATCTTCTCACTATTAGTGCAAGGATACTGTTGGTTGGTTGTTCTGGGGAAAGCTCCGTAAATGGTCTAATATTTAAGGGCTAGATCTTGATTTGGACTAAATGCCCACGCAGTGGATTAAAAGGAGCCTTACAGCTCTGTGTAAGCTACCCAGATCGTGGGTCCAGGCATAGATGCGTAATTTGAAACCGTGCCCTTGGAGCAACTCAGTGGGGAGTGGACATGGATGCTTGGCTCTTGGGCTCAACCTCTCTTCCAGAGGGCCAGCCTGGGCAGTGCAGCTGGTATGGGGAAGTGCCTGAACATGGTACAGGGCAGCAGCAAATTACTACCCCCCCCCACTTTCACCAGAAAAGAAGCAGGGCGGGGGCTGCACCTCAGAAGGGTATCTCTGAGTCACATCGCCTCCTGGGACTACTTCTGGGTGGTGCGGCTTACATACTACCCCATGTTTAGGTTGTACCCTAAAGGCACAGCCTGGTCCTAAATGGCTGTCCATGGAGCACCTCTCTAGCAAGCTGATCACACCTTCTCGTCCAAAAATAATTATTTGTAGCTTCAGCCATAAGAGAAAACAGCACAGAGAGTGTACATATTAAAACAGCAACAACCGGGGAAGAAATCACCTTGCATTAATTTTCCATAAGTGGATTACACCAAGCAGAGTGTAAACAGTCCCACAGGCACCAATTACCAGGCTTATTCTATAACTGAATTGTCCTAAACAAGCACCATTTTAATTTGAATATCAAATACTTCACGCAGCAGGAATAGAAAAACCACCCAAACCTAACAACGCATTTGTTATGGATTTCTGAACAATCCCTTTGGACAACCCAGTGCCCCCAATGGAGCGGGTGCGGATTCCCTCTGCACACACACGTTCAGTACACATTGCCCAGTGCAGACATGGGCCAACAGATACTTTACCATTAACCAAATCCTCTGCAGAATTTGAGGCACGCAGGCAAATTTACAAAGCGAGTAAGATGCCTATCTCCCCAGTCAATGGCTTTCAATGGGAGTTAGGCACCTAAACCTGCTCAGGTATTTTGGAGAATAACACTACATGCTTCTCTGCATCTTTAGGCACCTAAATGCCTTGGTAAATGTCCCTTGGGGATTGTTCTTTAACATATCCGAGAAATAAATGCTTCACCTTCAGCTATGCGACAGGAGACTGATGCTGAAGCGCATCCTATCCAGCATTATTCTGGACAGCTGAGTGGCACAATTTAAATCATAGGGGATTGCTAGGGAGATGTTTGGCATACTGCTCTTCCTCATTCCTAACCTGTTGTGTCAGTCCCTGACCCAAACATGAAAGAATACATCAAGGGGGACAAACAGCGTGGTAATTTGTTAGACATAAAAAATGCCCACTGGTGACTCGGATGAAGCCACCTACCTCAGTCATTTCTACCACAAACCAGATTTGAACCTGGGTCATAGAATGTTAGGGGCCAGATTGTGAATGTCCATAAGCGGGGCACCGCTCACTAGCAAAGGGGATCACAATCTGATCCCTGTAGCCAGCACATGAATACAGGTGTTCCACCTATTTGTGAAGTTGTCATCCTCAATAAGACCTGAGCCACAAAACCTGAAATGATCTTTTTCTTGACGTTAAGAATCATTTTTTTTTTTTTGGTGGCTTCTGAGAAGTGAGTTGGTGACCTCAGGGCTGTCATTAGCAGTCTCAGCAGAAGGGCCAATGTTTGAATGGAAAGAGGGATTGAACTATTGAACTCACTATCCCCATCCAAACAGGGAGGCAGGGCTGGTGACAAAAGCTTGCAAACTTTTGGCCCTTGTGGAAGATAGAGCTGTCTGTTCATCAACACATGCTAGTGAAGTTGTGATGATTATTAATTTGTATCACGAGAGCATCCTGAGGACACAAAAATCCCTGCATTCAAGAGCTTGCAATCTAAAGGTAGGAGCAAGGAAGAATTAATATCCCTATTTTACAAATAGAGAACTGAGTGTAGGTACAGATGAAGGCCCAGCTCCACTAACATATTTAGGCTCCTAACTTGAAATCAGGGGAAGGTCAGAGCCTAAATATCTTTGTGGATCTTGGCCTAAGTGATTTACCCAAGATTACACAGGAAGACTGTGGCAGAGCCAGCACTTGGACCCATGTCTCCTGTTTCCCAGTCCAGTGCCTTAACCACAAAATCATAGGATCATAGAATACCAGGGTTGGAAGGGACCTCAGGAGGTCATCTAGTCCAACCCCCTGCTCAAAGCAGGACCAATCCCCAACTAAATCATCCAACAGATTTTTGCCCTATATCCTCCCTCACCTAATATTCAGCTTTTCCAGCTAGCAAAATAGTATCAGTGAGGACCCCTTATAGTCCTAAAACTCCAATACTTCAACTGACAAGGTAGATTCATTCAAGTACATTCAGCGCTTTTATTGGTATAGATTCAGCATTCCTCCCACAAGATTCTTACCATTGAAATACGTACTGACAGATCATGCTGTAAATTGAAAGCAAAGTGTTTGCTGTACAACTGTTGGAGAAATAATTTGGTTTCTAGGTGAAGACAATGCTGTTAATGTACCAGGAGCTCTGCATACTAAACAGTCTTTTTTCTGTTTTATTTTATACAGCACACAGACGAATGGGCAGGAAAGATCAGCCTTCGGGAAACTCAGTTTGGTCTTTGCCCAAAGCCATTATTCATTACTAGTGGCACTAGCAAGTGCTGCAATATTCTCAACTTATAGCTACAATATTAAAAGTAAAGACCCCTAAAGAGAACTGTGGGTAAAAAAAAAAAAATTACACAAAGTGGAACCTGAAAAAAATCTGCCTCTTCATCAGAACAAGAAGAGGGAGAAAAGAGAGAAAGGGGAGAAGGGAGAAATTTAGGAACATAGGAATTACCAAACTGGATATATAACTATTAGAGATCAGGATGTGACCTACAGCAGAGGGCAGATTGTCCCACATTGCCTAGAATGGTTCTTACACCTTCCTCTGATGATGTTGGCAACTGCTGGAGCCCAACTACTGGACTACATAGATCTTGGGTCTGATCCAGTCTGTTTCTCTGTCTTGTTGCAATGAGTTCCAAAGACTAATTATGAGCTGTGTGAAACAGCATTTGTTTTATTCAGTTTTGAACTTGATGCCTTTAATTTCAGTGAGTGTCTCTTGGTTTTTGGGTGAACAGAACCTCCATTCAATCACAAATGTGGGCAACAGCTCACGGCACAGTGGCTTCAGTGGCCTTTTACCCTCAGGCACTGAATTCAAGTTCTGCCAGGGATTCAAAAAGGAAAGGAAATTGGGTGATGCCCTCATTTGTGTGTATCATGTCAGCGATCACCTCATTTGACACGAATGGCAATCTGTGCCCAGGGAAGAGCCCAGGCTAACAACCAAGGTCGAGATTGGATCACTCTGCACAGCAATTCCCTGCTGTGTGCCAGAGCGCACCCCTCCGCTCGTAGACTCTCCCTTTGATGAGCAGTAAATTCATGCAGACATTTAAAAAAAAAACATTTGAAAACTCCTGCATGGGGCTGAACTTCTTCACTTAAATAGAGGGACTAAATGGAATCCTTAATGGCAGCTTCAGCAGAGCTGAAATGACGGGAAAATTGAACTACTTCCTCCCCTGAGGTGGTCCTTCTAGGGCAGCACGAAAGCAGGAAACTATGTAGTAATTTTGCATTGATATTGCTATTGCTGTACCTGCTGTGTGGACTAATAGAAGATTTCAGTATGCAGGGCTGTCCATCTGGTGCCTATAACAGCATTAAAGCCCCAGTCCAGGAAAACACTTTAGCATGTGCATAGCTTTAGGTGCTCGAGTCGTTCCACTGACATCCATAGGACGGCTCATATGTTCCAAGTTAAGTTACAGCACTCTGCAGGGTCGGGCCCTATATTCACTTTAGTGACCTGCCTCTCCCCCCCATTTCACCCCCCTTCAGCTTTTAAAATCCCACCACAGTTTAGCCACAAGCATTTAAAATCAAGGCACATACGCAGCAAATGTTGCTTTATGCTCACCATTTAAAAACAAACGTGGTGCTATGGATCAGTGCAGTCCTAATTCACGTATCTGCAGGACTACTCTGCACTGAGATCAAAACAGGGTCCTAACTATAAAGGTCTAGATTCTGGCTGATTTAGGCAGATGCACAGGTAGGGGGAAGAGGGTGCAGGGAACCTCCACCTGGCCCCAATTTGTACCTGCACAAGAGGCTTTAGAACTCGAGGGCTTATTTGGGAGGGAGGGAGGAGTTCTCCAGGTGAAGGAGAAGCGATTACGTGACCCTTGGGGTAAGTTTGTTGTCTGTAGTATGTGTTTGTGGTGTGCTTGCTGCTTGACTGAAACATATTGTGTGGTCTGTTTGTTTGGGGGACCGTGTGCTGAGCCTAGCGACCTGCTAGCCAAGGCTGAGAGCTTCTTAATGAGGCTTTGATTCCCACCCATCAACCCTTAACCAGGGGGCAGGGCTACTCAGGAAGACCAGTGCTTGAAAAAGCCCCTCCTAAGCGACCAGAGGAGTTAGCAAACAGAAGCAGGTAACAGGGGAGTTTTGTGAGGGAGTTTAGAGGGAAGGTGTGAGGGGGGCTAGATACACTTAACGTTCTTTAAACTTAAGGTCCAAACCACCCCCGATAAAAACAAAACAACAACAAAGGAATAAGCTGCAGGAGTCAAAAGGGAATGCAGGCAGACGTCCACCTGAACCAAAACGGAATCACTTAAAATTAAAAAGGGCATAGAGCAGTTTTTAAACTAAGGGCTGGGGGAAAGCTGACAAGTCCCCTACTCACAGGAACCCTAAGCCTTGGGGGGAGAGGGCAAGCCTTACCCATAGGAATCCTAACCCTAGCTCCAAGTACCCTACCTACAGGAACACTAATGCTAGGGTGGGGAGCCCTACTCATAAGATAGTAACAAAACATGCAAAACCCTTCCCATTGACAATGCAATTATCCCCTGCCAGGAGTGATCACAAACAAATTTGCTGCTGGTTATGTTGAATGGGAAATCGTGTTGCACCATTCTATAATCCTAGCTACTCATCCCCTTCCACTCCAGGGCAGTTTATGCCCCAGAGAGGGTGTCCCCCCCCGGGAAGGTGTGCTTCTACCATGCTTCTCATTCAGGACGCTTCCAAATAGATCTCAACTGTGTCGTGGTGGAGAGGCTTGCGTGGGCTAAAGATCCTCGGAGCTACATTGTCCAGAGCTTTCATACTCTTGGTAGGGTCCCTCTTGACGATCAGGTCTGAGGCAAGGTTCCTGACTAACCGCCAGGGCCGGCTCTAGGATTTTTGCCGCCCAAAGCAAAAGCAATTTTGGCCACCCCCCTTCCCCCTTATTTAATTACCCCACCCCCGGCCTCAACTCCGCCCCTTCCCCAAATCCCCAACCCTGCCTCCTCCCCCCAGGCTCTCAAGCCTAGGAGAGAGGGAGGGAGGAAGGGGGAGAAGCGGCGCGCGAAACGGCCGCTCGGGATCTCCCCCTCCCTCCCAGGTTTGAGAGCCTGGGAGGGAGGGTGAGTAGCGGCACGCGAATCAGCTGTTTCGCACGCCGTGGCAGCAGCAGCGGAGGTGAGCTAGGGCGGCCGGGGCACATTTTTAGGGGCGGCATTCTGGCGCCGGCCATGCCGCCCCTAAAAATGTGCCGCCCCAAGGACCAGCTTGTTTTGCTGGTGCCTAGAGCCGGCCCTGCTAACCGCGGTTCAAACTTCACAAGACTCCAACGGTGGATAAGGCACGTATAAAGGACCTTTTAATACTCTGCAGCTGTGAAGGTGGATGACGGTTGCAGCAGGCGGGAGGCCCCTGGTTGTCTCAGATCTCCTTGCCACTGGGTCAGGGTTTTCCTCCTGCCAAGTCTCGTGTGGTCACCATCGCCTGTGCACTGGTTTCCCCACATTAAAAGATTTCACGCATGGGCCTCTGCCAAAGCAAAGGAGGAAAGAAAGGGCACAACAACTATGTCTCCTCCAAGATTACACCTGTCACTTCTGTGGGAAAATTGGGCTCCTCAGACACTTAAAAACCCACCAATAAACCCCGTTGGCACACATCATCCTCGCATCAAGAGATAGCCGAAGATGACGACATTCAGCTCAATGCCCAAATGGCACAATGGAGCGTACACCTGAAACTTTATATATGGGTTTGGGCAACCCCTTCTGGAGTGGAAGGAAGATCCAATGGGTAGAGCACTAGCCTAGGACTTGGGACATCTGGGTTCAAGCCCCTGCCATGCCACAGATATCCTGTGGGACTTTGGGCATGTCACTTAGACTCACTATTCTCAGATTTACAGTAACAGGGAGCCTATCAATACCTCAGAAAATATGCCAAACCTCAGAAGCCTCATTCTACGATAGGCCCTTTTCCTCACATTTATCAGCTGCCTGGCTATGCATATCACATTTTGCTCTATAATCTATCCACGTATGTATAGAGCCCTCCGCCAATCACCGCACTATCCGAGCACACAGTACATTATGTTCTATGCTGTATCCTCAAGTCCTTGGTTGAGCCGGTGTGATGAGACACACTGAATAAAAAATACAAAACAATTTTCTCAGCCCCAGCAGAGGGGGACTTCTGTATATTTATGATCCAGAGTCCAACTTTTAAAGATACTCTTTTCCCAGCGGAGTTTCGCTCAGCAGGAAGTGGTGGGTAGAATACCATTAACAATGAACTTGCTTGTAATGAAGTGGTCAGCAGAAGGAATGGGTTTAGGTTTTTTCACAACACTAGTTGCAATGGGAAATGGCAAATAGCTACAATACCTTATATTTACTAGTCTTCACTGTTTCATATTTGGCTGTTTGCCACCTCCAAATAAGACCCCGTGGGTTTCATTAAGGTCCAAAAGAATGCAGGAGATAAGATTTACTCACTGGGTGTCATTTATTCTCTATTTGCTACACATGTTTATAGGGGGGGAGGAAGCACTTTGCCCAGTAAATCTGAAATGGTGCTGGTTTGTCAGCCATTGCTGCTCGATCTAGGCTGAACCTGTGAGAGGGCAGGAGCCACCCCGCTGATATAGCACAGGGTAGCTAACAGGGGCCAATAGGCTTCGGAGCATTCTTTATTTCTGCTCCAAAATGGAGCATATACCTCACTCCACTCCTGTGCCTGCCATTCAGGATGACTGGGGCCCTCGCTGTGAAGTGGAATAATCTCTGCACACATTATTCAGCACACCCGCATATGTCCCACACGCTCACAGCTGAGTGGGTTGAATCTTTCCCAGCTGGAGCTTGGGTACACTAAGGGAAAACTGTGTATACTGAGTACAGGACGAAGGAAAATCCAGTGGTTAGGGTGCTAGCCTGGGACTCAGGTGACCCTGGGGTGACAGGTTCCCCCTGGGGTGCCACTTGGAACTGGGGTATCACTGAGCCCACCTGACCCACCAGCCTGGGCTCCCTGTCACATTGTGGTACTGTGATAAATTGCCAAGCTCCCAAAGCTTGCTCTTTCACTAGCCTACACACAGATAGGGACACACCCAGCTACCGTGTCACACACAGATGCTGAGATCAGCTCTGCATAGGAAGGCTCAGCTAAGGTACCTCCCAGTTGCCAAGGCATGCACTCCCCCTCTTGAATGTAAACCCAAAATTATAGCATCTTGCGCTGTACAGGGAATGGTACAGCATAAGCTCATAAAATTCACCCCCTCCCTCAATTTGGAGAGGGATATGCAACAGCATTCTGCCACAACTTATAATGTCCACAGGTTGGTTTTAGACCTAACGAAAATAAATGTATTAACTACAAAAGATAGATTTTAAGTGATTCTAGGTGACAGCAAACAGATCAAAGCAGATTACCTTAGTAAATAAACAAAACCACAAACTGAGCTTAACACACTAGATAGGTAGGATATGAATTAGGAAATTCTCACCCTGAGTGATAAAAAGTCTGACAGATTCTTAAGACACAAGTTGCTTGGCTTTCCCAGGTTTTCATACACAGGCTAAAAATCACTATAGCCTGGGACCATCACTTCCCACAGTTCAGTCCTTGACCCTCAAGTGTTTCCAGGTGTTTTGTTGTAGGGAGAGTGAGGTCCCATCATAATGTTATTGTCCCCTTCTTATATCTTCTTCCCACTTACTGGAAAGCTCTTTTGCTGTGATCTGGGCCAAACTGTTCCTATTGTATAGTGTTATCTATGAGAGGTTTCTATTATACACAGTTCCTGGGGTAATCCTTGTGTGCATTTTCTCAATAAGCCATTAACAGTGTTTGGCCTTTTTACTGTTGTACCTGAGAGGCTGCTTGTGGGTATTTTCAACCTCACACCATGTTTCAGTAACACATACCTAGCCCAACTTCATAACTTCACATACGACGATAGCACATACAATCCAACGAGATATTACTGTCTGGCAGATCAAGACTTTTAGAATGATACCTCACAAGACATACTTTGTACAAATTACATGACAGTGGTGAATATTGTGTCACACCTCCCCCCTTCGATTACTGCCTGAGGGTTAGTCACTGACTAATGCGAAGGTAGCGGGCCCAATTTCCTCTTTCCTAGACAGGGCATCTGCTACCATGTTCTCCTTCCCTTTTACATACACAATCTCCATATCAAATTCTTGCAGGATTAGGCTCCAGGGTAGCAGTTTGGCATTTGTGCCCTTGGTTCTGTTCAGCCATATTAAAGGCGAGTGGTCCATTAGAATCTTAACTTTCTATTAAACTGGGCTTTGGATGCTTAAAGCCCACACTATGGCAAAGCACTCCTTTTCTGTGACAGAGTAACTCTGTTCAGTGTCCTCCCGTTTGCATCAGTACAGCACTCAAGCCAGTGTCAGATGCATCAGTACACAATTCAAAGGGCTTATCAAAGTTAGGTCTGGCTAGCACAGGCTTTGCGGACAAGAGTGCCTTTACCTTATCAAAGCCTTTCTGGCATGCTCCTGACCAAATTACCTGATTAGGTTGGTGCTTTTTACACAAATCTGTGACTGGGGGATACAATGTCGCTTCAGTGCCACTGTGTGACCTTGGACAACGCACATAGGGCCAGGTTTTTCCAAGGTATTCAGGCACCTAGTGAGATTTTCCAAAGTGCCTATGTGCCAATCTGCACCCAAATAGCTTGAAAAATCTGGCCTGTCTGCGCCTCAGATTCCCCATTCACAATATAGGGATAAGAGTATTTCCTTACCTCACAGGAGTGTTATGAGGATAAATGCACTGAAGACTGAGGTGCTCAGACATTACGGTGCTGTGGAACATGTAAGAACCTAACACAGAAATATATATGTGCCTTCTTGTGTCCTCTGCCCTGCTTAGCACCTCTGGAATCCACAGGGCAGGATTTCACCCTGTACCCCAAATGCTCAGTCACTGTTGTATATTCAGAAGTAAAGTAACGACCAGGAACTAAGTCCATCCCCCCGTCCGCAACTGAAAAGCCACTAACTCATTAATGATCCTTTTGGCAAATCCAGCCCCCTCCTTCGGCCTCATAAAATGCTCCGCGCTTGTTGAGGGCCCACTAATTTGCAGCAAGATTAGCTGCTTTTTTGGGGTCACTGGAGCTCAGCCCTGCTAGCTCCAATCTCTTGTCTGCTACACAGTGAATTCTTTCCATCTCAGTGATCTGAGTGTTAAACCAGAACTTATTGCATGAGCCAACATTTTTATTTCAGCTGCAATCTACTGTCTGACACTTGGATTTAAAGAAGCAGGCTGTTTTAGGGCCAGATTGTACCTACCAGTATTACACCCAGGGTCAGATTAGAGGCAGGGAAGGCGTCACATTACCCAACAAAACTCTCCAGGAAACAATGCCTGCTAGAAATGCGTGGTGCATATATTTTGCAGTTCCTCAGAAGGATTCACACCTGGTTAAGCTACGCTGTCTGTTGAGAGGATAGGCCTGCCTCCTCTAGGGGCAGTGTGTACTCACGAGTTGCTAGCAGAGAAGTCTGCACTTAGAAGAGCAAAGGGACTGCAGTTTTGGCTGTAGCCTGCCTGGGGTGCATGAGGAAAGGAGGTTCTTTGCACCATCTTGACCATACATGTGCTAGTCAATTTCGGGCCTAGATGTACCTATGCCCTAGTCCCTCAGCATGTGCCTTAGATCCTGACACAGAATTCTGTTACTCTTTCATCCGCACGTCAGTAATGTTTTGTTTGTTTACTGTACTGCTGCTCCTTCAACTGACACCAGTGTCACACCTCTGGAATCTACTCCCGACTCCACGTCACTAACGTAACTAGTTTTATTTACACACATACACAAGTCCTAGTCAAAAGAAGAAACAGAGGTGGCCACAAATTGCATGCAGCACACCCCCGTTTTTCCGGAATCTCAGTCCAACACCAATACCCAATTTCCAGAGACCGACTCTGCCCCAAGAATTAACTCTAATCAGAGCACAAGGCAGAGATCAAGTTCTCCTGTTGCTTGCACAGCTCCTTACCCAGAAGCTGTCTTTACAAAAAGCCTTGTATAACTCAAAACTAACCAGCACCCAGCTGAAGCAGAGCTCCATGTGGCTCAAAAGCTTGTCTCTCTCACCAGCAGAAGTTAGTCCAATGAAAGATATTACCTCATCCACCTCATCTCTCTAACCATCCAGCTTGTCGTCCCAAGAATCAAAATGTGCTCTCACAGTAAGGGCAGGTCTATACTGTGGGGTTAAGTCAACCTAAGTTGCGCAACTCCAGCTACTTGAATAATGTAGCTGGAGTCGACGTAGCTTAGGTCGACTTATTATGGTGTCTGCATCATGCCGGGTTGACGGGAGAAACTTGCCTGTCGACTTACCTTATGCTTCTCGTTCTGGTGGAGAACTGGAGTCGACGGGAGAGCGATCTGCGATCAGTTTAGCAGGTCTTCACTAGACCTGCTAAATCGACTCCCAGTGGATCGATCGCTGCAGAGTTGATTCACGGTAAGTGTAGACCTGCCTAAGAAAAAGAACTTGGAAGACTGTGTGTAAATGCACCACCTGGGGATGCCTGCCATAACAGGACACTCCTAGAAATGATACCATAACAAGAAGCTCTCAGTTGCTCTGGTCAGCACATTTAAAGTGACTCTAGTGTCATGCTTCATGACAAATTAAGGTAAATACATACCTCAGAAACAGTTTGGCGATGGAAGCTCCAGAATAATAACTGAATACAACACTCATCCCAAGGGCTCTCCTCTTGCTTCTGCAGGCAGCAAATCGTTTAAGTTAGCAGGAAATCGTCAAGGTATTTTTCATGATTTTAAAAAAAAAAAACCACGTCTGGCTTCATTTTTACTCTGTTGTTCTTAAACCAGGCCCTAGGAAGCCTGAAACTAAAATTTATTTCTTTATCAATTTCTCTCTTTCCCTCCATCACCCAAGCACAGTTGTTTGCTTATTGAGGGGCATTCATGTGTGCTGGGCTGCTGGCATTGATGTATTTGGTTTTGTTTTTAAGTATGCTGAGGCATTTCTTTTAGGAAGGCGGCGGGAGAGATGAAGAATTACATGCATTTTGCAAACAGAAGTGAGTGGTTCTATAGATTACATTTGGAGCTTAATAGTCTGGACGGTGTCCAATTATATCAACATCATAGGGACTAAAACAAAATTCTGTGGGCTACGGTCATAGCAGTGGGGCAAACCCATTGACTGCAGAGTAGCAGGCATGTGCTAAGAATGTACAGAAAATCTGGCACAATCTGGGATAAATGGAAAGGACAGACAGGGCTTCCTCTTCTGCACCCACTGGCGTCATATTGGCCATACACCTCCCATGTTAGAGCTGGTTGGAAAAATTCAGATGAAACCGTTTTTGGTCAATTAATCTAAATTGAAACGTTCCATGGAGATGGTTCAATTTTGACCAAGTTTCTCTGGAAACCAGACAGGGTCTCCTGCCAGTTCAGGGGCAGCTTCCTTGCTGGGGAGCCAGGGCTTTCAGAGGTCAGCCTGCCGGATGGATACCTCTGAGTCAGGAACCCCAGGGTTCACAGCTCCAGGGCTCTACCCCCTTTTGTGGAGAATTTTGAAAATGTTGGTTTTCATTTCAAATCAGAAGAAACCAAAATTTTGAAATAGCAAAATGCTCTACCAAATGGAATTACCCATCTCTACTCTCAAGCAATCCTACAAGCCTTGGATACCTACTGATCAGATATGATGAGATGCGGTACCTCACATTTGTCTCTCCTTATGGAGAAAGGGAATTTACTGAACGCCACATTGTGGAATCCCTCAGACAGGCAGGGGCAGACATATTGTAGGGGATCCCCTTCCACAGCAGCATGGGAGACTGCTGGCAAATCTAATCAAATCAGTATAGACAGCTTTCCTTCATCCGTGGCTAAGAATAAGTCATCCGCTGAAGTTCAGGACCTAATTTTGTTCTAAATTTCACCACACTTTACACTGATGGAACTCTACTGATTTCAACAGAGTTTCTACATGGGTGCAAAGGAGATCAGAATCAGGCCCCACTATCTCCAGGCCAAACCCATGTCTAAAATTTATCAGTAAAGATCAAGAAAGTTTATGGACTCTAAATGTGGCTGAAACTGACGCCCGACATCCCCATATTCCTAGGAAGGGAAAATTTGGAACTGGGTGATAATTAGTGAGCATATCAGCATCTAAACATAACTCCTTGATCAGGGGCCTAGCAGTTGTGGGAGCCGATACAGAACCGATAGATGTCCTTCAGCAGACATCTAACAAACGACATTCTTTCTGGAAGTCTCTAGCTTTACTACATCCCCCTTACAACTGATCTTGGCCCTCCCTAGGATGTGGAGGACAAAGAACTCTGAGTTTAACTTAACTCCACCCTACCCAGGCGGTGGCTAAGGGTCATTGGCATCCTGCCTTCCTAAAAAGAAGCGCTAACAATCTCCTTCAATAGTGACTGTGATACTGCCCCCCATCGCTTCCCCCCAGGTTTTCACCAGCCTAGAGGGTCATGCATCCAGACTGCAGCTGGTTGAATGCAGCTCCTTTGCTAGAGCATCCAACTCCCTGAATGGTACCAGACCAAGCTGCACCAAAATGTATTATTATATGGAGATATCCTATCTCACAGAACTGGAAGGGACCCCAAAAGGTCATTGAGTCCAGCCACCTGCCTTCACTAGCAGGACCAAGTACTGATTTTGCCCCAGATCCCTAAGTGGCCCCCTCAAGGATTGAACTCACAACCCTGTGTTTAGCAGGCCAATGCTCAAACCACTGAGCTATCCCTCCGCCCAACAAGCCATTTGCCACCCGATTGCCCACTCTGCTGCTGCACTCACCATACCAGCCACACCTCCCCAGAGGTGACACATAGCTGTGGCTAGTGGAAGGGGGGCATAAATGAAAGGTTCTGGGGAGGTCACATGTCCCCCCCCCCCAGATTTCCTGGGATGCCGCTAGTGGGGACGTCCAGAAGTGAGGAGGCAGCACTCGCCCTGTCAGCGGCATTTTCCTTGTGTCTGTGCAGTGTGGGAAGGGTGTCCCTGCCAGAGGCGTGTGGAGAAATCTGGGGAGGACACATGCCCCTCCATGCCCCTCCCTCCCTTCCCCCCGTCACCTCAGCTAATAGCTCTGAGTTTGTTTTTTTCTGGAAAGTAGATTGAAAGCTCTTCACAACCTGGAAAAATGGGACTAATCTCTGGTGGAAGACTTATCCATCTGTGCCACATCCTGCTGGTTGAGGCAAAAAGTAGAGTAGTAAAGATCATGAATCCCTCACATCATCGGTGATTTTTCATCAGATCACGTATCGACCAGGCAGCACCTAAAGAAAATCCAGAGTTTTCTGGATGGGCACTAAGAGGTACAACTTCCTAGGAGTAATGTCCCAGGGTCACAGAGTCCCCAGGCAGCAGCAGAGTAAATATTCAGTCTGCCTGAAAACGTTTTTTTTTTTTTTTACAGACTTTAATATTTGGTGCAAAGAACGACTTGAATGAGCATCTTTGCTCGTAAGTGGAAAGATGTGAAGGAATAAGCCAAGCAGAGGAACGTGACGACTTAGCTTATCCTTCCTACTAGATACAATCCTGGTGAAGTAAGAGTCACTTCATTGGCTAAGCATCTAGACACTTTTCCGTTTGGCCCTGTGATGCATTAGACTCTCAACTGGTGTATATCAGCATTGGTCTATTTGCTTCCCTGAAGCTACGCTGCTTTACTCCAGCTGAGAATCTGGCCCAACATTCTGATTGAGGTTTTTCTCCCTGAATTTCTCCTGGAAGCTGGACATGTACCAATTCACCTGCTCCCTTTTCAGCCATTTATCAATTCATTACCACCACTTAGTGCCTCATTCTAAGCACGTTTCGTAAAGGGATGAGTAGTAATTTGTTTATAAACGCTCCTGCCTTGGCACCATTTCACTAACCTCCAAGTGAACTGGCAGTACTTGAGCGAGCTGTAGTTACATGCATTTGAAATGTACCTGCAGGCAAATATACCACATGTAAATTAACTCTTGAATAAAACTCACCCTTGGGCTCCCTTAACAGGTAACAAGGCAACAGCTTCTTCTAAGCTTTTTGGCTAAGATCATAGGTAATGTCAATTTCATGCAGGACACTTCCATCTGGGGGTTGTATCTTGCTTTTGGAAGGAAATTAACATAACGATCTATTAGGCCTTTTCCATCCCTAACATTTACGACTGGGATTTAAATAATTCAGCCAAAAATCAATTGTGGTCATAACCAGTCCATTTACTTTAATTAGATGCAAGCACTTGGGAGTGGAGAGTGAGGGGCAGATTAAGGACCCTTCAATAAATAAGGACTGAGAGTCCCACTAACTTCAGTGGGTTTAGGATCAGGTCCTTATTGTGAGCTGGATGTGTGCTCCCATTACTGCTCTCTTCCTCATTGCTATTTGTATTACAGTAGGGACCCCATCACCTTAGGCACTGTACAAACCAGTACTTAATTTGTGCTAGAGCTGCGCCTCAGCACCCTTCGGCTTGGCACTTTATAGCTCCGGCACCTCTGGGCTTGCCGCATCGGTAATGAAAGTAAAAAGAATTGCTTGAGTCCCGGCACCTCTTTTATTACAAATTAAGCACTGGTACAAACTCACCAAAAAAAGACTTTGCAGCTCTGAAGAGTTTACAGGCTAAACAGATTAAGGATGGAAGGAGAAACAGAGGCACAATGACTTAATCATAGAATCACAGAATACAGACTTTAAGGTCAGAAGGGACCATTATAATTGTCTAGTCCGACCTCCTGCACAACGCAGGCCACAGAATCTCACCCACCCATTTGTTCAAGGTCACAGGCGGAACCAGAACCCAGGTCTCTGGAATCCCAGGTCAGTGCGCTATTCACTGGAACACACTGCCTCTCGAGGTTCCCTGCGGCAGACATCTTGGATTTCTTAGCAGTGCCCATTATTCGGATTCTTATGAATTCAAAGGTCATTTGAACAGTGTAATGATTTCAAGACCTTGTCCAATAAGACTGCCCCTTAAAAATCAATGATCTTTTCAGGATTGGTGTTTCCCCCTACAGCCATCTCACTGTGGACCTGCTGATGAGGACTGGAAAACCAAGAACATCACCAGTTTCTCTCCTCTCTCTTCAGTGCTGCTACCCAGCCACTACCCTGGCAGATGCGTGCAAAGTTGGTGTCCTTAATTTGAATTTAAATCCATCCTTTAATTACAATGTCTTTCAGGGCTCTATCTGTTAATGCGCGCGCACACACACACACACACACCCCATTGTGAGCAGGTTTGCTTGGACCGCTCCTATCTGCATATAAAAATGGAAAGTAGCAATGTTACCCCCACTTGCACACGGATGAGTCTGCAGGTGTAATTTCAACCATCTGCATGCACAAGGTGTAGCATGCAAAATAACATGCAAGGCCCCAAATGGAGGCTGCCTTGAAAAATCCATCTGCAGCAGATACAGACTTGCTCAGACTAGCATTTCCACTGAACAAAAAGCACATGCCCAGTAAGAAGAAACCTGAGAACACAGCGACTCTCAGGCATTGCTTAAAGTCTCTTGTAATATCACAGATTATTATCCCTTCATATTTGTTAGACGAATTTGGGAGAAAGAGGAAGGATTGCTGAAAATTGGGTTTTGAATCTGGCTTCCCCTGAGAAAGATGGTCATGCTCTGAGGTTTGTGGTATTACTTGATAAGCAATGATTAAAACAGTAATCCTGAATTGTAATCAAAAAGCAGTCAAGGCTCTGAAATTACTTTTCACTAAGCTTTTTCCCCCTCTCAGAGACAGCTCTGGACAGCAAAAGATAATACAAACATGGACACTATTCCAATTTCATTTAGAAATATTTGATCCATTAATTTATTGTTTGGGAAGGCATTTTCTTTTCTATTTGTCTTTAAATCCTCATAGAAAATGGGCCCCTCATCTAGCAAGATGGAGGAAATTCTTTCTGATACTGCTGCTGTCGTCTGGAAACCTACCTGACATTTTTATGGCAGCAAAGTCTGAAGTGGTGCAAAGGTCTCCTTTTTACTCAGTTAAATGATGTCTCAAACCAACTTTAGACATGCTTTTCTGACCAATATCATTCTGGCCCATGTCAGAGCAAGCAAGATAAAGCCTTTCCTAATGGAAATGGTTTCATTCTGAGAAGTGGGCTAATCCTAAATTGATTTCATGAGTAAAGTTTCCAACTCTGCTTTCAAGATGCTCTCAGTTGTATCACAGAGTGAGGATGAAACACAGAGGCTGAATTTAATAATTTTTGCTTCAGTTCTGCTGGGAAGACCTGCACATGCTCACTACACTCACTGTGTCAAAAAAGTCTCTTACAATTTCCAGCAGCTGACTGAGTTCTTGACTGGATGACCCATCCTCTATTGTTCACTGCTTGAGGGATGGTTTTTCATCCCAAGATGGGTGGGTTCTGGTCAGTGCAAATGGTCAAATTGCTGCTCAAGTTATTCTTAGCAGAGCTCTATCTGAAAATGCCCCCTAATTACAACAGGTGGGATTTTCACAAGTGCATGCTGGTGTTTGAACTCTGCAAAATCTGAGAATTCAGCCTTTTTTGCTGGTTTTGCAGGGAACCAGAGGAAAAAAATTGTTTGGTGAGTTTTTTGCCCCTCGCAATAGAAAACTTCAGAATCATGTCAAGCATGGCAGCACAGTTCACAAAATAATGGTATGTTGGACAAAAATCTGGAACATTTTTGTCACAATTAAAAAAAAATGCATAACCCTGCTCCAATTCCAGCATAAAAATATCATGAAGTTGGAATCAAGTTATGCCACAACTCATCTCATTGCTCTTCTCTATTGGGTAAAAAGCAGTCCTCTCAAGTGTCGTCATCATTGACCTGATGATTGCTAGTCACTCAGCTGGGTTTAGTTACAAAACCTCATTTTTGGCTTGGAATCATTCTGATTCTTTGGAGGTCTCACAGCCCAGGACTCAGACATCCAGATTAATGTTGACTACTTTGTTTCTTGAAAGTTACAAACCAGTCTCCAACTCGATCTCCAATTCTTATTAGCAGATTACAGTCCTCCAAATAACAGCACTACACAGAGGGACTGCATAGTGCTGCTGTTACGCCCCATCCATTCTACTAGCCACAGAAACTTTGCTTGTTTAGATCAGAAGTAATCTGAGATCCTGGTCAGTGGTTCCTGGACGGTGGTTCATAGAACACTGATGGTCTCCAAAGCACATGCTGGAAGTCTGCAGTAAGGAGGATGGTCACAGGTTGCATTCTTACTGACAGCTGTTACATTGCATTAAAAGATAAATGAAATACTAGTTTTACTTTTCCTTGTAAGCAACTGCTGTAGATGCCATGAGGGAGTGCAGAGCAGATGGAGCCTGGTGACTATGAATGGGATAGAAGGTGTCCATGAGACATCTCATTAAGATATGGGCCAGACTATGAAAAAGAGTGAGACCCCCATCCCAGGAATAAGGATTGAAAGAGAGGCTCTAAAGATTTTGAAGTATGTTGACAAAACAGGCGTACTAGTCAAAAAGCCCAGTAACAAATTCCAGTACCTTTGATTTAACAGAGAGTTTGATGGAAGCCCTAGCTATAAAATAAATTGCTCTAAAACAGAAATTCTCTCAATTGATAAACGTTTCCCTTCTGCTCCACTCAAATCTGGAAAACTAACAGAAAGATGAAGATTAAGCTAAACCCTAGATTACAGAACATAATTAAGGATAATTAATCCAGGAGTTCAAAAAAATAAGGTTGTTTCCACAAGGCGGAATTTGCTGAACCTCATCCAATGGGGTAGAGTTATCATCACTGAAATGGTTATATACTACTAATGCACATTCCGGTACTGTGTTTTCCAGCAACTAGAAAACATCTTCAATTTCTTATGGAGTAATAAATGCATCTTGAGATTTTTGTGTTTTATTCTAGTCTATAAAACTAGCAAACTGTAAACTCTATAAAATGCCTTTTAATCTAGCAGCTATTACCTTTATATAGCATGACATGATCATCCAAAACAAATGTCATGGGTTAAAGCTGGAAAACAGAGGAGGGATACAGTAATCTCCAATGGATGCACTCTGGAACCCCACTTAAATTCTCCACACTTAAAGGCCTGGAGCAAATGACATACATGATTAGAACTGGCTAACATTCCTCTACATATGGGGCAACCCCCTGCTCCCTTTGTTCATATAGGACATGCCACTGAAGGCATTGGGACTGTGTGTGTATGAGATGGCCCCGCTGGACACTCATCTGGCTTCTGTGTTAGGACCCACATATGCTGGGCCTGTGTGCTTTTAAGCTTCTCTGTCTCTGGACAGGCTTCATTTATCGCTCTTTCCTTGGCCACTCTGGGATATTTCCTTGGCACAGACTGTCTGGTACCTATTCTGGAAGTGGGACCCAAGCCCCCATCTGGACCAGTGCTGCAGACCCTCCAAGACACCCAGTAGCTTATCCACACCCTTTCCCAGAGCTCCACTTTGTTACAGTTTAACCCTCAGGGACACCTTAGACGAAGCAAATGGACACAGACTTAGTAAAGATTTCTAAAAAATAAGAACTCTACTTTAGACAGTACAAGAGATATAAAGACCCATGCAAAACACACACGCGTGCAGTTTCCTGCCTCAGTTTCCTCACCGCTCTTGAGAGGTCTTTGGGATTTGGTCCGAGCTCCCACTCCTGGATTTCACTCCTCTAGCTTATGTTTCTCCTCCTGTTCTAGTCTGTAAGATAACTGACCTGATCATTTTATAGATTTCCAGTCCTTTTGTCTGGTGACCCTCTGGTCAGCCTCACGCGGCCAGCAGATGATCAGTTACTGGGTTACCAGTCCGGCTGGGCAGACTGGTTGTTCTGGGCATTAGTTATCTTATTGATGTAGGGTGCCACCATTTGAATAGAAGACTATCGAGGTTTAATGACCCTCCATTGTTAGGCTCAGAGTTTGTGTCCAATTGGCTCAGGTGTGCAAGTTATTGATGTACACACCTCCTACTTATGATTGTGATCGCCTATCATCTCATCTGCAGCCCCAACTAGCACACCTACAACATGAGCCTAGGTCATTTGGGCTATAACATAACAGACACATGGAAGCATGAGTTCCTCATCCACAGAAGGTAATTGGCACAACCTTTTATAAGTCTACAAGCTTAAATCTGACACATTTAAAATTTTTGAATGAGTTATACTGGATCCCAAGAGGATGAACTAGCTGGGGCTTATGCCATCCAATTTATGCGGGCGTTGTTGCACATGACCCAGAACATTTAATCACACTTTTCTGGAGTTGGGCAGAAATAAGCAATTTTGAGTAGCAACTGATACAAACAATGAGTGGATTTTTAGATAAAAGTATGACACGCATCCAAGTCCCAATGTGTTGAAGCTGAAATAATAAAGATGAAACATTTTCAAAAAGAGAAACTAACTAGATTAAATTTAACATGCCGTGTTGTTATAGCCGTGTTGATCCCAGGGTATTGGAGGGACAAGGTGGGTGAGGTGATCTCTTTTATTGGACCAACTTCTGTTGGGGAGAGAGACAAGCTTTTGAGCCACACAGAGGTCTTCTGCAGGTCAGATTAAATGTCACTCATTGATAGCAAAAACAAAAACAAGTGGGTTCAAAATTCCCTGCACTGTTTTAAGCAGCCCCTTTTCTACTCCTATGGTATGTAAGGTTTTGTATTTAATTCCTACAAACCTACAGTTCCTCTCAGATTATCTCACACCCCTGAGCAAAGAGGACAAGATAAACATCTCTGGCTAGGACCAAGAAATCCATAGTGATGGACAACAGTCAGGTCATCCAGCTAATCTTAGCCTATCCCATTTTAATCAAGCTTTTCACAACAATTGATTCATTGTCCCACAGTCACAAATCCTCAACTGATTCTCTGAGAAAAAGCACATTTGGTGGGGAGGGAAGTTTCCCTTTTAAATCAGAGCAGAGCTCAAAATCTCTTTCCCCCCCACCCACCCCCCGGTCCCTTGCTACTTATCGGAAGCCCTAAAGCTTCTCCCTGATAAATGAAGTACACTTGCCTTTTGCTTGCATTTTCCTGTTATCCTTCTACCTTTAAACAGGATTTGTATACAGACAAGCTTGCTCTTGGGTACCTAATGCCATTTCACGTTGTGTATAGCTGTGGGCTGTGGTGACGGGGACTCAACTTACTCAGTTCTCCTGGTTCACATGAGTACCTTTTCCCTGGGACTTCTTTATAAAGATTTTGTGACGTCCCTTCACTCCTGTAGAATAGTCTTCTCTTTAGGTGTCAAAATCAAGGTAACAGCCAGTGTGGATGACTCCATTTGAGTTGTCAGACTCTTATTTTTGCAAGTCCCAGTGTGCAGGCACATGCAGCAGTGGCTGGCCAGTGTTTAAAGGATGACTCATTATTGTTTAGGAAAATAAATAGGTTTCGCTTTTCAGAAATAAGAAAGAGCACCAGCTTTGATGAAAGGGGGAAAAAATCCAACCAAGCTGTAGTATTTGTAAGTAAAATATTTCTTTTACAGTGTACAACTGTTTTGTTTTGTTTCTTCACCACTCCAGTCACAGCACTGTTCCTATTTGTACCAGCACATCACAGCATGTCTTGGTAGATGTTATTTAAACATCGGTTGCTGAATTCTAAAAAAGCTGTTTAAAAATACCAAGTGTTTGGGGATGACAATTTGAGATAGTATCACAGACTGATGGGAACCCTTCGAGATCTGTCATCAGGCATAAACTGGAGCAATATTAGGAAGAAACAGAATGTATCCAGGCAAACAATCCTTGATGATGGAAAAACAAAATCAAGAAAATAATAGAGGGCCTGATTCAGCTATTCAGGTATTTTGGCATGCAAGCAACCTCAATCTATTGTGTATTCCTTCCCCACCACTCTTCCACCTCACTGCCTGTTGATATTTACTTATTTCCTCCATCCCTGCTGCCTATCTCCCAAATGGCCTATTTTGGGTACTCTATAAATCATCATCTATATATCAACTATGTACCCAGACAGAATGAATGACTTCCAGGGTTTATCCTGGCTTCACAAGTGAGATGAAAGTTAGATGGGAGAAAGCTAGTTGGAATTGCCTACAGTATATCCTTCCTAAAAGGAAATGAACCCCAATGCTTTTTACAGCTGAAGAACAGAATTTGACTTCAGCAAGAGACACTTTGTAATTCATACACAGCTTGCTTTGGAACTGAAACGTTATTGAATGTCTGGTCCCTGTTGGCAAAGGCTGAGACGGTCTCTGGCGCCCTTTGAAGTTTTACTTCGCAATATATAAATACAGCACAGCTTCAAGATCAAATTGCCCAGGAGGGCGTAATTGTACCATCAGCCTTACAATTAGCCACTGGAGCTTCCAGGCTAGCTTGGCTCCTAGCACATATCAAAATTAGAAATGGAAAAAAACGAATAGCTCAGCTCATCAGTCCCCCCAACAGTCCGGCCACCTCTGATTGGGGGAGCCTCCCCACAACAGTTTAGAGGTGGGGCTTTCACTCCCTCTCTTGGGGCTAAGTCCTGGGGCTAGATCAGAGTAAGGGATACCCTGAAGCTGAGCTGACGCAGGAGCGGGAGGGGTAGAATTCTCACTGAACATCAGCTACTTACCTGGCATACCTTCCTTCCACTATGTGCTGACTGGCAAATTGTGTGTGTGTGTGTGTGTGTGTGGGCATGCAGGTGCCAGGCTCTGCCCACTCCTCACCTTACACTAGGGTGGATGATCCCCCTGCAGCCATCTGAACCAGCATTGCATCAGTGGAGTGAAGCAAAGGCAACCTCACATAAAGGAGAACCTGGCCTGTAATTTAATTTTATGTTTTCTACCTCATTAGTGACAACGAGCCAGTCTCTGACAACCGCAGCACTAGTATATACCTGGAGTAGCTACACTGACTTCAGGAGAGCTCCTCTAGAACCACACCATGTCACTGACAGCAGAATCTGCCCCAAAGTTTTATCGACAATATAATATGTAAAATCCTGGCCTTCCCTAGTGTTTCATTTCTAAATATATGCCAATCCCCTTTGACTGATGTAGGTACATGCCTAACATTAAGCTGTATTCCGGTAACGTTAACAATATGCTATCACGGTGGTACCCTAAGAACTACAAATGCCAATTCCATTTCTGCAGAGGGACATTCTCAAGCATTCTCTGCAAGAGCTAATGAGATTTCCAGACTTCCTTCTAGGGCAAATTTCAGAGGACTGTGTCCTGGCCAGGCATCTGGCCGCTTTGCCTCATTGGCATCAGGCACTTTGCATCCTCCAGTTCCCATTCTGACTCAGCTGACTGGGCACAAAGCGTACAATGGGAAATTCAGAAGCAGCCTGCTGCATTTTAACTAGATTATCAACTATTCAACTTGCTCAGCGCTGCCCATCTGACATGATGACTGATTCATTTTGTAAGCCTGACTCTTAAAAGCAGATGCACAACTCAAAACCTGCTGAACCAATGCATATGGAGATTTGCCATGTGATTTGTAGTTGATCCATTATGATCAAGGCTTCAGCTCCTGCCTCCAAAGTTTACCGAGTGTTGGGGTAAAAGGAATGTCTTGACGGGGGTTCAGAGTTGCTCTTCACCCTGACATAAACAGGACGAAAGAGTAGAAGGACGCACGCTCCGAAGCACTACATAACATTGAGAAGCAGGCGATGCCAGACAGTGTTTGGCTTTGAAAGAAAGATGAGTGCAGCCACATGGATGACTCATTCACAGAGCTGCAGCCCCGTGTGTTCCTTTATTTTTCATTAATAAGCCTGAAGTGCCCACTCCTTCCTGTGGCCATCTGTGTACAGCAGACACTTGTTGGAGACAAGCATGCCTACCCACCAAATAGGGTTACTTTCCCCTGATTCATTCTGCATCAGAATTGGGCAAATATCTAAAAACTGCTTCAATAGTCTAACCATTAAATTATCTTGCCTTCTAAATAAATGACTTGAACTTTAGATCCAGCATCCAATTATGCAGCTGGAATTTTGCACACATACCTTAATTACTGCAGGTGCAATTTCGCAAGCATAATTATTCATTAGTGCAAATAGCAGGATGTCCAACTAACTGCTCTCCTTTTGTACCCAGAATACATCTGGAAAAATCCTACATAAATTAGCAGGGAATCATATTACTGCAATAGATTTTCCACAGGTGGCTTTAAAAATTCTATACAAAAGCTATTATTGAATTCTGCAGAAATTTCTATAGTTTCATCCCAATTTAGTTCTATACAACTACTCCGTAAGGACAGATTGTGTCTGCAGGCATAAAAATTGTAGGCCCAAAAAGTGAGGCTTCTTTTAAAAACCAGGCCTCAAAAGTCAGTGATAAGAAATTACCATTGGTCGTGGCGAGTATGTTTCTTTAACCTCCCTACAGACTCTAGCACTATCCAACATTGGTGGAGAATAACCAGAAACAAGTCAAAAGTAGTATCTGTCTCAGAGCAGAGATGAAGGATGGTCTTGTGGTTAAGATGGTAAATTCAGGCTCACAAGATCGGAGTTCATTTCTCAATTCTGTCACAGACTTCCTCTGTGACCCCGGGCAAGCTGCTTAGTCTCTGTCACTCCGTTTCCCATTTGTAGACCAGAACCGATAACTTCCTTTCTCCCCCCTGTATCTATCTTGTCTATTTAGACTGGGAATTATATTACTATGCAACTGTACAGTGTCTACAGACTAAGTGCTGTTGCAATACTCAGAAGAACAAAATGAATGAGCAGGCACATACGACAAAATAATATCAGTCAGGTCTGTTAGAGCTATTGCTCTAAAATCCACGTACGTTGAAAGAATAGGTTTAAAATGAATGAAGAACTTTGCGCTAGAAAAATCTTTACCCTTGCTAAAGATTTTAAACTCGGAGTGATATGTTTTGGCCTCGATGCACCTGTTAGGATACATGTTGAGTTACAGCCTTGATAATGTGATGTGCAGAGTCTACAGAAAATAATCCAACCTAGATAAGAATGAGAGCATTTGTCACTAGCTGGAAGTCATTCATACTGAGCGAATGGTCATAACCTGGCACAGTTTCCCAGATAGTGAAATGAGGTCTTAATAATTAGTTTAAGATGCAAGTCAACTGATAAACCCAGGGATAACAAACCCCAGACTCTAAATACATAGTAATGCAGTGAAAACAGCCATTGCTAAATGAAACTGCCAATGCTAAGCGTGTCATAGACTTGCAACCTGCATACAATGTCCAATGTTATCCAGACTTCAGTAAAATGACAACATCTATTAAGCACTGTCCTGCCAACACTTCATACCCACAGAACTCCCGCTGACTTCAACGGGAGTCCCACATATGCAGTGCTGGAAGGGTATGTTTGATATCACAGGTTCATAGAATTCAAGGCCAGATGAGACCATTATGTCATTTATCGGTCCCTTCTGTATAACCCACACCATAACATTTTCACCCACTTACCCCCACACTGTGCCCAATAACTTGCATTTGACTAAAGCACGCAGTCTTGATTCAAAAGACTTCAGGAGATGGAGAAGCCACCACTTCTTCGGTAGTTTGTTCCCATGACTAATCATCTTCTTTGGTAAAAATCTGTTCCTTATTTCAGACTTGAATGTACCTGGCTTTAACATAGCAGAGGAAGGCATAACAAGAACCAGTGGCAGGAAGATAGCAAGACCCTTAGTACGTGTATTTTCTTCCCAGGAAGGTACATATAAGATGTAAGAAGGTAAGCACCTACGATGTAAGTTCCTAGAAAAAAATGACTTCAAAGTAGGAAGCTTATTGGGACATTTATATGGAACAAATTAGAGATCCCTGACTGCCAGCTGCATGGCATTAGCTTCCTTGTAATGAGAGCCAATAGACAGAATACAAAGCCTAAGTAAGATATCTCCCTTAAGTACCCACTGTACAATGAAACCGATCCAAGGACAAACCAATGCCCACTGAAGGGCCTATTAATGGGTGTGGGATTGGTGCCTTAAACTCTGGTTCAGCAAAACATTTAAGGCAGTGCTTAATGGTAAGGACGTGGATAAATCCCATTAAAGTCAATGGGACTTGTGCAGCAAGGTACTTCTCTGCCTGGGGAAGGGTATCAGAACCTGGCCCTGATTGTCTAAGTTAATAATATTCTAGAAAAAAAAATATAACATATATAAAAATATCACACATTTGTTCCCTTGCCATACCCATATCAAAATCATTAGTCACATGGCTCAGGTCAAAGGTCACTGCAAAATCTATGGAAGACTACTTTGCACATGACTTAACTACTACCAGGGAACTAGGATGGCCAGATTGCACACAGTCGATGCCACTTAAAGGTATTAATGATAATCCCTGTAAGGAATCCACAGACTCCAAGGGAAACTGTTTTGATTGCCTGGTAATTCCTGCAAAACGCAAACACACACGCAAATCCCAGCAGGTAGTAACGTGTTAAGGTGACATACAAAAAACCTCAGTTGTCCAGAGTCTCATATAGTACAACTCCATCAACAAATATTCCAAAAAGAGCTGGTCAGAAATTTCCCAATGAAACATTTTCCTTTGGAAAAGACAGATGGATCACCAACATGGGAAAGGGTCAATATCAGCTGATCTTTAGACAGAAAAGGGAACCTGCCTAGTCATCTGCCAGTTCACCGGCCTGCTTGACTCACCTGACTTCAGGCTTTCGGTATTTCCAAAACAAAATATTGCAGAATTTCACTTCCGTGACTGTTTTCAATGTTTTGAAAAATCCCAATCCCCTCCTCCCCCCCCCCCCCCCAAAAGACACCTTTTTTTGGTGGAAATAAAAGGCAGCTTCCCAGCCAGTTCTAATTACCACTGTGGTCCAACATACTCAGAGGCAGAATGCCTGGCTAACAGGCCAAAAAGTTATTAGAGAGTAGACAGGCAAGACGATCAGCTGAACAATGCATTTTATTCTTTTGCACATCCATTCTGTCCTGTGCTTGTAGAACAGCACTTTGGCCTATGATCCAGGCAGCCCCCAAGACCACCACTACTCGACATGGATGCTACGGGTAAGTTCAGGGCTGGCTCCAGGCACCAGCCCAGCAAGCAGGGGCTTGGGGCGGCCAACCCAAAGGGGTGGCAGGTCCGGGTCTTCGGCGGCGGGTCCCTCGCTCCCTCTTGGAGCAAAGGACCAGCCGCAGAATTGCCGCCGAAGACTGAAGCGGCAGCGGTAGAACAGATCGCAATCGCGGCTTTTTTTCTTTTCTTTTTTTTTTCCTTTTTCTTTTTGCTGCTTGGGGCAGCAAAAACCCTGGAGCCGGCCCTGGTAAGTTGTAGATCCCTGTTTGTTTGCAAGGTAGCATGCTTTGGAATGGTCATTGGTCCCTTACACAAGCATTGTAATATTGAGAGTTCTTCTTAAAATCCCAGATCCTGGAGACAAGTAATGATGCAGGAATCTCAGCTTTCATTTTATAAAAAGAACAGGAGTACTTGTGGCACCTTAGAGACTAACAAATTTATTAGAGCATAAGCTTTCGTGGACTACAGCCCACTTCTTCGGATGCATACCTTCGGATGCAGGTTCCCTTTTCTGTCTAAAGATCAGCTGGTATGCATCCGAAGAAGTGGGCTGTAGTCCACGAAAGCTTATGCTCTAATAAATTTGTTAGTCTCTAAGGTGCCACAAGTACTCCTGTTCTTTTTGCGGATACAGACTAACACGGCTGCTACTCTGAAACCTAACATTTTATAAAAAGAGTTCCATTCTAGCCATCACATTTGTAAGAAAAAAAGCCTGAAAACATGACCCCAGTGGATCCTGGCTCAAAACTAGAAGCCAAATAAAACTCAAAAAAAGGTTTTTAACTCAATCTCATGATTTTGGGGATGGGGCCTAATTCATGATTTTTTTTTTTAAAACACTTGGGGTTGGCAATGCTGTACCAGGGAAAAATGCAGGCCGTTTACATCACAGGCCAGCATGCCTTCAGAAACCTAAGCAACATGCATATATGTAGGCTTCCATTGCTATCACACATACTAACACCACTTCATGTTGTCAATTCAGAAAAATTCCAGATAGGAGGAGGACAAAAGCAAATACTTTCTTTGGCTAGGATTCAGCAAGACTATTAAGCATGTGCCTTATTTAGCTATAGTACCTATATGACCCCTGTTACTGTAGTATATGAGCACCTCACACTAATGTCAAGTATCAGAGGGGTAGCCGTGTTAGTCTGGATCTGTAAAAAGCGACAAAGATCCTGTGGCACCTTATAGACTAACAGACGTATTGGAGCATAAGCTTTCGTGGGTGAATACCCACTTTGTCAGGAACAACACATGCGTCTGACGAAGTGGGTATTCACCCACGAAAGCTTATGCTCCAATACGTCTGTTAGTCTATAAGGTGCCACAGGATTCTTTGTCGCTCTTCACACTAACGTATTTATCCTCAACACCTTTGGAAGGTCAGGCAGCGCTATTATCCCATTTTACCTATGGGAACTGAGTTATTGAGAGCCTAAGTGACGTGCCAAACTAGAAGCCCCTCGTGGAGCAGGGAGTTGAACCCAGGTCCGATGAGCGGCAGATTAGCATCCTTACCACAGAATCATCCTTCCTCCCCTTTTAGTCCATCCTTATTCACCACAACACTTAAGCACATGCTAAGTGGTTTCCTGAATCAGAGCTTAGGTCAGTATTACTCCACCTTTACATGGTATTTGACCTCCACACTGAATTCTTCAGCATACAGATCTTCCCCACCCCAACTAACCAACACAGCAAACAGATGACCAGGGTGCCTAGTAGAAGTTTCTCTGTAGAAACAGTGCTACAGTAAAAGTCGCAGTGGAGCCGCGTTTGATATTTTCAGGCTTTGATTGACCAAAACGCATATCTTGTTCTGTAACATGCAGTAATATGTAATAATGCATGTCCTGCTGGACTTTATTACCTCATTATCGTGACAAAGAAAAAAGGTTTCTCATTGATTTTTCAATGAAAACAGGACCAGCACTTTGCTTATAGTTAGCAGTAGCAATAACATTCATGCTTAACTACAAGCTAGGGCATTCAGGGGGAGGCCAGTCTCATTTGTAAACTGAGGGGAACTCTGGGAAAAGAAGCATTTGCTCTGTGCAGTGAACCCCAACTGTAATTCTGCCTCATGAAAATTACTTATTTAAATAGACAAACCCATTACTTTTTGTTGTCCTCTGAAGACACAGGGACCATTTTTGTTCACTGTTATGTCGCCATCAGGAACAAGTCCACCGAAGTCAGTTTACACTGGTATAAAACCTGAGAGACAGTGCAGCTTCTATATTTTCATTGCAACAAGGTGAAGGACGAAATATTCTACAGTAAACAAAAAGACTAACTTGTAGCAGGCACAAAGTTAGCTGCCGACAATGAGTTGGCAGATGGTTAAATCTGACATCCAAAGACATATCAAAGCCTTGACAAGGAAATCTAATGATAGCGTGATTAATACCAATCATTCACTCTTTTCCAGTCCCCACACTCTTCCTTCCAAGAATGGCATCTTTCCACACTGGCATCCGCACGCTAGCTAACACATCGTGGCTAGCCGACAGGCTTGAAAATGAAAGAATGCACGTGGGATGCCAGACTGAAATCCAGGAACTCAGAGGGCAATTATCAACCTGTGTGTCTGTGCCACCGTGGTTGCCTGGGTCAGATCTCACCAGCCACATTTCCTTCTTCAAATCTGCAACAGTCTTGTGAAATAAAAAAGAAATACTCATTTAAAATGAATGGTGTTTTTTGCTGGCTGATTTGTAGGTCTTTTTAAACAAAGATATTATTTCCCATGCTAGACCCAGAAGTTTAGTTTTCTGGCATTCTAGCCGAGACTGTCTTTTTGTCCGGTGGTTATACAACACCTAACACAATCGGGTCCCAGTCCATGACTGAGGCTCTAACCTCCTGCTGCAATACAGAAAAACATTCTTCCACACCTGTATCAAGTATAAATCTTCTCTCCATCAGAGTTAACACTGGAGGAATACTGAATTAGTTTGTAATGACAAGTTACTCTTGGTGTAACTCAGTTAACTTGAACTGAAATATCTGGATTTACATCAGGGGCCCACATGGCACATTGGGCCTGATTCTCTTCTCAGTTAGGGCCAGATTCTACCATTTTACTCATCTACAGTAGCTCCGCTCCACAAGTGGGCCCATTGAAGACAATGAAGCAGACTCGGCCACCCTTACTCATACTGAGTAATAGAATCACAGAAGTGTAGGACTGGAAGGGATCTCAATAGGTCCTCTAGTCCTGTCCCCTGCACTCAAGGCAGGACTAAGTAATAACTAGACCATTCCTGACAGGTGTTTGTCTAACCTGTTCTTAAAAACCTCCAATGACAGAGATTCTGCAACCTCATAGAGCTTAACTCCCTGACAGTTCGGACATTTTTCCTAATGTCCAGCCTAAATCTCCTTTGCTGCAATTTAAGCCTGTTGCTTTTTATCCTATCCTTAGAGGTTAACGAAAACAAATTTTCACCCTCCTCATTGTAACAGCCTTTTATGTACTTGAAAACTGTTATGTCCCCTTTCAGTCTTCTCTTCTCCAGACTGAACAAACCCAATTTTTTCGATCTTTCCTCACGGGTCATGCTTTCTAGATCCGGAGAAGAGCAACAAAAATGTAAACTAAATACTTTCCTTTGCAAGCAGTTCTACTGATTTGATAGGCACTACATGATGATATTTGGCCCGATGAGATTACATGAGAAAAGGTGGAAGGATCTGGTTCTTGCTTCTTGTAAACTGTGAAGACTTTTACACAGCCACGATCGTGTTCACTCAGCCTTTTTTCCCCATAAGGCCCCGGTTCAGCAAAATGCTTAAACATGACTGAAATACTTTGCTGAACAGGGATGGATTACTCCCTAAACACTTAACACTATGCATGTGCTTAAGTGCTTTGCTGAATCAGTGCCTAAGCCAGCAAAAGAACAAAAAATGTGCCAGCCATTGGGAAGAGATGGGGAATATTTTACATTTGTTTGCAGTGCCTTTTAAAAAAAAATCTTAAGATTTTAAACACACTGAACTCTCATAGGAATGCAACTCATTTTCTCGGTCTTTTTTTCTGAATGAGATTGAGTGCATGTATTTTTTAAACCATGTAATATATTCTTGACATGAAACATTTAATGCCTGTTTCACAAATGTGTAATAAAATTCAGCCCTGTAGCTCTTTTACTGTCAAGCTAAATAGGATGCATTCAAAACTAATGTGGAGTTTTACAATTTCCTTATCTGGATGTTCCTGGCTTTGAAGAGTGATTCTCTTCCCTACAGACCGAGATGGATTTAGGGGACTAGCTGGAGAACAATATTACAGTTTTGGATTTGTTCTTCCAGCCTAGAGTTTTGGAAGACATTGTTATGCCCTATTGCATAGGAAAAAACAAATCCTCTCTCATAAGATTTGATTTCAAAATGCAACATAACTATTCAGGGTACAAGAAAAGGAGACCCGGTAGTTTGCAGATAAAAGAAAGAAAAGGGATTGGGTATGATGCAACAAGGACAGAGAATACTGAGAGAAGTTGTTTTTAACCTAGAAGTCATCTGATGCTGGGACAGCCATTACCAGTGTGAAGGTATAAACAAGGTATAGTAACTGCTTCCATGGAGCCCATCCACTCAGCCTGTTAGCAGATGCTGATGCAGCAGGAGAGGGTTAAGCAGTTTCTGCTGACTCATGAAGGCAGGTGACTTGTTACTTCTTAATAAATATATGGGGAATGGGAGTGGCTGTTTAGAAAAGATCCAGGGTTTGGGCTGAGCAGTTTTTGAGGTGCTTCAAGCTGGTCCTTAATGTCAAAGAGAAAACACTCTATGTCGGAAAATACAAGAATACATTTTTTGGATCTCTGGTGGTCTAGTGTCCAACTTTAAACTTGTTACCACTTCTTCTTTGAAAACCAATGCAGAACTGTTAAAAATGCATCAACTTTTTGCATTACCTTTTGACATTCTGCAGGTTAGTGAAGTGACAGTTACACTAGGGGTAGCATAAACAGGCACTTTTTCTCCTACACCTCCTGACTTATCACCATGGTACAGTAGAAGAACAATATTTGAAGTATTGCGTAAAAGTTCTCTCTTTTTTGTAACGGTAATCAATATGTATCACAGCGCCAACACTCTAGCCAAGTGGTGGGCAACCTGTGGCCCGTCAGGGCAATCCACTGGCGGGCCGTGAGACAATTTGTTTACATTGACCATCCGCGGGCGTGGCCACCCGCAGCTCCCAGTGGCTGCAGTTCACAATTCCCGACCAATGGGAGCTGCGGGAAGCAGTGGCCAGCACATCCCTGCGACCCACGCTGCTTCCCACAGCTCCCATTGGCCGGTAACAGTGAACCGTGACCAATGGGAGTTGCAGGCAGTCGTGCCTGTGGACAGTCAACGTCCACAAAATGTCTCACGGCCGCCAGCGGATTACCCTGATGGGCCACATGCGGCCCGCAGGCTGCAGGTTGCCCACCACTGCTCTAGCCCCTCCACAAATGCATGAAATTATCTCCCCAGGGTGGGGAGATGTCTACGCCTGCATTTATACAAATATAAGAACATTTACTCAAATTTGCAGTCTATCATTTGGGGGCGGGGGGACGGGTGGCAGGCCATGCAGGAGGGTGATCTATACATCTTTCATAGAGTTTGATTCTACCGAGTGCTGAATGCTCTGGCCCCAATCCAGCAAAGCACTTAAGCACTTGTTTAATTTAGGCAAGCAAGTACTGCCACTGACATCAACGTGACTACTCAACTGGGTAGTTAGAGTGTTTGGCACCTCATGTGATTGGATACAACTTAAAAACATAAGAACGGCCATGCTGAGTCAGACGAAAGGTCCATCTAGCTCAGTATCCTGTCTTCCGACAGCGGTCAATGACAGGTGCTCCAGAGGGAATGAACAGTCAAAACAGGTAATCATCAAGTGATCCATCCCCTGTCGCTCATTCCCAGCTTCTGGCAAACAGAGGCTAGAGACACCATCCCGGCCCATCCTGGCTAATAGCCACTGATGGACCGTTGTACCTCCAACTTCCCAGCCAGATTCCAAATAGGTCGTGTGCTACAGCCAGGACCTGCTTACACATTCTCCAAGCAGGTTGCATGTTGTTGCCATTTTCAACATTGTTTTGTCAAAAGAGCCTAGGAATACCAGGCCAAATTCTGACTTGACGTAAGCTTGTGTAACTGTTGAATACAGGGGAGTTGCACCCTCTTATGCCAGATCAGAATTTGGCCATTACTGTTAATGTTATAATACGGTTAGGGCAGGAGTCAGCGGCCTGCACTGCTTACACCTTGTTACACAGACGGTTACAAGTCCTTTGTTTTAGCGTGCAAGCAAGTTTCAGTCTTTCAAGAAATGCTACATTGGCAGCTTTGTTAAGAGGTGATCCTTGGAGAAAAGCTGAGGCCGTTAGAGTTTGCTTTCTGCTTTTGTCTCTATTGGGAGGCAATTCTTAAGACAGAGTTGTTTACTGGGAACTGGCATTGGTTTGTGGACTGACATTTCTGGAAGAAGGGATGTCTGTGTGCTGTTTTGAGACTGTCTGCTCCAACAGTGGCATGTGTGTGCAAGTTACATTTAGAATACCACCAACTCTGGGTCACTGATTGCTCCTCCACTGGGAACCCAACCCACAAAGCCCTGGACAGCTGCTACTGCTCAGCAGAGGGGCAACATTGGCATCAGAAAAGGGGAAACAATATACTCTGGATGGTTATGCTTTGTTTCTTTTAAAGGGAAAAATAACACTGAAAAACGAGACCCTGCTAAAGCAAATGCAGAAATCGTTGCATAACTTCACACTGGTAATTGCATTGCCTTCAGTAAGACTGCACACAGCATGAAAGTTAAGTATGTGTGTGAATCTTTGCAGGATTGAGGTCCTACTATGCTATTTTTAAGTGATACTGGAGAAGTGGGGAAAACAATGTTGATAAGCCTTGGGTGAAAGTCATAGGTAGGGAGCCTGGGACAGAAAGAGACTTCACTCACCCCAGAACTTTAATCCCATTCGGATGTTATCTTGTCTGCAAATAAAGGTCACATCTGATTTACTAAGGAACTCCATCGATTCTAATTAAACAAAACCCACAGCCCGGAACATACCATTTAAAAAAAATCATGTTACAAGAAAGAAGCTAATTTATGTTTCTAATTAATTTTCTAAAACTCCAATTGTAATTACATTTCTGAATAACTACCACAGTGGCCGTACCTGCAGATGGTCAAATGTAAACAAACTGTCTCATAGCCCGCCAGTGGATTACCCTCATGGGCCGCAGGTTGCCCACCACTGGTGTAAATTCTAGTGCACACCAGCTGGGCACTGATGTCCTGCCAAGTATGAAGTCAATGCACACTGGCAACTTTTAGTGCATGCCAGCAGGGTCCACATGGACAGTTAGTGTCTGACATGCTGTGTGTACTAGAATTTATACCCCAGTAGGTGTGCGCTAACATGCCATGTAGACAAGCCCTAAGATCTTACCTTGTAAAAACTGGTTTTGAGCTGTAGTTAGAGATGCAGGGACTAATCTTCTGGGTATCCTCAGAGAGGCACATTATTGTGCCTTTGATCGCTATCTCATTATGCTTTCCATTAAACCAGTGTCAATCCAGAATAACTCCATTGTCTGGAGTGGAGTTATTCTGCATCTATACCAGGATGCTCAACATCAGAATCTGATCTCATCTTTGCTGGTCACTTAGGTTTCATTGTATGATAATACTCTCAATACTAATGTTTTAAAATGTCTATTACTGTGTTACTCAGTAGACTGTACTGATTAGCATGTGTGGGGAGGTCAATGGAGATCAATAGCAGACTGCCGGAATTTCTCCCTCAGGAGTAACTTCTAATATGGAATAAGCATCATCGAAATGTTAATACACATTGAGAGGTAGCATAGTCTAGGGAACTTGGCACTATACAGATACTCAGGAGACTTGGGTTCTCTTCCTGCCCTGCCCTGCTAGGTGACTGCTGAGCAAAACACTTCATCTCTCTATGCCTGTTTCCTCTCCCACTATTTCGTCCATTTAGCTGTTTGGGACTGTCTCTTATTGTGTCTTTGTAGAGTTGAGCACAATGGGACCCTGTTATAAGTTGGGGTGAATAGGAGCTATTGTAATATGCTCAAATGCACTTTTAAATAATGACACGTGCACACACAAACATTTGCAAATGCTAATATCAACACGTGCTCCCACTAACTTGGGTCCTTGAATGGAATACCCATTGTGGTTTCAGAAAACCTATTGCTACTTCAGAAACAGAATCTAATGCAGATCAATGGCTATTAAATTTAGATTCCTGTATGAACCATTTGCAATCACCCTAGGATTCCCTCTGCTTTCCATTCAGGCCTTTTGTCTACACACAAGTTTTGTATATTCCTTGTCAAGGAGGAACAGTGGTTAAATTAACTCACACACACATTGATTAGCCCAGGAAGAGAAGATCTGAGGATGTGACTGATGAACAGCTAGATTCATTTAAAACAGAACTGAGGCAGCAGTGACATTACCTGGACAGACAGACAGAGATGATGCCGGGGCTATGCAAGCAGGTTTTGAGCACAGTCTGGTCCCTGCAATTCCCCTGGATGCTAATGCAGCCCCTTCTACACAAGACAACGGAGTTTGTCCAGCACTCTGCAAAGGATGGCACAGAGCCCACACTCAGCCTGCTCTCCATGGTGATATCAGAGGCTGGCACAGTGCCTCCCAGGGTTCCCACTAGAACAACGTGCTTCCACTCTTCTCCTGATGGAGACATGTGAGGTACTATACAGCCCATAATGTTACTTCCAGAAGCACTACTTCCAGAAGGTGACTGTACCCTGAATGATGCTACAGTGCTGGTGGAAAACCAAACGTCAGGCTCCTACGACAACATTATGAGATGGATAGCTTTAGGGCGTATTTACCAATAGCTCATTGTTTGCAAGAAACAACGAATATGAACACTGGCAAAATTAGTGGCACTGCCTCCCACAATAGCAAAGGGAATTTCAGGGTTGGTGACCTCAGCAGACTGACGTCCTCTTCCCTTCGCAGAGCAGGGATATTCCCCCACACTGCCCTGACCACCTCTGAGCGGGACATGGTAGTTCAGATCCTATGTCCATTTAGTCCTTTGCTTCTCTGATGAAACTGTCCACAGCAGGGCGAACAGAACTACCCAAACACAACACATTTGGACGTTTTGCTGCAATACGGGCACTTCTCCGCTCAGCCAGACACAGAGCATCAACTCAATTCAAGAGGCTGCTCAAGAGATGGCAATTACTTCTGATCAGTCAGGGTCAACATTTAAATCCCTTCCCATATAGACGGAAGGCTGTGAGCCTCCCACTGCCAGTCCCTCCAAGGGTTTGTTTACACTGTGGCTGGGCACATGCTTCCCAGCTCAGGTAGACAGATACACGGTAGCTCGGCTTGTGCTAGCGCACTACAAGTAGCAGTGTATCCAGGGCTTGCACTGGTGGTGGCTCAAGCTATGCTGTCTCAGTGCAACCTCACCAGGACCCCTTGGAGATATAAACACGGGCAGCTAGCCAAAACCACCAACCGTGCTCCTTCTCCCCCCACCTCGCCCAGCTATGCAGCTATTTAGCTAGCCCAGGTCTGTTTACACTAGCTGGGAAACAGGCTCCCACTTGCAGTGTGAACATACGCTCAAGGTTCAGCCCAAATAACTAGATGCCCTGGTGAATATTTCACATTAAAAAAGACTGAGTAACCGTCAGACAAGAACGCTTTGCAGTGGGTCAGACATCTATCGTAGAGGAAGAACAACTGCCTATTATGGAAGGAGAAAACTGCCCTCTTGAGCAAAACCAGTTTGTTGTGGTCCTGGGGCCTAGCTGCTCCTCTATCCCCCTTCTGGTTTCTAAGTGCACCCGCCTCAGGTGTTCAGCTTGCCCCTACCTGTTTCAGGATGGAATCTCGTGATTCTTCCAGTCTTAGACCAGCACCAGGTCTGCATACACCCCCGGAGTACAACCCATTTACCCCCCTGCAAATTTGCCTGGCTTTTGGGCACATGTGTTTCCTCCCTTGGGGACCCCATGCTTAGTGATTATAGTGACCAACAGCCACCTTCAATGGAAGCATTTTTTAGCAGCTGGAACAAAGCATTAAAGAAAAACGGGATTTTAATATACAACAGCCTCCAGGCATCTTTAGTCCCATTTAATCTTGTGCTTCACGACAAGGTAGTTAAATAGGTTTTTCTCCTGTCACAAGAACAGAACAAACTTACATTCTCCTAGAAAGCTCAGATCCACCTGTGTCTGAGGGCCTCCATCTCGCTCTTGCAATCTGAGCCACCCCGTGCAAACTGGTTTCTGTGCTCCCCCAGGAGAGCCAAGAAGGGCATATCTACACTGCAGTTAAACACCTGCAGCTGGCCTGGCTCAGCTGACTTGGACTGTTTCATTGCAATGAAGACCTACGGGCTCAGACTGGAGCCCGAGCTCTGGGATCTTTCCACCTCATGGGGTCCTAGAGCGAAGGCTCCAGCCCAAGCCCAAATGTCCAAACTGCAATTAAACAGCCCCCCAGGCTGAGCCCCGCGAGCCCAAATCAGCCGACAAGGCCAGCAGCCAGTGTTTAATTGCAGTGTAGATGTACCTTAAAGCTACATTTTGGCATTGTCTTCCCATGACCCTGGAGCTGTGAGGTGACTCTAAGGGCCTCCTTCCTCTTTCCCTGAGGTGGGTAGGCTCTGTTCCCCAAGCGGATATCCATTTCCGTTTACGGGACAGACCCACCATGCCAATGTTAATAATCATTAATTGGGTTACCATAGCTCCTAGGAGTCCTAGTCACGGAGCAGGGCCCCATTGGTCCAGGCACTGTACAGACACAGACCAAAAAGCTGGCCCCTGCCCCACTGAGCTTACAATCTAGGGGCTGGTCTACACTATAAAGTTTTGCCAGTACAGTAATGCTGCTTAGGTATGTTATTTTATGACATTTTTATACCAACAACAATCCTAGTGTAGACGCGGTTGTAGCCGCAAGAGTGCTTTTGCTAACGTAGCTTATTTCGTTCAGGGAAGTGATATAAGCTACACCAGCAAAAGCCCTCTTGCAGAATAAACCCTGTCCTCACAAAGAGGGTTTATTTGTATAGTTATACCAGCAAACCCTTACTCGCATAGACGAGGCCTACCTGTAAGACAATAGGCAACAGGTGGATACAATCAGACAGAGGGGGAGAATAAGGAAACAAGTTAGCACGGTCTAGTCTCTGTATACAGTGAAGCAATGGGACACCTTCTAAAGAGCCAAAAAATTACAGTGCGGTGAAGACAAAGCAGTCAACTTCTCTGCACACTGCCCTCAGCCAACAACTTCCATGCCTTTCACACCGCACGGGGAAGTTTTCCAGCACACAACACTCTGTCTGTCTGTCATCAACGGCACTTTCCTGCAAAGTGTTTAGTCAATGAGAATCAACTGAGTTCGGCAGTGCCACGGGGTGGTTCAGCACCATGTAGGATTGAGCTCAGTGCCACAAACACAGGAGTCTCAGGGGCAGACAGGAACTTAATAAAGGAAGCTGGCAGTTCTGTAATAATAAATAACTAGCAGAATAAATAAATAGCAGAGTTAAGGAACAAATGGAAGGGATTCATTATTGAGGTTCTTGGCAAGGTTATGGCAGAGTGGCAGGCCACGTATCATGCAAGTTGTTTTCTGTCAAGGGCTATAAATATAAAAGAGTAAAGAGGTTAATATAATTAAGTGAGAATATTTAGACAATTTGTTACCGCAGGAGGCTGGGTATCACAGTGAACTCTAGTCTTTCAGTTCTGAACTGCTGGATTGTGTAACTGATTAACTTGGGTCTAAAGTGAAAACGGGCTCAGATACAAGGATATAGAAATCTAGACACACAAGGTATGGCTTCACTGCCGTTAGCCTGGGTGTCTGGCCTGAGGGTTAGCTTAGCCCAAGTGTGAACAACCACACTGCAAAGCCATTCACAAATTACTGTGTCCTCACTGGGGTTGCATTCACCCGGGTGCGTAACTAGGATGTCTGGGGGCACATCTCATTGTTCTCTGCGCTGCAGTACGTTGAGCCACTCTGAGGTCCTTTCCCAGTGAATTGTGGGAGAATCTGTCTGTCCTGCTGGGCACATGGGAGGAATTGTGGGAAGGCACTGATGGACTATCAGTACTGGAGTGATTCATCTTGTGTCCTCATGGCAAGACAGTTATCAGCCTGAGTGACAATGGCACCTGGGCTCCAACCCACACCCTCAAGCCTGGCCAGCTAACGTGGGCTGAATGCACCACCAACGCAGGTGAGAGGGTTGTGTGTGTGGACAAGAGGGGTTTAGGAGAAACACCTAGGAAATACCCCTAACTCTGCACTGAAGATATACCCCATAGTCTTTACCTACTCACTAGTGATTCAGGTGCCTTAGCCAGGTTGGACAGGAAACACTTGTGTAACTTTTTGGGTTACAAACTATGCCTACATGCGTTTTCCCACATAGGGAAACTCCATGAGCTTTAACTCATTCAATTTCAGTTAACAGTCTTATCAGAATGGAACTGGCCCCTACGTGAAATGAGGGTTGGCCTCCTAACACCAACAGATTGCCCGAGATCCACATAATAAGCTGGGATACCTGCAAAGGGCAGGAGCACCCATACTGAAACCCAAGACTTCTGCACAGTCCCTCAGTGGGGCAAGGCCGCCCAGAGGATTCAGAGGGCCTGGGGTCTTCAGGGCACTTCGGCGGCGGGTCCCGGAGCGGAAGGACCCCCCGCCGCTGAACTGCTGCCGAAGACCCAGAGCGGAAGAAGCTCCGGGGGTCTGCGCCCCAAGAGAGTTTTCCGGGGCCCCCGGAGCGAGTGAAGGACCCCGCTCCAGAGGCCCCGAAAAACTCTCGTGGGGGCTCCTGCAGGGCCCGGGGCATTGGGCAAATTGCCCCACTTGCCCCCCCCCCGCCCTCCCGGGTGGCCCTGCTGTGGGGCATCTCTTCACTCACGGCAGGAACTACACTACCATATCCTTCCTTCAGAGGCAGCTAAACCAAAACCCATCTTACCATTACACGAAACAACTACAAATTGGCTTGGAATGAAGAGTTTGATCTTGTAAGCATGGCACTGCTCCCAGCAGTAATCATTTCCAGGAGTGGGCCCTAAATGCAGGGTAAACATACCCCAAAGGGTGGAGTTACAGAACGTTCTAGGACAGAGTCTCCATTCCATTGATGGAGTTGCACCAGTACAAGACAGGCTCCTTTGAAAATCTCACATACCTAAGAGTTAGCTGCCCAACTCCTAGTAAATTTCGCTGGGATTTTGGCATCTAATTCCTTTAGATTCCTTCAAAAATCCCAGCCTACCTGTGTTGCAGTTTGCAATATACAGTATTTATTTCTGTATGCCACAGCTATATTGTGGTTAAAATATGCAATACGTCGGGTTTAGAATAGGACAGATGCATTCTGCTATGCGATAGAACCTTGTTGAATAGAAGGCTTTTAATCACGTCACCAATTGCTCTTCCTGCTGCCCTGATCCAGAAAAATGGCATCAGGATGCATAAAGAATGGAATGGAGAATAATACAGAAAATACAATTCCACTATAGAAATCATTGGTGCGGCCTCATCTGGAATACTAAATTCACCCCACCTCAAAAAGGATACTGCAAAAATAGAGCCAGATGACCAGGATAATCACGAGCATAGAAAAAAACTCTGATAGGAAGAGATTGTAAAATATCAGGATTGTCCTTGGAGAGAGAGGAGTTAGAGGGGATATGATAAAAGACCAGAAAGAATGAATGCCACGGTGAAGGTAAATTGGGGATTTCCATTCTCTCCCCTCCATAATTCAAGAACAAGTGGACACCGAATGAAACGGAAGGGTTGCAGATTCAAAGCTGATCAGAGGAAATACAGCGCACAATGAACTTGTGGAACTCATTGCTGCAAGAGAGCACTGAGGCCAAGCGCTTAGCAGGTTGCCAAGAAAGATTAGACATGTACATAGATAACAAGAATATCAGAGTTATAATAGTCAAGGTTGAACAAAAATATTTAAAAGGGTTTGGAAGGGATACAAATCCTCATGCTTCAGGCCTGGACGGGAATTTTCTGACCAAACTTTTCACAGCAACATAGCAGTTTTGACAGGAAAGGTTTCTCGGGTCCAGAACAGAATTTCTGGTTAGAGAGAGAACTACCTCAGAATAGCCAGTAGCCCAGTGGTCAGGTATTCACCTGGGCTGTGAGAGACCCAGATTCAAGGACATATTCTGCCTGATTGAGAGCAAGGACGTGAACACAGGTCTCCCACCATGCAGATGGGTGCCTTGACCTCTAGGCTATAGAGTTCATTTCACACTCTGTGGCCCAATGAATAATTATTTATATTAATTTGAACAGCTCCAACAGGAGAGGCTGAGAGACAACCTCTAGAGCTCAGTGATTATGACACTCACCTGGGAGGTGGGAGAATGGCAGAGCAAGAACTTGAACCGTGTCTCCCACCGCCACCTCATTGCCCTAACCACTGCACTATTTTGGGCTGGGGGTTGGGGACAGACAGACACAGCCTGAGTTTCATCCCAATGCAAAACAGAAAGCGTTTGCAGCACAGGAAAACCATTTCCCACCCAGTTCAAATCAGGAGGAAATTTCCCGGGAGGCAGCTTAGTCCCCAACTGCCAGAATTTTTTGCACTTTCTTCTGAAGCATCTGGTGCTGACCACTGTCAAAGACAGGATACCGGGCTAGACAGACGCTGGGTCTGGTCCAATGAAGCAAATTTCAAGCTCCTAAAAAGCTAGCATGTCTTGGGAATAAAAAGCAGTGTTTATAAATTGTGCATTATTTATCTGCTTTCCTATCATCTGTCACTTGTGCTCATTGTCCCCCAAATCATAAGCAAGCAGCTTGGCAGACTTCTAGAATACTTAAATTGCCAAACTAGAGACAAAGCACATCATATTTTCTTTGTCTGTCTTTTTAATCTTTCAGCATTACTAATGTGTTTGCTGTTTACACCGCAGTAACAAAGCCTAACAAAGAGATGAGGGATGCACCTTCAGAAGAGCGTGGGAGCAGAGTGGAGCAGATACCCTCAAGATCAGATAATTGGCCTGAAATATGTTTCATCCCTACAGATCAAATGTAATAGTTTCCCGCCCTCCTCCCCCCACTGTGTGTGTGCGGCACCAATTTCCTGGCAGTATAAGCCAGGCACCAAGGAGTTCTTAGAATTCCTGATCACTCTAGCAGGAAAATCACAGTAGAAAGAGGAACAAACGATACCCATTAAAAAACAGAGCCTTAAGTATAAACAAATATAAGTTGCTTTTTGCCAGTTTTCTTGCTGTAGGCTGATACTTTGGTGTTCTCTCAAACCACTGAAGTCTCTTATCAGGGACAGCCCAGCAGAGAACTAGAAATGGAAAAAAACCAGCCAATCTGAGTTTCCTTTGAGTGCACCCGTTCAGCAACTCGTACAAAACTTCGAAATCTCTTAAACATCCTTCCCTCCACTATTATCTTTTCCTTAAGGCACAAAAAGGCCAAGAGTGGATAAAAAATATGGAGAGGAAGAAAACATGCTTCAGAAAAAGCCTAGAACAAATATTCCTCCTCTGCCTCCCCATCTCTGGCATTTCCCCAAATACAGGGGCGGAAAATGGTTGTGTCTTAACCCTATTCAACTCCAAAATTCTACTCAAGTATTTTTATATTTACCTCCACTGCCCAGTGGAGGCCCCGCAAAAGAGACATATTTAAAAAAAGATAGCAACCATCAGCTGTTTAGACTCACCCACCTCCCCTGACTACAGAATGCCTAACGGGTTGACCCAACCCCAATGGAGACAATAGAAGTCTTGGGTTGAATCGGGCTCCAGATCACTCCTAGACAAACGAGGTCTGGGAGACTGGTGGAAGAAAACAAGAATAATATCCTTTCCCCAAGCTTCTGCTCCTCAATTTTAAGCTGCATTATCATTTGTATTACCGTTAAGAGTCTAAAGGCTCCGTCAGGGATTGGAGCCCATTGTGGTGAGTGCTGTGTCAAAGAGCCCAAACCCCAAAGAGCTGGCTGCATTCTAAACAGACGGACAAAGTACATCTTCAACCTGCCTTCTCCAATATAAATGAAAACCAACATGTACATTTAAAAACAAAACCCTACCAAACCAAAACTGTACCCTGCACACACATTCTCCCCCTGGGGAAAAGATGAGAGAAAGAACTACACCTAATAGATAGTCATGTTGCTTAAATGTATTAATGGAAGGTGTTCAGATACTACAGTTGTGAAGGCAGTATACGAAACTACAGAATAGAAGTTCATTTTATTTCCAACGCAAACTATTCACATGCCATAAATTATGATTTACTGATTGTGTTTTATTGCTCAGGGCAACCAAGTATGTGATAGGCACCTCTTGTAGTTTTATGAATCCAGATAAATACATGACAGCATAAGAAAATTATTAAAAGAAGATATTAAGTCATAGCTATCCAGGGCAGATGACTGAAGAAAATGCACATTTTAACAGTCAGGGTAATTAACTTCTGGAACAAATTCTGAAGGGATATGATAAATTCTCTATCATTTGGTGTCTTTAATTCAAGAATCGATGCCACTCGAAAAGATATGCATTAGTTCAGCCATAAGGTTGTTGAGCTACATGCAGGAAATATTGGGGGAAATTTAATGGACTATTTTATACAGACTTTCAATGGGACTTAGGTGCCTAAATCACTAAGTTATTTGTGAATATTTTACCCCTCCTCCTGGCTTTAAAACTGACGATCATACATCCTTAGATGAATCACACTCTTCATTTTGAACGCAGTAACACTGCCTCTCAATTTGGTAGTTCGCTCAGATCATTATTTCAGTGTATAGCTTTTAAATCGTTGTATTCTCTCCATTTGCAAAGGATCAATCTTTAGCCCATCTAACCATCTCTGAACAGAAGATTTCCCTTTGGTTTACTAACATTCTGCATTCATTACATTCTCCAGCGGACACATGCTAATGGGATGCTGCTGTTCGGGATGGCATTGGTTCCGTGAAGTTCATCCTCTCAGAGTGTGTGTATAAATGGACATTCTCTACACAGAAGACTTTTTACCGGGGCGGCTCTATGTATTTTGCCACCCCAAGCACGGCAGTCAGGCGACTTTCGGCGGCGCGCCTAAGGGAGGTCCGCCGGTCCCGCACCTTCGGCGTACCCGCCGCTGAATTGCCGCCGAAGTCACGGGACCGGTGGACCTCCCGCAGGCATGCCACCAAAGGCAGCCTGACTGCCGCCCTCACAGCGACCGGCATGCCGCCCCCCACGGCTTGCTGCCCCATGTATGCGCTTGGTGCCCTGGTGCCTGGAGTCGCCCCTGCCTTTTATCCTCCTCTGCTAGTGAGAGAGGAGGGAAGCAAAACCTGTCCTATCCCCGACTGTAGGAGCTAAGCTAGAGGAACACCAACTCTCTGCACTGAAATACTGTAGGATGTAGGTTCCGCACCTGCACAGGAGCATGGGCAGGAGGTGAGGGGGAGGAACAGCAGATCCCCACAGCAAGAGCTCCCTGTAGGGTCTTGCAGATATCCTGATCACCACACAGGTGTTGCACTTCCTCTCCTCCCCACTGGACTGGGACTCAGGAGACCTGGGTTCTATTTCCAGCTCTGCCACTAGCCTTCTGGTTGACCTTGGGTAAGTCATGTCCCCCCTCCATGCCACAGTTTCCCCATCTGTAAAATGGGGATAATGATACTGACCTCCTTCGTAAAGCACTTTGAGATCTACTGATAAAAAGCCCCGTATAAGAGTTAGGTATTATTAATGCAGCTCATTCTCCTAAGTATCATAATTGAGCCCTTAATCCTTTCCAGCAAATATCTGGCAGCAATAATCTATATGCTGAAGGAACCCTCCATTTACCCTTGGCAAAGTTTTGTATACATGTTTAAAAAAATCAAGGATAGTTTGGGACATCATATATTTTCCAGTGCCCAGGGCGAGTAATACTTTCATTGTATCTATACTTCAACTGGCATTTTGGGCTTTTAATGGCACCCTATCCACAATGGCTGGGAGTGAGGGAAAATGAAAAATGATCCATTGCTGATAAGGGACGTCCACATTAGAGGCAGTTGAATCAATGCAGAACATGATTTGGTTGCCAGTGTAAATAAGGGCAAAGAGCATTCAGTACCATTTCTGAAACTGTGAGGGGTTACTTATTTGGTGCCTACCTATGGATTTACAGGGCCTAACTCTAGGCCACTGGCCTATTGGAAGACCTGGGCAAGTCATTTCCCTCTTTGTCCCTCAGTTTCTCTGTGTAGAATGGGGATAATGATATTGACCTACTCTGTAAAGTGCTTTGAAAATGATGGATGAAAAGGCTGTAAAAGAGCTAGGGAGCATTACTATAAAGCCAAAATAAATACAATGTAGTACATGCCCCCAGGACAGCTAAGATAGTTCTCGATTACTCACTCTGAGTCATACTGTAGCTCAGTGTGGAGTAATTCATACTTCCTCGCATTACTTAACAGCCTTTGAAGTAGAACATTATTGGATCAACCCACCAAAAGAATCTCAGATCTTTTAAAGTTTTAAACTCTCATTCTGAACCCATTTGGATTTTCAGGTAACCAAAAAACTCATCTTTATTCTGAGGCAATTTCTTTTACAGCCTCCCGTACTCGCCCAGCTTCCAGGCTGAAAAATCATTTAAAAACAAATGAGCTTTCTCCAGATAAAACTCAGAATCTCTCTTGGCTTTCAAGATAATAAAACTAAAAGGCAATATTAATTTGAAAGGGGAAAGATGAGAAATAAAGACATCCAGCAGTGAACCACCCAGAAAAGTCCCATAAAGCTCCTATTTCAACCTTAAAGCAAGGAGAAAAGGGCAGAGAGTAAATTCCTAACTGGCATTTCCAGTTTTATGGGCGCAGAATGAGTAGAGTACCAGCACAGCACAGCACAGCTCCACCTTGTTAGTACTTGTGACGGAGCAGGGAGTGCGGAGGACTGACCTGGGAATGTTGTGGGTGCTGTCTGCATTGGTGATGGGATATCAGGGTGTAACTTCACCTGAGGGAGGATACCTGAGCATGTAACCCAAGCCAGGAGGGGGTTGGGGCCAGCTGACACCTTCTGCCCGGGAACCTGGACAAAGGCTGGAGAGGGGCTAGGGGTGTGGCTGGAGGAGATTGCTGGAGGGGGTTTTCAGTTTGGAGCTGGCTGGAAAAACTGAAGGAACCCCAGGGCTGGGGTCAAAGCTCCCTGCCCCCCCCAAGATGAACCTGACTGAGGGGGTTCTGTTGTCTGTACCTACAAGCTCTGTTTTGGACTGTGTTCCTGTCGTCTAATAAACCTTCTGTTTTGCTGGCTGGCTGGGAGTCACGGTGAATCGCAGGAAGTGAAGGGTGCAGGGCCCTGACTCCTCCACACTCCATAACAGTACTGTTCACAGTCACGAGAGAGAGGGTGTCTGTGTCTGTATTATAGTGCGGCTGGTAGCACCACCTATTATGTTATACACCTATACAAAATAATCATTGTGTGCAACACTAGAGCCTAGACACCTCCACCGCTTTGGGCCTCATCATGCTAGAGACTGGATAGATGTGCTAAAAAAAAATTCCTAACCCTCCGACTTCATGGCCAATAGCAACTAGTAATTTGAGATGCCTCCCAAAAGGCCTGATTTTCAGACAGGTGCTCAGAACTTTCTGAAAATCAGGCCAAGCTGCACACTCCAAAATGGATGCCACCCAAATAAATCCCTGGTAATGGGTGAAAATCTTGGCATGGGGCAACAGCAATGGAATCAGCTTTCTGCATAGACTAGCCGTGTGCAGAGGTTGTAGGCAAAGAGGTGGTTTTGATTTGGTATTAGAATCTAGGATGTCCCTGTATCTGAATTCCAAAATCAATCTCTCTATGAGGGGTTATTCCTGTGTAATAAAACCATCAGACCAAGATTCTATGACCTCCCTTTTCTCCAGTATTTTAGTGTTTTCAATGCATTGCTTTAAAAGAACCCCCAGTGTGAATCACTGTTATAGCTAGTCACTCATGAAACTGATTGTATATAGCTCTAATTTTTGACTGGTAATTCAGAGGCCCTCTTAGTTCATATTGGACAAATGTCCCCTAAGACTTGATTGCAGAAGGATATTCCTTAGGTACCAATTATACCTCAAAACTTCTGTTCACACATAGATATGATACAAGTCCATGTGAGAAACATGATACAGGAGGCTGGATTGGGGCAAAATACAAGGGGACATCAAATATAGCCTGTCTGATGGCAGCAGCACAAGCAGTGAGACCTAGAGACCCTGGGCTAACTGCAGCTGTGCCATAAGCCCCCAGGAAGGGGCAGTGCTTAGCTGTGCTGCTCCTGGAGCAGAGCAAGAACCAGACTGTGACTCAACAATCAGTCCAATCCTCGGTTCCCACTGAATTCCAGCAGCAGAACATGCACCAGCCCTATACCTGGTGCAAATTATTTCCCCCTCTATGCCAGTTCAGCTGCACTGGCCAACACCTTGGGGAAGGAAAGGGTAGCAGTGGCTCTCTGGAGGCTACTCTGCTGTGCTGGGTACCCCACATAAGGGAGGACCTTATGCCTCTTATCCCATCCAGGTGCATGCACTGGGTCACACACTAGCTCTTAGAGGCCACAGTGGTTGCTTACGAGATCTACTGCCCATGCTGTGGAGAAACAGCCACTTTGCCATGCAAGATAAATTGGAGGGTGACCTTGTTGTAACAGGCAGGGAGGGGAGGACACAAGAAGACCCTCAGGTTAGCAAACAAAAAGGGCTTGTCCAAGAAGCAGAGTTATTTGTAAGCCTCTCCAGGCTTGTTTTACTGCTTGATGAACATGCAAACCCCCACCCACGTATTCATCTAAGAACAATGTGAAAGGTGTTATGGATCTTGCACACACACACAAATGAAGCCCAACAAAGGGGTTATTATACATGCAAGCTGCTTGGAAGAAAACTAAAGACGAAATGGGAGTGCAATAATTCATGTGGAGTGACTGCTGATCTCATCCCGAGACGTGTCACATGGGAGGGCCAGGGAACTCAGCTGCATAACAAAGAAGCCTGATATTGATATCACTTTTGTTCAAGGAGTGCTTGGGACGGCAGAGAGATGCCCTTACCGTACGCCAAGTCCTCTGATGATATACAGAGCCTCTCCCTCTCTCCCCCCACCATAGCGTTGGAAGAGAAAGAGAAAAAACAAAGGACAACTCCAAGGCCAGCAGGAAATACACTCCCACATAAGCATCTCTGTGTCTTGTGCAAGCGGATGGGTAGAGACTAGGTGGCTGTTTCCCTCTCACATTAGTTTTACCCCAGTGTAATTATCGAACATCCGTGATGCGTAGCAGGACCACGCCCATAAAGGAAAGCCTGAAATCAGCTATGACATGAACCAGCAAAGCAGCTTTTGAATGCCGTAACCTTCATCATCAGCACTTTAGCCATACCCTAGGACTAGGACTGCCCACGTTCTAATTGCTGAAAACTGACCCCGAGGCCCTGCCCCTGCTCCGCCTTTTCCGCAAGGGCCTGCCCCACACTTTCTCCTGTCTCCCCCTCCCTCACTGCTCTCCTCCCTCCCCCTTCCAGTTGGGCTCCCTCTGCTCCAGGGCTGGGAGGGGAGCTGCAGCCTGACTCAGAGCCTGCCTGCTAGTAGGAGGCAGCCCCGGCTGGATAGGGGGTGGCACCAGTCCAGCGCCTTCCCCTCCCCCTGCAGTAACTGGACTTTTGTGTCAAGTCAGTACATCTGACCTAGGGTGACCAGACATCCCAATAAAATCGGGACCATCCCGCTATTTCGGTGTTTGTCCCGATATTTCGCTCCACCGGCAGCACTCGGCTTTTTTTTTTTTTTGCTCCGCCGGTGGACCCCACCCTTCCCCCCCATGTGTCCTGATATTTTCTTCCTCTCATCTGGTCACCCTAATCTGACCAGACACTGCCAGGTCCCCTTTTCGACCAGAAAGTCCGATCGAAAACCAGACACCTGGCAACCTCAGGACAGATATGGCCCACTGCTAGTTTTTATTGGTCTCGCTCTGTAAGCAAGTTGCGGGGAAGCTGAGATGCAGCCGATCCCGGGTAGAAGTCAGAGATGTCAGACAGCACAGTCCCATCAGCCCAGGACCACACGGAAGCTGTAGGTTTTGACGGCAGAGCTCGGGGACACGGTGTCACAGTTATCTCAGCAGCAAGCCATTCACGAGTCGATGCTGCTTGCCGCAACCATCACACAGTGAATCTCTGTCGAAGGCAGCTATGCAGCACAACTCTTGGTGCCAGGCGAGAGGGCAGGCAGCTGCACTGAGGGAAAGGCCGCCATGAAGATACTTCTGCTTCCAGCACTTTGGGGCTTCCCTTTATGGCACAGTGCCGTCTCACGGACCCTGCACCTATCTACAGGAAACAAGCTAGAGAGAGACATGGAGCTAGGCTGAGTTTATGGCCTGTCTGAGTCAGACACCGAATCAAATTTCATCCATGGTGTTGATGTAATTGTTAACAGTCTTCCACAGAAATCTGACACACTCCCCACTTCCACATTCCCTCCAGAACCCTACGAACTGGGGAGATCCCACACTCTGTCCCTTCACCACCACCCCGATGCTTTCTCACCTGAGGGGAGAGTTGTCTGAAAATGCCCTAAAGTGCAATTCTTGGGATCTCTGCCCAAAGTGGGGATAATTCAGCCTCTGATAAATAACCAACTAAGGGCTTTATAACAGTCATTAAAACACAAAGGGTATCTGGGATATAAAAGAGCAGTCAAGAGGGAAATATATTTGTACATACCTGCAGGCAAATACATTGTGCTGTTCTTAAGTCAGTGCACGCATGACACAGATTCATGCCAGATATTTTTTGTGCTCCAATAACTGAACAATGATTTCAGAGTAATGCACTGCAAGGGTATTAAAGGCACATGGACCTCGAGGCAGTTTGATATAAAAGATTGTTAACATTGCTTTTATGTTTTCTTTTCAAAAGAGGGGGGACAAAAGTTAACCAACATTCTAACAGAAGCCCCTGCCCACACTTACACAGTCATAAGATTGAAAAAAATATATACCCCAAAAAGAAAGAAAAGATCCAGGTCTAGAAACCTGAAAGTCACCCACTGGTTGTAGAGAAGTGGACACTTCTACACGCTCCATTACATTGGCACATAATCCTATTTGCAAAACCAATGCAATCATAAAGCTTCACCAAAACACTTGTAGTTGACTTAACCTACAGTGGAACCTCACTAAGGGCCTGAACCAGTGCTCACTGAAGTCAATGAGAGTATTTTCACTGATGGCAATCGGCTTTGCCTCAGGCCCTACTCTTGGGCTGAAATAGTTTTGGCAAGTCAACAAATTTGGACCAACTGATCTGGCTTCTGGGAAGGGCTGAGAGGTGTGAGCCAGGGTATATTCTGCCAAGGTATTTGCTAATGCCATCAGGAAATGGCTGCAAAATGTTGATACAAATTTACTGAATGCTGCACAACTGTTAGCCTCAGTTAAAAGTTTTGTCATGGAAGTTCGAAATGACTACAGCTCGGTGGAAGCAGAGGTACTAATATTAACAGAAAATATAGGTTCCTCTGATATATCCGATGAGAAGCGTAAAAAAAGCAGGACGTTATTTTTCGATGAAACTAGAGACAATGAAACCAATTTAAAAGGGAAAGAGAAGATCATTGTTGAGACCTTCAATGTTATTTGTGACACAATAATAGTGGAATTGCAGAGTAGAGGTGAATCTCTAAAGAAAACTGTTGATTTATTTTGTGTGTTTTTTGACAGAAACATGAACGAAAATGCCAAAAACCACTACAGTAAGAAATTAAGTGAAATCTACCAAGAGGACATAGACACAAATCTTTTTGAAGATGAAGTGAAACATTTCATTCATTTTATTGAAAATGATGAGGTCTGTGCTTCGAGATCACCAGTTGATTTGTATAGAATTATACGTGACAGTTTGGGGGCACCCCTTCCAAATGTAGAAACCATTCTGAAAATATTTTAAACAATACCTGCCACAAATGTTTCTGGTGAACGTTCTTTTTCTGTATTGAAACGAGTTAAAAATTATTTGCCAAATATGATGAGTCAGGAACATTTGAGAAGTTTGGCAATATTGATAATTGAAAGTGCCTCTTTACAAAATATTACTTACGATGACTTAATTGATGATTTTGTAAAGAAAAAGTGTAGGGAAAAAAAGCTACCTGAATAAATATTTTTTTTTTCAAACTGAATAAGTTTCTTCAGTGGAAGTTAACTTTTATTTTTCCATTCATGTGTCATCTATACTTTTTATTTTTTTATACATTTTTCACGTTAGCATAATGCAAATACAAGCTTTCATCTCAACTGTGGTCTGAGAACTCCATTCAGGTGTACCACAGAAAGGCTATTACGTTTTTTGTTTTTGTTTTATAAAGCGCTCTTATCCAAAGCACTTTACAATAGTTAGCTAACGGTACAAACAACATTTGGAACGATCATTAAGTGGTCCACCGAGACCCTCAGCAATTTTCAAGTGGTCTGTGAAAAAAAAAGTTAGGCTACAAAAACAATCAAGGTACCTCACTTTATTTTCATTTACTTCCTATTACTTATAATATAGGAGGAGGGTGAATAAAAGAAGAATGAAAAATGTTCTTTTTCTTGGGTGGGTCCCGAGGGGGGGCCCCAAAAAACAAAGCTGTGCACAGGGCCCCACTAACTCTAAATCTGCCACTGACAGTTTGTACATTTAATCGCTATCAAGATGCCTAGATCTCACGCACAGACTTTTAGTTTTACATTTTGAACTAAAAGAATGAATAAATAAAATACAATTATCTCCAGTTCACAGTTCAAGACAAACAAATGGTTGGCTCTCCTTTGCCCCACTCCTGTTCAGCCATCCTGCATGTCTCCTGTTGCTAACCCTTGGTTGGTTGATTACAAAATACACTGCTTTGCATTTACTGATATATTATGAAGTATTATAAATAGTTACAACTAAATTTAAAGTGTCAACATAAATGAAGGATGCACATTTTGTACTGAATCATCCTTGGTTTCTTTATTGTGTTCACTTACTTGGTAGTATCCAAAATGCAGTAATTCCCATTGGAACTTCCAATCTGGCAAGGTAGTCCTGGATTTTACTTTGATGCAGGTTATTTTGTTAAAGCAGCCGAGTTCCAAGTGTGGGACTAAATGCTGGTGTCAGAAGAAGCATTATTATATTGTGTTTCAACGTCATTTGCGGGATATACTGGTCTTGACAGCTTTCAGAATGAGCTGAGATGGCCACAGAACTGAACCAGTGTGCCTCAACCTCTCTGACATGATCCAGAAAGCCAGTCACTCTAGGGAATCTCTCTGTAGGTTTTTTTCCCATTCCCACTGGAGCTTAAGCTGAACCTTAATCAATGAGGCATGAAATTGAGATCACACATAAGGCATGCTGGGAAAGGACAAGTTTATCTAACTTACCAAGCCTGGCGAGTCTCACAGCAGTTCTGAACGAGCGGAAGTATCACAAGTGGCGTTTGATATTTGTTAGTTTCATCCACTGGAGTAGTAGGGCACGGTGTGCTCCTGCCTGCTTGCGTCACAAAAACTTGCTTAGACTTTACTGGTTGATTACCCACTCTGTGCTGGTTAGTTCAGATCCCTCCCTGTGGTGTTTAGATGTTGCTTGTAATTATTAGAACTGGGAGCACTGGCTTTTGGGAGTCTGAAAGGACAGGAAACAGGAAGGAGGGGGGAGGAGTTGAGGAGGCAGAGTGAGAGTAACAGAGGGTGCAGCAGCAACTTGGTAAAGAGGTTTCCATTTTAAAAATCAAGTCCTGTTGAAGTTTGTTAGTACCTTGCCTGGTTGATACAACACTCCACCAACACCTTTACAGTTTTGTGCAGAAAGTACAACGTACGATATCCCTCTTATCCTCTTCCGAGGGCCCAAGAGGAGAAAAGGTCCCCGTTGCAGGAAATCACTCGAACTCTGGGCTCAGCTCCTCCCCCTTGCACTTCCTTCCTGTGCCTTTCTAACAGTTCTCAGCTCACAGGCTAATTGGCTCTTTAGATAATTAACTTCAGTTACCCCAGTCAGCCTTCTCCAGGGAACTAATGGGTGTCAGAGCCATCTGAATGCAGGCTCACCTGTTCCCTCCCTGCACTCTGTCACAATTGGATTTAAATTTTCAAATCTGATTTGAAACCAAATCCCCTAAAATAAAAGTGTGATGCTGTGTGGTGGATTCTAACATTATCTAATTTAACTTAAAAGAGATACCCCATTGGTAGTATAAAATTCAGTCATGTCATCTGGGGTCTAATTTATCTCTCCCCTGTGGAGTCCAAGTGCTTTTTCAAGGCTTTTTGGCATTAACAAGCAGGGCCCAAACAGCTGAATTTATAGCACAACTTTGCATCTCTGTTCATCTTTGTATAGGCAATTATGCTGGCAATTTGATCAGGAAGATCAAAAAGAATACAAGATAAGATTTCTGATAAGGTTATTTCCATTAACACATATAGCACCTCAAGCACAGAGGCCTTCTTGGAGGCCATTAAGCAGCGGAAGTCGGGTTTTGCATGAAATAGCTCATCTTTAGGGGTGCATACTATGCAGCCATTAAACTCTGCCCTTGAATATTTAACCTGTTCTCAAAGCTAAGGGCATGTTATTGATCAGGCATCCAAGGGCCTGAGCCATATTAATTGGGTTTCCTCCTCTGTGCAGAAAAGGGCAACATTTTAGATGGGTAAGATTCAAGTTGAAGGAATCCAACAATACACACGCGGCTTCCTCTTGGGCTGTAATACAGCAAAGCACTAAAGCATGTGCTTAAGTTGATTTAAAGTTAAGTATGTGCTGAAGTGCTTTGTTGGATCAGGGCCATAGAGGGGAAGAATGTATACGCTGCTAGAGCCGCTCAGAGCCCAGACTAAACTAACCACAAGCCACTGGTTTCAGCCTGAAGCAAAAAGTTGTATTCCAGGAAACAGGGAGCTAAGCGCTTGTTGATGGAGCGACAGGGAAGGAGATCAGACCAGACGGAGGATCATAGCAGCGTGGCTAAACTCCCCAGAAGCCTCAGCCTGTACTCCAGACCCTCAGGAAAGCAAAGAAGGGGTGAAGGATAATCAAACCAACATAAGGTGGCGTGAGCTCTAGGATGAACATCAAAAGTAAAAAGGCTTCTTGCATTCTGAGATCGACAAATAGAAGCACAGGGGACTCTTGAGGGCACACCTTTTCCTTTGTTGTAGGGCGAGTCTAGACACCACTGACAGGGGCAGCCCTAGCACGGATTCACGCGTTCAATTGCACCCACAGAAACCATGAAACCAAGGGCAAAACCAGGCAAACATACACTTCTCTCTCTCTCTCTCGGAGTTCCAGTTGTCTATGGTCAGGGACAGCTGTAGCCACCCGATTCAATGGGTGTGCTATCTTAAACTGCTGGTGGGGCACCAACCACCCTCAGCAGCACTCTCCACCCCAACACTGCAACCTTATTTCCATCCCAGTGCACACAGGAGCCAGGGAGGCCCCAGAGTGTATGGGGGGGGCAAGGGGATTTGAAGAACAAGTCCACCCACAGCACTCACCCCACAGCAGTGGCTCCTGTCTTGCGGGGCTGGGCGCAGCTCTCCACTCCACGCACTGCAACCTGGTGCCCAGGATAGCAGCACCACTCAGGATTTATGGAGGGGCGGCTGGGCCAAACCTGAGTGGCGCAGTGATCCTGCACGCCAGGTCGCAGCCCCACTCACACAGGTTTGGCCTGGCCACTTCTCCATCAAACTTGAATGGTGATGCGATCCTGTGTGCCGGGGCACAACATCCCAGGGAGGGGAGCTGAGCCCAGCCCCACAGGACAGGAGCCAACACTGCGGGGTGAGTGTGGGGCAAGCAGCCCGCATGCCGTCACCCCGCATGACCCCCTCACTGGGTCAGGATTAGGATTGCAGTGCTGGGGTAGAGGTTGCTGCTGAGGATGGTCACCCACTGCATTGAGGGGCTACATCCAACCCCGACCGCAGATGACTCTAGACTCTCTTTCTATATTACCTTTTTAATTTATTAACAGGGCAATTTGTTCCTGTCGAAGATAATCTGCTTCCTCATCAGCCCCTGGGCTGACTTTCTCCATGCATTCCTCTTAGGCTCCCCTCAGGGCTTCCCCCTGGAGTTCTCCACAAACAGGTTGTGTAGTGTTGTGTGCTTCCTTAAGCACAGTGTTTCTCAAACTGGAGTCACCGCTTGTGTAGGGAAAGCCCCTGTCGGGCCGGGCCGGTTTGTTTACCTGCCCCATCCGCAGGTCCAGCCGATCGCGGCTCCCACTGACCACGGTTCGCCGCTGCAGGCCAATGGGGACTGCTAGAAGCAGTGGCCAGTAAGTCCCTCGGCCCACGCCGCTTCCAGCAGCTCACATTGGCCTGGATCCATGATCAGCCGGACCTGTGGATGGGGCAGGTAAACAAACTGGCCCGCCAGGGACTTTCCCTACACAAGCGGCGACCCCAGTTTGAGAAACACCGCGTAAGCACATTTTTCAAGTATAACAAACAAGTTGTTAATAATAGACACATAGGGAAAAATCCTAGCCCTACTGAAGTCAACAGCAAAACTCCCATTGAGTTTAATAGGGTCAGGATCTCCCCCAGAGGTTTTTAAACCATTATGATAATCTACTCTGACCTCGTGCATACCACAAGCTAGAGAATTTCAAGCAGTAATTCCTGCATCTTGCCCATCTCTTATAAACGAAGTCTGGAACATTCATCATGGTTTATAAAGCCCTTTGGAACCCTCCTCCAAGGAAAGGCTTCAGATAAATGCAGTAATTAAAAAAAAATACAAGCTAATAGCAGATATTGGTTGAGACCCAGGAATTCTAGGTTAAAGTTAATAATACCACCAGGACTTCTTCCCTCTGCCCCCCATCTTACAACACTGAATTATAAGAATGCCCTCAACTCAATCTGAATTTTCCTGCACTTTAAAAATGTAGTAATCCTAATGTGGTTGAGGTTTTTGTTTGGGGGGCAGGGGGGTTGGTATTAAGAAAATGTAAATTTTTGTTCACTTTGAGTCAATGTAAATTTCAGTCATTATTTTATTTCTCCAAGCGCGGAGGGAATTACAGCACCATGCTCCCTTGAAAGTGTATAGATTGTGCTTCCTCAGCACACCAGCTCTCTCCTCTGATTGTTGCTGATTAGTACAAAGAGCTGCAAAAAGAATAAAAAAGGAGCTAAAGGAAAGAATGGAAGGCCAAGGCAGGCATTTGCAGTTGTGAACTACACCAGATGTTCGAAGAATGGTGGCATAAACCCGCTAATGCAAATCATGCTGGTAATCTAGATTTAGCATGATTATCGGAGGCAATTGCAAATGAAGGCAAAGAAATAAAATCATTTGCTAAATCCATACCACCTAATGAGGGGGCAGCCACTCAGAAGAGTTTTTACAGCTGGTTCCTTCCGGAAGAAGCAACAATCATTCCACTGAAAAACTGCACATTAAAACAAGCGACCCTAAAACATACATTCTGATCTAAGTTATTTTATATATCAAAATTAAAGACAGTTTGTGGAGTCGTGACCACGTGAAGTATATGAACCCTCTTACAAAGTAAAGATTCATCCAACATGTAGCGCACATCTGAATAGAGGCAGAAGCATCATGTGAAACAAATGCTATTGTTCTTTAAAAAAATATGAGAGAGAGTTAATTGCTTCATAATGGAGAGGGTATTGAAGTATGAAAACAATCTGCAATTCTGGTAATGGTTCTATGTCCACATGATGAGATTTGATTACATTCTTTTTATCACTAAATTAAATCCCCACTATTGCCTGTCTGCTTGCATTAGATCTCTTTAAATCTTAATAGACTCCAGCTCCACTCTGGAAGTGTTGGAGGCAGATCACTCAAAATGACCATTCACGTGGGGGACAGGGGCGCAAGAGGGGGCTGGAATTGAGTACAGTAAAAAGCTTGACAGTATAAGAAAAAGGGATTGTGTCAGGGACGGAGCTGGAATACAGGGAGCAGAGAACAATTTTTCAGTTACCAAAAAGGAGGATTACAAGGAGCTTAGTTTTAGAATGGGAAGCATCTCGCAAATAAATATTACGAGCGGTCATAGCAATCATTAAAGTCAGTGGTAAAACACTCATTGGACTATTATTGAATTATACGGCAACTGGGGTCCCGTTGTCTTAGACACTATAAGAGTGCTTATTAAGAGACAGCCCACATCCCAAAGATTTACACTCTAAATAGACAAGACTGGGTAAAGAAAACATTATTATTCCTCTTTTACACTGAGAGATTAAGTGATTTGACCAAGATTACACAGGGAGCCTGTAACAAGGTGGGGATTTGAACCCAGATCTCTCCAATCCTAGGCCAGGGCCCTACCACAAGTGCACCCAGAGGAACAGGATGGAGAACCTCAGTTATTCAACAGAAAAAGAAGCACACCATTGAAAGGCTTGCCACAGATGCCAGAAAAGTCACATTTAAAAGTAGTGACAAATGAACACCTGAAGGTTCAGAATCTGGGTTCAGTTAAGCCAAGCGTTCCAAAGTTAAGCTGAGGTAGATCAGAATTATCTGACGTTCTTGATCTTGCAAAGTTGGGTTGGAAATGTCAAAGAATAGATGATATGTGGGCTGCAGCCTATCCACGTATCACACAAGCTTTATACTGTCTTCTTTCCAGTAATATAACCTTAAAATGGAGCACCATGATGAACTCTAGCATGGGTTATTTCCAAAGCACAGACAACGCCCTATAGGTCTGACTCAAACCCTCTGAAGTCAATGGAAAGACACCGATTGATGTCAAGGGGCTTTGCCTCAGGCCTTGTAGGGAGAATTTTAGGAGTACATGTGTTCTACTAGCCCAGAGATCTGATTGTGACAATTCTCTATTGTTATCTGTTCTAGTATATATTTTAAATGTATGCAGGGAGCATCTTCGGATACATTACAAATAAATTCCACCTGTGAGTTTTCCACCTGGGATATTATAGACTTATCCCCAGCCAAATTTCTTTTTGATATGAAATAATGATACTGAGTTAATCAAGCACAAAACTGCATCTTTTAAACAATCATGTCTGTGGTGATGACACTTTTAGCTTTTCAGGAAAATATTAGTCAGATCCCATGTTCCCTGTTTAGAAAAAGAAAAGGACCTAGTTAGCATCTGAAACAACTGAACATTGGTATAAAGTGGTAGGTATTTTAGGCTTCAGTCCTGCCAGATGCTGAGCCCTCTGGCCCAGAGTTTAATTTTATTTGTGACAAATTTTGAAAAACAGAAAAATATTTTTCTGTTTACAGATGGGGAAAAAAACTTTAATCAACATTTTTCATCACAGATTCTTTTTAATCAAAAACTTTTGCCCTTGTTTTTTTCTCTTCTTTCCTGCCTTCTTCCCATCTTTTGCCACTGAAAAAGGTGGGGCAAAAGACAATATACAAAAATGAAAAAAAAAAATCAGTTTGGGGTTTTGTAAAACACAAAATGAACCCCCCCCCCAACAAAAAAAAACCCACCCAAATTTCTACAAAATGAAAAATGTTCACTCACATTTCCAGTTTTGAAAAAGGCCGTTGTTTTATTAAAATGTTTCTTTGAAAAAATTTGACCACTTCTAGTGCCTAACTTTAAGCACATCAGTGGGGCTAAGCACATTAGGTTTAGTTACCTGGCTGAATTGGGGTCAGAATACTCAGTCCACTCTGCTACTAATTATTATGGGGGGCGGGGTCAGATCATTGCCGTCTGCAATAAAAGCCATGGGAGGGAGCTCAGGAGGGAGATCCTGTGTGGATCCCCTTGTGTGTTCCCCCAATCAGGAAGGCAGAGTTTCTTCCTCCCCATGGGAAAGGCCATGGGATCACCTTTAAACCACGTTGACCTCCAAGGATCCATGCAGAAGCCCCCAGCTGTTCCCATTCCCCACAGCTCCCTGTCTGCATAGCTTCATTTGTAACATATATCTTGAACACCTTCACAATCAGCCAGAATATGATCACATCTAAAATAGGATGTAGAACTGATCAACAGCCCTGCTGTGTTTTTATAACCTTTGCTATTTCAGTGCTAGGTCCTTTAAAAATGATCCATTAGATACATTGCACAAATAAATATCATAAAACATTCTATGAAGAATATTCTGAAGAGGAGCTCTGTGGAGCTTGAAAGCTTCTCTCTTTCACCAATAGTTTGTCCAGTAAACGATATTACCTCACTCACCTTTTCTCTCTCTCAAAATAGTCTAGCCTTTTCATAATACAGTTTACCCATCTACTTGCTTACTGAACCACTGCTATGCTTATTGAGCTCACCCCCATGGAAATCACAATTAATTTGGAACTCATTGCTACATAAAAATAGCTTACAAGATGTGCCATTATCTTGCCCTTCTCTCTCTATTAATTTCATCTGCCACCATGTTGCACATTCCTGAGTTTTATTAGGTCCTGAAGCTCTTCGCACAATGTCCTTAGTGTTGATTCAGCTTGATCATTCCACAGGCATTGAAATACTAACCTAAAGTTTACTTAAAGGGCTTAGTAAATAAACCCCAGTCACTTTATTTATTCACCAGAGCAAATTGTATGTTGTCTCATATTTCCCTAAAATAAATGTACTTTGGATTGTAGAGTTGGATTAAATATTGCCTGCCCACAATTTGACCTATGGCTGCCTGCTGTGGGCAGTGAATGACTGGGTGCTACACAGCAATGCAACCATTAATAATGCTTCAAGATTGCCATATTATCTCCCATAATAGGTAGATCCCAACAGTAAAATATATTCTCATTGTAGAGACAGCACTGGCCTTGGAGACCTCAATCACTGAAAAATTCAGCTAAACCTAATGGAAAATGATCGGTCCGCCAAAACGTGAGCCAATGTCCCTGTAAACCCCATGTAACATAATGTTTTGTTTCTTCAGCCCTGACTTGCCTTGATAAGCTGCTAGGAGAGTCCAAGTAATGAAAGGTATAGTCGCAATTAATTGCAGTTTTAATCACACTGTTAAACAATAATAGAATACCAGTTTAAATGTATTAGAAATGTTTTTGGAGGTTTTTCTACATTTTCAAATATTTTGATTTCAATTACAACACAACACAAAGTGTACAATGTTCACTTTATATTATTATTTTTATTACAAATATTTGCACTGCAAAAAGATAAACAAAAGAAATAGTATTTTTCAATTCACCTGATACAAGTACTGTTGTGCAATCTCTTTATCATGAAAGCGTAACTTACAAATGTAGATTTGTTTTTACGTAACTGCACTCAAAAACAAAACAATGTAAAACTTTAGAGCCTACAAATTGAAGCATGAAGGGGTATGTGAATGTTTAGCATATCTGGCATGTAAATACCTTGCAATGCCAGCTACAAAAGTGCCATGCAAATACTTGTTCTCACTTTCAGGTGACATTGTAAATAAGAAGCGGGCAGCATTATTTGCTTGTCTTAGCAATTGGCTGAAAAAGAAGTAGGACTGAGTGGCCTTGTATGAGGTGAATTGAACAATACTATTTGTTGTTGTTGTTTTTTTTACAGTGCAAATATTTGTAATAAAAAATAATAATATTAAGTGAGCACCGAACACTTTGTATTCTATGTTGTAATTGAAATAAATATATTTGAAAATGTAGTAAAATATCCAAAATATTTATAATAAATTTAAATTGTTATTCTACTATTGTTTAACAGTGCGATTAAAACTGCGATTAGTCACAACAATTTTTTTAATCTAGTTTATTTGTTTTGCATTAATCACATGCATTAACTGCGATTAATTGACTGCCCAGGTATAGTCTTTAACTTTAAATCAGCTGTATAGTATACTTATCACCTTGCTAACTGCATGTCTCAGCTGCACCCCTTCGCAAGGCAATATGGAAACCAGCAGGACCAAAGACCCAGCACCAGACTTCAGACAGGGTGACCAGATGTCCCGATTTTATAGGGACAGTCCCAATATTTGGGGCTTTGTCTTATATAGGTGCCAATCACCCCCCACCCCCTTTCCCGATTTTTCACCTTTGCTATCTGGTCACCCTAACTTCAGATAAGTGGGACCCCAAGGAGAAAGCTGGCTGTCAGAGCTAATGGGCCTTTTTTCTCTAGAATCACTGACAGCCAAGGGGTTGGAGACTTGGGTGTGCAATTTATAAGCCCCACTGTTGGACTGGGGAAAAATCAGCTGCCTGGACTAACCTGGTACACTGTATTAGAACTTTTCTAATGGTCCCATCAGTTTCTGCAGAATTTAAGCTCTCATTTAACAAATATTATGGTTGGGGAAAAAAAGAAAAAAAAAAAAAAGCTTCTGAATGAATGGGATGCAGTAGCATCAACTCCCGATGTCTGCCTGAAGCCACAGCTCAGGAAGAGTTGTGAACTGTGCAAATCATTTCAAAAGCATGTTGTCCCTGAAACCCAGTGACGCCACTTTAAATGCCTACACTGGTAAATATTTCTCTATTTACCATTTTCAGCAGACACATCTACCAATTTTTAAAGACCTTGACTAGAGCACCACCACCCACTCTTGCCAGTAACTAGCCCTCAGACTTGTTGCTAATGCAATGTGAATACTCAAATAACTAGTCCTCTTACTTGTGCTTAGGGACAGCCCTGAGAAGCAACATCTGTGGCACATCACCTATATTTTTAGCTTATTTTTTAGAACACTGAACTTAATTTCAGGCGAACAGCCTAGTTTTTGAAACTCCTGCTGCTCAACGGATCTGCATAACTCATTCATAATGTCACCACTTGGGCACAATGCACCCATCACAACTCATGCTGATAAAACCTTTATACAACGCCTAACTAGGAAGTCTATAACTACCCCTTAAGCTCCTTCTGAGCTACATAAAGTCATTAAACACCAACAAGCAAAAAAACTTCCAAAGAGCATCCTCCATTGTTGGAGGAACCTGATGGGACCCATTGTGAGCAAGAGTAACATAATTTAATGAATATTCATTACATTAACATTCTCCCCCGCAGCCTTCATTCTCACCAGCAGTGAGTGCCGCAGTAAAAGATGGAAGCAGAATAGCTTTAAATGGCTTTTAATGTTCTCAGGGCTCCTGGTGTCTCATTTGATTCAGGCAGCCTGGATTCTCTTGAAAATGGAGCGGGCCATAAAGCGGTAGTGTAAGCTTCACAATTCTTTACCTCCAGCGTAAATACATTCTAGAAATAAAAGCCAGGGGATATATTTGCGTGGAATGTAGATAACGCTGAGATTGAAACGAGCGATCATCCTTGAAATGGGGGACAGCAGGGCCCCAGTGTTGCAACCAGCACATCCCCTGTGCAATGGGATGCGCAGGGAGGGATTCTAGCTCTCCCCAATCATTCCTTGAGCTGCTGCAGTTCATCCAATAGTCCCAGTGCAGGGCCGTGCAGACATGGCACAATCCAGCCTTGTGAGTTTTAAAATAAGGTGTCTCCGAGCTACTAGAATGATCCTCAATTACCCTTTTTATCCTACATTTTAACTTCAAGTAAAGAAAAGCTATTTCCTAGATTCAAGCTAAGTGTAATTTTGGGGCGAGGAAAGAAATTACAGGCTGTGTTATGTGCACCCCCCCAGGGAGCTATTACTAGCTTATGAAAGGAGACCATAGTTAGAAAGCTATACAGGGCATGTAGATTTAGTTTAATCTTACATTGTTTCAAGTCCTTCTTAGTACTTGTCCACTTGTTCCTGCTGTTTTGACCAATTTAGCTTTACTGTGGGTATGTTATTGATACCCATGCTAGCAAACAACCATGTCTGAGCATTTTGCTGGAACACTTAAATGAACATTAAAAAAAGAGTCCTAGTTTGGTTTTAATGCTGATTCATGTACTCTGGCTCCAATGAAGATGTTTTGTTTTGATTCTCAAAATGGCTTCATTTTTTATTTTTTTAAAAAGCCTGCCAAACCAGTTACTGATTGGATAATGCATCTGGTTCAAGATGCATTTAAGTGCACTAGGCACTGTGGAAAGGAAAATAACTGATACATTTTTAATACTAATGTATTGTGAAGCATTTAAATATGCACTCAGGTTCACGGCCTGAGCAGAATGTGCAAGGGAAAAAGTGACATTATAGGAAAGCTAAATCAGAACCCATCACTACATTAAAGACAATGATTTCTGAGAGGAGGTTTGTCTCTCAAAAAACCCCACTAATAATTTATCTGAGCTGCAGGCTTCAGTGCCAGGTATAAGCATAATTTATTCATGTTCATAATGTTTTGTTTCCTAGCCGCTGAAATGTTTGAAGGAACTCTAGATGCCAACGATAACTATAGGAAAACAGCTCTATGGGGCAAACTAAAGGAGAATAAAGCTGATTGATAGAGGGGTGAAAAAAGGTCACCTGATAAATTCTAAAGAGTCTCTTGACCTTTTGTGACCACAATTTTGTCAGGTGGACTTCTTGATTTGTCCTCAGGCTTGAATGCTCTGATTGTTTAATGTCTTGACAGGAGTCTGATTTATACCTGCCTCTGGAGTTTTCCATTACTTGCAACTGAAGAAGTGAAGTTCTTACCCACGAAAGCTTATGCTCCCAATACTTCTGTTAGTCTTAAAGGTGCCACAGGACCCTCTGTTGCTTTTGACAGGAGTGGTTAATAGTGGTAGTAGTATAGTAATGCCTAAATACTTCAAAAATCAGCCCTATTGTGTTAGGCACTGTGCAGGCACACAGAAAGAGACATTCCCCACCCGAGTTTACAATTTAAATAGAAAAGGGATTGGAGGCAATTATCCCTGTTTATGGGCCGGAAGAGAGGCACAGAAAGATTAAACAAGTCACCAGGGATTGCCCAGGAGGTCTGCAAAGGAGTTGGGCATTATTGAAGCCTTTTCTCCTGAATCCTAGCCCAGTACCTAAGCCACAAGACCTGAATGTCCAATTTGCACCAGCTCAGAAGCATACCCGAATGTGGCAATAACATGCCATCAACCTGTCAGGATTGGCGTGCCAGGAGAAAATACTCTGGTTGCACAAGAGTCATTTGTCCTCAAACAAGCTTCTCTCAGGGCCAGATTCTGCTGTCCTTACTCAAATTCCTCCTCACTACTTTCAGTGGAACTATTCATGGAATAACATGCTAGTTGCTAGTCAGTCTCTAAGGACGGTATGCTTGTGCCCATAATCAGGAGGTCCTTTTAAATACTCTCAAGGACAATTGTGACCGTGCAAGTTGCCACTGGAAACAGAGAAAGCTAAGAAATAAAACCCTGGAAGGGTTAATTCAAAGAGAGATTAAAAAGCCTTCCTGAGATATACATAAAGTCTCCAAGGGAAGAGGAGACCCAGCTGCAAGGGACAAGCTGCAGAGCTAGCATCTTCCATTTGGTCTAAAGAACAGAGACTAAGAGGGCATTCTTACCTTAAGGCAATGTTTTTTGATAGTTTTCTCTGGAAGCAGGAGAAACCACAGCATCTGCTTGACTCCATGTTAGATCCCTGAAAGCAAGGGGTGTGGTAAGTGGTGCTATTTATACTTTTAGACAGCACCACCTGGAGCTAGAATGCAGTACTGCAAGGAAAACAGCTCTGGAACTTCCCAGTGGAGAGTGGAAAACTGTCAAATATTAGTTAGCTTGATTTGTTCTGATTTTGTTTTCCCTTGGATGGTTTGTTATTGGTGGCCTCTTCTTCCAATCCAGAGCAAGTAAGGTGGAATGTTTTGTTTCTTTTAACCTTTTTGTTTGTTTGTTTGTTTACACACACACACACACACACACACACAAAATGGAGTGGGAGGGGAATAACACTGAGGTGGAGGGAAAAGACTGGATGGAACCAAGAGGGGGTGGAGCTAAGAAACTATAAAGCTGCTCTCCAGAGCATAGCAGCTCAGTACTTAATGAAGCTTGCATCTCACCACAAGGATTTTTTTGCCTGATTCTGTCTGGCCTTTAGAAGTAGATTTTATGTAGTAGGGATGATTTCCCAGGATTATTGTTAGTGGGATTTTGTGAGTCAAATTAATGGATTCTTTGGGGGATCTTGTATTAAAGCGCTTTATTTTTGATATTTACAATGGACCCGGTTTCTTTCTGCCCTCTCCCCCTCCCCTGATTCTGTGAGGCTGTCACCTATCTCTCTCATACTGCAATTTTGCTATGATAATGAAACTCACTTCTGTTCTTGAAGTAGACTGCTGGGAGTAATGTGACAGCACAGGGATCAGTGAGGAAAAAACAACTAATGTGTAAAGTATGGAGAGAGAGAGAGAATCCCAGATAAATTGTCTGAGGCACTGTATGATGAGGAGGGCTGGAGTTATTCTTGTAGATGGAGTAGAATTCCATGCATTGCTCTCACTATCTCATTCATGTGAATTTAGCAGATTTCCCTGCTGTCCCTGGAAAACGGATAGGCTAGGTTCTGATGTTGATCACATTTGCAGTCACTCCGATGGACTGGAGATTATCATCAGCCCAGTTGACCACACTGTTCAAGTGGAGTTAAACCAATGATGCAGTGAACTTTAGGATAATGGTGCAAAATCAAGTCTCTATGATTGTCAAATCTGCTTTTAATACCAGGCCTACGATGTGGTGGAGTGGCACTCTACCCCACGGCCGGGATGGATTCTTGTTAATCAGCAAGTTACTTTAGGGTTATATTGTGCCTCCAGACAGAGCCTTCAGCAAGGAGTGATGTGGGCAGGTCTACACTACCCGCCGGATCAGCTAGCCAAAGGTTCCCCATTCCTCATCCTTCTATGGCTCCCTACCTACCCAGTTGCTTGCAATGAGACTGGGTTATGTTCCAGACCTGAACACAAGATCTTACTGAGACAGCAAATGGAAATAGGTGGTAAAGAAATCTTACTCCCCTGTTTGGGTAAGACAAGGGCCAAACTTAACCCTGGTGGCATAACATTTACCATGTTGCTAATTCTTTATTTTGGTGCCTCTTTTCATTTCAAGGGGCTTCAGATACACAGAAGAGTTAGTTGCAGTTGTTAGCACCGATAGAATATGAACGGCTTGCAAAAAAAGAGAAAAAGGGGAGGGGGGAGAATGGTAGGGAAGCATCTGGTTCTGTAATGGTATTTCCATTCAATTGCTGAATCGGGCAACATCCTCAGATTAGTTCTGTCACTATTTGGAACACACAGCCTCTATGCTATTGATTTTTAAGATGATGAGCTAATTTGTGCAGTCCTTTGCCATTTATGATCTATTAGCTGAAGCCATTATCAGCTATTCTGTGATGTTTGGAAATCCATAGTCTATAGAAACAAGCTGTCATAAAAAACCCGAGAAAACTGGGTCTGCTTTTGTTGTACTGGCCATTGTTAGTTACTATTAAAGAGCGAGTTTTCCCATGAACTCACCTATCTTTTGGGCTTTTGCTCAGTTGCACATTTAAATACATTCTCATACTTAAACACGTCTATGAAGTAAAGATTAATCTTTGACAAAATAATATTGAGGATTTTTCAGCTGTAGATTTCACTTAAAGCACGTGCTTTACAAAGATGATAAATCTCCTTCCCCTTTCCCCCAACCCTCATTTTAAAGGTGGTGAAACTGAGGCACAGGTGCCCAAGGTCACCCAGGAGCACAGCGAGGAAAAGAACCTACATCTTCTGAGTCCCAGTACAATACCCGATCCCCTGGGCCACACTACCTCTCAAAAGACCACAAAATCCTGGAAATACACACTTTAGATACGTTTTTCAGTTATCGCCTATTTCATACTGAGTAGTTCAAATTCAGACCCTTAGAATGTCAACTCTTTGGGGCAGTGACTGTGTCTTTTGTATGGATGTGGTGCACACAGAGGTGAAAGTAAGCCGGTACGGTACAGTCCGGCGTACCAGCAAGAGCCAGTACACCGTGCCAGACCGCACCGGCTTCCGCAGTGGGGATTTAAAGGGCTCTGGGCTCCGAGCCCTTTAAATCCCGCCCACGGCTCCGGCGGCCGGGCTGGGGCCGGGATTTAAAGGGCTCAGAGCTCCCGCGGCTGTGGGCTGCCTAGAGCCCTTTAAATTCCACCCGCGGCTCTGGCGGCTGGGATGGGGCCGGGATTTAAAGGGCTTGGGGCACCCCGCAGTGGCAGGCGCTCCGGGCCCTTTAAATCCCACCTGCAGCTCTGGCAGCTGGAGCTGCGGTGGAGATTTAAAGGGCCCGGAGCTCTGCAGTGGCCAGAGCCCCAGGCCCTTTAATTTGCCCCTGAGCCCCGGGGGCTCCCAGCCACCTCTGCAGCTGGGAGCCCCAGGTTGATTTAAAGGCCCTGGGGCTCCCATTCACAGCTGGTGCCCCAGGGCCTTTAAATCTTGAGAGGGCCCGCCTCTTCCGGATGAGGCCACGCCCACCTCAGGACTCCGGCAGTACCGGTAAGTCCTGTAAGTTACTTTCACCCCTGGGTGCACACTATACTTTTGAATCCTCAGTGAATATATAACAAAGGTAAGTATGCCGGTGGATATTGAATGTCAGGAAAATTCAGTTAAACATATTCACTAAAGAATGTGCTGACTCACACTTAGACGGGAAAGTGAAAATGAAATCAATCAGTGACGCTCCACAAAGCAATGACAATCAGCCACCTTCTGTGTCTCCACACCGCTGAAAGAGGTTGCAGAGGTCCACCTCCTATCCAGATGTTGCAAAGGCTTCTGATGTTGCTTAATCTTCTGCACTGTGGGTTAGTTCTTTTGAGATCAATTGGACTCCATGCAGTGTGCAAAGTTAAACACATTCATAAGTCTTTGCAAAGTGAGGTTGTATAGTGGAAATTGCATCATCACAACTGTGCATCACCACACACAGATGCAGTATCATGATACAAATATCACAATGCAATGTCGGGACATCACCCTAGCACCCTCCCCAAACGTAGCCTTTTGACCAGGCTGCAGTGTGAGAAAACTTGACTGCCTGCCCTACACGTGACAGGACATTTGACCAGCCCACTAACACATCCTGCCGAATAGTCATTTTGGTCTGTGCGCTCCCAGCGACCAGAGCCAGCAATATGGAGAGGCACCTTTTGAAGAACTTCTCTTGCTTGTGCAAGAGCCGGTGCGCCGTACCAGGGTGGCCCGGCTTCCCCAGGCGGCAATTTAAAGGGCCTGCGGCTCCTAGTAGCGACTGGAGCCCCAGGCCCTTTAAATTGCTGTCAGAAACCCACTGCTGGAGCCCTGGGGTAGCGGCAGCAGGGCTCCGGGGATTATTTAAAGGGCCAGGGCTCCCACTGCCTCTACTGCCCTGGGCCCTTTAAATAGCTGCCGGAGCCCAGCTGCCGCTACCCCAGGGCTCCAGCAGTGGGGTTCTGGCAGCAATTGTGTGTGTAGACAGAAGGGGGGGTGGGCTCATGCTGCAGTGTAAATATACCCTGGGAGTGTGGGATGTGGAACCCCCAAATGCTGTATGCACCTCAAGAGCTCCAGGCTGAGAAATCGCTGCTATAAAGGGACCAGATAAAATAAGATTCAATGACAAAGCTACTGACAACCTTAACAGCAGAGCTTCTTCACAAGCCGTATGGAAACACCTTCGTAACTCAAGCTGTTTCCGCTCAGTGCTCTTGAGATGATCATCTTTCCAACAGTATAAAACCGAGGCAGTCACCCCACAGCATATGCTTCTCAAATAATCAAGACAAGTGAGGGGAACTAAGGGTGTTGTTTATAAGTTCACTTAAGATTTAACTCAGCACATAGTGAACAGCATTGAGCTCATTTTTCTTTTTAATTAGTCACCATATGCACTTCAATGGGCCCAGACTAACAGAGCTGCTGCTGTCAGCACTTGTCGGGAGAATGGATTATTATAAGCTGCTCAGACAGGTGAAGGAGTGGGCATTGAGGCTGACATGGGACAGCATCTACAGAGGATTTACTCATGTGAGGCAGTTAACTTCACTGGGGTCTGGGTTTGGAAACAGTCTGGGCAGGGGAAGGTTGTTAAGGAGAAAACAATTCTCAGTGAATTGTAATGAAAGCATGATTCATTTCAGGGCCCAAGCTGCTGACAAAGTGTACAGGCACTCTGCAATTAGAATAAGGACTTTCTGGAGAGGTAGCACAAAGGACCATAGAATGCAGGGCATTACACAACCTGTGCGAGGCTGGATTTTTGTATAATTGGAGTGGAAACATGTTGAGATTCATCTTTCCCTCTTAATCCATGCAAAATCAACATACACCCACATGTAAACAGTCAAAGGGGGGGGGGGGGGGTATTACAACTAATCATCGTACAGACTTGATCAGAAATATGCAAATGTAAAAAGATCCGTCTCAGAGCCTAGCTGGGCAGATCTGTTCAGTCATGCCTTAGTACAACAGTCTCCACCAGGGCCGGTGCAACCTATTAGGCGACCTAGGCGGTCGCCTAGGGCACTAGCATTTTGGGGGGGCCATTTTCTTCGGCGGCGACTGCAGCAGCCGGATCTTCGGCCACCCCGGTCGTCATCAGCATTTAGGCGGAGGGAGCTGGGGCAGGGGGGCGCAGGGAGGGCCACCTGCAGCAAGTAAGGGTGGGGGCGGCACGCAGGGGAACTTCCCGCCCCAGCTCACCTCTGCTCCGCCTCCTTCCCTGAGGACACCGTCGCTGCTCTGCTTCTCCCGCCTCCCAGGCTTGTGGTGCCAATCAGCTGATTGGCGCCGCAAGCCTGGAAGGCAGGAGAAGCGGAGCAGCGACGGCGTGCTCAGGGAGGGGGCGGAGCAGAGGTGAGCTGGGGTAGGGAGCTGCCACACGGCTCCCCGGTCTGGGGGGAGAGCTGACGGGGGGGGCGCCTTAGGGCGGGGAGCTGCTGCAGGGGGGGTGCCTCAGCGCGGAGGTGGGGGAGCTACTGCAGGGCTCGGGGAGGGGGCGGAACAGAGGTGAGCTGGGGTGGGGAGCTGCCGCATGGTTCCCCAGGCCGGGGGGGTGGGGAGCTGCCGCGGGGGGTAGGTGCCGCGGGTGGGCGCCTCAGGGCAGGGGAGGTGGGGCCAGGGAGCTGCCGCAGGGGTCGGGGAGGGCACAAGGTGGAAGTTTCGCCTAGGGTGTGAAACATCCTTGCACCAGCCCTGGTCTCCACACATCTCCTTTGTAAATCTGCCTATCACCACACCCGGGACTCTTGTTTACCGTGATCCTGTAGCTGCTGAAATCCTGACTCAGACCTTCCTAAGAAATTACTCCCTTTTTCAACTGTGATCAATCAATCATACCTTCTCTACTTTATAGACCTTCAGTCAATCCTTACCAAATGCCCTGGAGAAAAGATAGGCCGTGCAGCAGGCCCTCAGGCTAACAGATCCAGGCATTGGCAGAACTAGCAGGAGAATGAATTCCAAATCAAAGGAGCCCTTATGCAGAACATTCTGCCAGCAGCGCTCTCCCTCTCACAAGGAGGGAGCTTCTCTATTGATCTCATCTGTGCTGGTACGGCACAGGGAAAGAGATAGTCAATCTAGTAACCAGGGCTCAGATCCTCTACGGTATTGAGGCACCTACATACCTTTAAGAATTTGGGCCTGGATCCTGTGCCATTTAGGGCTCCTTAGGAAAGCAGCAGCAGCACCAAGCATCAGTTCCTGAGTGGCCTTGACATGTAGCCTCACACACGGTGCATTACAGCAATCCAACCTGGAGGGGACAATGGCAGGGTTAACTGTACCACGTTCCCAAAGACAAAAGATCACACACTCTTGCCAGGTGCAAAGGAAAGACATCTCTCATGGGCACAGTTGCCCTGTATGCGCATGCAAGGAGCAGCCCAGAATGTAACATTTGGAAGTCACGTCTATCTGCGTTACCAGTGGCAGTTGTACTCTCTCACTCAGGCTGGTAGCTATAAATCCCATTGATTTTTCCAGCTGCTGCTGCCTTCAAACCAGCAATATTATCTCTGCCCTGTCTGAATGGAGTCACTGATCCAGTGGTGAGATGTGTGAGATTTCACATCACGCCATTGATGACAGTTTGGTGAGCAATTTGGTAGAGATGTTCTAGTGCTCATTTTGCCCCTGATCTCAGTTTCTCCACCATAAAATAGGTACAATAATTCACAGGGGAGGGTTGAGGGTTAAGGCCCCAATTCAGGAAGTCCTTTAAGCACACAGCCAATTTAAAAACTGTGTGTCGTCTCACTCATGTCAGTGGGCTTGCTCATGAGCTTAAATTTATGCACATGCTTAAGTACCATGCTGAATTAGGGCCTATATGAATTACTCTTTCAGAGGAATGTAAGTGCCATGTAGAAATATTGGCCTAAATTCTGCACCAGTGCAGTCAATGGGGGGTGGCAATCGTGTAAATATGAGCATAATTTGGCCCAGAATCTGATGCAATTTGGAGTTCTCATGAGGTTTTGTACTAAGTCTCCTAACTCTTTGTCATAACATCTATGATAACTTTGAATGGTGTCACTACTGTAGACATTTGTCGGCATTATTTTCCCTAGTGTTTTATTTTTCATAGCAAATGTACCTGGTCAACAAGTATAGGACACTGATCAGTGCTGATCAACCTCAGGTTCTGTCAGAAATCAGGCCCTTCTGAAACAGTGTCATCTTCAGTCAGTATGATTAAATGAAACCTACTTTCCAATAGGCTTAATCTTGTTACTTTGAATGGAGTATTGATTCCAGCTAATTTCATTAGTACATTTCGAGAGGCACGCTGGCTGGCTGTCATTTTGATAAATGGGAATCAGTGCATGACTGAAGGGGGAAAATGACTGATATTCATATCTGAGAAGCACCACCTGTCAATTCACCAAGAGAAATAGCACATCTTCTTAATTGAATAAGCAGGGCTGATTAGATAACATTAATATGGTCTGTGAGTTAGATGAATCATAATCACATTGCACTTTAAAGCAGAGATGGGCCAAATCATTTTAGGAAAATCTGGATACTTCAGTCCCCATTTTCTTGTGAACATTGTAGCTTGTTGGTTTGGCCTCCAGCCATCCACCATTTTGATTTTCAGAAGTACTCTGTACCTGAGAGCCCAATAGCCACTGATCACCTCACACCACCTCACACTCAGTCAAAATGCTGAGATGTGGATAACATATAACTTTGGTTTCAAGAAGCAAATTGTGGATCTGGATCTTGGACATCGAGTATTTGCATCTAGAAGGTTATTTTCCCGTCCATTTAGTGGCTATCTGCAAAATTTGGAGCCAGTTGCAGCTTCAGATTCTGAGCTCCACTGGAGCTCCACTGGAGCTCAGATGGGCCTTTTAGCCTGGGCTCACTTCTCTTATTACAACAGCTACCTGCTGAAGTTAGTACTACTGGAGATCGTCCACGCACATGGCATTCCCACGGCACTGGATTCGATTACAGTGCGGGGACAAAGAGTGAGTATGTGAATACACAGGAGGCTCAGGCAAGCAGTCCACTTTTAAATCCTGTTCCTATCAAATCACCTATTGCCCTCTAAGCTTTATCATTATAACATACTCCCAAATTATTAGTTTTTCCCTTTTCCCAGTTAATTACTGCTTTGTTTCAATAGTAGACTATAAAATGGATGAGACACCACAAAATTTCTCTTGCATTTACAGAGTGATAATATATTACGGTATTTAAATCAGAAGTTACATAGTCTTTTCTCATTCAAAGAATAGCCTCCGCTCATTTTATGTATCATGGACTTACAGTATAAAGATCTCTCTCTATCTGGTTTGCTGATAATGATAGTTTGAAAGATATTAAAAGAGCTGATCTGCAAATACTAGGTTTTTATTAGACAACTGCCCTATAATTAGAATATTTTTGAAATAAAATGAAAGAGAAAGGAGCTTATCAAGTATTTTTAACCAGAGCCCAGTTTCATCAAAAGATTTGTCATTCTGGGTTATAGAATTATTCTATTGTCTAGTTGGATGAGTGACTCTGAAATATTAAACATAATCAGATCCTTCTTCGGGGATATGGAAATGAGAGTAAAAAAAACTAGCATGTATGGATTATAAATCTGCCATCTATAGTTCTGAGCATGTAGCAAATTGCAGCACATCTAGATGCAAAAATTTGTTTACAAAATGTGACCTTGATGATTCCTAGGATGTGTCTCAGATGCACTGTACCCGGTAATAATATCTGGTGTTCTATTACAGTGTCTTTTTTCAAACCCATTTACAGTACTGCAGTTCCCTTCTGAAGTATCCATCTCATTCCTCATTAAAACATGGTCTTATCTTCACAAGTTCAAAGGAATGAATCCTTCATTCTTTTTTTCTCCTGCTCTGCGTTTTTCTTAATGCACAGCAGAAACCTTAACAAGATCTTATTTAGTTTTGGGAAACCAAATGGAAAGAATATAATCCTTTCAACTTGACTGATCTCAGTCACAGAGAACAGGCAGTTTTGTGCAGCTGTTAAACATGAGGCTATTTAACGTGCAGTGTCCATGATGCAGGTGAAGGGGGGCTATTAGATACATGTCCTGCAAAAGGATTTGGCCGCCCCAACATGAAAAACTTTCCTTGCCATCCAAAATTCACCTTCTTTCTATATGAATCCTAAAGTACAATGAATTGCTCTTCTCCTCCAGTAATAACAGAAGTTGTTTCTTTGGTCCTTTCTTCTCTGTAGAAGAGAATGCATTGACAAAAAGGATTTCTGTTTGTTTTTACAGCCTATCACTTTAACCGTATGCAGGATGGCTCATTAGAATCCGGACTTCAAGTCGAATGGAATTTATGAACTTTAAGATGAGGCAGGTAGCTATTTAGCCATTCCAGAAATGGGCAAATGGAAGCACAGACATCTTGTTTCAGGAAAGCTCTGAAACACAGACTTAAAGCACAGCACATGCTGAAGTCATATGGATGTAAGCATGTGCTTAAGTACTTTCCTAAATAGCAAGTTATTCTTTTATCTGCAGGCACACAGCAAGTCAACAGGAAAACTAAGACTAGAAACCTGGAGGTTTGGGTCCTACACTTGATGATCACCATCTGGCCCCACTCCTGATTCAATCTCTTATTATACATGACACTTCTGGCAAGTGAGAGTTGGGCCCGCTAGGATAATCTAGTCTGACCTCCCACATAACACAAGCCAGAGAATGTCCCCCACTCTTTGCTTTGATTGGATACTGGAAAGAAACATACTGCCAGTCGGTCATTTCTCGTTCGAAGGAAGGGCTTGCTGAGCTCCCCAGGAAGAACTGTAATGTTTCTGTTTTGGCCCATATGTTGTATTGGCAATGTAAAATCCAAATGTAATAAATGTCATAATCACATCACCATAGCAACATGTTTTTTATGTTGTCTGTTGGTTTTAAAATGTTACAGTTGTAAATATTAACGTCCAAATTTGAGCACCGCATTTGCTCAAGATGCCACTTTTACTCACTATGGAAAGCACCCCCAGAGAGTGTCACACCTTTGGGGCTACAGGATCTTCAAGGATCCAGGAAGTGACTTATGAACCTACATTTTATACAGCGAACTCAGAGGATTTCCATGAAGCCACTAGACTGACTTAAAGTGGTACTGAAATCATACCCCTAATTTGGCACACAGTCTGTCAATAGGGGGAGGCAGGATGGTTTTGTAGTCAAGGCTGGACTAGCACTCATGGGATCCAAGTTCAATTCTTGGTTCTGGCACAGACTTCTGATGGGAACTTGGACTAGTCACTTAATTTCTCTGGTTCTGATTCAATGTTCATTGAGGTTTATGAAAAGATTCTTATTGTCTTAAATAGGTGTTGGATCAGGCCCTCTGCCTTTCTTGGCCATTTAGATCATCATAGGCTATTTTTGGCAGGCACTTATAGGTGTTCTTATGATACAAGTATTTACTACTAATAATGTAGGTTTGAGAACATTCGTCAAATGTGGTACCCATCATCATTACAAATACTGCAGCATTTATCACTCTACCGGTGAGTTTATGTTTTATTCACAATACAAGCTTTAATAGACAGAATGCCCATCCTTGGACTTGATAGTGACTGCCTTCCTCAGATCATTTATTATGTCAACTTTTAGGTGTTCACCCGGTGCTCTAATAGCAAGTAAAGGTGCTCACCACCATTCATGAGGTACTGGGCATCTTGCAGGAAAGGGAATTTAGGTTTGGATAGGCTTTTGTCAGCTCTTGTCAATTGACCATTGTCAGTATAGACACACACACACGCACACACACAAATTTGGATTGACTTGCACTCAAAGCCTCCTTTTTGCCACTCCTTAGTCTCATCCTCCCTCCTGATCCTATCCAAACACTCATCATTTTTATTTTTCAGGAGAAAAAGAAAGTTCAAAAATGCTCTCGGTCAGTAGGTGTCACTTGCATGCAAAGTAAGCACCAGACCATCATCCTGCAGCCTAGACCCAATGCTCGCTATTCTAATGAACAAATTAGTATGTTCTTTCCTCGCTAACGCCTCCTTCACAGCCACTCATTAATACAGATAGAGATGTCAAAAATGACTCTTTGAATTAACTTTTTCTTTCCTAGGCAAGTTGTACTACTACTAACAAAGCACAAAATAGTTGCCAGTTGAATTTGGTTTCTTTCTAGCTTATTTATTAGCTGACATGTTGGGACTGCATACCTACTTCAAAAGAATCTATTTTCTCCTCAGTGCAGTCTAAATGCTTTGGATAATATCATGGGGCTGTATTTGTCATCAGCTAGATAATCCTGCAGAAACTATAGAAGTAAATTCCCTGGCCTTCTGTAATAGGCAGCACTGCAGTGGCTAGTGATCAAGAAACAGAAATACAGAAGAAGAAAAGCATAACAGATGCAGAGAAAATGAAGTAAACTCAGACCTTTACAGATAGAGAGAGAGAATGATAATATTACATGAATGAGGATGGAAAAAAGAGAATGAAATACAAAACACTGAGCTGCAGAAAAAAGAAAATAAAAGAAGTGACTAGAGGAAAGGATAAAGGAAAACTGAGTGAGAGAAGTAGGTTAGACAGACAAAACAAAGAACACAAGTGACAAAGTACCAGAGGTAAGAGGAGAATTAAGGGGCTGGATCAGTGTAAAGTATCTTTATTTTTATATGAAAGCCCACTATTCAATTTTGCATTAATAATAAGATTAAAGAGATTTCTTTCAATCTTTGTATGTTTACAGATACATTTCTCATTATTGTCTATTGCTATAGGTTTTGATTTCTCTAAAAAGTGATCAGAACAAGGGAAGATTCCAGCACGGGATTAAATCTGGGAACTAAGGTCTGCAGTAGGCCCTCAGATAACATTGACAAACAAGGTATAAGGGCATTTCAGGATCCTTCCATTGATGTTTGAGTCAGGTCCTAAATGCCTAGATGGAAGAGGAACTCTCTTCCAATACAAGTGCATACAATGGGTCCAAATCCTGCTCCCACTAAAGTCAAAGGAAATTTTTCCATTGGCTTAAATGGGAGCAGAATCTGACTCATATCTGGTTAAGGATGCTGTGAGGACAAGTATCAGTTTGTTGGTTAGAGTATCTTTGGCTGGAGGTGCAGTCATAGGATTGACATAACCTAACCAGGCCCATGTTTTCAAACTTGTGTGTCTAAAGTTAAGCACCTAAATACAGAACAGGCTGATAGTCAGAGGTGCTGATCGCCCATGACTCCAAATGAAGACAGCGGAAGCTATAGACCCTCAGCACCACTGAAAGTGTCAGACCCCGAGGCATGATAGCTGTGGGTTAAGTCTGTAATGTCCCAAGGTAAGAACGTGTGTGAAGGAGACTACACTATCAAAGGCAAAGTTCAACTGGGATTCCCTCTGCTGCGTGACTCACAGCATCACCTGCTCCAATTCATTTCCCGAGGCTTGCCTGGAAAGGTAAAGTTATCTCACCAAATTCTATCAAGTACGAAGAAAGTACCACCTCCCAAGCTCCCACATGGCAAATATACACACTGCAAAGGCAGCCTCAGTTTACCACTGTCTTCTATCAAAGAACAGGGCACGGCTGCCCCATGCTATTACTAGGGGTAAGGGTAATCGGAGCAGCTCAGACATTGCTATGTCAGGGAGTATGTGCAGAGCCCTCCAGACTCCTAGGCCATGCCTCATTAGGTGCTGGGTGGCTCTTGCTGGGACAGCCTGTGCAATGGCATCTCTATGGTGCTCTAAAAGGGCCAGAATCAGGCTGGCTAACTTCACCCCACATTCCTACCGCTGGCTGTGCGCTTGTGGCATGCGCCTGTACACACCAACAGCCAGAAACGGGCCGACAGTTTAAGTGATAGCAGCATTTGGGGAAACTTACCTTCCATGAGACTCGCTTTACAATGCGAAAGAGGCTTTTGCTTCTCAAACCCACATATTCCATTGCTAGTCTCTTCATTCATTTCGGTCCGTTTCTGGGTCACTACTCAAGTCAAATATAGTTTATAGCGCGATGCGAGGAAGTCAGTACGGCTCAGCAAGAAGAGCGCTGTTTTCTGAACGAGGGTGCAGTGCCTAGGCGCCACTCAATAGCGTGCCATGCAATGGGCTGGACTGCTGTCATTTTGGGTGGGTTTGCTATCCATCTTTCTGAAATGCCACTCTGATCTTGCTTGGTATTAAACAACAAGCCGGGAGATGAAAGGGCCGTGAGTTCGGATACTTATTTTAAAGCTTCCCTCTGAACTTGCCTAGGCAGTAAATTAGTTACGTTCCTTGTCTAAGTAATAATGCTCCAGTCTATGACCATCACGGGGTTCAGACAGTCGTAAGGTCTCTCCAGATGCGATGTATAGTAAAGAAAAAAGAAAAAAGGAGGGGACTGTAATTGATTACACAGAGGATTTTCTTTTAGGCTGCCCTAAAATACAAACCGGAAGCTGCAAAACTCAATGATCTTGGGGGGGTGGGGGGTTAAGTTAGACAATGAGGCACAGTGGACAGTGCAGGTCAAGGAATTGTTTAATCTCCCAGATGCATTGTTAAGCCACTCGGGATACACCTAACACACCAGCATGATCCTGCAGCAGCAAATCTCAGAGGCTGGGTCGATAGACTCAGGCTCATGCTATAGCACTAAACATAGCCGTGTAGACATTTGGAATCGGGCTCTGAAGCCTAGGAAAGGGGGTGGGCTTCAGCGCCCGACCTCCAGCCCGAGCCCAGCCATTTACACAGCTATTTGTAGTGCCATAGAGTGAGCCTTGTGAACCTGAGTCTATAGACCCAGCCTCTGAGATTCGCTGCTGTGGGATCCTGCTTGCCATGTAGACATACTCTCAAAGAGTTGAAGAATCCACTAGGAATGCATAGGCCGGTGTTCGCTGCCATTAGGGGTTTCATTTCAGAAAAATCCTGAATTGTGGCAGCCTAGGGAACATTGAATGTGATTATCTCCTGCCAAGTGTGGAGGAGGGGCAAAACGTGGACTACATAATGGAGAGAGACAGACCTATGAAAAGTCATGGGGGTTGGCAATGGAAACGGAAGGGGGAAAAGGATGACTCAGAACACTTAGAAAGATGAGTCAGTCATGGTAAAACTCCCGTTCTCTTTCTGGCACAATGACTATTTAAGTATTTATCCACAGTGGGATGGTCATTGGGCACAGGCAGGGAGAAAGACTCTGTAGTCCAGCGGTGAGGGTACCCATGTGGGAGATCCTGGGTCCAGTGCCTCTGCTCTGATCACTCATTATTTACCTGTAGCAGAACAGCTTCAACAGGAGACTGAAGGAGCCCCACCTCAGAATATCCCATAGTTCAGTGGTTACAGTGCTGTCCTGAAATGTAGGAGACGCCCATTCAAATCCTTTCCCCCTGCCTGCTGGCTGAGAGGGTGCGTCTCTGGGATGACCAGACAGCAAGTATGAAAAAGCGGGACGAGGGTGAGGGGGCAATAGGCACCTATATAACACTAAGCCCCAAATATCGGGTTACCCTATGTGTCTCTAACATCCCAGGTGAGTTCTCTAACCATGGGGCTAAAAGTTAGATGATGGGCATCACCACCACCACCTTCTCTTCCTCTTTTTCCCACAAGACAGTGCTTGGCTTCAGGGGATAGCAATCCATCAATGGGAACTAAGCAGAGAAAGATGCCTCACTACAGCTGGGACTTTAGGGTGGCCAAACTCCAGGAGAAAGGCAGAGCTTAGTACACCTCCCTAGTCAGCATCTTCCAGTGGCTTCCTGCCTACTGTGGATGGCATTCTAAGGAGCCTCTCCCCTCGTCATTGGGTAGGAAGCCTAGGCACCTCACTCAAGCTTTGTGGATCAGAGTGTTGTTCCTGTGATTTCCTAGGCACCCAGAAGTTAGGCGGTGTGATGCTCAGCCCTGGGGCCTTCCAGCACCAAATAGAGCAACACTGAAATACCTTCAGGAATCTGGGCCTCAGGCACTCTGCACCTCAGCTCCCCCCCTCTATAAAATGGTGCTCATAGCACTGCCCTACCTCAGAGAGTGTTGTGAGGATAAATGCATTAAAGATTGTGAGGTGCTCAGCTCTGTGGTGGTAAATCCCTAAGACAGTTAGAAGCATGTTGTGTGCATGCAAATTGTACACTTATGTTTCCCTTAAACAAGACTCTGAGATGATTGGGGTTACCCGCTGGTAGCAAAGACAAGCTACAAAAGGACACGTTCCTTATCTTTACTGACTGAAAAGATTTTGTGGCTCCCTATTAACTCCTGTCTTCTATCAATCATTTTGGGGATGGGGGTGGGAGGGGAAGTGAAAAGACAAGAGACCTGAGTTGGTTTCACTCCAATGGTTTCACTCCACTTCTTTACACCAGTAGATTAGCACGGGCAGAGACTCTGAGAACTCTACTGTGTGCCTAATTTCTCCTTCACTCAAGTCCCTACTCCCAACTAAGTGTTTAAAACTGAATTTGAGGCAGGTGCGGCAGTGTTCTACACAGACAAGCGGAGAGCCATTTTTAAAAAAAAAGGCATTAAAAATTTATTTTTTTATTACGATGCTGCCGAGCACTCCTTGGAAGCTAACACCTCACTGTTAATAAAACAGGAGCTGGCTTCTGATGATTTGCTGATGGCAATGTTTTAAAGAAATCTCTAATACCGCATTCTGAATAATTCTCATTGATTTGGCTCTATACGACTGGAAATTCATGCATGTTTAATCCTCAGCTTCTTCCTTAAGAGACTGCGTCTCTCCAGATGTTTGATTTCCCTTCTCTTTTAGAAGTTTTCATGCACAGCGATTGTTTTTTTTGTCCTGGATTGTCAATAGCAGCTGGTGATGATTATGCTACACATTGAATCATGAATTGCACTTCTGGCTTCAGTAACAATCTAATGATGTTCTATTGACAGATGTGTTGCATTATTTTACATGAGACAGCATGTGCTTCTAAATGTACTGCTGAATAGAAACTACTCGCTGCAAAATGTGAACGAGTGTCCTGCAATTTAGCCCTTATTCAGTGTGATAGCTGGTCATACTCTATAAAGAGAACAGTTCAGGTGATAAATTTCACTGGAGCAATGAAAAACACATCTGTGACCTATCTGCTATTTTCCTGAACAATTTCAATTTTTCATCTGAGGCAATAGAGCAGTTCTAATAAAAAAAAATAATAAAAATATAAGTAAGGTTGTACATTTTTTTTCCTCATTAGAAAAATCTTGATTCTCCCACCTCTCACACTCCTTTTGTGCTTGAAAATAGCTCAATCATTTTTGGTTAAACTTTCACACACACACACACACACACACACACACACACACACACAGCTCCCTGACTAACTTTTTCATCTAAGAAGGTAAAACTCTCAAACAACAGAAAATGACTTGCAGTAATGGAAATGCTTAGGCTACCGTAGTGATAGACCATCGCTATTCTGGCCACCTATATTATTGTATTGATATGACTAAACAATACATTTCCTGATTGCAAGCAAATAAGCCAACTGTTACACTTATGTCATCGGACATGTATTTTACTAGAGTACGTGATACAGATCTGTGAAATATGGCTTATAACAGCTATGCACAAGTATTTTTACAGGTTGAGATTTTAAGAGCTAGTCAGGAGATTTGAAAACCCCACCCAGTGTGACAAAGTACTTCCGTGATTTAGAAACACAAGTCCAATTGAAAGTCAATGGAATTTGTGCTTCCAAGTCATTTAGGAGCATTTGAAAATCCCATCCACAATTCTCCATGTAACAGATAGCACTTCTATGCCTAAATCCCCTAGTAGCTTTTGGAAATCTCAGCCACATCTCCTAAGAGTAAGTCCAATGCTGTGAGATGCCGAGCACTGTTGGCCTCTATGAGAGTTCAGGGTGCTTATAATCTTGCAGGATCAGACTATACCGTGTCACTTATGAGAAGTAAGTAAGTAAGTAAGTAAGTGACAGTCCCCCTCCCCCACCCCCAATTTTCTCCATGCTATTCTATAGGGGACAGATGTTTGTAATGGTGCCCACTGTGCCCTTCCAGTATCAATAATCCAACAGAGGGCATGTAAGGACTATAGCTTGCAATCACTAGTTTGGTTCTCCTCAGCCTATGCACCAATGGTAAAAAGGGGAATATTGAATTTTAAACACGATGGCCACTCATTTTGAAAATGTATGTAAATTAGTAACATTACCCAGTGAGTAGTTCCATGAGATTGTTCACATCACTAAGGGTCTGTGGAATTGGGTGGCTAAGGGCTTGTCTATACAGGGGAATTGACCAAAGTAGCTCCCCTCACGTACACTATTCTGGAACAAGAAGAGAATTCTGTTCCTTAATGAATACTCCTTTGGAAGCACTAATTATTCTAGAATAAAATAACTTTTACAGGAAATCACAAGGAACTTCCCATCAGTTTCCCCATGTAGGTAAGCCATAAGCAGCTATTGCTTAATTGGTCAATAAATGGTTTGTTTATAATCTATTTCAAAAAGCAACGCAAAGAACTCACGTGCTTATCACCTGATTGTGTTAAAATTAATCAGTGGGAAACTGGTTGATTCCCTAAGGTACATCCTGGAGTAATACAACAAACACAAACACAATCATACTGACAGTCATTGGTAAAAGGCTAATCCATCCCTCAGTGCTCCTTAATTAGCAACTATAGGAGACCCTCTTAATTGGCATCTGATAGTTGATTAGAACAGACAAATTAACTGTCACTCAACCTTTGATTGGCAATCAACTTTGTTTCCTATTAACTCCAACAGACCCTCTGAAGCTCATGTCTGAAGACCAGGCTAAATTACCAGCTGCTTGTCTCCGTGTAGTTGGGCACCCTAAAGAATTTTATCATGATTTTAGTGCTGATGTTGCATTGCAATGCTGCATATGCTCTACTGATTGCTCAATATGGTTTATATTAATACAAGTAGTAGGCTGTCACTGTTCAGAGAGTAGGTAGTTACAAGGAGTGCACTGGTTATTTTATAAGGGGAATCATTTATTATTGAACAAGAGTGTTCAACAAGCGCTATAAAATCAATGTATAATTTTTTTGCACTTTATTTGGGCTGAAAAATGATTTTGCTTGGCATTGTTTTCTGAGGAGAACTCTTAGAAAAAAATGCTGGGGGGGGGAGCGAGGGAGAGAAAGCTTTTAGAATTGTAGTTTGTTGAGCAATCCACTCTGGAAACCAAGATTAAAGATGACAGTTGGTAGATGCTTATGTCATGGTTAAGTTGCTTTACGGACACAAAGCCAGTGTAGGGTCAGGCATTCCGGCCCGAGAGAAAAGCATCAAAAGGTTAATGAAGAAATGTGCTTGGATGGGGGTCTAAGCCGACCACGAATATGTTTAGATTGAAAATTAGAAAAAAGGTTTCTAACCATCAGAGGAGCGAGATTCTGGAGCAGCCACCCAATAGGAGCAGTGGGGACAAAGAGCCTAACTCATTTTAAGATGAAGCTTGATCAGGTTACAAATGAGATTATATAACAGGGTTGCCTGCAATGTCAAGGGACCCAGGAGGTCCCTTCCAGTCCTGTCTCTAAAGCTCTGTGTTTTTCACCAATGCAAAATAATACAACGAAAAACTATTAACAGAAAATAAAACGAAAAATCTCACCCCACATGACACTGGGGGGGTGGCTGAGCCAAACCTGAATGGTGCTGCGATCCCATGCACCAGGGTCACAATGCCTGGAATGGGGAGCTGGTCCAGCTCTGTGGAACAAGGACAAGAGCGACTACTGCAGAGGAAGGGTGGAGCAGGCTTGCACCCCTCCCATTTCAGGTGCAGGACCCAACCCACCCCCCAGGCCAGCTACATAAGGGGGAGGGCTTGATGGGGTTGCCTACAATAGCATATAGCCCATCCATGACTGCTATTAGCAAATATCTCCAACAGCTGGAGATGGGACACTAGAGGGGGAGTTACTACAGAGAATTCTTTCCCAGGTGTCTGGCTAGTGGGTCTCACGCACATGCTCTAACTGATTCTGGAAGGAATTCCCCCCCTGCCCCGGGGCAGATCCTCAGAGATCATGTGGGCTTTTTCCACCTTCCTCTGCAGTACGTGGCACAGGTCTCTGGTTGGCTTGAACAAGAGTAACTGGTGAATTCTCTGTAACTGGAAATCTTTAAATCAAGGTTTGTGGACTTCAGTAACTCAGCCAGAGGCTGTGGGCCTGTTATAGGAGCAGGTGGGTGAGATTCTGTAACCTACAATGTACAGGTGGTCAACTAGATGATCATGACAGTCCCTTCTGGCCTTAAAGTCTAAGAGACTCAGTGGCCTTGTTCTGATGTGGGTTTAAAGGTATGACAACAGTTCATGTTAGGTAACTTGTTCTGACTAGTGTCTACAGCTGTAGTTATGACAAGGTAAACTGTACTTCAGCATGTGCTCAGCTGGTCAAGTTAAAACCGAGACTTCCTGTTTTAGGTGGCTTTTTTTCAGGATGGCGCGTGCCCTGCACTGCTCTGGCTTTGGTTCTGTAAAACAACCTGAGCATCTACAAACTGTCATCTTTGCTCTTGGTTTCCCGAGTATCATGCTGATCGAAACACAATTTCGACTTCCCCAAGTCCCAGGCTTTAACTCAACCAATGGAGCACCCACACTAAAGTTGCTTTGTCTTGACTAGAGTTGATAAAGGTGTTAGTTAGCGCACGCTAGTTAACGCCACAACTTTAACTCCTGTATCACAGAGCTCCTACCGGTGCCCACAGAGCGCTGAATCAATCAGCCTGAATAAAATCAAAACCAACTTGAACCTTCACCTGACTCTTGACCCTAAGCTTTTTGGATGTAAGGAAAAAAATGCTGTTGATTTTACTGTCCATTTCCATGTATCCCTCCCTGTACCTTCAGATTCCACCCAAAAGCAGAAGTACCCCAACATATTTCCAGCTCAGCAGGAAGTACAAGAAATCTTGCTAGATTGCCCATTCTGGTGTGATTAACAGACCCAGGAGTTCCAAAGAGGTAACCTGAATCTCTATAGAACAGAATCTCTAGACCTTGTGTCTGTGTCTGATTTGGTGCTGAGCATGTTCATATAATCAACAGATCACCAGACTTTTATATTTGAAGATAGAAACAATTGATCCATTGTCCATTCTCTTTGTCATTTCCTCTGTATTGAATTTTACAAGCAAATTGTTGTCTCTCTCAAAGAAGATACTTTAGAATTCTCATGCCCCGCCTGATGCACAGAACTCCTCAAGCATTCACACAACTTTCCTCCTCCCCCAACACACACACTCATGCATTATTCAAGGGTACTGTAAATTATCAAAAGGTTAAAAGCAATGCACGTCTCCACATAGAAAAGAGACAATGTTATATTGTCAGGACCCAGAAACATTCTTGTTGGTTACAGGCTAAAGAGCAAGCATAAGCATTAGTTTAGAATTCATTGGGAGTAAGTGAAACAGCCTAGTGTTCACAACCAGTGGTTTTCAAGGATTTGCAATTCATCTCTTAAAACATGTTCCTCAAGGTACATTACCTTGGGCTAACAGAGTTTGCTAATAGGTACGGAACTTAAAGTACAGAGCAGCTCAACTACAGCAATTGTTTTAATCCAGCTGATAACTATAGGGGATTTACTCCACACTCAGGATGCTTGGTAGGGGATTGAGCACGTATACAGAGAGTCTGGTATTTGTAAGATGTGTAGTGTGTAGAATTCTATTGGCCTGAAGCACACTTTGTACTTATGTACCATTATGAGAGTTATGCTTTGCACACCCCATGGGGCAGAGGAGTAAGCATCATTCATCCCATGAGACTCAGAGAGACTCTGTGAGACTTTCCCAAGTTCACACTCCAAGCCAGTGTAAGAACCAGGATCAAAACCCAGAGCTCCCAGTCCCATTCTAATCCACGCGGCTGTTTCTCAACCTTTCCCAACTGGCAACCCCTTATGCAAAGCCAAAATATTCATAACCCCATTAAATGTACCACTTGTAACAACGATAAACCCATATAATTTGTGTGTATGTTTCGAGAGATTGACAGAAAATGCTTGACTTTGAAGGTTAAGCGTGTTGGGAGTGGGGGGGAGGGGGAGTAAGATTCTTTGCTTTATCCTGTAATAATTTTCAATGCCTCAGAAACCCTGATTGCCTTTTGGGGGAACCCCCCCTGGAGGTCAGGCCCCATTGGCTGAGAAATACTGTACTAGGCCAACAGAGGACATGAGACAGGATAAAACTCAGTTTCCACACATCAGTTATTATCCCCATTTAACTTTGAAGCGAGAAAAATTAAAACACTTCATTTCATGCTGTTTGCAAAACAACTAATAAACTCTTTGAATTTTACAATAGTCAAATCATTTAAGGCAAGTGTCGAACTGGGTTGTAACATCAGCTTCCCAACTGGCTACATTTTAGATGATGATGGAAAATAATGCAGCTCTTCCGCTTGTATAAAGGCAGAACTATATTTTAACACTCATTCCACTTCAGCTGATCAGAAGCAATTAGTTTTGTCACTGTGTTGGACAGAAGGGATCTCTTCTGGTTTAGTGGCCACGGATGTCAGATAAAGTGGTCAAACTGCTTGGAAGTTAATAATCTAGAACTGCAGAGAAATCTACTTCAACTGAAGTTTGGTTGGTGGAGGAAAAGATCTAGATGTGGCAACAAACAATATTTTTGTACAAAAATGTAAGTTTTGCAGATCATTTATCACCCAGGAGAAGTGGCTGCCGAGGAAAGGCTGAGATTTCTTATGAAGAATTAGCACAATAGGACCATTTATTTCCTCCTGCATAGCAGAATAGAAACAATTGTTGGAATAGTGTCAGTGCCTGATATTTTGACTGCCCTATGTGGCATGCAATTTCCCAGAATCTCTATAAACACACACACAAAAGGCTTGTGAGTGGTAACGGATGGGAGGTCTGGAAGTTGATATTGATTTGGATAAGCCCAACAGCTTTTTCCCCCCTTCTCCATCCCTGAGAGTCCCCCCTACTTTTTGTTGTAACGTCTGGCAGTCTCTGAGCAAGTTCCAACATGCTGTTCAAGTCAAACCTAGCATGCCTCTAGGCTTCTCTGATGGGAAGTATCTTAAATGGATTATATTCCTCGGGAAAGAATCTAACAAGCGTTCAAAAGAGTTTGATGCACCAATAGTAGGGATTGCGAAAAGTACAAAGGCCTTCTGGAGGGTCAGGAAGAAAGGTTGGGTTCGCAGAGGGGGCAGGGGCAGGGCAGACTCTCTTATTTTAAGCAGCAGCTTTAACTTCCTTGCTCAGAACCATAGCAGACTATATATCTGCTGCCTGGGAAAGGGCCCTTAGCACAGGAAGGTGGATTGGGCATTGGTCTTTGTCAACAGGAATCAGGAGAATCCATGGGGAGGGGAGTGCATCGTGGGAGTCCCTGGGAGACAGTTCGGCCAATGAGCCCAGCCCATAGAGGAGGATGAGTATGAGTCAACTGAACTACATCTCCCATGAGGCACTGTGGCAGCATATTCATATACAATATTTTCATTTTCAGGCACTCATTTTCTTCTATGGGGAAAAATATATCAACGTTTTCCCACAGAAAGCAAACACTTCGTGAAAGCGTTCATGTTATCGAGTATCTCAATATTATGTCAAGAAACAGTTTTGATAATGAATGGGGAAAACCAAATATTTCCCACAGCTGATGATCTAGAGCTAACGTGTAGTTGGTCGCTCTTGCGATTATTGCAATTCAGGACACCTGGGAAGGACGCCGCACACCTGAAAAAGCTCCGTTTGACATGGAGTGCAGCGAGCCTGTCTGCTGAACAGCACGTGTTTTTCCCTGTGAGCACATCCAGCCAGCGTGCTGCTCTCTGTACGGCTTCACTGAATACAGAGTCCAGTGTAATTGTAATCCTCACCACTCAATGTGGCGCTCTGTCTTACTCTTCTGGAGGCTGGGCCACTGATAAAGGCTGATCACCTAGTACAACCTTTGCTTGCCGAGGTGTGACTTTTACATCAGGCAGTAGAGGTTCATGCTTTATAGATGTGGAGATCTCAACTCTGACCCCTGCTGCTGAAGACTTACCCAGGGGTGCTGCATTAGACAAAGCCTCTCTCTTCCATGGATCTGGACCAAACTAGCTGAGACATTTGCTTCTCCCCTCCACGATCTCTGTGTAACACCAGAACAAGAGAACCGTCAACCTTTAAGGGGAGGTTTATATGTTCAGGAGATGGGATTATTTCATCAACTGGGCCACAGCCCAGACAGCTACCATTCCTGCAAGACCCTGGGCCTCACCAGATCCAAGTGTAAAAGTCATTTCCCCAACATGGCTTTCCCGCCATCATGGCGTATGACATGAGAATGAAACATTACAATTAAACAAACCATTCTTCAAAGCCGGGGCTGTGGGAGCGCTCGGAAACAGACACAGATAATGCTATTTCATTGGTTCACATTTGTAAGGCTCTCAGATGACTACATTGAGGGTGGAGGATACCTATATGCATAGCTAGAACCATGTGCAATTTATACATGTATTCAGCACACAGGTAACTGTACTAGGAACCTGCCAAATCAATGTTTATCAATACTGTATCTGTAATAAGACTGATTAATCAACTTTTACGTACAATGATCCTTAGCAAAGGTCTCTCAAAGGCTGTGTAGCTGCTCAGAATGCTTCTAAGCTGAAGACTTTGGTGAAGTTCTGAGGGACCACAGTAGGCCAATGATGACCTCATTAGAAATTCACAGCTTCAAATTTTACTTTCTTTGCCTCCATACATTCAATTTTTTCCCTTTTTCGGGGTGGGACTGGAGGAGAGGAGAGGAAAATAGGATTTGGATGGGTATGTACAGTAGGTCCCAATCTGACCCTAGAAGAGTAATCATGGGATTGATGCAAACAGAATTTACCCTTTATATTTTTGGTGTCTTGTATTTGTATTAGTGTTTATGTTTTCCACAGGCTTTTAAAATGCCTCAGGGAACCATTTATGAGGTCAAAATGACCCAAGATCTTGCCTTCTCATGATATATCAATATGAATGCGTTGAAGATTAACCATGGGAAGACCAGAAATAATTCCCTAAATAGTCCTTAAGGATCTAAAAATAAAACCCATTGAAAAGACAAATACAAATCGTGGGGTATTATTCAGATAAGACTGACTATTGCTATTTTCTGCTTTAATCAGGTTCCGCAGGGACCAGACTGCACAGCAGTAACATTAATTAACAATAAACAATCACAGCCCTTGCACGGTACTACACAACTTCAAAGCATTATACAAATATTCATTTCTGAATCCACCAGAGACCCTGTGTAGTAGGTGGCATTTGCAATTATTATTAACTCCATCTCTAGATCTAGAACTGGTCAAAAGTCAGAATTTCCATCCCATGCGAAACACCAATATTTCTTCCCTCCCCCCAACCAAAACCTAAAAATAAACAAATTAAACCATTTTAAAATTGAAATTTCCTGCGAAATGAAACTTTTGAACAAATTTTATTTCAAGTCAACTGAAGTTTGGATGAAATTGAAACATTTTGTTGCAATGTTAAAATTATACAATCAATTTTTTTAGAAGTCATCACATAAAATTTTGAAATTAAAAGTACTTTCTAGATGAAAATTCAAAAACATTCCATTTCAACCTTATCAAAAGGCTTCATATCATTTTTTTCTTCAAAATGAAATTTCATCACAATCACATTCTCATGGAAACTTCTGATTTGGCCAAACTATTTTTCCCCCCCAGTGGAAAAATGTTCAGTACGAAAATGTTTGATTAATTCTACCCATTTCCAAAGGAGCTAGACAACAAAGAGGCTAGGTGGGCTGCCCGAAATCACTCAGTGAATCCATGCCGGAGCTGAGATTAGAACGTAAGAGTGCTTATTCCAAAGACCAGGCTGTAGACCACATCTGGGTGTGAAGGACAATTAATTTAAAGTCCAGTAAAGTGAATTCAAATATCATTCCCCTAGCTTCAGTACCAGAAATGCAAAGTTCAGACAGACTGCAGTAACTAACAATTCTACTCCCGCAGCACAAAGACATGATAATTGTCAATAAATATAATTGTCACAAAAAGAAGTTTAATTGGAGCTATCCAGCTAAACTGAGGGGTTCTTCCTTTCCTAGAAAGAACAGGAGTACTTGTGGCATCTTAGAGACTAACAAATTTATTTGAACATAAGCTTTCGTGGGCTACAGCCCACTTCATTGGATGCATGTAGTGGAAAGTACAGTATATATATACACACACACACACACACACACACACAGAACATGAAACAGTGTGTGTTACCATACACACTATAAGGAGAGTGAACAGTTAAGGTGAGGTATTATCAGCAGGAGAGAAAAAGAACTGTTTGTAGTGGTAATGAAAATGGCCCATTTCCAGCCACTCTCTTTCCTAGGGAATTCCTTTCATCTAAGCCATTTTCCTAGGTATGATTGTTTTGCTGTGATTAGCGTCAGGCGCCATTCAAGTCTCAGATGTAGATTTAAAGTTACTAAACACTACAAAAATTAGCATGTTTTAATTATGCCCCCATCAAGCGCAGCCACAAAGGCTTGAACTCACAGCTCAGCCACCCTCTGCCTCAAGAGTAAACCCCTCAGGCAAAAAGTTTACTTAGTTGAATAACCCTGATTGGTGGGAAACTGGTGTCACAAGAAAAATGAAGAGCCCTGGTACTTCTAGGACATTTGAAACAATCAGAAGAAAGCAATCCGAAGGCATCAGCAGAGCTGCCTGCTCTTAGCCCATTATAAAAAAAAAAAAAAAAACATAAAAGCAAACACCACATGAGCAGAGTAGATAAAGCTTGAGTGGGCAGGATTAATAGAAAACAAAACAGTAATGGAACTAGCCGTCATGTTTTTCTGTTTTGTTTTTGTTTTAAATCTCCCAGCAATTTTCAGTTGAGTCACTGCTTGGAGCAAGTGACCACTTACAAAATCCAAACAAAACACTCCCAGATGACACCTGCTCCACTCTCCTTGAGTAATGAACCTATTTTCGAGTTCTTTGAAGATAAGGCAACTTTTGCCTCTGAGGAATAAAGAAGAGGGGTTTTCTATTATACCTATGGGTCAGCTAGAGAACAAAAGCAGAAAACTGCAGTGCAGCAGTGGCACAACGTTGTGCACGATAAGTTTCACAGATGCCATGCTATAGTCTCTTCTTTTTCAATTAGCGGGATTTCAGGGGCAGCCCCTAGAGACGAGGCAGCTCTCTGATGGGAATTCGTTCATTTTATAGGTAAAAGAGCAGAACACTGGGAGCAGCGTAGGGAGCTGAACCGTGGCAACTGCAGTAAGCGAGTATGTGCATGACTGACAGTATGGGGTACTCAGCAAACCGTTCTTTAAGGTTACTTTAAGCTTTACATCCCTGAGTTTTGCTTTGGGTTCTAAAGAAATTAAAAGTTTCAAAGCCAAACTCAGCTGAAACCTCTGAGCTTTGCATGATTCCAACTCAGACTCAGAAGTTGGACTCTTTCCCCTGTTAACAGACCCACACTCACCACCCTTCATCTCTTCTGAAGCGGAAATGGCAAGGGCCTGAATCCACTTTTCATCTCCAAAGTTTTTGGAGAGGAAATCAGTCTTCCATTTCCTCCCCTACCCTCATCTTCTTCCTCTGGATGGGTCCTTGCAGAGAAAACTACAGTCCTCAGCAGTGGTGGATTAAAGCCAATTGCTGGGGGACCCCTTGATCTGGGTAGCTGGAACTACCCAGATCAAGGGGTTCCAAGTATCCACCACAAAGAGTATGGAAGCAGTGCCCTAATGCACAGGTCTGTCTAAAAAGCAAGTAGAAAACTGTCCAAAGAAACTTTTTTTTCCCCAGTAAGAAAAGGCCTGTATGAGTAAATGGAAATTTACCGGAAAAAATTCCTGCTTTTCCCCCCAGTCCTCAGATTTTCTTTTTCAACAGAAATAAAAAAAAAAATGGAAGAAAAATTTCAATGAAGCAAAAATAAAATAATTTCTATGAAAATTAATTATAAGGGTGAAAAACTATGTTTTCAGACCAGCTCGACTCATGAGCAAAGGAACCATTTGTAACATGGCTCCCTCTGGATCACCGTATGCACAGCGAGCTGAATGCCAATCCACGAGCTCAGCAAAAGGCCCAATGGCATTTCAGATCTGCTGGGCCTCCTCCCATCTGAGAGACCATCCCCAAAATTCAATGGAAAGCAGGGAAGGAACCATTGAGTCACTGCCACCACCAAGAAAGGGGAGAATGTTTGGGACACCCCTCTCTCCTTTCAACCGCCAGGCAAGGAGCAATTTGAGATCATTGCTCACAACATGATTCCCACCCGCCATGCCACTGGCCTGGCAAGTCAAGGCGCCAGTCTTCGGGATGTGAGCTGCAGTAAGAGTAAGTGTGGGAGTCAGCATGGATGTTGGTTTTTCTTACAGAGAGATCTCGAGACTCTGGCTGCAACGGAGCCTTTTCAGTAGGCCTTTATAGGCCCACACAGGAAACCAGACCTTCCTCTTCATGTTGCTCTTTAGGCTTGCAATAGTTAAGGAACCAGCAACTACCTTGCAAGCCTTGCATTGACTCAACCCAATGTCTTCCTGGCTTCACAATATATACAACAAGAGGTGTACAGCCAGGAGGTTTAACAAAGCTTAAGGAACATTATATCATCAAGTCTGACCTCAGGGTGGCCTAGAACTGGACAGCATGGATAGATCAGAAGGGAGATTTGTTCTTCCTTGACTACAAAAGAACAAAGGATCCAGGAATCGGAACAGGGGGAGGAAGTTGAAGACTGAAGCTTCAGGCATTTTTTCCCCCTTTCACCAACATAGAAAGGAATGCATCCAGCAAGGTGGCGATGCCAGAGCTCTGATGTGGTGGGCTAGCAGGGCTGCCAGGGTCAGGGCAACTGATGGGTGCTGGGGGCACAGATAAGCCTTGCGGAGACTATAGACTTAGATTTGAAAAATAGCTAAGCAAGAAAGATTAAGTTTGCCCTCTACCAAAATTTTCCAAGGTTCTCCCAGCTGTAGAGAAATACCATCGTGGCATCATGTAGGCCACATAAATGCATTATTCTGCTCTGTACTATAGGAGTTAGATCAAATTAAGAAAGAGAAAGGGCACCTTTTCGTTTGGCAGGAAGAAGTAAAACTATAACAGAGATTTCCAGGAATAATTGACCAGACAGGGAATATTTGACCTGCAGTGAAAGATATGGACTAGTGCTTGTCAAGAAACTGGTCTTGTCCACACTTAAAAGTTTTGCCTCTTTAACTCTGCTAGCACAGTTCAGCAGGAAGCCACCCTCCCCCCATACACACAGTTATACTGGTACAAAAATGTTTATACCAGTATAATGAAGCAAAATAAGCAACACCAGTATAAAGTTGCTTATCCCAGTATAACTGAATCTATACTAGGGCTTTTACCAGCATTACTATGTCCTTAAAAAAAATATAAACACACCCTTAATGACATAGTTATGCCTGTAAAACATTTTAAGTGAAGAACAAGTCACAGTCACTGCCTTTGAGGGATTCTTATTGTTACAATGTCAATCAGAACCCAAAATATTTTATACGGCTATTTCAAATATTGTCTCTAGAAATGATTGAACTTTTAATTTTGAAATTTTGATGCAATTCAAGAAATTAACCCTCTCTTAATCCTCTCCCTCCCCCCCGCAAAAAAAAAAACCCAGGAAACATTTCCATGATAATTTCACTACATCTCTCTCATTTTGTACACCAAATTCTAGAATCTATTTTTTTAATTCTGACAAAATTTCGAATTGCTTAAAAATGAAAAGCAATTGAAAAAAAATTGTGGTTCCTTCCCTGCTCCCCGTGTCACAACCTGCACAGATTGTCCGGGGTGTGGTTGGGTGTGGTGGTTTTTTTTTTTTATTATTATTATTAAAGGAGGTGGTTGGGATTTTATTTAGGATACTCACTAGACTCACTCCGCTATCAGTGAGCATTCTCAAACATCTGCCCACCAGAAGCAGAGATACAGATGCTTCTGAATGTGGGGGTTAAAGTGTTTTGCCTTTATCTACATGAGGCAATGCTATTACATCACCACTGATATAGACTGACTGTCATACTAAGAAGCATCACCTCCTGGAGGCTGTCTGGTATTTCTGGAAATTAAGTCGTGCCATTAACACTTCCCTCCCATCTTTGATGGAAATGAAAGGAAACGGACCTCAAGAAACCATTCATAAATCAGCCACAGAGGGGTTTAGTGAAGTCTTTGTTCTTCTTAGGAGATCTGGCATAAGCAGAGACAACACTCCCACTCATGCCTTCCAATTAATTTTTTGTACAGTTGCTAGGACTCCTGATGTTTTCATAAAGCTTATAAAACGGAATCCTTCCCTCCCCCTACACACAACAGTGGAATAATCTCTTCAATTAGGGCTAGATTCTGCTACCCTTACTCATGTTGAATAGTCCCATTGACCAACTGAGGAATAAGACATTACTCAACACACAAGCAAGTGTGATGTTTCCAATCCTATTAGATGAATTCAATCATTATGGCTTTCCCGTGATGGATAAATCACAGGATTTGACTGTTACCTACAGCAGAGGAATAAAGACTGTCGTCGGACTCCAACCAGACTGATTACAAGAGAAGTCCCATTAACGTTGAGTTTGGGGTTCGTGCTCCAGCACCTCTCTCTCACACAGATATCGGTCCAAAGTGACAGGTTGACACAGTAGATGGGGACAGATTGCTCAGAGGTAGCAAAGAGGGAAAGAGAACTGAATTCCCTGTCACTCAGCGGGAATTAGTCTAATAAGATGACAAGGAAAAAAAATAACCCCGTGTGTCCTAACAAATGCAGTTAGACTGAACTCCGTAAGGGGAGCATGAACACGAATGCTGACTGTATCCTCAGCTTGTGTGGCAAACACCTACTAACATCTCCTTTTCTAGTGCATGGTTTATACTTTTTAAAGGCATAAGCATCATACCCTCCAAGAGGCATGTACAAGGGTGGCCATCTTGGCCAACACACCAGGAAGTGACCGGGTGACCTCCACAACTGAAAGCGCGAGCCGCTCCAGCGTGGGCTAACGAGCCAGGACTCCCTAGCTGGGGCTGTAACAGATTCGTATTCCCTGCAGATCGGGCACAGAGGGGGATCTGTAACAACTCCTCAGTGGGTTACACATATCAGACAAACACATTCTGAGCTGGTTTTTGAGCAGCACATGAGATCAGATGCAAACAAAGTACAGTCACCCCACTTTAAAATCCCCTCGATTCATATTGCCAGAGTAGTGTGATAGTGGTTAAAGTAGACTGAAAACTAGAGGAGGAGATCTCACTGCCCCAGCCAAGGAAGAGGGGGTGCTATCAGGCTGCATGTCTTTCCCAAGCCAGGGAAGAGGAGGGGAGCTTTCCTCTGTGTTTAGAAAAGGAGCAGGAGCTGTGCTCTTCCTACAACCAATCCCATTTATTTTAAGCTCCGCAGCTGAGTCAACACTGGTCCCGCCCCCTCACGCTGTCAAGTCCCAGCTGTGCATGCACAGCCAGCGGTTTCATCTTTGAATCAGGTCCCCAACAGTAGCAGCTTTACAAAATCACAGATATTGCATCCAAGAGCATAATGCACAGGCAGGGGCGCTGGATCACAGCGATCTGGTGTTCACTAGGTTCTCTGCTAGATGCTGGCAAGGAGACAGACTGAACATCTAGGCCTTTGCACACACTTAAAAGAATGATCTACTGTCCTTTTGCCACTTCCAGCCTTTCTTACCCCTCCTCTCCCCTTCCCTTCCCTCCCAGGGCATGGCAAAGTCCCTAGCAGCCCCAGTTTTTGTTTCCAAAAGGACCTGCCCTGAAAATACAGACACCACCTTATCGTCATCACCACCATCACTACCACCAGCCAGATGGATCAGGCAGAGAGTTGCAGAGGTCTATAGACTAGGGAAATCAAAGCCAATGTGGCTCAGAATGCAGAAGCAAGTAAAAAAGAATCCTTGAGTCGGAGTCAACGTTTCATTACCTGGCAGAACCTCTTCCTACAAGCCACATCCTCAACTCCCATTGAAAGCACCTTGCAGCAATTAGCTTTACTGGCAGGGCCGGCTCTAGGCACCAGCCAAACAAGCGGATGCGTGGGGAGGCACATTTTTAAGGACGGCATGGCCGGCGCCAGAATGCCGCCCCTAAAAATGTGCCCCGGCTGCCCTAGCTCACCTCCGCTGCTGCCGCTCGCGCGCTGCTGCTCCCTCTCCCTCCCAGGCTCTCAAACCTGGGAGGGAGGGGGAGATCCCGAGCGGCCACGGTGCGCGAAACAGCTGATTCGCGCGCCGCTGCTCCCCCTCCCTCCCAGGTTTGAGAGCCTGGGAGGGAGGGGGAGACTCCAAGTGGCTGCGGCGTGCGCGCCGCTTCTCCCCCTCCCTCCCTCCTAAGCTTGAGAGCCTGGGGGGAGGAGGCAGGGCTGGGGATTTGGGGAAGGGGCGGAGTTGAGGCAGGGCCGGGGGTGGGGTAAGAAAAAAACAGGGGGGGGGGGCGCGGCCAAAATTGTTTTTGCTTAGGGCGGCAAAAATCCTAGAGCCAGCCCTGTTTACTGGAGCAGGATTTACCACATGAGCCATAGTCAAGGAATGCCATCTGAAAGGTGTCTCTGGCATTAGTGTCCCCTGCAAGAGAAGGGTGAAGCCGACTAACTGCAAAGTGGAAATGTCAAATTTAGGGGCAGTTTGTAATTTTACACGTGCCCCGAGTTAGAAGTTGCACTTGGCTGTGCCCCTCCAACAGCCTGGGTAAGAGGTTTGACTGCAAGTCACGATCCCTTCCCTGGCTTCCCCCCGGCTCTAGGGTGGGGAGTAACAGTCTTCTATTGGTCTGCACCGACAGCCGATTATATCCTCTTCCATGCAGCTCAGCCGTGCTGGCTGGCGCATTGTGAGGACAGAGCCAAGGCACCCACCCTTTATTCACACGTGCAGGAGGGGTTGGCCTCACAAAGGACCCTCCCCAACACACTGTGCCTCTGTACACCCCTTCATGGTGTCATATGGACAAGTTATAACCCGGCTTCTAAAATGACATCCTCCTGTTTATTGTCAGACCTCCACTGCATGTAATTTGACTCCCTCTCCCTGCTTCTGAATTTGGTCCATAAGTGGTTGAGTTTCTTACTGAGAAAATACATCAAGTTAAAACACATCAGTAACCTAATGTGCTGTTCAATATGATGGACAAGGATAGCCATGCCTGAGAACATGTTAGAGGGTCCTGGTTACCGCTGGGCGAGTTCCCTCACAGAGTACAGGCTGGAAGGTGTAATAATGTGACACCAGTTTAGGCTTTCTTAGTTTCACTTCAACACATGTATGAATTTGACCCAGGAAGTCTTGTCTGATTCTGAGAGAAAGCGGCAAGGAAATTTGGAAAGGAGTTTTCTTCTGAAGAATTCGTCGATTCCAAGGCCAGATGGGACCACTGACCTCCTGTCTAACACAGGCCAGAGAACTTCCCCAAATTCATCTTAAGGATTCACGATGTGTATTCTCATGATACCAAACACTGACACGGGCAGGGCTTTTTATCTTTATTTGCAGCTCAAATCATGGAGCAGGACTCCAGCAGCCCGGCCCTGACAAAAATTCAGAACACCCTACCCAAAGAACTTACAATCCAAGTATGCATGGACAATGATCACCATAAGCTTATTTATAGGGTGAGATATTCAAAATTTGTAAGATTCACAATTGCAATTGCCCTTTTGATAGCGAGAGAGAAGACAAAGGTGTTTTATGCGTCACTTTAGTCCGTTTCTAACGCAGTGAATTAGCCAGCTCTCAGTTAAGCTGGAACACATCCCATAAGGATGAATTAATTCCGTGCTCTCCAAATCCAGCAATGTTGAACAGATTTGTCAGGAAGAGACAATGCAGAATGGTGCACTATCTTAAATCAACCCGCATTACAAAGGGGCCCCAGATGCTGTGCTCCCCTTTAATTGGCCACTTTTCCTCAGCTGTGCTATCATTGATTGTGTCATATTTTATTACTGTGGAGACAGCGCTCGGAAAATATGGTGTCACAAGAGAATGGCCAGTTTTCTCTGGCCCGGTTACATTTCTATTGAAAATCTTTACACATTTCTCTAGGCGGGAAAAGCTCAGTTTAATTATGGATTTTTTAAAATTGTTTTGTCTCACTATGAACACGAACAAAGAGCAGCACATTTTTCAAGGAAGGTTGCAGGGTAAAATGCCACTAACATACAGAGCATATCAGGCAAACACCTGACAATTGTTTCAGTGAAGGCAAAACAAAAAAAAGAAGTATTACTATTTATCTCCTTCAGAAGCTTCCACCCAGAACTTCGGTGAGCTAGACGGCTGTACAAAAGAAAGATTTGGGCAATTGGTCATGGCACTTATCTACCTAAAAAGCTAGGTTATCATTATAGACTGTAGGTCCACAGGGTTTCTAACACTCTTGCTCTGATTTCCATAGCCATGGATTTTGTGATTACAGTTCTGTTCTGGAGAGGTGCATTTAGCTGGCAAATGGAGACAGCTTTTCTGGTCAGTTGAGCCACAGTGGGAATTCCGGTGGGAACGCCTATTGTGTTTTCAACTCTGACCTTCCATTTATGACTTTGCCATTGGATAAACATAGTACACATCCCCACTTGCCGAGGGACACAATATAGTCCTGCATAGGCAGCTCTTCAATATATCTGCCAGTCTAAGCAGTGAGGCTTTGACTCCCGGCTCAAGGTGGAAGAAGGAGCTCCTAGAGTTGATGAACCTCACAACACAGGCTCAGGGCTTCTGCGAGAGCTTGTTTGACAGCTGCTGATACACCTTCTATTAGGTGCAACATGATCTCCCTCTCCATGGTGGTGCCCCAGAGAGTCTAGTGCTGCTGTCATGCCTGGTTACAGAGAGGAGAAAGTTTCTTTATCCCCTCTGTGGGAAAGGATGGGGCACAATGAGCTCCCAGAGTTTTAACATGTGCCAAATTGGTATCCACTGTAATATAATAGATTCAGTAGCTGGGTGGTATTTGGATGAGTAGTCTCAGCACAGGGTGCTCTCAGCTCTGATCCTGTCTCTGATCGAGTTTCCTTACACAGGTTCCCCATCTGCAAATTCAGACAATCATCACGACCTCCCAGGGCTACTGCCTGGATTACACCGCCAATGGGCCAAATTCAGACCTGACCCCTGGTTTTGTCCCAGCGTCCGTGAAATGCCACGGAGGGGAAGAACATCATGTTAGTACCGAGAGTTCTAATCTAGTCAAAAGAAAATGGATTTCCTCAAAATCACCAAGAGCCAGTCTTACGTACATCACACGGTGCAGTGTTTCCATACAACGTGGCAGGGTGATAAGGGGGAAGAATGAAAATGATTTGGGTGGGAATTTTCAAAGGAGCCCACAGGACATAGGAACTCCAATTCCGTTTACTTTTGATGCAAGTTGGGTGCCTGCATGCTCCTTTGAAAATCCAGGCCTTGGTTTTGACTGGATTCCAAATGGGCTCACAGGCAGTGACGGTCACTCCGTAAGAACTGGCACTGAGGTCAGGTCAGGCATTCAGAAGAAGCCGCAACTACAGCAGATTTCCCAAGGACGCTCCCTTCAGTCTGGGAATCCTCTACCTCCCCCACTAACAGTACCACTTTGTTGCCCTGTTTATCTGCATCTCCCACCACAATTTCCAGGCTTTTCTCAATGCCAATCCCTGTGCGTGGATCTCCTTCCCAGCACCGATCCACCAGGACAATCCAGATCCCCTTTCTACTGGGACGCAGTGAGATATGAGTCAATAATTACATATGTAAATTGTGCAGACAAAACAAACCTGATCTACCATGCGATAGATCCAACACACACTGAAGTCAGTAAAAAGCCTATCTAACTACCACACCTATGTGGTCCCCATCACTGTTCTATGTGAGCACCTCACAACATTTAATGTATTGATTCTCACAACCTTCTGTGAGGTGGGGAAGTATTATCTCCATGGGGAACTGAGAAACAGAGAGACTAAGTGACTTGCCCAGGGTCACACAGGAAGTTTGTGGGACAGCAGGAATTGAATCCAGATCTCCCAGAGCCCAGGCTAATTACTCTAAGCACTGAACCATCCTTTCTCCTTCCATTCACTTCAATGGATTGTTTCAAACCCAAAGTGAATAATCCCCAAGAGCTGGTTGGTACCAGCGGCTAGAGAAAGTTGTTCCCTATTTGTTGCTTCATGTCTGAAATGATAGTGCAAGTCCTTCAAGGCAGGGAGCATGTCTTTATCTGTACTGTAAGGAATCCAACACCCCTTTGGGCACTATCAAACAACAATAATAATCCATGTCGACATTTACAGATAGTCTGCGAGTGCAATGGGCAGAATTTAAAGAAACAGTGAGAAGGCACCCTCAGGAATCCAGTATTTGTCATAGGCAGTTGGAAATAAGTGTTGATTGCTTCCTTTTTTAGAGAAACTTTTCATGGTTTCCCTAACATGGATTTTTTAAAACCATTTCTCCACCACATAACTGCCCCCCCCCTCCAATTTTGTAAATCCGGGGTTCTCATCTGGCATGCTAATTGATTTTAAAATACTGGCAAATGATCACATCTTATCACTGTAAGATCCACTTCTCTGGGATGTGATAGTACCCACCCTATAGATAGCCTGGGTATATCGGAATGAGATCAGTTTGCTTTGCAATGTGTTCAGGGCACAGATATTTTTGTTTATCAAAAATGTAGGAGCAAAGTAGCTTCTGGAAAGGACTGCACAACCCGGTCATGAAACCAACACTGCAACTACCCCTGTTCTATTCATGTTCTTATGATATGCCCACCACTGTGGAATCTGAGCACCAATCAAGCCCTCAGCTTCGGGGCCTTATACAAATCAAATTTAGTTTCATAGATGTTAATACAATTCAGTGCGTCAAAGAAATCCCTGCCTGGCATTGTCAGGACAGCTCGGATATTAGTTTTCACCTGAACACCTGCCGGAGCTGCCGCTTTGTTAAGGCCATTCTCAGTAGCACAGCCTCTAGAAACAACACTTCCTTCCAGCTGTGATGCTGCAGCAAGAGAAATCTGATTAGCTCCCTCTGTTATCTCATCCATAGCAGTCTCCCTTGGAGAGGGGGCGCCCGCGGGTACGGCAGTGGTACCAGGGAATAACAAGTAAGGGGCAATGGAAAGACTTCCACTGACTTCAATGAGAGCAGGACGGAGCCTCAGCTGCTCATTTTTAATCTCTTTATCTCTACTGTCCAGTACTCTGAAGGCCCTGTGAAGCAGGAGGCTGCATTCTGACGTCCAGTCTCCGGTTCCATGTGACTGCAGGAGTATGCATAATGACTCGGGTAACAAAGGAATTGCTTTCCTATGGTATAGTCTGTTTGGAGAATAAATTCCCTTGCCTAAGCTCTAAAGCCTTGGCAGGCTAATATATTGACCTGTGTTGTGGCTGCTTCCTGTAGTAATTTCGGTTCTGTGTCTTACAGGGTATTTGCACTTGCTCATATCAAAAACCATAAACTGAAATTGAATTTTCCTGAAAGTCAAGGAGATCAATGGCTACCTCTGAAGCCTTGTCCCCCCCGCCAGCCAATCTGCACTGAAGGGTTTCCAAGCTTTGTAGTTAAGAGGCTTTCGTTATTGCTAATTCCAGGCCTGTACTGGAGACCACGCTCTGTGCACGGGTGTATTTCACCCTTATGCCAATGTAATCTAGAACTAACCCCTACATTCAAGTCACAGGGTAGTTGTATACCGTGGAAACGATAGTGGCATAACCCTCTAGTGCAGACGCAGCCTGCGTTGACAAAAGGGTTAGTGTAGGAACACCACCTCCCTGAATGAGGGTAGCTATGTTGATGGAAGCATTTTCCTATCAGCATAGCTGCATCTGCACTGGGGGATAGGTCAGCATAGCTATCTCAGCCAGCAGTGTGTGGTTTTCACACCTCTGACGGACACAGCAATGCCAACCAAGCCAAAGGGTGGATGTAAAACTAAGACAGGAGAGACGGGCTGTTAAATGTGACTGTTTCCTTAACAGAATTCCATTCCTCACCTAATTTAGGGTGGGATTTTCTAAAAGTACTCACTCTTGCTCTAACTCTGCTCCTGTTGACCTCCACAGGAGCAGGGCGAGGCCAGCACCAAGTGCTTCTGAAAAGTCCACCATTCCTTTATAATAAACCAATTATATCTTTACTTAGGAAGTTGATGTTAAGGCTAGGTGGTAGAAGAGGTGCTGTCACTAGGGAGTGCTTAACAAGGGAAATTGTTTCTTTCCTTATTTCTAGAGCACAGCAGGAACGCTTTTTCAGAGGTGACAATTGTCTTCAAGCAGACCGTGAATTTGGAAACGTGTGTGTTTAATACAATAACTATTGTCAAGACGAAGGTAATATTTCTCCACTCCCGGGGCAATTAATTGTCGCCAAGAGTTGTGTTCAAAATGCCAGCTCCTAATGCCACAGACTTATACTGCTGCTTCACACTTGGAACTGCCTGTAAGCCTATAATCTGCAATAGCTGTTCTATAGCTTAGCATAGCAAAAGCTAAATTGCTTCTCCGAGAGAAATAAAATGGTTGACGCACAGAGGCTTTAATGAAGCCATTGCTCTTAATTTACCAGCATAGCTGAGAAAAGCACCACGAGCACTCCTGACATACCTGCTCTGTAGACGGGATCTCTGCTCAGATTCCCCTTAGCCATGCTCTTATGACAACTCCCTGGACTGAACAGTGGAGGGGAGCTGCTTGGAACAAAGTTTAGACCATTCTTTCAAAAAGTTAAATCAATTTTTCAGTAAAACCTCTGATTAAAAGAAAGAAACTGGGGAAAACTGGAGCCATGTTTTACCAGTGCTCAGTCCTACTGGATGCTGAACATCCTGGCCCCATTTGCTGTATTGGGTAGCAATGCTCAGCATTGTTGAGCTGAGGGTGAGAAAGCAATGAGTGAACCGTTAATCAAGTGGAACTGGTGATTACACAGTGAACAGAAAGGGAAGGGATAAGCAAACCCAACCATACTTCCCTTGAAATAAGCATGGGGTTACTGCAATGCTATGGTTCATTTATTAGTTACACAAAAAACATTCCCCTGTAACTGGCGTGACCGAATGCACAACTGTATTCACACCTTACACATATCGTAATAATCTCTATACAAAATATGCCTTGAAAACTAACAACTCACTGGTCAATATCATGGTGAATGTATGTAGCAGCATTGTGTGTAATGTTATGAAGTCCGCCTGTATGATGTTAAAGGCACATGTTCAAACTCACGTAGCCTCAATTTACATGTAAGCTGCGAACAGAGTCCTTAGACAGTGAGCAGAGGAAGAAAGAAGACAAAGAAAAACTGCACTGCAGTATACACAGGTTAAAAGAAACAGCAGAACACCTCCATGTCTCCTTTCTCTCAGCTGGAAAGAACTTTATCTAGAGGTCACTTTCAGGAAAATGAGTTCAAAGGGTGACTGAACTCTAAAAGTGAGGGGCAAAAAACACCCTAAGTTCTCTCTCTGTCCCTCTCTCTCTTTTCTCCTAAGAAAAAGGAAACAGGCATTGGACTTTGAGAGCAGATCCTAGCCTGAGGGTTTGGTCGGCAATGTACTGAAAACATGTGGTAGGATTTCAGCTTGAACCAAGTCTAATTTGTTAAGTTTAGAAAGAGTTTTCTCTTTATTTTTCTTGTAACCATTTCTGACTTTAATGCCTTAATGCTTGTACTCACTGACAATCCTATCTTCTTTCATTAAATAAACTTGTTTTATTCTTTAATCAAAACTAATCCAGTGCTGTGGTTAAACTGGGCTGTGTGGTAAATCCATTTAAAAGGAGCAAGTTGTTGTATATTGTTCTCGTACAGGAACAATGGACCTTTTTGTTATCTGAATTGTCCAGGAGAGGGCTGGACAATGCAGTATAAAACACATTTGGGGGGGGGGGGGAAATCTGGGACTGGGGGTGTTGAGGTCACCCTGCACGCGGCAACCAAGGCTGGTGGAAGCCAGAGTGTGACTGGAGTGTTGCTGGCAGGAGCTATACACGGACATTTAGGGTGTGCCCTGCATGCTGCTTTCCTGTTTGTGAGCAGCCAACGTGGGCACTACAGCAGCATTGTGAGGCAGCCCAGGCATCACTCGCTGGTCTGGATTGCGCTCTGTAGTGTCATAATTGGATACCAAGGACCAAATTGCAGGTCACATTATTACTAATCATGTATATAACACCCTAAATGTACAATGGAAGATTATTGCCGAAGCAGGACCAGGTCCTTCCCATGCAGGCTTCTACTATCGAATGACAAGTGAACACAACACAAGACAAGGCAAATAGGGAGGCGTGGTCATTAGAACGTGGACATTTCCTGGAAAAGGAGGAATTACTTACATTACTCACATGTGCCCAGATAGCCACGAGTGTTTTATTTTATAATCGAGTTTGGGATTTGGGCCTGAGGCTCTTAAATCTTGGATAAACAATCAATATATGCCAATTGACACCAGCTGGTGGTCCAGCCCAGTGACTTCAGTTCAGTAAGCAAAGGATAATGTGTCCCAGAGACTGAAACTCCCATATGGAACCCTCTCCAGATTTGCTAGATTCCTACATAATCAAAGCATAGGAGTGCAGCATGTATTATCCAAGACTTCGGGGGGGGAGGGAGGGGGGATTATTTACATGCATAAAGTAAAGCCTGGGCATAAGGGTTTGTAGAATTGGGGCGAAAGCAGCAATATGTAAGGTTGTTAGAAAAATAAACAGCACAGCCACAATACAGCACCTCATTCATTAGCATCCAGAAGCAACGTTAAGCAGGTGTTTAGCTCAGCTTCCCAACTGGATACGAAACTCACTAATTATCAGACCTGTCTCAAGGACTATTAGCACTAATTAGCATTGCAGACCAATTAAACAGAAATTTTAAATTCCACTGAACAACTTTCACTCCGGCTTTTCCCCTGTGCACAGTGTAATTTTTTAAGTCAGTAGCAAGATGAATAGCATGGATTATGGTAGGATTTGATTGCTTTAGAATAACTGTTTTACTTGCACAAGCCTTCACCCACCTTTACTTTAATCTTACTTTTAATAAGCACAGTTTTCTCCAATATTTAATATCCTTGTGGTTACTCCCTCTAGATCACAAGCCCTGTGACCCTTTGCTTGGGCTAGCAGCGCCAGCCATCCTCAAGGGGACAGGTAGGGGGTAGAACCATGCTGCCATTCCCTTAAGAGTAGTAGCTACCGACTCCTAGCACAGCACCTTTGCTGAGGCCTGCCCCCATGTATACCCTTAATGACTTCTGGGCTTTGTTGTGGCTTATGGGCACTGGTCCACGGATCCTGGCTCAGTCTCTGCCAACAGCAAGGAGAGCACGCCCACCAGTACAGCTTTTAAGAGGAAGCAGCATGTGCTCCTCTCCATGGTATCAAATGACCTCTTAGGGGGTCACCAAATAAAATTAATAGGCAACAGGTTTAAAACAAACAAAAGGAAGTATTTCTTCACACAACATACTGTCAACCTGTGGAACTCTTTGCCAGAGGATGTTGTGAAGGCCAAGCCTATAACAGGGTTCAAAAAAGAACTAGATAAATTCATGGAGGATAGGTCCATCAATGGCATTAGTCAGGATGGGCAGGGATGGTATTCCTAGTCTTTGTTTGCCAGAAGCTGGGAATGAGCGACAGGGCGTGGATCACTTGATGGTTACCTGTTCTGTTCATTCCCTCTGGGGGACCAGTTGGAAGATAGGATACTGGGCTAGATGGACCTTTGGTCTGATCCAGTATGGCCATTCTTATGGCATGACCTCTCCTCCTACCTGCCCCCTTTGTGATGACTGGCATTAGCTGAGGGGTCACTAGCTCTTTGCAAAGCCTGCAGATGGCTCTTAGGAGAATGCAATTAAGGTCACTGTATCCTTCATTCCCTCCCCCTGGTGGATAGGGACAAAGGAAAGAAGATCCTTTTCACACAACCAAAGATTAAGTGTCATGACTCTTGGATCACATCTACAGATATAAATATTCTCCAATATTTTCCTGCTGTTGTTGAGGCAGGGGAAACAGCTCCACCTCGGGCAGGCAGAGGAAAAGACATGGAGCTGGGTTTCAGGAAGGCAGCAGTAGGTCGGATTCAGCTCAATTGTGGGGTCTGATTTTCAGAGGTGCTGAACACGCACAATTCCTACCGAAGTCAGGGGGAGCTGCAGGTACTCAATGTCTCTGGAAACCAGGCTTATCACACCTTTCGGGGCACTATCGTGTTATTGAAACTTACCTGCTTCAAGTCCTTTTGTTTCCCTGTATTCCTAATAAAGCAGAAGTGAAGCGTCCCGCCGTGGAGTTCTCTGGTGAGCATTTGCCCCTTCCAGCACTGAAACATTCAGAACTCTGTTTTACATCCCCAGCAGAGTCTCTTTTTGTAGAGGATAAAACAGGAGGCTGTAGGCTGGTGTTTGGCCCTCTACATCTCGCACAGCTTGCTGCAGAGCAATTAAACAGAAGGGGAAGCATCACTTCCAGACAGTCCAAAAATCACTCTCATGGTGATACTCATTACAGCCGAGTGAAAGGAGGGTAGGATTGGTTCTATTACCCATAGAAATTTTATTTTACCTCCACCAGGGATTTATTGATTGGCAAACATGAATAAACAGAAATGCTAGCTGTTTTAACTAAAGGAAACTAACACCAGCAGAACGTAAACATCACCTGCATTTAAATAACCTTCCTCCCAGCCTGACTCTCTTTTGCCAGTCCTTGAAGAATCGCCATAATCCTTAGCAGGCAATTTACTATTCAGGTGCTTTGTTAGCTGTGTGTGTTTGGCACTGCTTAAAATTATTCAAATCAAAGCAACCAGGGCATTGCACTGACCTGCACCACAGAGGTTTACAGCAAGTACAACTTGAAGTGATTTCAACAGGATTCAGCCAGACAATATTTTGTCAGTTTGGTTCAGCTTGCACAACCTTCTATGCGGGAATCGCAAGCCACCGGGAAGGCACCCTACCAGATGTCATTTGATGAAGTAGGGGGAATAGGACAAACACCCTTTTCCCATACAGACGGTGCTGAACTGGAATGTTAGATTCCCATTGACTTCAACTGAAGTTGAAGGTCTTCAGCACTTCTGAAACCCACCTTCAGATTCCATGACTACTCTGTGGACAAGCTTCTGCCCTGAACTACCCTAGCATAAATCTAGAGTAACGCCACTGAAGACTGCATTCAAACACCCTCAAATGTGGAAGACCCTCAACTTCAGTTGAAGTCAATGGAAGGTGCAGATGCTCAACCCCTCTGAAAATCAGACCCCATGAGGCTGGGACAAGTAGTTAGAACAAAGAACCAGAAACCAGTGGGAACATGGATTTTTAATCCTGTTATTGAGTCAGAGCACTGGTGAAACAAAAGTGAGCCCATTCTGTGCTGCCTATTGTACCAGGTTCCTTATTATTTATAAAATGTATTTTTATTTACAGCAGCACGTATGGCCCCAGCTGAGATCCAGGTGTCATTGTGCTAAGTATTGTATGTACACATGGTAAGAGGCAGTCCCTGGCCCAAGATCTTGCAATCTAACTGGACAAAAAGAGGCAAAGAGTGGGAGAAAAGCAGCATTGTTATCCCCACTTTCCAGATGGGAAACTGAGGCACAGAGGGATTGGGTGGCAGAGCTGGAGATCACTTGGTTCCCAGTCCCATGCCTTAGTACAAGACCTGTATAAGACAAATCATACAGTTCTCTTTCCTGTACATAGCAGAGTCCAGAAGTGAAGATAGTCATTACTCCCAAACAAGCCTTTACTGGCAGGTGAGGTGAATGGGCTACATGCTACTTAGCATACGTCTGCACCACAATCGGGAAGTATGACTGCAACATGCATAGATACATGAGCTAGTTCTCGTCGGTCTAGCTTGGGTGTAACAATAACAGTGAAGCTGAGGCAGCATAGGAGGATACGCAGGCGAAATTCGCCCACCCAGACCGCTGGCTGCTGCCCGGGCTCAGGGTTGCAAGCCCCTCCTGACACTTGTGACTACAACCTCTTTTAGCCCAATCGCTCAATCAGCACTAGCACGAATAAGTCTCCTCGAGCTGGGAATCATACCCCACCTCAAAGTGTAGCGGGACCTTTTGTCGCAGATCTGTACAGCACCTTGCACAGCAGGGTGCTGGCCTCCAGCTGCTATCTCAGTACAAACCATCACCACCACCTAGCAGGCCTACTCCCATCTTTAACTTCTATGGTTCTTTGATGCTCAAGAGAACAGTGTGCTGCTCCCAGATGCGCAGCAATGGGGCAACTGCAGCTGGTGATCATCAAGTGAGCCACGGCCATACAGAACCACTCCAAACAGCCGGCACCCAGAGACTCAGCCTCTCTACCATCACTCCCACCGGCATGCCTTAATCGCCGAATGACCCCACTTGGAAACACCAGCTCCAGACACAAGTGGCAGCAGTTGGGCATGGGCCGTTTGCTTCCCAGTGCACATTAGCCAGGTGCTTTCAAGCTGATGCCATGGGAACACAAAGCAGTGCTTGCATTCCCTAGGAAGCTAGGACACATTTTCAAAGACTCTCATTGTACCTCCATGTACCAGCGCACTCATTTTTCCCCCCCCAGGCCCCAGTACAGGAGCACATGGGGATTTTGGACTCTGAAATTGCCCTGGTGATTACACCTACAGCTGGCAAAATTAGGGAGAGCCAGATGGTGCCTTGCCATTGTCACGCTGCTGGCCACACAGAAGGCAGCTGGGAGAGGTAAACACTCCCACCACAATCGTTACAGAGGGAAAGAGTGAAGAAATGCATTTCGCACTCGTAAAACTCCAGTTTATTGCTAGAAGAAATAGAGTAGCTAGTAACTCCCAAAAGAGAGAAAAAAAAATATAAAAAAGTTTATCAGCAGTATGAGATCAATTATGTGTGACTGGAAATCAGAATCTATTTCAACAACAAAAAGATGGATTAAATACCCTTTGATACCCATTCACCATTGGAAACGGCTGCTAACAGAGCAAGAGGCTCCAACTGCATTTTGGGAAAACATGGCAAACCCGTCTGGGGTTGAAGGTTGCTCAGGGGCCCAATCCAGTGTGGTGTGGAGTGACCTCAGCATCCATAACCTAACCAAATATTTGGAGCTATTCTGGGGGAACCCTGGGAAGTGGGTGAGAGGATTTTGTACTTTCAGAATGTTTGGTCAGTGTAAAATGAAGGGATTCTGTACACTGTTCAAACAAACAAAGGGGCAAATTTTCCTCTCCAGACTGAGTAGAGCTGGGTGGGAAATGAGCAAATATTTCAGAGTTCAACAATTCCCTCCTCCCATAAACCTTGCATCAAGGCAAAGTCAAAAATCCTCAGTATTCATGAACCAAAAAACCCTCATTTGTTTCTCCTCACTTCCGGCCCCTTTGAAATATTTTGTTTTGATTCCAACTTTTTTTTTTTTTTTAAATACATTTTAGGCTCATTAGCACTTCTGACCAACTCTACTTATGCTGTAAGTAGGCTTGAAGAGGCTTTTTGCTGGGTCTGTTCTGGGGTGTATTTCACCCCTGAGGAGCCAACATATTGGAGCTCAGTGTGGTCTAACCCCACCTGTGAGTTCTCAAGATCTACTTATCCCTTATTATATATCCAAAAGGTAGCAGTCCTTTTTGAGAAAATAAGGAAGTTCTTATATGATATACACATCCATCTCACCTCAGGATGGGATGTAGAGATAAAGTTTCTTGACACCTTAAATGACTGCTTCTTGGAGCAGCCAGTTCTGGAACCCAAAGAGAAGAGGCAATTCTTGATTTAGTTCTAAGTGGAGCACAGGATCTGGTCCAATAAGTGACTATAGCTGGACCGCTTGGTAATAGTGACCATAATATAATTAAATTTAACATCCTTGTGGTGGGGGGAAAACCACCGCAGCCCAACACTGTAGCATTTAATTTTGGAAAGGGGGACTACACAAAAATGAGGAAAGTTAGTTAAACAGAAATTAAAAGGTACAACACCAAAAGTGAAATCCCTGCAAGCTGCATGGAAACTTTCTAAAGACACCATAATAGAGGCTCAACTTAAATGTATACCCCAAATTAAAAAACATAGTAAGAGAACCAAAAAAGGGCCATTGTGGCTAAACGACAAAGTAAAAGAAGCAGTCAGAGGCAAAAAGGCATCCTTTTGCAAGTTAAATCCTAGTGAAGAAAACAGAAAGGAGCATAAACTCTGGCAAGTGAAGTGCAAAAATGTAAGTCGGAAGGCCAATTTTTTTTGAACAGTTAGCCAAAGATTCAAAAAGTAATAGCAAAAAAAAAAAAAAAAGTTAAGAACATCAGAAGCAGGAAGCCTGATAAATAACCAGTGGGGCCACTGGATGATCAAGATGCAAAGGAACACTCAAGGACAATAAGGTCATTGCGGAGAAACTAAATGAATTCTTTGCATTGGTCTTCATGGCTGAGGATGTGAGGGAGATTCCCAAACCCGAGCCATTCTTTTTAGGTGACAAATCTGAGGAACTGTCGCAGATTGAGGTGACATTAGAGGAAGTTTGGGAACAAATTGATAAAATAAACAGTAATAAGTCACCAGGAGCAGATGGTATTCACTCAAGAGTTCTGAAGGAAAACTCAATGTGAAATTGCAGAACTACTAACTGTAGTCTGTAACCTATCATTTAAATCAGCTTCTGTACCGAATGACTGAGGATAGCTAATGTGACGCCAATTTTTAAAAAGGGCTCCAGAGATGATCTCGGCAATTGCAGGCCAGTAAGCCTGACTTCAGTACCGGGCAAACTGGTTGAAACTATAGTAAAGAATAGAATGGTCAGACAGATAGATTAATATGATTTGTTGGGGAAGAGTCAACATGGTTGTTGTAAAGGGAAATCATGTCTCACCAATCTACTAGAATTCTTTGAGGGGGTCAACAAGCATGTGGACAAGGGGGATCCAGTGGATATAGTGTATTTAGATTTTCAGAAAGCCTTTGACAAGGTCCCTCACCAAAGGCTCTTAAGCAAAGTAAGTTGTCATGGGATAAGAGGGAAGATCCTGCCATGGATCAGTAACTGGTTAAAAGAAATGAAACAAAGGGTAAGAATAAATGGTCAGTTTTCAGACTGGAGAGAGGTAAATAGTGGTGTCCCCTAGGGGTCTGTACTGGGACTAGTACTATTCAACATATTCATAAATGATCTGGGAAAAGGGGTAGCCAGTGAGGTGGCAACATTTCCAGATGATACAAAACTACTCAAGATAGTTAAGCCCAAAGCTGATTGCTAAGAGCTACAAAGGGATCTCGCAAAACTGGGTGACTGGGTAACAAAATGGCAGATGAAATTCAATGTTGATAATGCAAAGTAATGCACATTGGAAAACATAATCCAACTATACATATAAAATGATGGGGTCTAAATTAGCTGTTACTACTCAAGAGAGAAATCTTGGGAGTCATTGTGGATAGTTCTCTGGAAACATCCACTCAATGTGCAGCAGCAGTGAAAAAGCGAACAGAATGTTGGGAATCATTAAGAAGGGGATAGATAATAAGACAGAAAATATCATATTGCCTCCATATAAATCCATGGTACGCCCACATCTTGAATACTGCATGCAAATGTAGTCGCCTCATCTCAAAAAAGATATATTGGAATTGGAAAAGGTTCAGAAAAGGGCAACAAAAATTATTAGGGGTAGGGAACAGCTTCCATATGAGGAGAGATTAATAAGATGGGGACTTTTCAGTTTGGAAAAGAGACAACGAAGGGGAGTATGATTGAGGTCTATAAAATCATGACTGGTGTGGAGAAAATAAATAAGGATGTGTTATTTACTCCTTCTCATAACACAAGAACTAGGGGTCACCAAAGGAAATTAATAGGCAGCAGGTTTAAAACAAATAAAAGGAAGCATTTCTTCACAAAATGCACAGTCAACCTGTGGAACTCTTTGCCCGAGGATGTTGTGAAGGCCAAGACTCTAACAGTGTTCAAGAAAGAACTAGATAAGTTCATGGAGGATAGGTCCATCAATGGCTATTAGCCAGGATGGACAGGATGGTGTCCCTAGCTTCTGTTTGCCAGAAGCTGGGAATGAGTGAGACGGAATGGATCACCTGATGATTACCTGTTCTGTTCATTCCCTCTGGGCCATCTGGCATTCACCACTGTCAGAAGCAGGGCGCTGGAGCGGAGCCCGGAGCTGGAGCGCAGAGCAGCTCCGGAGCAGTGGAGCTGCAGGTTTTTGCCTGGAGCTGGAGCACAGCTCCAAAGCCCTGGTCAGAAGACAGGGTACTGGGCTAAAGGGACCTTTTATCTGACCCAGTATGGCCGTTCTTATGTTAAATGCTTATGACTGTGCTTCACTTTAAGTACATGGGCAGTTCCAATGAAAGTGTCTGTTTGCTTTGCATGCTTAAAGTTAAATGTGAAATGTTTGCAGGATCAGGACTACAACTGTGTTCCCCACTGGTAACTAGTTACCAACATTAAGTTTACAAGACACTTTAAGGGCCAGATCCTCAGCTGGTGTCCTTCTGCACAGTTCCACTGAATTAAACAAAACTACATGGATTTGCACCAGATGAGGATTTATGGTTTTAGCCTAGGAGGACAGAGTATTTTTCCTCTTCTGCAGGCTACTGAACAGCTTTTGCTAACGTAAGACAGGCCTGCCTGATGTGGTAACAGAGACAAAGTTATTTTATTTTGGTTTTTTTAAGGGATTTTTTAGCCACTGGTTGCAATACAGCTCAAATGAGCTGTAGCAGACTGCAGAGTCATGTGACCTTCTGCTGTAAAATGGCGCATCTCGACCCTCCAGGCTCAGCTGGAAAATAGTGCCTTTGCCAAATGAAAGGGCTCGTGGAGTCAGCTGTGTATTTCTGTACTGAGCCAAGCTGTAGTGGAGTCAGCTGTGTATTTCTGTACTGGGCTGCAGGGTGCAGTGCAAATGCGGCATATGTGCAATGTAATTAACAGCTTCCATTTAACTCCAGAATGGAAGTGAACAGGAAAGGATCTTGAGAGTGTAAACGCAAAAGAACAAGAAACACTGGGTGGATTTTCATGGACAACCAAGAGGAGTATATATCTCCTCTCAAACAAACCCCCACAGCCACACTCTGTTTTGTCTGCTCTCATTGCTGTTCTACCTGGGGAATAAGTACAACCGTAGCCTCTGACAGTTGTTAATTATTTGTATTACAGTCATGCCTAGCCATCACAATGGAGACTGGGGCCCTGTTGCACTAGGTGCTGGACATACACATAGTCAGAGACAATCGTTGCCTTTATTACAGACTTTATTACAATCCACATTTTACCCAGGGAGGTCTGATGCACAAAGTGATTGAGCGAGTTACAGAGGGAGCCAAAGGGTGGCAGAAAGGATGTATGTGCCAGATGCAGTTCTCAGTTACACCTAGGCAACTCCATTGAGTAAGGGTACGTGGCTGTAACTGACAGCAGAACGCGGCTCATAGTTGGATAGAGCCCACGAAACCGGAAAATCATCAAAAGGGCCTGCTTGTGCTCTCACTTACACCAATGAAGTTACACCGGTGTAAATGGAGTTACTCCTGTTTTGCATCAGTGTTAAGGGAATACAGAAAAAAGCCCATAGGTATCTGTATCATGAAGGCTTCACCAGATAGTAAGGAGATAGAAAATAACAGGTAGGAAAAAGTTTAAGAGTAAAAGCAGCATGGGGACCGACCTAAACTAACAGGCTGAATTCTCCCAAAAGGAAAAGGGGAGTTGGTGTGGCAAAGGTGCTTTTGCTACCTAAATACCCGGTTTCTTTAACTCTAGCATCTCACGCTAGCATACAGCTGCATGAGATACACAAAACTCACAACTCCACCGGTTTTCAGAGTCAAGATACCAGACACAAGAAGCGCAGTTATTTCATTACCTGTAGATATGACTCTCCTATCCATAGCCTCAATCTCCACAGGTCTTGTTGCTGAAGAACACTAAAAAGGGACCCTAGAATCAAACAGCTCAGTGATTAGTGTGGTCGGATTTATGGTCTGAGCTTCTCCTATGTACAACATGGCTCTGCGTCTCATTCCCTGCTTGCATGAGTTTGTTCCAGAAGACGCTGAAGCTGTGGTGACTTCCAGTCTCTCAGCTTGAAGAGAGCGGGAGCAATGAGCATATTTTATCATTCAAGACTTGTGGCTTATTTATGTATTTAGGGTTAAATTGTGACTTGGACGAAGTAGCTGTACAAGTATTGGGAAGAGGAACCCGACTTGAACTCCTCCCCGGGCTGCTACTTGCCTGCATATTCTCAACCCCGGAGGAGGCGGGTGGAGGCTTGGTTCTGTCCTTGTACTTGCTGAACAGTGCAGCTGAGCTAGGCATGTGGGGCAGTAATATAGGGCTTGTATAAGCTTGCACAGTGGTTTCTCACCCTTTGCCATACTGAGTTCCCCATCGCCTCTAGCCAGGATCACTCCCATTTATCAATATGGGAAGGGCCACGTGGTCACAAAACCCAAGCTAAGAATCTTTGGACTAGCAGTAAATTAACACTTTCTCACCCTCAGAGCCAGGAGGGGAGGAAATATGACCCAAAGGGTCATGCCTCCTGCCTCTGCTCCTGGGACAATGCATCTTGCACATCACCCCTGGCAGAGGGCAGTGCCTAATGTAACTATCTACACCTAGGTTAGTAGTTTGTACCATGCTATTAACTAAAGATTAAGCTGAACAAGCTCCCCTGGAGCAGTGAATCCCAAAGGAGCTGGCTAGGTCGGCTCAAGTGACTAGCAGTGACATACTTAGCCCTGGTCTACACACAGAGTTAGGTTGACGTAAGCTGCCTTGCATCAACCCAACTCTAAGTGTCTACACTAAAATTTTGCTCCCATCAACGTAACTCTCCCACTACACTGACTTAACGACCACCTCCAAGGGGCGTAGAGTCAATGTCGATACGTGGCCCTGCTCACATCCAATGTTGCTGGCTTTCAGAAGCCATCGCACAATGGCCCACACTGACACTGGAATCTGTGCAAGTGCTCCTGGCGAGGATGTGCACCACTGCCACAAGGAGCAAAGTGTAGACACACACAAGCGATGTCATTACCGCAGCAGCATAAGTTAGGTTGACTTAATTTTGTAGTGTAGACACACGCCTATGAAAACTGCTCAAAGTTTAGATACCATGAGCGTTAACTCCTCCTTGCGATGAACGGAGACAGTTCATAACTCTCTCAGGGCTAGATACTGTGTTCTGGCTCAGGAACCCTCATCATAGTTCAAAAGTGGGTGATGCCAAGTTGTCTTAAGGCCAGAGCTGTACACACCCTGATCCTGGAATTGTCCAGGCACTAGGCCAGTTCCTGGCACAACCTAGAGCAGCCTTCAGATCACCCTTGTTTACATCAACTGCCACTGTCCCCAGGGGGCCATTATAGAAACCAAAAGCTGCTGGGATATAAAGCAACCCCAGTCCACCCTTTGCATTTGTGACTAGAAGGATGTGACGTAGGAGCTCTGTGCTGCCCTATGATTCTCCTCCACATGGAGGATACTGGCTTCACGGCAGGTTTGCACCACAGGTGCAGCATAAAGCTGCCCAAATAAAAGGCCAGATCTAGGCCCATCTGTCAGAGTACTCCTGTTCCAGGCCGAAATCTTGGGACGTGTAGCCATGCATTGGGATGGGGAGTACCACCCTATGAATGGGTATGGAGAAGCCGGGGGTAGGAGAAAACTGCCTTTTAGAGATTTTCAGACCACTCTGGGCACCTCTCTGTTTTTAATTGAAAAGCTGCCTGCAGAATGCTCTTGCCAGCCACATGGTCATTTCCAAACTCATTAGCATGCATCATGATAATGACTTTGGCAGAGAGAAATGTGTCCTTACAGCAGCCCTTTCACCTCTGTAAGGCATTTTCCTTATGGTGTTAACTGTCTATTTGCAGTTTCCAAATAAAATCTGTCAGCTGTGTAAATACTGCCAGCCCCCAGAGGACACTGGCACCAGCCCCCGTTCTAAATGGCACCTCGGTTTGGAAATCAGAAGGACAAAACAGAATTCTTTGTAAACTTAAAAGCCTTTCTGCAGCTGACTATTCACCATCTCTTCCCAGGCTTTGGCTCCTCCCTCCCATCTGCCTCCACACATGCTCAGCAGTTGCTCTCCTACCTTCTTCTTGCTGCCAGCTATTGGCCTCAGAAAACACCAAACCCTGGAAGCAGAAGTCTGAACTCTTAGAGACTGGCAAAATATCCCCAAACTGTGGGAAGATTTCCTGAGTTTTGGTTTAGTCGCAAGTTTGAAAGTTGGATCATGTTTGTGGGAAGGGCACCCGGGTTTACAGAAGCCATTCGGGTGAGGCTGGGCAGATAGATTGTGTGGCCTCTGATTGTTTGTCATGGATGGAACATGAAACCAGAAAAAAAAAAAAAAAAAAAAGGCTGTCCATTTAGCTGTGAATTAACACGAAACGAAGCCCAGGAAGTGTTGTAAGTACATACGGGATGAAACTGAAGACAACATTTGCATCATTCCCGGAGAAGCAGAACTGCTGAGTTTTCACTCATCCAGCAGACACACACACTGGTGGGGTGGGGAAGAGGCTCCCTGAGCAAAAGACTGGGATAGCCACATTATCCACCCATGGCAAAGCCAAAAATGGATTTGTGTTCATGAACTTTGCCCTGAGTAATGGGCAGGGAAGCTTCAGACTTTAAGACCATTAGATCATCTAGAGTTACATCCTGTAGAACACAGGCCATGGTGTTTCATCCAGTAACTCTTGTATTGAGCCCCAGAAATCATATCTGACTCAGGATATGTCTACACTGCAACTGTGAGGTGGGATTGCAGCACATGTAGACCTACCTGAGCTAGCAGTGAAGCCATGACAACAAGGGTGGCAGCTACTCCAGTACATACCCAAGGTTCTGGTGGACAGGGCTAGCTGATAGAGCTGCCTAGGCTGCTGCAACTTCATTACTATGGTTACTCAAGCTAGCTTTGATTAACGAGATCTAAGCTAGTCCCGGTATGTCTACTTGTGCTGCAATCATACTTCCCAATTGGAGTGTAGACATATCCTACTGCAGATCTTCCAGAAAGACATGTAGTCTTGTTCTGAAGATAACAGGTGAAGATCCCGCCAGTTCCTGCGGTAGTTTGTTCTAGTGGTTAATCATCCTCACTGTTAAAAAGCTGAGCCTAATTTCTAATTTGAAGGTGTCGGGCTTCAGCTTCCAGCCATTGGTTCTTGTTATGCCTTTCTCGGTTAGGCTGAAGAGCCCTTTAATACCAGTATTTTCTCCCGGTGAAGTTACTTATACACTGTAATAAAGTAAATTCTCAATCTTCTCTTTGATCAGCTAAACAGCTTGAGCTCTTTTAGTCTCTCACCATAAGGCATTTTCTCCAAACCCTTGAATCATTTTTGTGGCTCTTTACTCCAGTTTTTCCAATGTCTTTTTTAAAATGTTGACATCAGAACTGCCTGCGGTATTCTGGTATTGGTTTCACCAATGCCATATAAAGAGGTAAAATCGTCTCCCTATTCCTACTCACTACTCCCCTGTTTATAAATCCTGCTTGTCCTTTTTGAATCCTGGCACATTAGCAATCTTCCAGTTTTCCCAGTATTCCAAGATTCATTAAAAAAAAATCTAACATCAGTGTGCCAAAGATCTCCTCAGCCAGCTCCTTTAGGGCACTTGGATGCATGTTATTCAGGCCTGCTGATTTAAAGATGTTTATCCCTAGCAGGTGTTGTTTAACATCCTCTTCAGTTACTAACAGACTGGAAAGTACTTAATCATCCTCATAGGATATGAACATATCATCCTGCTTCTTTCCAAATACATAAATATTTCTGAAAGCTTCCGCATCATTAATAATATTACCATCTAGTAATGGGCCTATTCATGCTAGGATTTCTTTTGTTGCTAATATACTTAATTCCCATATCATCTTTTGCCCTGCCAATCATTTTTTTTTCAGATTTCTTTAGCTTCCCTTATCAATTTTATGCATTTAACAACTTTAATCTAGATTAATTGCTATTCCCCCCCTTTTTCATTCACGATATATTCATTTCTTATTTCTAATTGCTGCCTTCATTTTGCCACTGAATCAGAATGGGCTTTTAGTCACGGGTCACTCAATTTTAGAATCATGACTTTTTGGCCTTTTAAAATTCCACTTTACAAACTTCCAATTTTCATTCACATTTTTTTCTTTTTTTTCCCTCCCAAAAAATTTACTCAATTCTCCTCAGCTTTGGGAAATTATCCGTTCTGACACACCATGTTTGTGTGTCATATATGTATTACATGATGCATTAGGATTATCCTTCTGTTTGCCCAAGAAAGAATCCACCACTTCCCTTAGCAGAGAATACTCCATTCCTTGGCAACAAATTACACAGGATTTGAACTATTTCCACACAAAACATGACACTTTCTACTGCTCTACTAAGCTACTACATACAGAGATGCATACTGGATTGGATTAGGCCATATAATTGAGGCTCTGTACTATAAAGGAACGTAGAATCAGAATTTTCCCCCAAATACAGCTGATCTTTTTCCACAAGAGTTCTGATATCTAATGAGCGTTTTCCTCCATCAAAATTAGAAAGGTATTTACTGAAGTTGGTCAAAAGTTTTCAGAATTAAGTTGTCTGGTTTGAAAACAATATTTTTGGGGGAAGAAAAAAATCTCTTGAAATTTTCCAGTTTGGGGGTCAAAATCAAAAACAAAAAAACCCCTCCACCCTGGTTTTCAAAAACTAGATGTTTGTCCAAAAAAGTGGACACTTTCTGCAGAATATTGAACAAACAGACAATACAGTCCAGCCAAAGAAGTAGTCACTTGCACTGCACTGCCACACATTCGTTATCCATTTTCTTCCCCCTTTGGGCTCTTAGTTTCAGTTCTTTCTAACCTGCTCCCGCGTTCACACATTTTCCATTCTATCCTAGTTGCCGTCAGCATTTGATATCTCAAGCATGTCCTCTCTTAATCTTCTGCTTCCTAATGAATTCAAGTCTAATTTTCCTAACCTCTCCACACAGCTATAAACCTCCCGAGACCTTTTATCATACTAGTTACCCTCTTCTGCACCTTTTCTAATTCCTCAACATGCTTTCTGTAATAAGAACAAACCACTACAGGCAAAAGCCACTTTCCTGGCAAGTGGAGAGAGATTTATTAGAAAGCACAGAAGAACGCTAATACCTACCTGTAGCGGGGCAACAACTCACCCAGCGGCACCTCCTGCTGGTTATCCTGGGAATTAGCTCTGGAGCGCCCTCTGTAGGCCGGTGTCTCACCTTTCACTGGGCTCGTGTTCCTCCCGGACCCCGGTGCCCCTTTGCCTAGGGGTTCTGCCTCAGCAGTACCCCTACAGCTGTCCCCAGCCCCTCTAGCCTTTCCCCAGCCCTGCTTCACTCAGGCACCCTATTGCTCTCAGGCAACCAGGCCCTTCTCTCTCACAAGCTAAAGAGAGACTGACTTAGCTCCTGCCTAGCAGCCCTTTTATAGGGCCAGCTGAGGCCTGATTGGGGCGTGGCCCCACCTGTGGCTACTTCCCCCAATCAGCCTATTCTTACTGGTTCCCTGCCACAGCCCGCTCTCAGAGCTGTTTTAAGCCCTTCAGGGCAGCAGCGGGGTTACTGTCCCACTACACTACCCCATTTCCTTCATCTTTTCTTCTGGGCACCAGCTGAGGCCCACTTGCAGCATGGATGGCTCCTTAAGAACCTCTTCTGTCAGGATGACATTGCCATACTGTGGAATAGAAGCAGCTGATCTGTCACGGATTCTTTTTCCTTGAGCTTTTCACGCTGCGTAGAAGGCCTGAAGCTAAATCCTATCCTCGTGGGATACCTAGGAGGTCTTTTTCAAGAGAGACTTTAGAGCTTGTGGAAGGGGCCATACTGGCAGCCTTTGAGACTATATATTTTTTTCCACAGTAAAGATATGACATGGGCAGTGGCAGAACATGCTTCCTTAAACTATTTCACCAGCTAGTCTGCAGCTTGGTCTAGACAGACCAGTTCTAGGGGATAAAGGTAAAACTCACCCTCTAGCACTTTAGCGGCACATAGGCCTTGTGCTGACTTTCCGCACAATATGAATTTAATTCTGAGTATAGTTGTGTCTCCAAGGCCGTTGAGTCATTGACCTCTCTGCTGAGATGGCCAGCAAGGGGGCCAGTTGTAGCTGTTGTGGATATGTGTCCTCTAGAAACTGGATACTTTCCCCCCCACTCACACACACAATACATAGACCATAAAAATTGCTGCCACAGGAAGTTGAGGCCAAGAACTTAACAGGATTCAAAAAGAGCTGGCTGTGTTTTAAAGAAGTCATATTGAGGGCACAGGAACAAACCATCCCAATGTGCAGAAAGAATAGCAAATATGGCAGGCAACCAGCTTGACTTAACAGAGAAATCTTCGGTGAGCTTAAACACAAAAAGGAAGTTTACAAGAAGAGGAAACTTGGACAGATGACTAGGGAGGAGAATAAAAATATTGCTCGAGCATGCAGGGGTGTAACCAGGAAGGGCAGAGTACAATTGGAGTTGCAGCTAGCAAGGGATGTGAAGGATAACAAGAAAGGTTTCTACAGGTATGTTAGCAACAAGAAGGTGGTCTGGGAAAGTGTAGGACCCTTCCTGAATGGGGGAGGCAACCTAGTGACAGATGATGTGGAAAAAGCTGAAGTACTCAATGCTTTTTTTGCTTCGGTCTTCACAGACAAGATCAGCTCCCATAGGAGGAGTGAGCAGCCCTCCGTGGCGAAAGAACAGGTTAAGGACTATTTAGAAAAGCTGGACATGCACATGTCCATGGGTCCAGATTTAATGCATCCGAGGGTGCTGACGGAGTTGGCTGATGTGATTGCAGAGCCATTGACCATTACCTTTGAAAACTCCTGGTGATCAGGGGAGGTCCCGGATGATTGGAAAAAGGCAAATATAGTGTCCATCTTTAAAAAAGGGGAAAAGAATCATCCGTGGAACTACAGACCAGTCAGCCTTGCCTCAGTCCCTGGAAAAATCATGGAGCAGGTGCTCAGACTCATGCAAGGGTAAGGACAGCAGGCTACTGGGGTGGAGATGTCCTGTGCCGATCTCAGCGGAGAATTTAGCTGTGAAAAGGCAGCTCTGCAGAGTACTTGCCTCTAGCCTCCAAACCTTGGCCTTGCCCATTCCATACAGCAAGCAATCCCAACAGTGCTTTTAGCAGCTTTCTTTGCTGAAGTACCGTCTCCAGGTGCACGAGAGGATGTGAAATAAAACATCATGGAACCCTTACAGAGGAACTGATTACATTTCATGAGATTTCTACATTTCATTTCACCTGAGAGAGATGCTGCCTCTTTGCAAATCTATGGAATCAAAAACCAAATGCCCCTTTAACAGAACAGCAGAAATTAGGCTCTTCTTATTAAAAATCACATTTAAATTATGGTGGTGGCACAAATTAATTGCAGAGTTATCTGGTGGGTGATAGAGTTATTGTGAATTAGCACTGGAGCTCTATTTTTCGGAGTTACCAGTTATCCAGTAATAAATACTGTTATTACATGGCAAATATGCATTATCTGACTGTTCCCTCAAGAGCCCAGCGATGCCATTATTAATTATTATTTTGTACTCTGGTCTTGTCTAGAGGCCCCAGCCAGGGCCCCACTGTGCTTGGTGCTGTACACAATGTACACGTTGAACACAATGAAAAGATGGGCCCTGCTCCAAAGCGTTTATAATCTAACTACATAATAGAAAATGGGTGGATCCATCAAACAAACAGGGGAGCCCCAGGTCACAGCGAGCAGCAGTCCCAGGAGATACTACGCTACTTAAACCTGCGTGAGCTTTACCTCGGGCGAGCATTCGTATTTATCTGCAGCTCCACCTCGTGTGCTTGGTGCTGCCCTGACATGCAAGGAAGAATTATCCCTGCCCGGGGGAACTCCCAGGGTGAGGATGGGCAGAGAGAGGGCAGGAAAGGGAAGCAAACTATCAGATTTTCTATACAAAACGACAAGTTTCACTATAGGCAGAAACTGAAGGGGGAAGAGGGAGGGGCCTTGGGTATGAGCTCAGGAAGGTGGTGCCGCTGCAGCACAACCACACGTCAGGGAAGGGGCGGAGGGGATTGCTTAAGGGACTGACAAAAGGGGGAATCAATGAGGGGTGGGAGAGGCTTGGCAAGAGAGGTGGATTTATACAGACCCATGAAGGAGGCGACCAGTATAAGGAAGTAGGGGTGAAAAAAGGGAACTTGTATAGGAAGAGGTGAGCAAGTGACAAGCTAAACATCCAAGCCCTTTAAGAGAGCCCCTTTCCATCCGGCTAAGCCATGTGCATTGCATGGGAATGCTCTGTGGGAGGGAGAAGAATTTCTAATGTCTTAAATCTATTGATTCCAGTTTCTTTTGCTCTCCCGTTTGCCAGGTGCTTTAAAGGTCACGGACATTTGCTGATCCCTATGCACTGTACACATCCAAAACATACATGCCCATTTACCCACCTTCTTCCATTCTCTCCCCACATGGTGTCCCCTGCCCGTTACCTTCCTCTTAACCCCGAGACCTTCTCAATTAGCTGTGGACCCTTCCCACTGCCCATTCCAAGTCCAAGCCCCCACTGCAGCACCAACAGGTCCAGATCTCTATCTGGTGTCCATTGGACTATGATGGAAGATACTTAGGATCAACACATCCCTTGACTTGACCAATTCAGTCCTTGTTTAACTCTTCACTGGTTAGAAGTGATGGATAAAAAGCTTAGAACCCCACCATGAATCAACATCATTCCCGACACACACATACACTCCTCTATGTTCAGGTAAATTTCTCCTGATGTGAGAGATGTATTATATGATATGGTGGACAGAAAGAAGGCTCAGTGGTTTGAGCTAAACCCAGGGTTGTGAGTTCAATCTTTGAGGGGACCATTTAGGGATCTGGGGCAAAAATCTGTCTGGGGATTGGTCCTGCTTTGAGCAGGGGGTTGGACTAGATGACCTCCTGAGGTCCCTTCTAACCCTGATATTCTATGATTTGCTCTGAAAAAAAAAAAGGCAGGATTCTATGTTGCCAAGGGGACGAAAAAATAAAAAGTGTAACTGATCAGTTTTGAAGTCTCAGACAGAGGTAGGGACCAGCAGCTAGAGCAGCCAGCACTGGGACTGCAGGATTGCCGTAGATCTAATAGAGTTGTGGATGTAGGGAGTGGAATGACAATGGGTTGAAATGGGAAGAGAACCAAATACTTCAATGACTCTCAAGCAAGAGATGCTCAGCTGGGTGAGTGGGAGCATATGGGATTGTGCCGTAACCTGAGAACTTTGGAGGCAAGGTGGAAAGGAAAGACCTAGACACAAAACAAAGCTGGGATAGTTTGGGACAAGGATTCAAACTCCTTGGGGGTTCTCTGAACTTGTCCCCTCTTTCAAAAGAGAAGGAGAAATGCACCAGTGCACCTAACCCTTAAGAAACATTTGCATCACATTTAGGAAATATATTATTCTACAAAAGAATCTTATATTTATAGCATCTTTCTCCCCAAACAACCCTGAAGCACTTTACATTGGTCTATATTCACTTTCACCTCTGTGGTGGAGAGCAGCAACCAACTAGCATGTAACACAATGGGAAGCAGGGAAAATTTTAGCCAAGGTCACCTGGGCAAACTTCTGTTCTTCAGGTTCATAGAATATCAGGGTTGGAAGGGACCTCAGGAGGTCATCTAGTCCAACCCCCTGCTCAAAGCAGGACCAATCCCCAGACAGATTTTTACTCCAGATCCCCAAGTGGCCCCCTCAAAGATTGAACTTGCAACCCTGGGTTTAAGCAGAACAATGTACAAACCACTGAGCTATCCTGCCCCCCTGACTAGCTGCGCCATAGGATGTTAAACACCTGTTCAGAACAGTCTTAAGGTTTCCATCCTTGTGCTTTTTGCCTGCATTTCTTGTTGGTCAGAGAATTCCTGCTGATCACAGGCCTGTGCCAGCCCAGGAGCATTAGCCATCACTGGAAGATTTATTTCTGCCTGTTTTGTTTTGTCTTTTTGTAAAAGCCCAGAAAGTGTTCGGTGGTATTTCCTTGTTAAGCTGCTTTATGGTAGATCAGTGTTAAGCTGTAATTGTAATTTGCTCTTCTAGAACACCCATTTCTCAGAAGTCTGTGAAGGTTCAGGCCAAATCTTAGCCAAGCCAAATTTTGCTCGTCAGCCCTTTTGCCTCTCAGCTTTGATCTATCCTCAAGTACCTTAACCTTATATTCCCCTGACATTTACAAGCTATTTAGCCAACGTATTCCATGCCTGTCGGCGAGAACATTGCATTCTTCAAGGTGCCGGCACCACTTCCTGTGATAACTCAGAGGGAGCTGAAAGCCATAGAGAAAAATAATGTATTTTCTCTGTACTGTATTTGGTACACACTGCGGGGCTGGAACCATTTGCATTGTGGGGGCACTGAACCAAACTGTAAATCCTGTATATGATGGAAACCATTTCAAGCCTGCACCCCCTGCGCCCCCCGGTTCCAGCACCTGTGGTTATACAGCACATGAAAGGTGTTCCACAGACATTTAAAGGAGATTATCACTTGCTTTGGGAGACACGGGTTCCATTTTAAGTTTTACACGACAGTGTGTGCAGGATCCTCTTGAAAATGGAGTGGGGGGAACTCTTATTTCCAGACTGATTTTGTCATTCGCCATTTGGCAAAACAGATCTCTTTTTCCCTTGTATTTCAGAGCTGAAGCCTGTGGGTACTTCTCATTAACTGTCTTCACAAGTGTCAGAGGTGATGAGCGGCACAGAGACAGATTTTTATTTTAGGAGGGAAGTGGCAATTGTGTTTTTGGAAGAGATGTGGGACTTGCATATGATGGAAAGCTAAAGGTTTCACATACACTTTCTGCATAAACCTCACTGTGCTGGCCCAGACCCCAGTGGTAGACTCCCTGGAAATGGGAAGTCAGCCCAGTGTCTTGCAATGGGGCAAGGTACCTACAACTTCTCTCTCACCTGGCAGGCAACCAACATAGTCCCAGTAGGTGGTGGCATTGGCCACTAAGTACATATGCCCAGAGGCTACACTGATTCCACCTCTGGTTAAAGGGCTCCCGTTGAGCCACTAGATGAGATTCAGAACTTGTCTACACTGAGGATTAGCTCCAGTTCCAGGCATTAGTAGCCAGCCAGAGTGTAGCAGTATCCGTGCAACCCCCCAGCATAAACAGACAAAGCTGCTATTTGCACCCACTCCGTTTACCCAGCTTGAAACCAAAGAGAGCTGCACTGGTGGAAAAATGCTGCTTACTATTTCTCAATGGTGCAGCTACACAGGTGGCTGCAAAACAATAGCTGGGACTGGAACAGATCCCCTTTTAGGCAAACTCCCTGGGGAAGGCTGCAATGGAAGAGCCATCTGCCCTTCCCTAGTGGAAAATTCTTGCCAGTCTTGAGTGTCAGATAGAAAGCTGCACAGGTTAAACCCATACACAACTCTCTGCACCACTGGGAACAAATCTGGCCCATATATTTTGAGAAAAATCCTTAAATATATTGCAAATAATGCCAGAGATGATAAAAGCAAGATGAGTTGTGCCACTTTGACTATTTACATCACTTGTTAGTATATTTTGCACTTTGGTCAACTTGGACAATTCAACACACTTCTGTCAATGTCATTTTCAGATTCTGTTGTCCTTACAGTGCAACGCAACAGCATTCCACTAGAAGGACATCAGAATCAAAAAGTTTAGGTTTCCAAAGGATAACAGTTCTAGATGCTTAAAACTCCACCTGTTCTTTGTAACAGTAACCATTTTAGTCCTGGATACTGACTGTTGTCATAGGACTTTGGAAACCTGCCAGGTGACTGGGACCAGGCAATAAACTTTCATTTCCTGCTGGCATTCTGGTGTGTTGCATCCTTATTTTAATATCCTGTAGGTGATTTCTTAAACTGCAGTGTGAATATACCATCCTTTCCTGCAGGATAAGCTATAAAGACTTGAGAACCAGAACAATTTCGAATAATATTTTTTTAAAAGATTAAATTTTGAATCTTAATTATTTGACTGTCCCTTTAAAGATTGTTGACATTTAAAAAATGGATATTGGTAATTTGTCATCTCATACCAGAGATACACATACATCAACTCACATGACTTGAATGTTACACTTTTTTCTTACATCCCTGATCTATTTTGTCTACCTTGACTGCAGTTTCTTTGTAACAGGAAACAGTCTGTTTTCACATTGGTAAAGTTTGTTTTCAACTTGTGCTCTGAAACAAAACTCTAGGAAAAGGGCCTAAAGATCCTTTAAGTTTATTCACACTAGTCATGCAAATCATTTTTTCTGCAGGTATCTACTGATTAAATGTACATTCCATATTTTAACAATTGGACTGCAAATAATATTTGCAGCATTAGCAAAAATATGAGTCCCATGTTTGCAGAAAAATGGATTATTAGTTGTTACACTGAAGGCAAGTCAGTCAACCCAGCCAGCCATTTAAAGAAAATGGATCAAAATCAAGCATAATTCTAGTTTTACCTGTTTGTCGAGGTAAAAACCAGTTCATTCAACTTCTGAACTAGTGAGTGCTATATAAGTAAATAAATAGCACAATCCAGACCTGGCTGACTACTTTAATGTCACGGGTATTCTTTAATTTGTGCTGTCAAAAATTCTGTTTATCTTTAAGAGGTTGGTAACTAAATGACATGGTAAGATATGGACGGGTAAGGCATCACAAAGGAGTTTAAGAGCCGCTTTGGTTTCACCTACCACCGTGGCACAGCATTTTTCACTCTTATTCAATTTATGTCATCCATTCAATCTGTTAAAGAGGGGAGTCCAGCAGTTCCTGCGTACTCCAGACGCATTCCACAGAATGCTGTGTTCCTTGGTGACCAGTAAAGCCCAGGGAACTGAACAACCAATGGACTGTGTTGCTTCAATAAGTGCAGAAACATTGCTAATTAATGCTAAATTACATCCCTTTAGTTGACACTCTGCAAAGCAGGAAGAAGGGGGGTTGCAATGCTGGGACTGAAGTATTACATTTGCAGTCCTTGTCCTGTAACAGCTCAACGATCCTTTACTGTTGCATTTAAAGAGGCATTAGAATCCCCTTAAGTATCACGGTGCAGTTCTTGGAGAATTCTCTCTCAGCACCTGGCCCTGCATTCAGCAGGATGATGCAAACCAAGCAACGCCGGGGAAGGGGGTAATGAGTAGGCTGTACCGTACTGGAACACAGAGCAAGGTACTTTGACAAAATGATGGCAGACTGCATTAATAGCATGTTTGATGGAAGCCTGTCTTGTTAAATGAAGTGTCTTTCTGTACAGTGAAAATAATGAGATCCCTAGTGTAGGCCAAGCTATTTTTAAGAAGCCATTTTGGTTCAACACCCAGGATATCAACCAAACCATCACAATGCTTTCAAACGTGACTTGGGGTGACATGAATAGAAGGAAGTGCATGGTCTGTTCCAGCATTCTGAATAATTTAACATGGTACGTTTCAGAAAGTTTGGGTGTTGAATTGCTGCTCACTCTTATTTGTTTATTTCATTATTAGATCTGTAAACCTGTCACTATCAGCGCAGGGCTGTTTCCTTCCTTCTGTACAGTCAGACACACCATGTATTTAAAGTGCAAACAAACCATCTCTCTAGTATTTCCACTGGAAACTCTCCCATCCTGAGCCCTCGCGTCAGGCTTGGGTTCCCTCGGGGAGCCTTCAGCTAGTTTGTTACATTTTACAGCTTTCCTCTCAGACTTCCAAAACCCTCCCAGCAGGTCGGTCCTGCACACCTGTATCCAAATTCCCAACATTTTCTTCTCCTGTCTCCAGATACCTCCCTCCCCCCAGTTTCTCTCAGGCTGCCCCCGGTCTGCTCACTAATTCCTGGCCTAGGCCCTCTTAACCTCCTTCTAACGGCCCTGGCAAGGAAGGGCCTAGCAGCTATTCACCTTCAGCAATTCCTGCTTCCCCAGAGACTTCCCCCAATCTGAGCAACGGGCCCTGGCTTTATTTCCTGCCTTGCACTCGGGGTCACATGACACCCTCCTCCACTACATCCCCACAAATCCCAACATTAAAGATGTGAAGCTTGCTGGCATACTGGGTGCACCCTCAGCTTAAACAGCCACGCAGCACTGCAGGTCCAATAACAAATACAATTCTCAAAAACAGAGCACTACCGCCCCCCCAGGGGAAAAAATCAAATGACAAACACCTCTGAAAGTCAAAGTTCCCCCAAGCCCATCAGGCAGATGCAGTTCAGGCACATCAGTTTCATAGCCAACAGCACAAAAGGGAGCGATGTGGCTAGCGTCATGTCCTGCTGCCTTAACCTGGTGGATCACATACCCATTTTGCAGCTGGCCTTTCAGGGAGACTAAGCAAGACTCAAACCCAAACCTTAGCCACTCAGCCACCACACCTCCCTCTGAAAGTCTAGGAGGAGAAATAACCACAATAACCCGCTAGACTAGAGAAATGTTTAAATACATCGGTAGAGCAAATAGTAATTAAAAACCATCTTATATAGCTAGAAGAAAAAAGTTTCCAGACATAACACATCCCTCATCACTCAATATAACTAATGAATGCTACTAAATTAAAGGCTAAAGCAAAAATTAGAAATCTGACACTAAATAATTTTCTCCCTGGATTTTCACAGAGAGAATCTGTTATACCTCTACATAATTAAACAAAAACAGAACAAACGCCAAAATAAGTTAGGGCCTGATCCTCACCACGTGTAAATCAGCTTAGTTCCATTAACTCATTAGCTTCAATGCAGCTATGCTAGAGCCGAGGAGGGGACCTCTGGGGCTTGTCAACAGGGTGCTGGCAAAGTGCACTGGAGGAGCATGACCCATAGAGCGCTCTAACGTGCTGTGTCTTAACTGCCCCACGTAGACTCTGCTGGCGCAAACTAAAATGTACCTAATTCGCGCTGATGTAGTTCTATTTCAAAACAGGACTTGGTTCATTAACACAAACTTAACATTAATTTGCATCAGCAGGGTCTACACAGGGCCATTGGAAAGACCTATTTTTGCTTAAATCAAGGGCTTGTCTACGTGGTGTGGTCAAGCATATTAGAGGGGATGATTTGTAGAGTGCTCTACCAGTAATAGATAATACTTAGTCCTGCCTTGAGTGCAGGGACTGGACAAGATGACCTCTCGACGTCTCTTCCAATTTTATGATTTTGTGCTCTACAAAATCACTCCCCTCTAATGTGCTCACCGCACTGTGTAAACAAGCCCTTGGATTTAAGGGGAAAATGGGCCTTTCCTTTGGTCCTGACTTCTACCAAGGTATTCACCAAATAGTCTGGAAATGATACATCCAAACTATGTTGACTAACCTGAACATTAAAGCCATTTGCAATTCAAGGGTTTAAATAGGTCACAAATTGTTGCTTCTGCTCTCTGATTGGATATTGGAAATTCTTGAATGGAAGAATAAGAAGTAACAAATACACAACAAATGTATGTTTGGTATGAATATCAAACTATGGGGATTGCCCAATATTATTCTTCAGGAATAATAGAAACTGTCCAAATATAGCAGCACAACCTTACACATAAGTCAAATTTGAGACATTTGTGAATATACTTGCACAGGGATGTAGGGGAATCAATCACATTTTTAAATCAAAATAGGTCTAGTTCCATCCGAAACTCTAGACTTACTGTAGAAGTTACTGGGTGAGGTTATTTGGCCTGTGTTATGTAAGAGGTCAAACTAGATGATCACAAATGGACCCTTCTGGACTTATTGATGAAACAATTCATCTTTTGTTTTCCATTATCTGACTAGCTCTAAAGAACACAAGACTTTGCGGCACAGAGTTACAGTCACTTTTGCACCAATCTAGGAAAGGTCATTCTTTAAAGACTTAAGCCTCTATGTGCAGAATTGCTTGTGTAAGAAATCGGTCCAAATTCACCCTTGGCGCAGCTCTGCTGACATCATTAGAACTAATACACCAGTGGTGACCTTCACCCATTCACCGCCTGACAAAGGAGCTAAGTTTAAATAAAAGCATTCGTGGAACAGGCACAGAAGGCTCAAATGACATGCACCATAGCAGAGTGGTTTATAGCTCTCTGGGCCAATGGTTGGTAAAAAGCTCCTCTTGTTTTCCTGCTGACTATTTAGCACTGAACCAGAAGTGAGCTAGAGCCAGATAAGGGACTGCTCCTTGTTGCAATTGGCTAGCAATAATTTCATCCTAGACAAACATTTTTAAAACAGACTGGAAAGGAAGGTTGGTTTATACTCTGTTCTCACTTTGAAATCTGCAGTAAAATAAAAGAGCCTGATCAGTAAAAACTGGTCTCTAGAAAAAACCACCCATGTAAGGTGTCATTCTGATATCTGTTTAAAAGTTTTGATAAGAGGGGGGTTGAGAGAAGAGAAGAAGGATTTCCACCTATATATTGTCTCCTTTGGAGTTTCTCTGGAGATCTCAGGAGGGATGGAAAGGCCGATAGGTCCAAAAGCTCTGAGTTTATCCATCCCTCATGGATTCAATTCTGATTAAGACTGTTTTCTTTCTCCCTTTTCTGAGAGACTTGCTGAGTTCCAAAACCGTTTCATGTAGCACTCTCAAGATGTTTGTTCCCTTTGTTGTTTGGAAGATTGATTCTCATTTCGACCCTGTATAGAGCTGAGAGAGATGACCGAATTGGCTGTTTCTTTTCATTTCGGACTGCAAATTTACTCACAGGGTTTTCACGGGACCCCTTTGTCCAGTTCTTGCACCCCAGCTTTATTACTTCTTCTCTCATCAGTAACATGCAGGCATAAATCATACTGTACCCCCTTCTTCAGATACCATTGTTCCCTTCTGACCGATAGCAGTGTCCAGGGTCTTGCAAGATGGCTTCCCAGTGGAAGAGAATTCAGTGACATGGAGTTTGGATATATTCCAGTTATAACTTTTATTTTACATACATACACCAGTCCTGGAACAGAATTGGTCAAACAGCATGCAGGGCAACCACTTCTTCCAGGAATCTTAGACCAATACCAATGCCTGGGTTCCCAGGCGTAAAGAACTGACTCTAATCGGAGCCCAAGGAAGAGAGCAGCAAGCATTTGTTCACACAGCTCCCTGTCCCCAGGAACTGCGTTCACATAGGACCTTGGATAATGTAAAAGGCGTGAAAACACATGACAACTTCCTAAGAGGCAAAATGTGCTCACATACACATACAATTCTTTTTTCTTAGTAACAGTGCCATCTGGTGACATCTGCCCAAACAATTTTTTAGGGATTCCCTATTTAACCTTGTCACCAGTACAGATCCGCCTGTAGAATGCATCTCAGTAACTGCTGAACTGTTTTGGCTGAATCGTACCAGCAAAATTCTGCTGGAGACAGGGACCCAGCATGGAAGATTTCAGTTCAAACAGTTAAAATCTGGCAAAGTTATGAGTAAATAAAAAACAGTACTTTCAATTAAAGTATTAGGCAACCTTCACTCTAGGTACCAGTGCCAAGCCTACCTCGAATTGTTAAAGAACCACAAGAGGAACATTATTTCTTTAAATCACAGAGGCTGCAAATCCATTCAAGCCCCATCCATTCCCACTGTACCTCAGCACCCTTTCAGAATCCTGGATGGGCCACTGACTGTCTTGCTGGTTAAGTGCTGGAGCAGTTCTAGTCTGGAGAGAGAGAAGCAGGCAGTTCTACTTGGCAAACCGACAGGGCCCCCTACGCAGTCCAGCTGGGGATCTAGCCTGTGGAGTCTTGTTCACTTGCACCTCTTAAATAGCCCTTGCCAACCTAGGCTATTGTTCCCCACACCTATCTGTCTCTTTTTATTCAGATAAATTCCCCACAAACAAATCATTCAAGCTTGACAGATCGCAATCCACACAGTGGGCAGAGTGAGATTTACCAAAAGTGCAACAGTAACTCAAGCATGTCAAAGACTATCCATTGGATGTTAAACAATATGGACAGTTGAAGGTTTCTGTGCCTGTCATTTCAGACTCTTTGCACAGACAGCTCCTGGAATGTGGAAATCCTTGACAGATAGAGAACAACAACAGACTGCGAATATCCCAATGCTGCAAATTAGAGGTTTTGACAAGTCACTCAGTACTGACTTGGATTCAAGTGGACAGACTTTCTTGCTCTATGATCCTTCAAAACGTCTTGTAGTGTTGTCGCTGTACTTCCTGAGATACAACTGGAAATAAGCATGAAAGATTCCTCAGGGACTGGATAACAGGACTCCCAGCTTTTCTCCAATAGGTCATCAGTTGCAAACAATCCCCCAAGCTGTTGTTCCTTTGATTGCTGAACCACAGCTCGTTTATTGAAAGCCAATGACTCACTGGGCTTTGGGTCAGACCCCAGGTGCTCATAGTAAAGAACATAAGAACGGCCGTACTGGGTCAAACCAAAGGTCCATCCAGCCCAGGATCCTGTCTACCAACAGTGACCAATGCCAGGTGCGCCAGAGGGAGTGAACCTAACAGGTAATGATCAAGTAATCTCTCTCCTGCCATCCATCTCCACCCTCTGACAAACAGAGGCTAGGGACATCATTCCTTACCCATCCTGGCTAACAGCCATTAATGGACTTAACCTCCATGAATTTATCTAGTTCTCTTCTAAACCCTGTTATAGTCCTAGCCTTCACAACCTCCTCAGGCAAGGAGTTCCACAAGTTGACTGTGCACTGTGTGAAGAAATGAACTGGTGAATTCACAGAAGTTCATCCATCTCACAAGCCGCCCTGACAGCTGACAAGTTCCTCCCTTGTGGGCAGTCTCAGCACAGATCCCACCGCCTCATTATAGGTGGAACTGAACTATCCATTCACTCCTTGATGAGATTCCCTTGGGTTAGTGTTCAGCTGCCTTGTGGAACCTTGCCCTGTCCTTTCCTGTGCTGTACCTTTTCTGTGAATAGAAGCCATTCGCCAAGGCTGTCAATCCAGCATTTTTCACCAGCGCTAAGTTCACAGACAGCATTTTTTTCCTTTAAAGAGAAATGTGATCAGGAAACAACCGCCACTCTGATATTCAAGTAAACACAGGCTAATTCTATAGACTACTGTCAACATCAAGAACTACTCACATCACGGGTTTATTTTAAGAAGATATTTTTGGAGATTAAGCATCTCTACAATTGGATGGACTGAAGGATGTGGACATGGGTAGCACATGCTTTAAACACAACTTTGCACCCCATGGCATGTTCCAGCTAGAGCAATGGTTCTCAACCTGTGGTCTGCGGCCCCATGCGAGTCCGCAGATTATGTCTAAAATCTCCAAAGAGGTCCTCACCTCCATTTGAAATTTTTTAGGGTCCGCAATTGAAAAAAGATTGAGAACCACTGAGCTAGAGATCTCAAACGCTTTTCAAATGTTGCGCCTAGCCCCGTGCAGGTGTTCAGGGGGTGGAGAAGAGAAGGCGTTCCTGTATGAACCTTGCACTCTGTGTTCAAGAACCAAGGGACTCTAGCACCATCAGCTAGGAGGGGACGACAGTAAGAGAATAAACTTTAATACAACTTGTTTCCATTTGATAGGCTTTTGCTTTATGGCATTGTTCTGATGTCCAGTATTGCAGAGTGCTTCCTCAGAGCTTTTGCAGTGCCAGGCAACATGAGAATTAAAAATCAAAATGTCATCTGCTCTTAGCTTTCTCTATAACTTCTTTCCACTTTGTTAAAGCAACTACTTGAAGCAATTGCAAAGCTTCAGTGTTCCAGGAGTGTTTTTTTTTTTTAAACCAACTAGATTGAAGGGAGGAAATATGTGCTACATGAAAGAATGGTTTTTTCATGATAAAATATTACTTTAGGTGAAGAGCTACACTAATCAAAACGTAGGATGCATGATTCATGGCAGCACTGATGCTAATGCCGGCCAGCATGAACGTTAGAAAGACAATAGTGTCATTAAGTATCAGCTTTATCGTCTGATGTATGTACATTTTAGGCCTTGGCAAATGAATCCTAATGTTCCATAGACTATGAAAATGAATGAGGAACAGCACAGGTTGGAGCTTTGTGAAGTGCAGGGAGTTATTTTCAATAGTATATTATCTAGACTAAATAAAACCTGAACAGAAGAGCACAGACACTGCTGGGCTAGGAGAGTCTGCCTTTTAAGGGTAAAATAAAATTTGGGGAGTACAGTCCGCAGGAGTTCAGGGAGCAACATAGTAGGGTCTGTCTAATGCAACTGTAGCCTCCACACTAGCATCATGCTTGCTGTACAATGCATTACTATGTATTATTTACATTATAGCAGCACACAGAGGCTATCGTGCTAGGTGCTGTACATATCCAGTAAGAGATAGTCCCTGCCCCAAAGAGCTTACAATCGAAGAAGGCCGAGTGTGACAAAGGATGTTTTGTTACCCCGACTTTACAGATGAGGAAATACAGTGGCAGAGAGATTGAGTCACCGACCCAAGGTCACAAAAAGAGGCAATAATTGATCAGTAGATAAAACAATAATACAAAACCCAGAATGTAATACAATTTTGTAGGGAAACATTTTGACTAAATGCCTCTTTATTGAGCTAACAGGGGAGAGGAGAACAAAGTAGGAATGAATAAGACAGCTCCAGTCCGACCCCAAAACTTTGCTCATTTTGTCCATTGGTTGGGCTGAGAGGTACTCTGGCCCGGGAGCCTCCCATAGGGGAGAATGGGGGCACAAGGCACCTAAACTATGACTCCCATGTGGCACTGTGGAAGCTCAGGCAGACATAATTTGCAGCCACGCTGCCTCAAAATGAAACATTTCTACTTGGGAAAATGGAAGTGAAATATTTCTGGGTCCAGTTGACCCAACGGAAACTTTTGGGTTTTGGCCAAAAGCGTTTTAGGGTTTTTTTGAGGAAAACTCAAAGTTTTCTGTAGAGGGGGGAAAAAAGTCAGACCAGCTCTAGACCCTAGCTATGGCTTTAACTAACAGCCAGCCACAGCATGAAGGAAACAGAAATCTTTTAAATTATTGCTACTTACTTTTTAGCAAGTTTAAGGGCGTCTTTAAAGGCAACAGATCAACTGCCTTTATTATATCCTCCAACACTGCATGACAGATGAATGCTGGAGTCATTTGGCTTTTAGCGTGGGGAAATGCATAATTAGCCTTGATGCAGAGAGTTTCATGTGTACCATTTCTCACAGAAATTGGGCCCGTTGGGTTTCTTCTGATGTTTTGAGAGAGAAGACAATGGGTCTAACTTCCCCTATCTTACACGGTGTCATTGTTTACACCTGTGCAAAGTGTGGCCATGCAGACTTGCCCGGAGATAAATAACAAAATAGGCAAGGCAGGGGAGAATCAGGCTCAGTGGCTTAACTTCCTTCCTACTATCTATACATTGGCCTGAACCTGCTCTCACTGAAGCCAATGGCAAAACTCCCACTGATGTCAGCAGTGCAGGATCAATCCCTATGTGATCGTATCACTATCAATCCCTATGTAAAGTCGTGACTTGCTCCTCCAAGCTGCAAGGCTCCCTCTACTCCCACTGAAATCAGTATCCTAGGATTGGGCCTTGTTTCCTGGTTGGTGTCACAACGCAAGTGCCCAGATCATTCCTAGCTCTGTTCCCCCATTTGTGCCCATCTAAAGCTGAACCCTTTAAAAGTTATGGGTCATTGACTGCACATTTTCGAGCATGGGACTAGATCTCATACCCCCAGCAATAAAGCAGCCAACGTTAATATCCCCAGCAGGCAGACCGCCTTGCTACAGAAAAATACCTACATGAGCTGGTGAAAACATTTTCACCCTGCTACAGTAGTGTGGGATGTGCCATTGTGAGGAGGTGGAAGGTCAACCTCTCATACTCTCCTTCACTGGATACATCTCAATGCCAAGTAATATCTAATGGAGGTAATGAATACCGACACGCACGTTTCTCCAACCCAGTTCTCCTCTGGCAGTAATGACTGACCAAGATTGATGAGTCTAATACCAAAGCAGGTGGTTTGTTTGTTTCTTCCATAGGATTCATTTTTCAAATTAGATTCAGATTTTTCTCCCCAGGGAAGGGTTACAGGATAGAGAGAAATGTTCTGATGATTAAGGAGTTACCTACAGCCGTCCTGTATAATTTCACAGCTGCCGCCTCCCCAAGCCATTGGAGACAGGGGCTTGATTCACCACTGTCTTAGCTCAGCTTTACCCCTGTGTAACCCAATAGAGTTACACCAGAGTAAAACTGGACCAAAGCAGTGATGAACAAGGGGAGTGATTCTGTGCTGATTGGCACCATGCACACTCGTTTGTGCAACTGAGCACAAAGTGCATGTAAGTTAGACAAAATTCAAGGCAGAGCTTGATAATAAGAATCATACCTAGGAACAAAAGGATGAAATCAGTTCCAATGATTATCTGTAGGGCCCTACCGAATTCATGGCTGTGAAAAACACATCACAGACCGTGAAATCTGGTCGCCCCTGTGAAATCTGGTCTGGTGTGTACTTTTACCCTATAGTAAAAGACCTACTGCTTAATATTAAATTGTGTTGGTTGAATTTAATCCCTGTGTTGTAAGAAAGACATGTTGGTGTTTCTTTCCACAATGAAGAAATGGCACTTGTTTCTCCACTGCCTCACAGGGTCCCTACAGAGAGGGTAAGAGGCTAAGCACAATGTCATCTGCCTTCCCAGTAGCAACCTTTACCTCTGCACAAAACATGCCCTGTGGAAGATGTAAGTGGAGGGTGAGGGGGAAGCCCCAGCAGGTCCCTCCCCTACACAGATGACCCACAAGGGAAGTTATAAACCAGGGGTTGGCAACCTTTCAGAAGTGGTGTGCCCAGTCTTCATTTATTCACTCTGATTTAAGGTTTTGCGTGCCAGTCGTACATTTTAACGTTTTCAGAAGATCTCTTTCTATAAGTCTATAATAGATAACTAAACTATTGTTGTATGGAAAGTAAATAAGGTTTTTAAAATGTTTAAGAAGCTTCATTGAAAATTAAATTAAAATGCAGAGCTCCCCCGACCGGTGGCCAGGACCTGGGCAATGTGAATGCCACTGAAAATCAGCTCGCGTGCTGCCTTTGGCACGCATGCTATAGGTTGTCTACCCTGGTTATAGACAGTTAACACTTCCTGAATTATCTTTCACAGAGATGCAGCCCACAACAGCTGGGTATTGGGCACTGCTAAGCAGCCAGCCCTATGGAAAATGCACAATGAGTTCCTTCACCCTGCTTTTCAGGGTCAACAAGACGGGGGGGGCCTGAATCCCTGACCTCTGCTGCTCTTGAGAGCCATGCCCACAGTGCCCCCGGTCAATCCTTTTGCTTAGCAGCAGAACGTATGGGCTTATAGGACTGTGGGAAATTACCAGGAATGGGCAAAGAGCAGCAATTCTCTGCCATCCAAACTCAGCCGGACACATTGATTGCCTGGACTCCGGCAGCAGCAGCTGACGCTTTCCTGTACTACCACTGTGATATCCTCTGTCCTAAATGACCAACTTCAGAGAGACAGAGCTAAGCAGGTATGTTTCTATCCTGAGCCTTAACATGTTACACTTGACCAGCTATACTGTTTTTCGGCACCAGTGATACAAATGGCATAAGCTCCAGTGCAAACACAGCCCAGACATCTTTAACCACAAGCTGGGTGAGGCGACAGATGTTTACATTAGACCTTGCAGTGTCAGTAGCACTGGCAGAGCGGCACCAAGACTGAAGACGAGTAGCAATTTCCCTAGTGTAGATGAGACCTTAGAGGGATCTTGGCACTTTAGGCTAGAAAGTATTTTACTAGTCTATTATACTGTTCCTAATTTGAAACAATGTGTGATGGATGGGAAAGGTTAAATAGGTTTGATCAGCAATATAAAGTGAACTTTATATTAAATTAGTTAGCAGTAAAATGCAAACAAGTATCTGCATTATAATCTCTCTATTATGGTGATCTTATTTTCTACATTCAGATTGCATACTGTATAAATGCGGCCAACCTAATAATTCCAGAACACAAAATATCACTGTCCAAAGTGCTCCAAATCAAACTCCATTTTAGTTTGAAAATAAGACCAGGGAATCTTTACTGTTCAGTCACGACTGTCCCTTGGCATGAATCTCAGTCATCTGTTCTTGGTGTCATTGACACCTTTTGTTCAGTCCATTGATTCTCTCCTTCCTTCTGTGCAGTGCTTCAGTTTCCCCTTGAGCTCCCCCTGCACTTATTGAAAAGGCCTTTGAGCAGCTCCCCACCCGGTAATCAAAGATTATAGATTAGATAAAGACAAATTAGAATGTCTGGCGTTGAGCAGCAAGGACATTTGGTGAATGTCACAGACATGCGCACACGGCCGAATCATGCATTGTTTGTTGTCATGAAATGTCCTTTGCCTTCGGGTTAGCTCTCACTCTCCTGCGTCTTATTAACTTATCACTTTACCAGGATACTTCACTCACAGGAGGGTTGCTTTGAATCAGACTTGGGTCAAATCCAGGTCAAAAATGGAATCAGCTGGGGTCAAATCTGAAAGGAGACTGTAGCAAGAGAATGTTTTGTTTTGGCTGAGCCAAGCCATGGAAATATAATCGAGTACACACAGAATAGGATGAGAGAGAGAGCAAACCACACCACAGATGTTAGTCATGTCGTGTAAGGCACTACGGAAGGTGCTCGGTTACTATGGTGATGACAGTAGTATAAGAACCTATATAGAACACATACATACATACACACACACACACACACACACACACACACGCACAAATGAACACACTTATGTGACTTAAGGCTGATTTTCATCCATTATAATTAATGCCAAATGAATTTAGAGGGGGCCCTGCCCACATCCCTGATCTTAACCAAAAAAACTTCTGGATGGTCAAATTCTGCACCCAGAATTAATTCAGATTTTCACAGATTGCCTCTACCTTTATAAGTATCAGGGGGTAGCCCATTTAGTCTGTATCCACAAAAACAACAAAGGCACCTTAAAGACTAACAGATTTATTTGGGCATAAGCTTGTTGTTTCTACCTTTATAATTGGCTGAATCAAAATCTTGGATCCAAACACCCCAAATCTCAGAATTTGGGTCTTTCAAATGTTGGATCCAAATACTGTGGCTTGAGCCCTTCTCTAGGAATAATATTGCAAGTATTTTTTCTGTATTATATTACAGGAGCCTTTTCAGATGGAGCCAATCTCATGATTTTGGATGATAGGCTAGCAATGCAAATACAGCATAATATCCCCGCTAAATGAACACCATATATAACTCAGCTTTTCAACATTTAAAGAAATGAAAATGTCAGTTGCCTTTGGACATCTCATTTGGACTGGACTTTCTCGAGCTTTTTTACTTTAACTGTTTGGAACTTGATTATTATTTTTCAGTTTTCCAGCACTCCTGTGTGTGAAGTTAACAAGGAGTAGTCTGAAGCAGATTGACTCAGGAGAGCGATTTGGACATGTTCCCCTTTTCTTTCTTGTGCTGAAAGATAATGCTGGCATGAGGTCACACAGGGAGTCTGTATCAGAGCAAGGAATTGAATATTGACCTCATGCCTTAACCACAAGGCCCACCTTCCTCCCTAAGGTAAGCAAGACTTAGGACTTTAAAACAAGTCAAACGAGGCAGATGGGAATCTATAATCTTCCAAATTTTATTTTGTCTTTCTTGGCATCCCTTATACCTGTGAGATTTGCTTTTCCTGTTTGTTTCCTTGGGACTGCATTAAAAATTGGGAGGTGGATTGGGGAGACTGCATCGTGGCATTTTTAAAGCAAGAAAATGCCACTGCCCTGAATGTGCCAGGGGAATGGGAGGAGACAGTGCTTTTCAGAAGAAAAAGAAATAGCTTTGGTTGAAGTTGAGAACAAGAAGTTCCCGCTTAAAGTCTGGAATAGGCGATAAATAAAGTTAATGATATATTTCCTATGGCAATGCATTGAAAGAGGTGGACTTGAAATGTGAGGCTTCCTATCCAGTTTCATATGGCATCAACATTATTACTAGTTAGTTCATAATTATTCATGGGTACAATGAATGTCACGGGCAGAAGAGGGATTAGCCACTTTAATAGTGCCATCTTCATTTGTAACCAGTATCAAACAGAACTTTGCCTTCAAGCAGACTTTTCTCCAACCCGGCCAGACTAGAGATGTGTTGGAAGCCAAGTGCAGTCCTGTTTCCATCTCCAATAGGAGCTGCTCAGATTTCCCATGGCCTGACCCATTAGAATGCAAGTAGATTGGCACCTAAATTATTACCGGGCAAAAACTGTCCTGACAATAGGGCAGCAACAATTCCGTGTGTCAAACGGGGACTTCAAGTCAGTGGAGGGGTGGTATGGTACTGAGTTGTATTGACCGTGTGTGAGTGAGATTGGAATGAGATGGTGGAGGGACCTTGTCATCGATGTGTAGGAGCTGGGAAGCAAAGGGGCTGGAAGGAAGGAGTGTCCTATATGTAAATAGGGATTAGAAAGAAGTAAAAGCAAGCAGGGAACAAACCCAAGCCACCGTTCTGAGGTTTAGCCATCATTAATATTGAACAGTGATTGTACTGCTTCTAACATTTGCTGAGCCGCTTATTAAGAAGGTCCTAATAGAGATAGTTTGAGCACTCAGCATGCTGAGGAGGTATGGAGGAATGCTGCTGTCTACAGAATGCTCTTCTTCAGCTCCACTGCTTCACAAAGGCTCTACCTCACACGTAAGAAATGCATTTCTTGAAGCAGTTGGAACGTTTATCGTGTGCTTTTGGTGCTGTACCAGGGAAGTTTGCACACACAGGCTCCTATATATTGTAGGTGTGCAACAAACATTCTCTGTCATTAGGATGATTATTAATTTTACTGTGGTCTAGAGCCCAAAGGATCCCTTGAGCTGGGCGCTGTGCAGAGAGATAAGCAGAGAAGATTCCTGCCCCGGACAGCTCACAATTTAATTTCAACCAAGTGATAACAAACACTAAGTGGAAAGAGGCCTGGGGAAGGGAGACCAAGGGAACCACAACCATAAGATCATGCAGTTGCATAGTAGCGGTGTGCACCACTTGATAGGTCTGAATCACTTGAATTCTCTTTTCTTTTATAAACTCCAGCTGAAGCCAACGACTGCTCATTCCAACAAAGTCCTTATTAATTGGCCCAAGCCTTATAGGTATGTAATATGGGGCCTTTGTTAGCACCCCTTGTAGCAAGATGGGGAGTTACACCAACCTAGCTCCATCCACCACACCCCCCTTATGTCACCACACCCAATTCACCAGTTGTCAAGTCCTTATTATGACTCAAGTCCCCTGGCCAGCTCCTCAGTGATCTCTGTCCCCTTCAGGATGGTGGGGAGTCAGACATTCCATGGCATTAGGAGGAGCTAATCAGCCCTAGGTCTCCTGGGTTTAAGGCCTTCTCCAAAAGCACCTGGCTAGAGTAGGTAGGGAACCCAGACCCACCCACTCCTCTGGGTTCCAGCTCAGGGCCCTCATTTGGAACTGCCAGAGGGAGTCCTTCTCAGTCCTTTGCTGCCCCGAGCTACTGTCTACCTCTTCTCCTCTGTAGGCTTCCCCCAGCCTCTTGTCCTGCTTCTCCCTCTTTGGAGTGCCAGTTTGTCCAGCAACTTCTCACCAGTCTGCTGGAGAGATCCCCTGTGGCACCCACTCCACCCTCCTCCCTTGCAGCCTTTATATTCTCACAGCTGCTGTGGGGCTGCCAATCAGCTCTGACTGAGCAGGCAGGCAGGCACTTTGTTAACTCTTTGGCTGCTGAACCAGCATAGGGAATACAGACCCCATGACAAGCTGTCAGAGTGGATGCAGAACTTGAGCAGAATACTTTAAATCTAAAGCAGCTTTTTCATTAAAGTGCCCAAGCGGTGCAGGGGATATTGCTGAACTGCTAGGTTACCTTGTCCTATATCATCAGATCCTATAAGCAGTGGTTCTCAAACTAGGGCTGCCACTTGTTCAGGGAAAGCCCCTGGCGGGGCGGGCCGGTTTGTTTACCTGCCGCGTCTGCGGGTTCAGCCAATTGCGGCTCCCACTGGCCATGGTTCACCGCTCCAGGCCAATGGGGGCTGCAGGAAGCGACGCGGGCCGAGGGACATGCTGGCCGCCCTTCCTGCAGCCCCCATTGGCCTGGGGCAGCGAACCGCGGCCAGTGGGAGCCGTAATCAGCCAAACCTGCGGACGCGGTCGGTAAACTTACCGGCTCGACCCGCCAGGGGCTTTCCCTGAACAAGCGGCGGCCGTAGTTTGAGAACCACTGCTATAAGCTATCTCACAGTTAGCTTGGCAAAATAATCCAATGCTCTATTCTGAGCTATCCCAATTTTACTCCGTAGAATCATGATATGACAGCTGGTGATATATCACCAGGAACCGTAACTTGCAGTCTTACTGATGTCACCACAGCCCTTTGAAATGATGTTACTATTCTTGGGACATATTCTAAAAGCCCTTGTTACATGATCCCTAACCTCCTCTTCAGCTAAACAATAACTGGTTTCTCCGTTCTTTCTAAGCACTGTCCCATTGCCAACATGTATTTCTTATTTAAGTTCGTGGAGCATTTTGTTGCCTCTCCAGCTGAATCTTGACTTTCCATAAACTTATTTTACAAGCCTTCCCATCTGTTTCTGAGCTCTGTGTATGAATGTTGTAGCTGTATAAATCCACAGACAGAGGAAGAGAGAGAGAGAGAAATGTGTGTACGTGTCTATGTTCATCTCCTCCACAGCACCTAGATGCAGCATGCCAAGATGTGCCGTGACAATGTAGTAAAATACAATTCTGAATCTCCTTCACTGTTGAGCCTGCTCAGTATTATGGATGCATTTAATATTTATGACCATGATGAATTATATTGCTGGCTTGACTTCCCATTATTGAATCACAGCCAGCAATATGTGTCTCTCTCCAGGGCTTTACACAGACTATTTTGGGTTATGAGCTCTTTGTGTGCATTAAGACTCCATCTTGGGCCCATTACTATTCTGGCTTTTTATGTTAATAGTAAAGTAGACTATTAGCATCACATTCCTTGTCATCTGTTTGCCAGGGACATGTAACCATAGTGCTCTGTGCATCTGAATATTGCTGCATGGGGACTCTCAATCTGCTGTCTAACCCTCCTGGTTAACTTGAGTACATCAGGGAGATGCACCTTGCACAGTTAAATATCAGTAAACCAAAGGGGAATCCTAATTTGGTTTTGGCTGGGGGCAAAACTTTCTCATTACCGCTAGTCTGCAGTGTCCTTGCAGCTGGCTTGTAGCCAAAGCCTGGAGTTCGGAAGCCATGATCCTGCTCATCACATGCATGAGCACATCATTTGAATTTAAATAGACAGTAGTCTAACAAGCTGAGACTTAAAATCTAGCCTAGAGACCACCCAGGTGTGCGCTGATATAACCAATATGTGGGATGGGAGAATATGGGCTATTCTTAGACCCTTTCAGTGCCTCGGCACAATAGGCTTAGTTAAGGAGTTTTCTGCTCAAGGCAGTGCTCCTGGACCTTGACAAACCTGCCTTCTGACTGACCCCATGCTCACGATGCTGGTCCCTGCCTGCCTTTTGCTGAGGGTTTGAAGATGGTGATAACGAGACTCTTTCCTAGAAGTTAGAGGACTCCTGCTTCAGGCAGATGTCTGAAAACAGGGATCCTCCCAGTGTGAGGTCTGGAACCAACCAAATCAGAGGTTGCTCACAAGCACTGATAAGTGCCACCCATATGTGAGAACAAAGAGGCCAAGCGACACAACAGAATCCACATACTCCATAGTTCCTAGCCCCTCTTTGGTGACATGAAGATTTGAGCAACACTGACATTAGTGCTAATAAACAACGTAGGCTGCACCCTAACTCGCCTTCCAAGAAGCATGTTTCTCAAAGATCTTTTACTTCTATACCTAGGCATGCCGGTCAAGGGGCGGAGCACTCATTTGGGCCCAGATCCTCTGTGCTCACACATGCTACACTGGACTGGCCTATAGCGTAAGAGAGCCAGTCTGTCTGTAGGACAACGACGCATCGGTCTGAATCAGAGGAAGTCAAGGCACCTCTAGACCTTTTCATACTCACTAATAGAAAGAAAGAAATTAATGGAGATATCCCATCTTCTAGAACTGGAAGGGACCTTGAAAGGTCATCGAGTCCAGCCCCCTGCCTTCACTAGCAGGACCAAGTACTGATTTTGCCCTAGATCCCCAAGTGGCCCCCTCAAGGATTGAACTCACAACCCTGGGTTTAGCAGGCCAATGCTCAAACCATTGTTTGGTAAAGAACTGTCACTGCAAGGAGCCCTGGGGAAAAGAGCACTGGAAGGAAAAACCCTGCTTCTTACAACTGCTCCTCTCAGCTGAGTCGCCTCGTGCTCTGCTTCTGCTTCTCCAGACTAGGGGACCAGACGTCCCGATATTTCGCAGCACTCCACTTTTTTTTTTTTTTGCGCTCCGCTGATGCCCCTCACCCCCATGTGTGTCCTGATATTTCCTTCCTCTCATCTGGTCACCCTACGCCAGACACGATTTCCTAGCTACCCGTCTGGAGCTGCTGAGCCAGTCACCTCGGGTGACAGTCTGCTCATGTGCAACCCTACCCGCTAGGCCGTGGTATTCCCTGCAGGTCAGAGAAGGCTGTTTGGATGCAGTAGGAAGAGCAGAGATGACAGGAAAAGCATGATAAAGGGAACAATTCATTTAGGGGCGTCACCCTGAATGGAAAAGCCAGGACACACCTGAGAAAAAGGGGGGAGGGAAAGGAGAAGGGAAGATAGAGGGACTTTTTTTTTTCCTTTAACAAATTAAATACAAAAATCTAAAGACTACAGTTTGCATAATTTAACACTTCCCTAAACATGGGACATGAATAATTAATATCAAACAACATGCTAATCACCTCGTAATGTGAACAGAGAGGTAACCAATCCTCAGTTTATGTATAAGTAACAAGATGGAAACCTGCTGAGGGCTGTATAGGAGGTTTTTTCCTTCTTACATTGTGTGTCTCAGCATGATGGTACAGCACGGCTTATGCAGGAAATCTAATGTTTTATTTATGTTAAGCCTTGAACTGAAATATTTTGTTTCCTTTGTACTTTAGTAGAAATATGTAAAACACACAAACACACCACACTCAAAACCATGACATGTTCTGTCAGGATATTGTAAAGACAAGTCCCCTGCTATCGGTCTGGGAGGAACTGGGTAGGTGACATGGTGTAATAATGTTAACCTGGGAGTGGCTATTAATTCCTGTGGACTCGGAGGATACCAGGTTTTTCCTTTCATAGGATAGTCTGCAATCTTGCATATTTTTTAACATTCTGAAATGGAACACAACCAAGAAATTTTGAAGTTTCCCACAAAATGAAATTCCAATTTTTTATTTTATTTTTCTTTATATGGGTCAATTTAAATGGTTCATTTTGATAAAAAAAAAAGTTTCCAGTTTTGACTAGTTTAAACTTAAAATGTTGTTCCGATTTTGACTATTTTAAACTTCCAAAAAATATATTAGATCAAAATAATTTCTTTGCAAAAAGTTGTTTCAAAATGAAAAATCAAAACATTCTATTCCACAAAGTGTCAAAACGGCAGATGTCAATATTAGTAAACACTTGATTTAGGTTTTTTATCTAAAGCTATGTTGTCAAAAATAGCATGTTTCGATGAAAATTTCCAGCCAGCTCGACTAAACTTTTGGGCCCGATTCTCCCCCCACTCGCATGGGTGGAAATCAGGAGCACCACCACTGAAGTCCATGGAGTTACTCAAGGGTAAAAGCAAAGGGAGTGAGAGAAAGCTCAAGCCCTCGCTGGTTGCAGAAGTCAGTCTGAGCAGAGTGCTTGTGTAGCCTCTAGGCGTGCTGTGCCTCCTCCCTCTCCCACCTGGAACCTCAGTGCTTCGCATGACCGATCTATACCCCAGGTAGAGTTGAAGGTCTTGGTTTTGAACTACAAATCCCTAAATGCCCCAGAAACCTTTGAGACTCTCTCTCCGCTCAGGCCATAATGCTGCTGCTGAACTCAGCAGGGATACTCAAGTATTGATACCCCAGTATAAAAGGAGAGATGGCTGCAGCAGGGCATACTCTCCCAGGGGCCCTCTTCTTTGGAATGTTCTTCCCTCATTCTCAGTCCTTAACAGCCCATGATTCTCCAGACATGTGTCATAGCCCCTCTTTTTGGGTGGGCATTGGCCGAGGCAGTGAAGGATGTGAGATGAGAGTTTTAAGCTGCCGATTTAGATAAGTGTGGCAGGGCAGGGGAAGTGCTGCTGTTTTGGATGATTTGTACGACCGGGTTTTTAAATGCATGCCAAAGGTGCCACTGGTGAGGTTGGATTCCGTAGGAGGGCAATCCAAAGGAAGAAACAGATCATCCCATTTATTTCAGAGCTATAAGGTGTCAAAGGATTGCTAACATGCCCCTGCACACATGGCAAATCGAAGAATCTGAAGGAAACGTGCTCGCTTGAATAGGTTGTTGGACCATCACCCTGCACCTCACAACATAGTTATCAGAAGAATGGCTGCACAATTAGTACTCTGAGCCCAGCATGGCAAGAGATGGGCTCCAGATTCTGACCCTGGCATTGCCAATGACTCCTACTGTCAGCTATTGTGAGTGTTTCAAGGATCCACGGCTGTAAAATGGGGATAATATTCACACTATAACAGTGTGCCCCTTCTACCTATATACCCGTCATCAATGGCCAGAAGCCATGGTGAGTGGTGCCTTAACAATGTCTCAACAGCTGGCATGTATCTTGGTATCTCCACCAACTTTAAGATGCCACCTGTGGCCATGACGATGGATGTGAAAAGGCTGCAAAGAGGATAAGCATCTGGTATTGTCACAGACCCAAACCCTGAGGTCCTCTTTTCTCAGTCACTCAGGACCTTGTAAGGGAGTTTGTCTGAATGAAGTCAGAGTAAGGACTCCAGCATTAGACCCACAGGATAAAATGATCTGTTGGCAGAGCTCTGCTGACATTGGTGGAGCTACACTAGTAACGAATGTGCTTTGGACCACAAGTGTAGAAACCCCCTGCAGTGAGATAAATCTATTCCCCCAAATCCAGATATTTTGCCTCTGGATATTGGGGTTGTGTGGCAGCTGTTGAACCTCCCAAAATAGTGCCTTGCTGCTTGATGGAAGGAAAAGGGAGCTGAGCTGGGCAGATACAGAAAGGAAAGACTGTGCCGAGAGGAGAAAGAAAATTGGGTGAGAGATGTTGAGAGAGTAATGCAGTGTGATAAAGAATCAGGGAAAGCAAAGCAGGAAAGGAGTGGTAGAGGCAGAGAAACAGAGACATTTACTGTGTTCTTCTGAGCAGGCAGCATATTGGAATTTACAGAGAGCCTGACAGAGGCCATGATCGTGCGTCTATTGAAATCAGTGGCAAAACTCCCTTTGACTTCAGTGAGAGCAAGGCCAGGCTTGAAAAGAGCTGAATTCCTGTGATTTTCATTATGCCACCTGCCCCAACACAAAGCAGATGGGCTGCCAAGTAGGTAGTAGGTGTGGTAGAAGGTGTGGTGGTGAATCCATAAGCAGTTTGCTGTGTACACATATTTCTAGTCCAGACTTTAGCTAGCACAGTAAGTCCAATTTTTGCCTATCAGCCTCCTCAGAGATGCCTGCTTTAATTAAAAAGTCGCTCCTAAATGATTTGTTTGGCATTTTATTACTGCATGTTGTGCTAGACCAGGGCACTACTGATGTGGTTTGATTTATACTGGGTAACAAACATGATTCTAAGGTCACAAAAGAAGATTTGGTTTTTTCCTTCCAAAAACTGTTATTTAAAAATAATTAAAAAAAAACAAATATTTTTAACCTTATGCTGTTCAGGCCAGCTATGTCCAATAGTGTATGCTGGCCAGGTAATTAAGACATAGGAATACCCAATATAAGTAGGCATGAGTCATTCTGCATAATCTTGAACCTACTCCAACAATGTGGGCTTGATAGTTTGACATGAACTTCAGTGTTACTGGGTTTGTATTCCACTTGTGGGAGAAACTGTGGGGAAAACTACAGAAGCCCAAAGAGGGAGAAATATTGAACAGAACAAAGAAAAATAATGGAGCAGAGTGAAAAAACAAAAAGTCTGTGAAACAAAGGAATAGGGATGAGACTTCATTGCTATTGTTACTCAGTTAGCTTTGATCTAGCTAGATCAAAGTTAGTTAGGGTGTGTCTACCCACAATCACACCTTTCAACTGCAGTATAGACATCCCCTAACACTGCACATTGTAGTCTAGGAAAATATACATAACAAACCAGACTCAGCTCTGCTAATGTTCCTTTTCCAGCTCTGGTGATACAAAGGGACTGTAAAGCAGGTTAATGCACTACCTGGAGATTCTTCTTGTGTACAGAGAATCCCTGGCTGGTGTAGAATATGGGTAGTGGCTCTAACCACCCAGGGAAAAAACGGGTATGTAACTGAAAAGCATCTTTGTACCCTTGCAGTCCCTGGCTCCTATAGACGCCCTTCTAAGTAGCACAGAGAGATGAAACAACCCCAGACAAAGACATTGCTTTCCTTTCTACTGTTTCTTCCGATCTTGCACTCCGTGCTGTCTGGCTGTATCCAAGTCTGGGCCAGCATGTTTAGATTGAAAACATGCTTGTTTTGTTCAAATTGAATCATCGAGACAAAATATGAGTTTACAAGACCAGGAAAACAGGATCTCAAACTAGTTTTGCAAAGTCAAATTAGAGCGTTTTGGAAAGCCTTTGAACAGAATGGGGTTTGCACATCCTCGGTTATACTGGGTCATGCCTCTAAAGTAAGGCACTCAAATAAGAAAGAGAACAGTGGACTGGTTTGCACTGCAACTTCCTGCTTAGACGATGCTATTTCCAAGTGTCAGCGTTCTCTACCTGCAGGGAACGGGGAAGTATGAAAGGGAGATCAGAAGGTGCAGGAAAAGCCCAGTTTTCTAGCAACCTTTTCTGTTTATGAATCAATGAAAGAATAACTGACTGTGTGTGTGTGTGTGTGTGAGTGAGTGAGTGAGTGAGAGAGAGAGAGATGGATTATACAGAGTGAAATCGGAACAGGTTATTATGTTTCTGGACAGTGAAATTCATCTTTAAGCCAGATAAAGTACAGTTTGGCTACGAGTCTGAGCTGTGATATCCAGTAAGTCTATCTGGCCAATGCTACAAGGAAATCCCTTGAGGGGATAACTTGGAAGCACCCTTGTGCCTGTGCTTGCATTTCACCATTCCACGCTAATCAAGATGTTATTTAGACTGGTGGCAAAAGTACCATGCAGAGAAAACATTCAGCCTTGAATCTCAGCACTCGCCTGCTAATCAATACTAAAAATCTATTCAGCAAAGCCTGCCAATTTCTGCACAGGGATCTCTAGAAACTAAGGTTTTGATTCTCATCCACACAAAGGATACTTTACACTGCTCTGGCATTGAGGTAGTGCCTCGAAATGGGCATAAACTACATTTACGTTCATGTTACGGCCTGTTGACACGGTCAGTGTAATGCAAAGCAGAAAGGAGAGTATTAATCTCAGCTTTATTCCTCTCCCTGTACAATGCCCAACACATCCTACCTTTCAAGTGTACCAGGGTACAAAAGTATAGCAGGGCAGACACCAGGCCACAAAATACCATAATTCTTTGAGAAACCATACTCATCAAAGCCACCGCACTGGCCACTCAGCTCTGCAGAGGCAGCAGAAGAGAAGCTAGTTGATTATTAGACTTCTGAAAAAATTGCAGAAGGTTTTTTCAATAGATTTCCTACTGTTTCTTTTTACCCGTTTTTGTGCCCCTGCTGGGTTTCTGCAGAACATTGTGAATACTGCAATCCATCTGACAAAAAAAATATGCAATGCTGCCCGATTCACAGCAGAATCAATTGAGCTCCGAACTGTCCCGTTTTCCCCAGGGCTGGTTCCAGCCTAGTGGAAAAGTGGGACCAATTTTAAATTCACAAAGTGAAAAAGTGTTCACAATTCAAATTGCACTGGATGAAATTCATCCCAGTGCAGGAGAACAGACCAAAGCCTGTGCATTGCCTATGCATGTATAATCTCAGACCTGGTCTGCAAACCCCTGGTTAACTACCTATAGGATCTGGGATGCAGGCATTTAACCTTCCATCTCTTTAGAAACTGGAAAAGATTGATCCCTTCCAATTAAATGTAGGATGAATAATTAAAACTCAGTAGTCTCCAGTTTAATATCTACCATGAAAACTGTTGCTCTTTGCAGAGGCAGAGAAGAAAATATAGAGCAGGAATCTGAAAAGCTGGGAAGGAAAATAAGCTATATATATAAAAATTATTTCAAAAGGAATTTTATGTGCTCCAACACCAGGATTGAATTTGGTTCTATGGGTTTAATAGGAAAGACCCACAGTTTCAAACCACAACTGCTGTGATGCAGGCTATGAATGTCTGTGTGACAGCACCAACATCTAGTGGAGAGATGCAGCAACTGCATGTTTCGTTTAAATGTCTTGGCTTCCTTGCTGTGGCTCTGGATTAACTGGAGCACTGGTGTGATCTGGTCTGAGAAATCCTAGGTGAAAGTGGGATCCGATGGGTTAATCTCTGCAATTATAACCAGTCTAAGAATGTGTATCAAAGGGTCATTTGATCAGAGTCCTTTCATGTCACACCGAATAGCTCACCTTGACCTGAGTACTCTTGTTAGTAGGTTGTATACACACTCAAGAAGTAAAGAGCCATAAACAATGTGTCTCTAACATTATTGTTCTGCAGACAACTTCATAGGAGAGATGTTGTGCTGAACCAACTCCCCCCTCCATCCACTACTGCTTGATATTCAAAATAATTCATTCTGTGGTATTCTGGAGATCCATGGACATGTGTGACCACACTGCCAGATATAGTGACTTCTCCAGACCACCTCTTCTCCCACACCCTCCAGTCCTTGTTGGCCTAGGTCTCAAAGTGTTTCTTTCCACCAGCCAGCAGCAAGGGTTCTGCAGAATAAGGGTGGTGCCTGGAGACGGCACTTGAAATTAAAGGACCTGGTAGAGAATCCCAGGGATTCGTAGTCCTAGATACAGCATTTGTTTAATTCAAAACAGACAGATTTTTAAGTCTAAAGACTAGTCTACAGAGTGGGGTACTGCGCTGTATGGGGGTGTGATTTCTAAAGCGCACTAATGTGTCACACATCAATAGGTCTGCATAGACCCCGCTGGTGTGCACTAAAAGTCCCCTAGTGCTCTTTAATGTAGCACTGTTTCAAACCGTACTACATTAAAGTGCAGCAGCAGGGTCTACACAGACCAATTAATGTGCAACACATTTGTGCGCTTCAGAAATCGCACCCCCGTAGAGCGCATTGCCCCACCAGGTAGACAGGCCCTAAGTAATCTTGGATTTCCCTTTTTGCCCTCTTCAAGAACAAGCTTCCTCAGGGAGGACTATGAAGAAACATTTCCTAATGGCTGGAGCTTTCCACTGTGCAGTGTGAAAGCCTCATCCTTCCTGACATTTAAAACTATGAGGACTTCACTCTTGGGGTAGGGTCCCAACCAGAACCCTAAATCCAAATACCCCCTGAACTAGTGGAACAAACTGAGACTCAGTTTGGAATCCAGATTTAACTGCATGACTTGGACTCATCTCTAACAAAGGGATGTCACAAAATTGGGTGACTGGGCAACAAAATGGCCGATAAAATTCAATGTTGATATATGCAAAGTGATGCACCTTGGAAAACAATCTCAGTGATACCTACAATATTGATGGGGTCTAAATTAGCTGTTACCACTGAAGAAAAAGATCTTGGAGTTATTGTGGACAGTTCTCTGAAAACATCTGCCCAATGTGCAAAGGAGCTCAGACCTTGAGGGGGCCACTTAGGGATCTGGGGCAAAATCAGTACTTGGTCCTGCTAGTGAAGGCAGGGGGCTGGACTCGATGACCTTTCAAGGTCCCTTCCAGTTCTAGGAGATAGGATATCTCCATTAATTTAGTCTAAAAAGCTAACAGAATGTTCGGAATCATTAGGAAAGAGGCAGATAATAACAAAGAAAATATCATAATGCCATTGTTTAAACCACGGTACGTCCACACCTTGAATACTGCATCCAGTTTAGGTGGCCCCATCTCAAAAACAATATACCAGAATTGGAAAAAGAACAGAGAAGGGCAACAAAAATGATCAGGGGTATGGAACAGCTTTCACACGAGGAGAGATTAAAAAGACTGGGAAAAGAGACGACTAAATGTGGAGATGATAGAGGTCTATAAAATCATTAATGGTGTGGAGAAAGTGAATAAGGAAATGTTATTTACCCCTTCACATAACACAAGAACCAGGGGTCACCCAATGAAATTAACAGGCAGCAGATTTAAAACAAAGAAAAAGGAAATACTCCTTCACACAACGCACAGTCAACCTGTGGAACTTATTGTTAGGGGATGTTGTGAAGGCCAAAAGTACAACTGGGTTAAAAAAAACCCAAACAATTAGATATGCTCATGAAAGATCAGTTCATCAATGGCTATTAGCCAAGATGGTCAGGAATGCACCCCATGCTCTGGGTGTCCCTAAGCCCCTAACTGCCAGAAGCTGGAAGTGAATGACAGGGGATGGATAACTCGAAAATCGCCCTGTTCTGTACATTCCCTGCTGCCTGGGCTTCTGCATTGTGACACTTGGCATTTGTTTATTGTCATTTGTATAGACTGTTTTATCCCTTAGGTGTTACACATTGGTTAGGACCTGCCTGAACTGTGATTAAAATCACTTCATAACTAAGATCATCTTTCTGAAGATTTTATCCTTATTTCATGTACTGCATGCTGGGTAATAACATGAAGGGACCCCATGCCTGTAAAACTAAACTGGCTCTTTATGAAGAGAACTATTTACAGAGCTACTATGCAACTGCAGCTAGCACTCCAGCCATGTGCACACAGACTGACTTCCCGGTGCCTTCTCCAAATTCTTCCCTCTTGCAACCTGTGCTCCTCCTTGTAGGTTGCTATAATGCCAAGCGCTTTCCTTGTCTGAAAGAGGGATATGAACTCCCGAGGTTCTGGTCCCAGCTGTCCTACTCACTCACTGCATGACTCTGGACAAGTCACATAGGTGCAAAATTTTCAAACTTGTCTTTCTTCAGGAACACACGTAGAGCCATATCCAGGCACAATAGCACTGTATCAGATTCTAGGACCCTTCAGATGGAGCAAAGGCGGATGTTGGCGAGAAGGTGGATTCCCTTGTACACAGACTATTTCAGGTGCCTATCAAGTTTCAGTAGAAACTACTTACAAAAATGCTTTTCCTTGAAGAATTCATCTGCCCCTAAAATATCCCAGCCTCTTAGCTGGGATGAATCTGTTAGCGCTTTCATTCTCACCAGACTCTGACTGCCACCATTCACAGCTACCTACCTAACTCCCAGTTCCTGCAAACTAGCACCTTTCAAGCTTCCTGGATAGCCTGGCTGCGTGGTGAAGACACTTTCTCTATCACAGGGAACTTCTCTCTGCATTGCTACACCCACAATATTGTCTCCTCATTGCAGATGCAAATTAAAAGTCAGGAAATATAACTGGTGACTACAGTCTACAAGGGCTTGTCTACATGGCAAGTTATTGCACAGCAAGCCTGGCTAGACAAGCACTAAGAAAAGCTAAAGGCTGCATAATGGTCACACATTTAGACCAAGCATCTCCTGACTGACACTATGGCTGGAGAGAAGGAGAACTTTTCTGTCCAATTTAAGTGGGTCATGAGACACCCCAAATAAATAGAATCTTTCACTTCAACCACATAGTCAAGCATCTGGAATTCCACCTGATACCAAATGACTGATTATTCTTGATCAGAATACCCTGGGCCTGATCCTCCATTGCCCTGGCAACTTTGCGTAGTCATTCACATTAGCACAAAGTGGGTGTACAGTTCTACCTTTCTGATTTGTAAATGACTACACAAGAAGCAAAGCAACGGAAAGTCAGGTCCCCCTGAGTACAAATAGGACATTCTCCCCAACTGATCACGTCTTTTGTCTCCTTCCTTATGTGGCTTCAACCAAAGAAATCAGTGCTGAAAAATATCGTTGACTTGTCCACTCCTTTAAAAAAAAAAAAAAAAAAAAAAAAAAGAAAAAAAGGACAACCTTAAAGAAAGCCCAGACCTTAGTCTGGGCTTATGTTACTTCAAGAATTGATGTTCATTAATTTACAGCCCGAAAGTTGGTTCCAAACTTCTGTGAAACTTACTGAAACCACATTGAAGTTGCTCAGATTTGCCCTGTCACCAACACTAACAATTAACAAGATGAGAGCAAACTCTAAACTATAGGTTCTGAACCTGGGACCATGACTATCCACCCTCTCTTGCTAGATGGGAGGGATCCTGAAACTTACAAGAGTTGGGGTCCTGACGCTTATGCTACGTAAAAGGATTAGAACCACTTTCCTAAAAGGTTCTCAGGAGAGAGCCTTCTGATTGTCTTGCTTGAAACCACTAGATGTCAGACTTGGTCTTTCATTTGAGTTTATTTTTTATCTGTTGTGTCAGTTGCTGCAAAGAATGAAAAACTAAAGCCCTCATTTTAACTAAAGCCCAGTATCTTAGTTTAACAGTGCGGTTCTGCATGAATATCATGGGCGTGGTGTTTATGGGGAAAATGCAGGACAAGCTCTCTCGCTATATAAATGGGAACTGTTCTGCTCACAATTCGGCTGAGTATTTTATCTTCTTAAAAGGAACAATGTCAAGAAGTTTTTGTTTAAATATATTGATTTTATAAGTTGCATTGTTAAATGCCTCCGGAGAAACTAGAAAATGACACCTCCCTTCTTACTGATCTTTTTAGTCCTTCTCCATTGGCCAAACACAAGGTTGTTGGGCTAAGAACATTTGAGGTTTTTTTAGGAAGTTCATAAGGGACATTGTAAAATGTCTACTTGAAACACATTGAAAAATCCTTCACCACCAGGAGTGGATTTCTTCACAACCTGCTAGAGATGGGATAAAACCACAAACCATGGATGCAGATCTTGAACCCCCTAGTGTGTGAATTGGTTTGGGTCTTAGGTTATGGTGTGGTTCTGGGGGCCAACTGCAAAGTTTACATTTCAAACACTCTCCCTCATCCATCCTTAAAAAAATATCAGGCGATCGGTCTCTTGGGTTGGTTTTGTGGAAAGGACACTGCGATTGCGAACCAGGAGGTTTGGGTCTAATCCCTAGCTCTGCCACTAATGTGTGGTATGGTCTTGGGCAAATCACATAATATCTGTATTCTACATTGACTCTGTAGGCTGGTGGTTAAAGCACTCACCGAGCTGAGAAGAAGGATTTGAACCTACGTCCCAGGTAACTACCCTAACCACCAGTCTATTGGCTATCATGGTACAGGGTCATCAAAAACTACTCAACCAGTTCTCGTTGTGAGATTAAATACTTGGGAGGCACTCTGCTGTGGTAATGGGAGCCATATAAGTAGATAGATACAAAACGCTTTTGCTGTAATCCCAGAGGGGGACATCTCACTCCAGATGACTAAATCTTAGCAGAACTGCAAGCACTTCATATTTTCCTATCTCTTTGATGGGATTTGAAAGAAACACATGCACATGTCAGGTCAAATGTAAGTTCTCATCCCTTCCCACCTAAGATGTCAAAGTTCCTGGTTTCCACTAACATGGACATGGGGAGAAACAGTCACTGAGCTCTCCTGAATGCTAATACGCAGTACGCTTTGAAGATCGGCAAAGCCTGACTTGTCTGTCATACTGGCCATTCATTCCAAGCAGATAGATAGTGGGAAGCCTTCTCTGGTGAGTGAAACAACAAAAGCATGAGCTGGTGATGGGCTACATCAGAGAGTGGAGCCTGGGGGAATTGAAGCAGCAGAGGGCCATGATGGATTAAAGGAACAACAGGGATCATTTCATGTATGAAGAGGGAAGAAACAAGTGGACTCAGAAGGTGCAGTGTAATTCTGGGCATGCCAGGGAGCTGACCATCAGGACATGGAACCCATGAGGATGGAGAAAGCATCATAAAGCAAGTCATCTATCGGGGGGGGAGGGCACCAGAAAGAGGAATGTGTGAGAAGAGAAAATATCAAGGAACATTTTGGCATAGGAACCTTTGAATATGGATATTTTTTAGATGGCCAGTTCCAGTATGTGAATCCATAGGAGGATGTATATTTAGGTCCATAACAAATGCAGTGATAGCACAAAGTTGTCTTGGGGCTGGTCCACACTAAGCCCCCAGTTTGAACTAAGATACGCAACTTCAGCTATGTGAATAACATAGCTGAAGTCGAAGTATCTTAGTTCAAACTTAAAGGTACTTACCGCGAGTCCACACACGGCAGGCAGGCTCCCCCGTCGACTCCGCCTACTCCTCTCGCGGAGCAGGATTACCGGCATCGACGGCGAGCACTTCCGGGATCGATTTATCGCGTCTAGACAAGACGAGATAAATTGATCCCAGAAGATGGATTGCTTGCCGCCGAACCACGGGTAAGTATAGACGTACCCTTGGAAAACTGGGTTTAGTGCAGATTGTGACACCATAAAAATCTATCAGAGCGGATAACGTTATTCTCACTTCAGGGCCACACAAAGCCTATTTAAAACTGGAGCACTGATTCATTTATTTCTCTGTATAGGCAACTCAGAGGAGCCCTTAAATTGAGATCCTCTCTTCTCTAGCTGGGGAGTAAGAGGAAGTCAGGGGCTTGCTCCCCCCAGTCCCTCACATAGCCAAGTAAGACCTGTGACAATCTAGCCCACAGTGAAGCCTTCACTGTTCCTCTCCACAAAAAACTCATGGCGGTGACAGCAGCCATGCGTGAGACATGTCATCCTCTTCTTCCTAGGAGAGAGTACTCTTACTGAAGAAGAAGAATGAGCTAGGCATCTACTACAAGTAAACACATACATGCATGTTCCACGGATATTCATTTGAATATGAGCCAATTCATGTTGACTGTGTTCATGCAGCTTTAGGTTTACAGCTGGAAAGTTTGTGGTAGCCATGATTTTTTTTTAAAGGGACTATTCATGAGGAAATATTGGGGGTTTGTAAACAAGGGAATTCATGAAGTGGGTTTTAGCCCACAAAAGCTTATGCTCAAATAAATTTGTTAGTCTCTAAGGTGCCACAAGTACTCCTGTTCTTTTTGCTTGATTCTAAGAGTTACACTCATCCGGTCAGGAGACAGAAACATACCACACCGCGTGACCCGTGCATCCTATCAAAAGAGCCTGGTTACTGAATACTTTCAAGGAACAAGCTACAGCCAAGAATTATTCCTAGAAATATGGGGAATAACATATAAATTTGAGAAAACTGCAATCTGTTCACATACATTGAAACAGAAGAAAAAGGGTGACATTCATTAGTTATTCACCCAGCTATACTGATAAAGTCGATAAACACCTTTCATCCTGAAGCATCTCAAAGCACTTTAAAAACTTTTATATATGATGGAATTGCTCCATTCACTGTTAAATTGCAGCCACCATAGCTATGAAGCACGGTGGCTATTTAACACCAGCACTATACAACAGCTTAGGACAGAAGGTAAAGAAGGACATTCATTTAACACAGGAGAACGTTATTACCGCAGTTAGAATGTGTCCAGAACACTCCATTCTCTTGCCAAATTATGTGTTGCTGTAAATATGGCACACTAAGAAGTCACTATTAGTAATCTTCATTCAACCATGTCTTATGTATTCAACTGCTCCTTACACAATCATGGATCTTTTCAAACAAATAATAAGATGGTTCTTTCTTTCACTGCAGTGGCTAAGCAACAAATACAGAAATTCTTGCGCTTCAGCATGGATCCAAGGTTAAGACTAAGTTGTCAGCTCCAGACTTGAGAGCAACGTACATTCAGATGGAGTACTTGGTCTCAGCTTTGCTGGTATGTGTCCAAAAGTGAGAGGCGCCACCTTTATCGAGATTCATTGTGCAAACGAGTCGTGTATTCTGCTTGGAATAAGGCAAGATTTCCTGAGGCAGAAAAGTCAGGCCCCCGGGAGTCTACCATTGCAACACAGACCTCACATCTGAAGAATGACAAGACCCAAGAGAGATGTCTTGTGTTCAAATAAAAAATATAGCCAATAAGTGCAAAGTCTCTGACAACTTTTCTACATAAGAAATAGTACAACCCCTCCCTGGAATTCAGGACACTACGTTACACACATTTCATAAGGTTGTTAAAGTGTCCCAGTTCTACTCCTGCTCCTCTGCCCTGGTAATATACATGGCTGGCGCACTGGCAGTATGACAGACTGATTAAAGGAGTTTTGATTTGTGTCAACGGTAAATTGTAGCTACAATAACTGGGTCCACAACAGGATAATCCTGCGTAATGAGAGGCATTTGGGGAACGAGTGTTGGGCAGGTGCGCTTCAGGATTTATAGTCCAAATTTGTATCCTGGAGTAACCCTACAGCTGATTTTAAAAGGGCAATCAACAAACAACACTAGGCGTGGGGCTGGCTCCCGTTTAATAGCAAGTCCTCTAAAAATGTCCATTCCCACTAAACACCAAGCTTCTAACATGCTTAACATGGGGGGAGGGGGGAGAATCTTAAGGGAATTTGAAGTGGTAATGGGCCATGAAGCATATGGCAGTGTTCTGGCATCTCAAGAGCCATATGTACAGGCCTACAAACTGTTGGGATGTGATACAATACAGATAATATCCATGATAAATTATTCACTTAACCAAAAATTGTACATCAACCCTCAACAGCTGGTAAAAGCTGGATCCTTGCCCAGTACATTAAGGAAGTTTGCTTCCTCAAAGCTGTACTGTTCTTTGGGGGATTTGAATTATGCATGTTACCATGAAAGCTAATGCTGTACATATGCAATCGAAGTTATTATTAACCTCATCAGGCAGAGAAGGAGTAGAGAAGGCAGCTGTTTTTTCAGCTAGTGTGCTTAGGATGAGCTACGGACTGGCTGAAATAAAAGATACAAGTGAGGATTTCTTCCCTGGTGGCCAGGCCAGTCCTGCAGGGTGTGGGCTGCAGGCTGATGCTAGTGGTTATGAGTCATCTTTATTTTTCGATGCTAAAAGAATAAAAACACTCTAGTTGTTTATTAATATGTTGCACTTCTCTAGTGCCTTGCAGCCGAGATTCTTACAGTGCTTTGCAGACATTGATGAATTAAGCCTAACCTCACCCCGAGCAATAAGTTTGTTATAGGAAGAGGCATTGAGACTGCAGTATGGTTGTACGGGGTGCAGGTCACTGCAGAATTTGGCCTCTTCTGCCACATTCGTGTCTGATATCACTTCTCTGGTGACACTGGAGTACTGCCAAGAGTAAGCATGAATGAATGCCTCTGCTAGATACAATGTTAAGGGCAAGGAAGTGTTATATAAAGTGTGTCACTTAGAAAGCTGGAATGACTTTCTGGGCAGCTTCAGTGGATGACTACCGCGTTCAACAGATCTTAACTATGGCCCTGATTCAGTAAGGTATTTAACACTTCAGTGGGATTACTCACATGCTTAAAGTTAGGCACGTAGTTAGGTACCTTGCTGAATCAGAGTCTGCCTGGGGATGTCCATCTCTGGATGGATGAAAACTCTGCTTAGCTACAAACACCATCAAGTCATGCTGCCCACCATTCAAGACAAGGGCCAGCCATACAGAGAAATGGAAGGCCACCATCTCAGGTTGAAGGCTCTTAGTGGCTGGCTGTAAACCACCAGTCCCTCTCCACAGCCAGCTTTCATCTGCCAGCTATACTCTGTTGATGGTTTCCCAGACCGTAGGCTTTCCTAAAATAACATCATGGCATGACATGCCACCTTTTTCCCAGGGTTCAAGCCTGCCAGGCTACAAACCATGGTATTCAAATTTCATTTGGCCAAGCCTCTTTTGGGCCAAAAAGTTCTCCTGGCTGTAGTGGGAAGTCCTGACGTTTTAAAATGCCATCCTTCCGGCAGGCTGAATTCCACTGAAGAATACTCAAAAAGCACTGCCTTTCTACAGGGTACTTGAAATTGTAAGGCTCCAGGACTGCAGATAAACTGTCTGTAATGAGCACACCTTGCTCCAGCACAGTACACCAAGGGAGGGACTGGGAGGTTAAGGGTAAATTAATTATCTCATGCTGGGTACACATCTTAGAGCATTACATCAGCTTCCCCTATCATCACTGGATATTCCCCTTTACCCTCAATATTTTGGTTCTGCCAATATACTTAGGGATTCACTTCAGATTGGGATCTCTTGGATATGTGACCAACTGGTACCTATCACAGTTCAGGACAAATGCATTTGTATTCCCTCCCCATGGTCCAGCAAGAGCACCTATTTTTAGGCTTCTGGCTCCCAGCTGTCAGTTTTCTTAGGCAGAGACCGTGTCTCTCTTCCTCGGGACCAGGGTTTTTACAGTTCCCTGCTTAAATTGTGATATTTCCAGCAAGCCAGACTGCCTAATCAGGTCATTGTCTGCACTTTGCTCTCTTTTCAGAGGCTGTAATTGCCCACAGTTATAAGTTACCACACAGCCTTTCCTAAGCAAGCACATTTATCCTTAAAGTACAAAGCATCACAAAGAAAACTCATTAAAAACCTACTGACATGCTAACAAGCTTACCAGAGATCACTCCTGCAACTCCAGCAGGGGTTTGGGTAGGAGTCCATCCTTCAAACCCCACCGAGAGTTTTTTCTATGGTTATAAATTCATAACAGCTTTTGCTCAGAACAAGCACCCACGTGCATAGGTTAGTCTTTTCTTTATACAACTGGGGCCTTTGATCTTCAGATGCTGGGAACACATTGTCTGTAGACAACGGTCCCTTCTTCAGAGCGTAGCTTCAAAGCCTGGGTTTGTGCATAACTGGAGGTGTGAATTCACCGCTCCCCGGAGATTCTCCAGGCAAACCTCTTGCCACTGTTTATTCAAAACTCCATTCTTCTCTGGCCTTTTGGTCAATCCCATCCTTTGAAGTTCATAACACCTCCCAGGGCTCACAATAACGCACGCCCTTTGCATTTAATACAATGGACTCCAAAGAAACAAACTCCATCCAATAAGGTTTTTCAAGGATATTGCAGGAAATTGCCAAATCTGTCACAGTACCAGCTCAGGCCCAATTCTAGAATTAACCCAGCTGTTCGATAGACCGACGAGCTTTGAACATGTTGAACTATTTGACTTCTTGGTCTCTCCTTCCAAGATGACAAGCTAATTAAAAGGGGGTTGGAAAGAGATTATGCAGACTAAGGGGAGATTTCGAAAGGCACAGTGGGCAGCTAGGCGGGCAGCTCTCATTGGAAGTCAGGGGGCAGCTAGCTCCCTTTTGTGCTGTGGAGCTATTGATGCTGCTCCATTAGTCAAAAAAAAATGTGGTGGTGGTGGAGTCTGGAGATGCAGGTTTTAGTCCTCCAGCAGATTCTGGAGGAACAACTCATTCATGGGCCAAACGCCTGCCCTTTAGGGAGCAGTATGCTGTCAGCACTCGGCACTAGAAAAGAACAATATGGTCCTTGGCCCAAGGTATTTACACTATAAGGGCTGCGTTGTGGGTGCACATGGCTGGTGATAGAGCAAAGAGCCTCATCCTTTCCCCTCGTGGCCCTGAGAGCTGCTGGGGAGACACAGACGCTAACTACACTCTGCCAGTATCACCCAGGGCACTAGTCACCTGAAAGGGAGTGGGAAGAGGCAAGCTAAGTGTAAAGTTATGGCCTCTCCCACTCTACCCCAGACAGCAGCACTGGTGTGGGGTGGTCTGGAAGGGTGCACCTCCTGCAAGAGTGCACAGCCCCGGAGCCCCAGCAGGAATTAGCAAGCCTCTGCAGAAGCCAGACTCTCATCCGAAATGTCAGTGTCATTTGCACAGTAAATGCTGCTGGAAAGCTAATGCCAGAGGCAGCTTGCTGGTGGAATTCAGCAGCAAATGGCAAGCGACGCCTAGCAGATATGTCTCCGTCTACATTATTTTTAAATGGAAATAGCCTCTGAAAGGAGTGGTGTTGACAGCCCAACCAGCATACCGCACCCCAGCCATACAGAGCCTACTGCTAACAGCATGGACAGTTTACTAACAATAACTATTATGCTTATCCTTGACCTCTTTGCTCTGACACGGGAGCCAGCTCTGTTTGTATTTTTCATCATTTAGCCAAACTTGCCCATCAGGAACTGGACTGAGTTTCACTGACTCATTCCACACCAGCCACCAAAGCCCCTCCCGATTGTAATGATTGTCGGTCACTGCATGCCTGGTCAGGACTTGAATGGGGACTGATAACGAGAAGCAGAGTTTCTTCCTGTCAATCCTTCTGCTCCCTGATTCTTACCTATATACCTTAAAAGCTCAAAAAAAAAAAAAAAAAAAAAAAAAAAAGCCCAAAAAATGAGCCTCAGGGGAAAAAAAGCAGTCTGCCACTCCTGCTTGGATTTTGGTTCAAGCAAATGGAGCGAAGACGATGAGGGATTTGAGGGATGGGCGATGGAAGATTGCTGGGGTGGGGTGTAGGCTATGATGTGTGTGTGTTAGATCCATGTCCCTCATGGCCAACAAGAGTCAAAGGGAAGCTGTTGGGGGCAGTGTTGATGCTGACATTGTTGACCTGTTCAGAGGGGTGCCAGCTTCTGTAAAGGAAGCTATTTTACACCTTTGCTCAATTAGGCATTTTTTGACATACAGTCCCTCCAGTTGCTGCCCTTTCTCCAATCTCCCAAATTTAGGGAAGATTATTGAGACAGTTTTGGGGAAGCGACTTCAGTAATGCTTGGAGCCCTCAGATCTCCGACTACCTCTAGGTAGAGAATGGAGATTGCACTTGGCTGAAGATGGCATTTTAAAAGAGGGTTTGGAATTCCCTTTCTCCCTGGCCTGCCAGATCAGCAGTATGGTGTTTTTTGGGACATGCTGCAAGCTACCTGTGTTCCCCCAGGTTCTTTCAGGTGGGTTAACTGGGAAAGATAGGGCTGATGCTGCAGTTGGGAAGGCATTTAAAAAGAACTGTTAGTTTCTAACATCTATGTGATATGTTTAGTTTATTGTTTGTGTATTCAATTATTGTAATGTGCCCAGAGACTGATAGGCACAAACCAAATGTCTATCAAATGGTATTAGCTACAGTAATATGAAGTATATTGTCATAATGTAAAACACAGATCCGAGTCTTCATTTTCTCCTTTCTTGATATAATGCAGCTGCCTGGAATTGAGATGTAGCGCGGGGGCCTAATGAATCCCGAGCCGAGCGGCAAGAGAACAGGAGCAAATAAATATTTCACAAAGTGTTAGCGCAAGACACGACAGCGTAAATAAAACAGAAGTGGGAGGATAACTGCTCCAAATGCAATTTGGCTTAAGTCATCTAGGCTTTCAGAAATAGGAAGATGATGGGAGATTTATTTCAAAACCAGAAGCATCTGGGGGAAGCTGTCTTTTTTTTTTATCATCATCTTTGACCTATATGCAGGAGGGAAAAGGGGGAGCTAGGCGGTTGCAAGAGGAAGCTGAGGAGGTTGGTCACCTTTGATTGATACAGCATGTAGGTTATTATGAAAGTCAGGAGTGCTGCAGAAATTATTTCTCAGTCTCTTACACTGAGATCTGACATAAGTTCTGCTTCCCCACACCCCCAAGAGTGGAGGAGAACTCAGAAGTCCAAAACTCAGAGACTGACTGCAGCACGGATAACCACTATAGTGGCGTGCTGGCAGTGTCCCAGAAAAGTCAGGCCCTGGGGAGTGTCCAATAAAGGGAAAAACTAATATTTTTCATATATTATATATTACACAACTCAGTGGCATAAACCAAACTGGCCTGTTTTCCTGTAATGACGAATGCAGTGTCTGGCAGGAAACCAGAATGTCTGAAATAGATCATATAGACCTGGGCCAAAGCAACAGACTACGACTCCAACAACTTTGACGGAGGGGGAGGGAGGAGGGCTCAGAATCAGAATCCAGATTATGTAGCTGGGGCCCAGTTTTTCTCTTGACTTCCCAATGGTCCAGTGCACACTCCCAAAATGAAGGAAGAAAGAGAGACTGGGTGACGCGGGGGGGAAGGGCTCCTCACTATGTCCCTTATTTCAGGGCTCACTCTGTCCCCTTCACTCCCCGACTCCATTATTCACCCTTTTCCTAATGCCCACAATCTTCCTATTCTCTCTCTTACCAGGGCCGGATTAACTCTCTTGTGGGCCCGGGACTATTAGATTTTGTGAGGGCCCGTTTACAAGACTTTTTCCTGGGAGGGAGTTTGGTGGGGGGTGGGACAGGGGTTTGGGGTACAGGAGGGTGTGTGGGGTCTGGGGGGGACTTTGGTTCAGGCGGGGGCTGGGACAGGGGGGTTGGGATACAGGAGGGCGTGTGGGGTCTGGGAGGGAGTTTGGATGCAGGTGAGGGCTGGGACAGGGGGGTTGGGGTACAGGAGGGTGTGTGGGGTCTGGGAGGGAGTTTGGATGCAGGCGAGGGCTGGGACAGGGGGGTTGGGGTACAGGAGGGTGTGTGGGGTCTGGGAGGGAGTTTGGTTCAGGAGGGGGATTCTGACCTAGGGCAAGTGGTTCAGGTGGAGAAGGGGGTGCGAGGTCCAGTCTCCGGCCAGGAAGCGCTTACCACGGGTGGCTCCCGGCCAGCAGTGCACCAGGGCTGCCTGGCTGTCTGCCATAGCCCCACACTGCTCGCGGAAGCGGCTGGCTGCTAGCATGTCTCGGCGACCCCTAGCAGGAGAAGGGGAGTGGGTCTCTGTGCACTGCCCATGCCCACAAGCACTGCCCCCATAGCTCCCATTGGCCAGGAGCTGTGGGGACGGTGGTGGGGGTGGGGGCATTGTGTGGAGCCACCCCACCCCACCCCAGCAGGGACCGCAGAGATGTGCCAGCAGCCAGCTGCTTCCGGGACCGGCGTGGGGCCACAGCATGCAGGCAGCCTGCCTGAACACCCCTTTTAGCAGCCCGGAGATCACTGCCTGTGATTTATTTTTGTGGGGCCCCCCCCTTGAGCTGGGGCCCTGGGCTGCAGCCCCTAAAGCAGTGTTTCTCAAACTAGGGTTGCCGCATGTGTAGGGAAAGCCCCTGGCGGGCCGGGCCGGTTTGTTTACCTGCCCTGTCCACATGTCCAGCCGATCGCGGCTCCCACTGGCCACAGTTCGCCACTGCAGACCAATTGGGGCTGCTGGAAATGGCGGCCAGTAAGTCCCTCGGCCCGCGCCACTTCCAGCAGCTCCCATTGGCCCGGAGCAGCGAACTGCAGCCAGTGGGAGCCGCGATCGGCTGGACCCGCGAACGGGGCAGGTAAACAAATTGACCCGGCCCACCAGTGGCTTTCCCTACACAAGCGGGGACCCCAGTTTGAGAAACACTGCCCTAAAGCCCCTGCCTTAATCTGACCCTGTCTGTTACCCTAAACTGAGAGTGTCTGGATATCCAAGCAGACCTCCATGAACTAGGAAAAGGCTCTCTTGCACTACTCACTGAAGTCAATAAACTTACACTAATTGACATTTGCAGAGGATTTGCCTTCTGCTTTACTCACATTCCTCCCCTTCCTGGGCTCCACTCTCCTACATCCCTAGGAGGCAAGCTACTAATCATGCAATCAGGCAGAGTTCTTCTCTCTTTCATCATCCTGCCTTCAGTGACTATCAATAACATGCCCAGATCCTCACTAAATGAACTTATAAAGAAAACGGGATCAGTAATATTGTTCCCGTGTTGCAGATAGAATATGAAACTCCAGAGACAAGGGGTTGTAACTCCTTGGGCATATGCTATATTTAAATTCTCTGTCCTACATCCAGCCATGAACACTAGGCTGCTGGAGTTAGACGTTCGCTCTGACACAACCATGAAACATCAAAGGGTAGCTGAGAATCTGTGGGCGTCTTCTGGCCCCACAGTGCTAATTCCTTCACAAGCCGGCATCAGGCAAAAAAACCCCAAACCACCCTGTTATCTGTTACTGATGGAAATAAGATGTTGCCTCAAAAAAGTGAAAGTGACACTTCTGTGACGTGTTTTCTTTCTGACTACAGCAACATGCACACCCTGGACCAGATGCTCAGCGTTGCTCCACTGACATTAGTGCAGCGGGATGGATTTACTCCGGCTGAGGAACGGACCCTCGGTATTAAAGCAGGCATTTAATTGAATCCAAGCCTTCTGGTTCTAGATCTGTGTGGAGTCATGGGGTAAAACACTCACTGAGTTCAATAGGAGCAAAGTTAGACCAAGGCGGAATGCTTTCGAAAATCCCACCTCATTGGGCCGGTCCACACTAACCCCCCACTTCCAACTAAGATACGCAACTTCAGCTACATTATTCACGTAGCTGACGTCGAACTATCTTAGTTCAAACTTACCAAGGGTCCACACGCGGCCGGCAGGCTCCCCCGTCGACTCCGCGTACTCCTTTCGCTGAGCAGGAGTACCGGTGTCGACGGCGAGAACTTCCGGGATCGATCTGGGATCGATTTATCGCGTCTAGACAAGATGCGATAAATCGATCCCAGAAGATCAATTGCTTACCGCTGGACCCGGAGGTAAGTATAGACATACCCTTAAACTTCTGTTTAAGAGCGTAGCTAGAATCAGAAAAGGAACTCATTAAAAATTATGGATCAGGTCCTCCGTTGGTGTAAATGAGCCAGTCTCCAGTAATTTCAATGAAGCAATGCCAATGTACACCAGCTGAAGAGCTGGTCCCATTACTTCAATTATTACTATTGAGAGAGTGCCTGCAGGTCCCAATCAGCAATCAAGGCAGTGGCGTATTATCGCCTAGGCCAACAAGGCCTAGGCCTAGGGCAGCAAATTTGAGCACCCACGGAGAAGCTCCCCTGCTCCAGCTCGCCTCCTCCGCGAGCGCCCTGCCGCATCCCGTTTCTCTCCCCTCCCTCCCAGCGCTTGCGCCGCAAAACAGCTATTTCGCGGGGCAGGGAGGGAGGGGGAACGCGGTGTGCTGGAGGAAGAGGCAGGGCTGGGGCGGGGATTTGGGGAAGGGATCCAATAGGGGCAGGGAAGGGGCGGAGTTGGGGCAGGACTTTGAGGAAGGAGTTGGAATGGGGGCAGGAAAAGGGTGGATTCGGGGCGGGGACAGGGGCAGGCGGGGCGGCAATTATTTCAGGGCCTAGGGGCGGCAAAATCATTAATCCGCCACTGGATCAAGGCCACTTTGTACTAGATGTTGTACACACATGTATAAAATAAGAAAAAGGGAGAGAGTCTCTGTCCCAAAGAATTTATAATCTAATTACCAAAGATCTTACAATCTAATTTACAGTGTCTCATTAAATTGTAGGTTAAAGCTGCATTTCTTGAGCTATGACTCATACCTGCCAAGTAGCCTGCTTTGAGCAATAATTTTCCGCGTTTGCTCCCACCCACGAAAGCCTGTCCTTGTCTCCTGCCAGATGTGTCCTATTTAGTCTCCCTCAACTGGCTGGATATCAAATTAAGACTGGCCTACAAGTAAAGACAATGTCCTCAATTTTCATATGCATTTAGGGTGCATTGATTTTTGGGTGTGCAACTTGAGATCTGTTAAAAGGGATTTTATTTTCAGAAGGTTGGTACCCCGTATTTTCTGAAAATCAGAGCTTTTCAAGGTGTCTTAAGCAGGACACTTAAAAATGGCACCCAAAATTGCCAGCTACTTTTGAAAATTCACACTGCTATTATCCTAAGTATTGGGACTGAATGCTCCTGAATGTACCTGAATGTTAATCTGAGTTCTTTCCAAATGCTATGCTATCACTAAGTATAAAGAATCTGGAATCCATACTCAGTAACGTACTATGTTGATGATTTAGGATACAGAATAAGGATGCAGCTCTACATTTTCAAAGAGAGAAGCAGAGAAGGGCTATATAATCCTTATCATCATCATTTTATTGCGTCTCTGTAGTACTAACAGTGTTGCAAATTAAACTAACAAGAAGATACCTTGAAATCAGCTCTGTGCAGTAAAAAGCCAATCTTAAACCTTTGCTCACACAAATACTCCCATTAGCTTCACGGGGACTAAAGCTCCTTTACAGGCTGTAAACTCTTTGAGGCAGGGACCATCTTTTTATTCTGTATTTGTACAGCGCCTAGCACAATAGAGTCTTGGTCCATGACTGATGCTACTACTGCTAGACCAGTAATATCCTGCTTTCATTGAAGTCAGTGTCAAAAGTCCCATGGGCTTCAATGGGACCAAGCCCAAGCCCCATAATGTGTAAGAATTTGGAAGATAATGCCTGAAAAATGACATTTCCTCATAGTCACTAACTTCACTATAGTACTATGTAACATGATACAATGACCTACCTGGCAAACCCACCAGTCTTGTTAACATCACATCTTTGTTATTTAGTCTACATCAAACAAGATCCAATAACCAAACTCAACTGTGATACAAATATTGTTTTATTCAGTGTCATGATTTATTGGCCACCTCCCTCCTGAGGGCTTATATCGACCTCAGATTCAGCTCAGTGGATCTTGATTTTTTTTACTGAAAAAACAGCAGTCAATAATATCTACTTCCTGTTGACTTCATCCTTAACACCACAAGGAAAGGACTGAACTATTATTGACCTTCTAATCACAGCAGTCCATCAAAGAGCCCATGAGTCATCTCTGTAGGTCACTGGGGAAAGTAACATGCAGCAGCAACCTCACCAAAAAGGTGACAAGCACGCCACACTTTCAATAACTCTTTATTTATAGAGATGAATGATGAATCCTCAGGCCTAATTCAAGGCTCATAAGTCCCTTATTATTGCAGACTTGTCCCTTGCTTGTATGTTAATTTGTTTTAATTTATAGGGAGTTCTAGGGTCCTCATCACCAAAGAACTATGTAAGTGCCATCCCTTGTCTGCCATTACTGGGATGTCGGTGGCTGGCATTGTTCCAACCCCTGGGTTCCTTCCGTCAAACTCCCCAGCACAGCAAAGCTGGCTTTCCACCTTGCTCTCTTTTCTGAGCCAGGCTCTTGTTGATGCAGCAGCTTTCACTTATCTTTCAATCCAGTGCCCAGTCCCCGCCCCCCTCCCCTCCCCAGCAGACTTTAGCCACTCTCCCAAGCCACCGTACAAAGCCTTTCTCTCTGCAAGACAGCAGGTAGTCCAGATTCACCCTATCCCTATATCTCAGACCTCGGATCACAACCACAGCACATATCAACCTCTCCAACTCTGAAGTCCTTCGTACAGACCACATGATCCCCAGACCTCATGACAGCTTTGCTCAGCTGTCCTCTCAGTCTGCTCCGAACCGCCTGCTTGGGTGTTCTCTTCTGCCTAATCCCCCTTTCACAGTCTACATGGAGAAAACTGTACTGGCTTGCTTTATACCAACACACCGCACAAGGCCCACTCCCTACCGGAAGCTTTATTGTGCTCAGCGACAGTGTCCCACGTGCTCTAGGCCAGTCATGGGCAGCAGATAGAATAGGCCAGGGGAGGCTAAGCCTCCCGAAATGGCCAGGCCATACCCCTGCCCATGCTCCGCCCCGAAGCCCCACTCCAGCATCCCACCCTTCCCCTGTGCCACCACCCTCTTTGCTCCTCTTCCTGCCCTCATTCCGCCTCTCCCCTGAAGCCGGCGGGGTTCAGGCCAGCTGGCAGCCCAGGGTGGCCAGTGGCCTGGGATTTGGGGCCGCTGGGGTGCCTGGGCTCAGGCAGGCTGGATTCAGGGCAGCTCAGCTGGGCTTCTCTGGCCACAGTGGGGGCTCGGGACTCCTCTGGCTCCAGCGGGCGAGGGGAGGGCAGAAGGGGCAGGGCCTTGGGCGAAAGGGGAGGTGCAGGGACTAGCCTCCCTGAATGGGGGGTTCACATGCCACCCATGAGGGCAGTGTTTCTAAACGCCTGGTCCATGGAGCGGCGTCGGTCCCTGAGATCTCCCTGACACAGTTTAAGAAGGCAGCAAGCCAACCCCTGGTATCAAAAAGGCTGAGAAAAACTGCTCTAGGCACAGTGGAATGCCTTCATCTTAGGGAACTTGGGAAAGGTCACATGTTCCTAACTGTACAGAAGGGCAGTTAGGCCATACCTGAAATCGTTCAGTTGATCAAGATACATTTTTTCCTGGTCCACATAGGCTCAGAGAAGTCGTACCAGGTTACCCCTCATTAGGCAGATTTCTTTACATGATTTATGCTTCTGTCAAGCTTGATATCCCCACAGAAGATTGTTAGTGAAAAGCCCTGTGTAATCATTTATCGCTGGGATTTACGACGTTTAACTTAGCAACTCTCTGTAGGCATTCTAACAGGATGTAGGTGGGCCGTGGGCAGTAAAAGGTCAGTCCCAAAGGAAGTCAAATGCTGTACTAAGAGGAAGCTAGAATATGGCTCTAAAGGGCTTTATTCATATAAAAAGGGAAGCAGAGACTTTAATCATCTCTGGCAAAGGTATTCACGTGCAAGACAAGAGGAACCATGCAGGAGTTTGCTGAGCTGATAGCAATGGCTTATTTTAGAGGAAGCGGTTATGGGCTGAAGTTGGTGCAGTTCCTCCTTCATTCCTTTATGCTGCCTATCAGGGTGACCAGACAGCAAGTGTGGAAAATCCGGACAGGGGGTGAGAAGTAATAGGAGCCTATATAAGAAAAAGACCCAAAAATCGGGACTGTCCCTATAAAATCGGGACATCTGGTCACCCAATTCTCAATGGACCCAGCTCAAGTATTAAGCAAGGTGCCAGTCAGGCAAATTACTTTTACCAACAAGACTAGATAGTTAATTTGTTCTCAGGCCGAAAGCAAGGTAAGAGGAGTGACCACCAGCATGAAGAGTAAGTGGTGAGTAACCAGTTGCACCAGACCTCAGTTCCTTCTGACAGGACTGGGACAATCCAAGGTAACAACTGTAAAAAAGACATTTCAGGGCTGTGTGTGAACTGTTGGGAGTCTCTGGCATTAAACTTACTTTTCCTAGGCACTTCTGTGCTTTGCTTCATCCAGGATTGGAAGCTGAAGTACTGAAATCCACCAAAAGAAAGCTTATGTTGGCTTGGCCTGACTAGAAGCAGGACATTCTGGAAACCTCATGAGAATGTCCGGTCTCGCGAATTTTCCAGCTTGATTGTGCAGACCCACAATGGCTGGATAATTCAGAGGTTTAGATGATTAACTAACCAAATCAAACAGAATCATTACTGCTATTAACTCAGGAAGTCCAAGTTTGTCAGGGTTGTTTTTTTTTTTTATTATTGTTGTCCCTTGTCCAGTCAAAAATGTTGACAGTTCTCTCTCTTGGTCTAGTCTGATGCACAGCTAAGCCAGCAGCTTACTGTCACATGTACACTATTACCTGTCGTTGGAACAAATTCTGAAGAAAAGCGAGTTACAGCCCTTTAAGGGAAACAGCACGGTCCAGTGAAATTAACATAGGGATGGGACTAGAACTCCTGGAAGGCAAAGATGAAACAAAACACAAAAGTGCAAATCCCAGCTCAACCACTAATATCATATATTGTTTTGGCCAAATTATTTAACAACTGCTTTGTGCCTCAGTGTCCTCCTCTGTAAAATGGGTTTTAATCTAAGCCTTTGCCTTCTAGGAGTGCTGTGAGCATCTTGAAAGGGTGCCTTTCAAGATGAAAAAGATCACTGTATAATTATTATTCTTATTATCTGTATTACAATCATGCCTGGAGGCTCCAACTGAGATCAGGGCCTCATTGTACATGCGCATAGTAAGTGATAGTCCTGGCCCTGAAGAGCTTAGAGTCTAAATAGACGAGGCAGACAAAGGGTGGGAGAAAGGAAATAGGATACGAGTTACAGTTTGCTCAGCATCTTTCTAAAATAGCCCACCCAACAGGTACATTCACGGTACCCTAATAAACAATCCAGAGACCCTGTTCCTTCATGAAGGGAAGAGAATAGCTTGCTGAAACATATAGCCCCAACTCTGCTGGGACTGTCCATCCTTCTTCCTAAATAGCCCAGACCAGAGTTTTAACAGTTAGTGGTTAAAATGTTTCCTTCCAGCACTTGAACCCACAGGGCCAGAGGTCTGTTGTGGTACCAGATGGCTCGAGGTCTGTTTTTCAACAAGTGCTGCCTCCTGCACTCGCTGACACAAAGCCCTTTGAGCTACAAGCCAAATCTCTGCTCTGTAATATCTTTTTTCATCCCTCTTTTCTTTTTAAGCTCACAAGTGTATCTTTTCTTTTAAAAAAAATGAAAGATTCTATTATTCTTCAAAGGCCCAGTTGTGTCCTTCATTTACTGAAGTAGGCAGAGAATATTATGGGTCATTTTGTAACCATGGAAACCACAAATAGGCCTTCAAGGTTTTGGAGAGGTGCTATTAGGCCGTGTAGGGTTCTCCGACAGAAAATAATAGGGACAGCAAATCAATGAGACCTTTTATATGGACTGTGTGAAATGCAGAGGGTATCAAACATCATTTCTCAGCCACCGTGCACTACTCCAGGCAGCAGTTTAATATGGCATCCTTCTGACAGCTGAGCCCAAATGGAAAATTAATGAGGCAGCATGATATATGGGTCTTTTTAAATCTCATAACCAGCATCCTTTAGAGAATAAAAATGGCCAAATCAGTTTAATATGAGCAGAGAGGTTCTCTGTGTATCTGTTTGCCAAGGCTTGCCAGTGGACCAAGGAGACTGCTTTGTTTTAGAGTCAGAGAGTCTAGCCCTTTTTGACTTCTTTCAACCACAATAATGCCGAGTTTTATTTCAGGTTCATCAAAATACTACAATGAACTGAAAGCCTAAGAAACCACATGGGCCCTAAAATACGTTGTGCATTTTGCGCATTCACAGTTATGATAGCAACCCACTGCAAAGGCAGGTTTATAAGTCCTAAGCAATCTACCTGTGGCCACAGTATGCTGGTGTCCTGATAAAATATCCTGGGAGGGCACTTCACTTGGTCCTTCCACTCTGGTGCTGCTGGAGCCCAGCCACCAAGAATATGGGCACTCCCTTGCTTCCACCACCCCAAATTCGACCCAGCGAGGTCGATTTTAGCGCTAAACCCCTCGCCGGGGAGGAGTACAGAAATCGATTTTAAGAGCCCTTTAAGTCGACAAAACAGGCTTGGTCGTGTGGACAGGTGCAGGGTTAAATCGACCTAACGCTGCTAAATTTGACCTAAACTCGTAGTGTAGACCAGGGATAAGGCATATATTCCAATGGGGACCCTCCCAAAGCGGTGATACTTTGTGGGCCAGCAAGTGGCTAATGCACTGGCCTGGGAGACAGGAGAGCTGAGTTCTATACCTGGTTCAACCGCTGACCTTTTATATGACCTTGGGTGGGTCATTTCCCCTCTCTGTGCCTCTGTCCATTCCCCCCCCCCCACATACACTTTTGTCTGTCTAATCTGTTTAGAATATAAGCCCTCTGGGGCAGGGACTGTCTCGGACTCTCTGTGTGTGCGCTTGCCGTGCGCAGCACAATGGATCCCAATCTTGATCTGAAGTTCCAGGCACTACTGAAAACTGTATGTTGGTTTCGTTATGGGGAATGACTGCAGTATGAATGTACGAAGTTTGAAACTGTAAGAGGTGATCATAAATTCTCCATCCAAGAGGCGGGGGCCAGAACTTCTCTTGGTGACTTGAGGTCTTTAGGAGGGCAGATATGTGGAGAATGAAAGTTATGTTATTTACAAAAATATATATAATAGCCTATGCACATCAATTTACCTGGCTAGGATTATTCTGCCTGGCTGCATAGAGTTAAATCAAAGGAGGCTGTTAGGGGGAAACCTACAGGAAATAGAACAATGGGGGAGGAAAAGGACAGTCCAAGAAAATGCCTAGGGTGCTTGATGAAACAATGGGGATACTACCAGTTGGGGAACACCCTGTCAGGGAGGGTAACCTGTCAGCTGCAGCAGGGTCAGTGTCCTAGCAACACACCGCACATAGTTGATCCTGGCCAGGACATCCTTATTGCCTGCACTCCCTGACTGGTGGAAGGCCAGAGCAAAGCTCCTACTTGACCAGTGCTTGCTTGCTGCTTAATGCCTTCTACATCTGCCCTCCTCGACACCCCTGGCTTTGACCCCCAGGTCTGCTTCCTGACCACATCTCCAGTTCACCCATTGGCTCTGGCTTTCGGCTTCTAATCTCTGGCTCTGACTCTCAGCTCTACTGTCAATCCTACCACTAGGTATCCCATGGCTCTGATCTTTGATTCCAGCTTGTCTCTGCTCTACCTTCGAGACCTGGTCACCACCATAGCTGTGACCACTAGTCCTGACTGCCCACATCCCAGTTGTGATCCTGACAGTTTGTGCAGCTCAGAAAAGAGGAGGACTGAAGATCAGGCTCAGCTACCAGGCTGACCCCTGTTAAGCCTCCCTCTTCCTGAGGGAGATAACAAGCCCCTTGCAGAGTTTGCAGACCCAGACCATAGACCTGCGGATGCAGGTCCTGCTATGCAGGGCCCATGTCTCTTGGAAACCAAAGATTCACCATTAAACAGGGAAGCCCTGGCCTGGGCATCTCCACGCCTGGAGACTTGCTGAGGCGACTTGAGGAATTCATCCAAGCAATAGCAATTGTTTCTGATGACCCAAATCCACCAAGAGCACTCTTCAGAACCTATGTCAGGGGAACAATCCAGCTGCCAGGTTCGCCATGGAATACCGGCACTCGGTGGCTGATGATAGATGGAATGAAGCAGCACAGTGCTACTATTTCTAGCCTGGCTTGAATGAAGAAGAAATCCAGGATGAGCAGAGCCACCATGCAACCTAAGTGGTCTGATCGGGCTGAGCATCAGAATCAGTAATCACCTGGCTGAATGCTGACTAGAAGGGGAGTCCAGTTTTCACCCCCACAGATTGAACCCTGCCTTGCTGATGCGGGGGGGGGGGGGGGAGGAAGAAACAGCAACAAGCCTTAGACTTATGCGTATATCGCTGGGAATCTGGGCACTACATCCAGGGGTGCCTCAGTAAGATTTGTGTCCTGGCCCGCTCAGGAAAGCCCCTTTTCTCAATCAGTACCCTGGCCATGGTTGGCCAGTGAGCCACTACCCTCCAACTCCCTCTTTGGCTACGACATCCTGCCATGTTTGAGGTCGAGCTGAAGGTGTGGGTGAACTCCAGGGCCTCTGACCTAGATTTTGCTCAGACCCATAACATTGTGCTTGCCCCAAAGATGGAGGTAATTAGACTGAATGGAAGTCACCAATGTTTGCAAGGAAAGATTACGCTATAGGTAAGACCCAGCTGATGGGCCTGTTTGTTTTAACCCTTTGCTCTGCGTGCCATGGACCTTTGGGTGAACGAAGGAATAACGCTTTGTTTTGAAGCGGCTGTTTTTTAGTTGCTTTAATCAGCTGCAGTCAAAGGCTTCTGGAGGAAGAAGGCAAACCAATGCCAATCACAGTTGGGCCTGTTGGGTTAACACAAATGGTAAACAGCCTAGAGATCCAGTGGTAGGACCATGGGTTCCACCCTGGAGAGAGGGGCGGGAAGCCAAGCCTGTGACCTGAGGGATGCATGTCAGAGCCACTAAAACAGGATCCAGAGAGTGCAGCCCCCCAGTACCCCTCACACACAGTCTGACTGCGGTGCTCATGATGTGTGGCCAGCCTCGCCAGCAGTCTCAGAAGCACTGCAGTTACAGTGTACGGATTTACCTTGCATTCAGCATTTCCTAAAATGGCTGCCTCTGCTCCTGTTTAATCCGGCTGGTATCCTGATTGCACCCGAGCAGTGCAAACCAGCCAGAGCATAGTGGTGAATCTAGTCCTCTCTCATATAGCTACATATTTATAGCCAACTCAGTGTGGCTATGCAGTATCTATAACTTCCTATCATTCGAGCAGAGGGAACAATGGAAGCTTGCTGGAGAGAGCTGTTTGTCAAAATTAAATCCTCAATAATAGGAATTAGAATTCAACATGCAGCAAGTGAAGGAAATTGCTTTGGGCTCCCTTTATTTCTATCTTCCTCACATTGTGAAAGCTCCTCTTTAAAATATTAAATGGCCCTCTGATTCTGGTGAGCCTGGACATGGTATATTTCTTCTTGCCCAGTTTATGGTGATGTTGGGAGTTTCTTGTGATGAGGTGCATTGTGAAAGGACATAGAAAAACACAAGGGACTTGGGTTCTTACTGCCTGGAGAGCAGGAATACCTGCCTCCTGTAATCCAGTCCAGTGTCAGCCCGGCTTTCCAGCTGCCTTTCTGATGTCTGCCCTACTGAGTTGTATCATCAGAAGGGCCCAGGTAATTGTGTGTTGAGTCAGCACTGTAGAGCAACAGAATTCAGTGAGTGAAAGGCAGCGAATCTCCTAATTGGCTGTCAGGCGGTAGGAGGAATTTGATGAAGCTATGAGAAGGGGGCAGGGAATGGAAGATTGGTCAGGCCTGGAGATATTTCATTGAAGGCCCAATGATTAACCCCCCCTGAATAGTAGAGATTTTTCCATCTTAAATAAAGGAATAAGGACAAAAGCACTTTACTGAAATTGATGCTACCCCAAGAGAGCCCCGGACCCTGATCCTCCATTGCCATTTATACCTGCGCAAAGTGAGTGTAAACTCTACCCTTCAGATTCAGTTGCATTTTATACACACTTCACACTCAGACTCAGGTCCCTGGTGTGTATGTTTCTGTCTGACCCGAAGCTGATGGATACCAGGCTGGGGTGTGGAAAGGCTACAAAAGTATAGGGAAAGAGAAATGCCAGTTAAAAGTAAATATAGGCTGTTGGTGGATGGGTGGAGAAAAACACCAGGTATCAGAGAGCTCAATGGCACCATATGCTGGAATTCTGCATCTTGACCATAGGGACCATTGCTTGTCAGTTTCACTTCTATAAGGAGGCGATTGAAAGGGGTAGCATGTTGCTTCGGAGCATCATACCCCTGCTTGGTAACATTCTCCACTGCACTGCTACTCCACTGGCTGGATCTCCAGAGGCAGGGGGTGGGAGAGCATTTAGAGTTTCATGAAACACTCCCTTTTTGTGAAAATAAAGTTAATTATCTAAAACCCAATTGCCTCTCACTTGTTGATGTTGTTCCTTTTTTTTTTTAAATGGATCCCTTTTATTTAATCTACTAATATTTTTCCTGGCTGAGAGATTTTGCTCAAAACTAGAACTGCAAAATTGTGATCCAAGTTCAGATCCCTTCGCCCTTTTAAAATCTGGTATCTGCGCCTGCAGTTTTGCTTCATCTCGTTGGAGAAACAGTGAGCAGTATTTCCAATTCAGATCTGAAGGCAGGTTTTGATTCTGACTCCTCCTCCCTGTCAAAGTCCAACAGATGATAGGAAGTAGGGGTTTGGTTCTGAAGTATCTCTGCAAGAGCTTCAAATCAAATTGATTAGGGTATGAGGACAAATCAGATACATCCAGTAGCACCAAACAAGTGCACTTACCATGCATTCCTGCAGCAATGATATGGGCACTGTGGAGGCACCTAATGGCTACATTTTGCTAACCTTACTCACACTTTGTAGTACCGTACTCCAAGAGTGGTCCCATTGACTTCAATGGGACACGTACTACTCAGCATCAGTAAGATATCGGAGTCTGGCCCTAAGTTATTAGTGCCCTAAGTACTTGACATACTGTTTTCCCTAGGTTCCCGAAATGCTTTATAAACAGGCAGCATGAAAAAAAAAATCAATACAAAGATACTGGGGGGAGGGAGCAGAGAAGGGAAGAGAAAATCCCAGTGAAAAACTGAGTAAAGTATTTACACCAACTTTTGCCATCTTCGCTATTGCGGGGTTTTCCACCCCTATTTGTATCACAAGCTTCCTTTAATCTAAAAAAAAAAAAAAAAAAAAAAAAAAACACCCCACAATGTTAACTCCGGGTCCCTCTTTCACCCCCCACCCCCACAAATAAGCCAGGGTGAGATTTGGAAACTCTAAGCCTCAGGCTCCGTGAGTCCTGACTATTCTTAATTGTAACATGGCAACATCCCAGCACAGTATGACATTATTGGTACCATAATGTAGCAACACAGTGTCACAATGGATTTATAATGAAGGACAAAAGTCATCTCTGTACGTGCAGCAATTAGCCCCTTTGATTTTGCCTGTACACCAGGGACAATCTCAGAAGCCACTAAGATGACTTGGTACATCCTCAGAGATTAAGCCAAGTGGACATTTATGAGAAAACAAATGCCAATATTTGGTAGTAAAGAGACCACCTGATTCAAGATCAGGGTGGTTTCTAAGAAGGTGTATGGAGAAAGAACCTGTCCCCTTCCAATACCTAGACAGACTTTTACTAGCTGGCTTAGCTTTGTTTATTTGCAAGAGGGAAACTGACACATACACAGAAGCTAACTTTTCAGCTAAACGTTTTTTGCCTCCCCCCTCCCCCCCAAATGTGCAGATTCGTGTCAACTGAAATATTTCAAATTTGTGTCAATTTTGACAAAGCATTTCAGTTGAAACACAAAAAGAAAACATTCCAGAAATGTCAAAATCAACATTACCAAAACAAAACATTTTGATTTTTTTTTTTTTAGGCTAGATTCACCAGGGGATTTAGGCATTATTTGCCAAGTGGGAGGAGGCAGTGGTCACAGACTCAGAAACTAAGGCCAGAAAGGACCATGATGATCATCTAGTCTGACCTCCTGTATAACACAGGCCAGAGAAGTTCCCCCATAATAATTCCTACAGAAGATCTTTTTGAAAAACATCCAATCTTGATTTAAAAATTGTCAGTGATGGAGAATCCATCACAGCCCTTGGGAAATTGGTCCCATGGGTAATTACTCTCACCTGTTAAAAATGTGTCTTATTTCCAGTCTGAATTGGTCTAGCTTCAGCTTCCAGCCATTGGTCATCTCCTTATACCGCTGTGGTTAGGGCCCTCAGCTGGGATGTGGGGCCCTGGTTTGAATCCACACTCTGGAACAGGGAATTGAATCCAGGTGCCCACTCGCAGGTGAGTGACTCTGTAGGCTGGTTCTTGGGATATTCTCACTTGCTTGCTCTCTCTCTCTGGCCCAGTGACAGTCCAGGGCCCTCATTTAGGAGTGGGTTAGGGTTAGAGTCCTGGGTTCAAGTTCCTACTCCAGAATCGGGATTCAAACCTGGGTCTCCCATCTCTGTGCTCTACCCACTGGGATGTGAGGCATATGGGGGGGGGGAGGGCAGCACCAGCACCACTTCCTCCTCCTCCATTTTGTGAATCTAGCCCTTCATTTTCCTTTGCCCCCCCCCCCCCCGCTTTTTTTTTTTTTTAAAGGTTAAAAACACTCAGAACAAAAATGTTTCATTTCAGGTCAAAAAACATTTTGCTTGACCCAAACCAACATTTTTCTAACTTTTTCAATTCAGCAAAAATTCAGACACACTTGGATTTTGATGTGACCCAAACAGAATTGTTTAGAACTGCCAGTGAACCAAAAACAGCATCTTTAGAATTGAACAAAAAACCCTGACATTTCCCTTCTCCATCCCTGAAGATGCTGAGTGCCTTTCCCACTCGGTAACAGAAGGGGGCAGTGTGCACCTTTGGATTCCATCCGATAAGTCCTTGCAATAGGCATAATGAAGGGAAAAGGGGGAAAAAAAGCAAAAGAAATCTGTTCTGCACAGATTGTTTGCTTCCTGTGTGTCTAAAGCTGCACTTGTTAGTCAGTGCCCCTGCCCTCTGAGGAATTCAGGTTAAAGAGAAAAATCTGCCAGCTGCTTTGCACAGGCTATTCAAGGATTTCAGTTTCTTTCTTGATCAATAAGTACCAACATGTTGTGAACTGAGCAATAAAGATGAGCTGTACCATTTTGGAAAGGTTTCAGTATCTCCGAATGGGGCAGTTACTCCACTAGCCCATAATGCAGAGAACTCCTACCTAATGCCAATCACTCAGAGTGAACTAGTCACTTAAATCTATACTATCAATTAGCAAAAAAAGGGAGCCCACAAAATGATCCTTGGCTAAAGAAGCAACTGGCTGCATGATGCGATCTGTCATAGATCACATGATGGCAGTTCTGCATTATTATCCCCATTGTACAGAGGGGATAATGGAGGCACAGAGCAGCGGAGTGATTTGTTCAAGGTCATGCTGTGAATCAGCAACTGACATGGGAATGGAATCTAAGGGCCTCCATCGGATCTCATTTAAGTCAGTGAAAAACTGGAGTCAGTACAGTTATACAGATGTAAGACTGGTGTGAGATGAGGGTCAGGTGCCAAAACTCCTGCCTCACAAGCCTGGGCTCGGTCCACTATCACAGACACCCCTTCTGCAGTTCCTTTGCACAGTGGAGCTAAATGAAGGGTAATGTGAGAGCTTCTCCCCAAAGCGTCCTTAACCCTAATACCACAACAGTATTATGACCAACTCTCTATCTAGTCTGTACAACAAACCAGGACTCGTTCCTGCTCCTATTTAAGCCAATGGGAGTTTTTTTTATTGACTTCAACAGTATCAGGATCAAAGAGCATAACAGGGCAGGCACGTCATCTGGCGCTTGTGCACCTTGCCCTGGTTGATGTGTCCTGCGACACTTAGTGCAAACACTGTTATCTCCCTTACACTGGCAGAATACTAATAACGAGTTTGTGCAGTTCATCTTAAACAAATATTGGGCAAGCCAGTCCATATGAAGTCTACTAAATCGATGGCCCGGTGTTGAATTACACAGAGGAAGAGGTAAATGCCAGTAAGACGATCCCTCAGATCTGAGGGCTTGAAGGACTCATTTGACCCTGCCAACTTGGAAGTTGGAACACATGCACAGCATAAAGCTCAGCTGTTCTATCACAGGTCCTAATTTGCCTCTAAAAGCCATTCCCGTTTCTTTCACTCCCACCCCCATTCTTATATATACCCAGAGTTTAGGAATTTAATAGAGAAAAATATTACGGTGAGATAATCGTCTATGCAAGTAATAAAAGGTAGACATTCATGCCTTATGCTCTGTTTAATTCTGTTTCCTAAGCAACAAATGCACTGGATATAGCTGGTGCCAAACCTTAAGTGTGTGAAGATCATTAAGTTAGCCCCTCCAGGAGTGCTGTAAGTGTATTATTAGGAAGTTTTAGATAAATTACACTGCCCATACTGTTAAGCCTCACCTGTGACTGTCTATTAGCTGCTAATTAAGACTGAAATAGTACATTAGTTCCCTATCTTACTTCTGTTACAGTTGATAAAATAGATAGTAGTGACTACGTACATTATACAGATTTCTCACTGGTCAATAATGGCTTATATGAACATTAAGGAACCACCATTCCCAGGAGCAGAATTCCTTGGTTGTATATTTGGTCAGCCAGGTATAGTAGAGTTAAGGGTGAAAACATTCACTCACACTGCTCTTCCAATGAAATAACTTTAAGACCATGATTCCACTAGGACTGATAGGCAAAAGGTGATCCAGTCAGTGGCAGGCCACCTTGCTTGGGCTCTAGATTTCTCCTTTTAGTAGGTGGTGTGCGAGTTTTAAGATGCCTACTTGAGAGAATGCCAAGTATTCTTCCACACCACACATGCCTTTGAAATCCACTCCAGTTCTTCACTGCGCTTTTCACCTACGTGGAATGGAAGTGCCTACTGTAAGACATACCACCTCAGTACACTATGGAGCCCAGCATAGCAAGTGGTCCCCAAGTGACTAAGGGTATGTCTACACTGCAATTAGACACCCATGACTGACCCATGCCAGCTGACTCTTGCTCGGGGCTCGGGCTAAGGGGCTGCTTAATTGCAACATAGACCTTTGGGATGAGGCTGAAGCCTGAGCCTGAACATGCACACTGCAATTAAACAGCCCCTTAGCCCGAGCCAGCGGACATGGGCCAACCCCGGTTTTTAATTGTAGTGTAGACATACCCAGGGCTGAAAGTCACTCCAATGGCTCTGCTACTGCAGATGAAATGACTGAATTCAACCATATAGTCCTCATCATGGGATCTATAAGCACTCATGGTCCTGATGAGCTTCCGAGTGTAACATGTTGTTACAATGTAATTATGCAACATCCCTTCCTGTGTCATTACAAACTGATAGTCCACTGAAGACGGGCATGGTGCTAGCACTAGCTAAGCTAACTGAATGCATGTTACCCCACAATGTTATGGCTATAAGAAGTTATTGCTAGTGAAAATATTGGCTTATACTCATTCCTTTGACTCCTTGTGAAATCTTGCATTTGGAAGACACGAGACTTGAAGCACCTGCCCCAACTGATCATCATCAGTTTATCCCATTCCCAGGCCCCCAGCCCTTGGCAATAATTTGTTACTTTCGCTATTGACATCTACTGTTAGGACATCCGCGGGCACAGGCTGGTTGCCCATGTGTTAAGTGCTCTAGAGGAGGGAACCTCTTCACCTCTCTGCCCCAGTGCACGCGTGCACCAAGCTGCAGGCAGTGTTTCCTGGGTATAAGTTGGGGCTGGCGGGGGCATCCAGTGGTGCAGTAACATCCCTCAACTACTGTGTCAGGGACACGGCCACTGCACAAACACCTCTCCTGTCCGCCAGCTACTCCTCGGGGGCCAGCACTTGGATAACACAACGCACCTTTTTAAAGGTGTAGCAAGTACTGCGGAATTGCTAGTTCTCTCCTCCAGCACTCCTAAAGCCATTGGGCCAGATTCTGATCTCATTTCCATAAGGTCAAATCAGGAGAAAACTCATTATTTAAACAACAAACAACAGCAACATGTAAACCCAAAGTCAGTGAGATTAGAGTCATGCCTATTATGTTTCTGCCCTACGTAGATGTAATTTCTTCAGCCACTACCCTTTCCTCTCCTATTCCACCTGTCCCATGCTCTTATGGCTCTAAGGATACGTCTACGATCGATCTATCAGGGATTGACTTATCGCATGTAGTGTAGACGCGATAAATCGATCCACAATCGCTCTCCCGTCGACTGCTGAACTCCAGCTCGGTGAGAGGTGGAAACAAAGTCGACGGGGATCCCACGCCGCGAGGATGCGAAGTGAGTGATTCTAAGTCAGTCTAAGCTACATCGACTTCAGCTATGCTATTCTCGCAGCTGAAGTTGCATATCTTAGATTGATCTCCCCTTCTCCCCCCACCCCGTGTAGACCAGGCCTAAGAGACATACTTCAGCCCTTAACACAGTCAAAATTAAGTCATTTATTTTAATGCCATCAGAAATCTAGATGGGCGACTATGAGGATTAATGGACGTTAGAGAACTGGTACTGTCAGTATAATGGCTCAGCTCCTCAGCTGGAGCGAATCCACAAAATTCCATTGAAGTCCGTTCACACCAGCTAAGGAACTGGCTCAGGGGCATCACCTCTTTTTAAACACTTTGAACACAGGCCTTCAGCACATTACAGAAAGCTCCGGTTTCTCATTCCGAAGGCTGTTGATCTCATAGGTAAATTGGACATGGGGCACACGGCAGTATTAGCTGTAACTACAGGTGTTTGTAATTTCAGAGTCAGAAAGAGCATGCGGAGACAAGAACTAGCTGTTTGCTGATTTCTTACCTAGATTATTTTTGTTTAAAGTGAGGGGGGGATATCATTTGTATTGAAGGAAGATGATGCGAATGACCAATGGAGCCGATAGGTCACTGACTCATTGGAATTACTCCAAGATACTTCAGTAAACAAGTCTGACCCTTCGTTTGTGCACGTAAAGTTGAAAACATGTTTGTCTGAGTGATTGCCTTGAATCAAGGCACTAGCTGGGAGGACAAGTGAGCAAACAAAGCCAAAAAAAAGAGCAGACTTAAAGCTAACATGGTTTTGTTCTAGCAGTAAAAATGAGAGAGAAAACCACTTAGCAAACAATTTACTGAAAAGCTACGGTACATCTCCTGCTACTTGCGTAACGGAATGTGCTTTGACAATGGGTTTCCAAATTTCTCATTTACTGTGTTATGAGCACATGTGAATTTAATATCATGGGTAAAATGGTTAATTAGTCAAGGGAAAAAATGTGCCTAGAGTTTGTAATATCTTGTGATCTGGTACGTTTTCCTTTGCTCTCATTCTGTGGTCCATAGAAATGCTTGTGGCATCTCTGGACATAAAGGGAGAAGGGTCCAAATGCCTCTCCTTCTGACTCATCATATAGGTGCTTTCTAGCCCCAGGAAAGTATCTTAGTACACTGCTTGGGAGTCAAATTAGTGATGGATGAGCCTGAAAAGATTAGGAATTAGCATGTAGACTGACAACTTCTGATCCAAGCTTCTTGAGTCCACAAAACTTGGTTTCACTTTTCAAGAGACCAGGCTTCTTGTGAGACATACAGAAGGTCCTGAATCTGGCTGGGATGGAAATACTGTCAGAACAGCCTTCGCCCCAGTAGCTCAGTCCTGGCCTTACCCCAAAGGTTCATGCAACTGAAAAATAGGGTGGTTCAATCTTGTTTTACCCAAAGCAGTGGGCTCAATCCTAGTCTAGGATGGAAGCAGCCCTTTGACTGGTATTTTGGTCCCCCTTTTCTTGTTTTGCAAGTGTATCAGACCTGGAACAAAAGGGGTAGGTACGCTGGAGGGTAGGGATAGGATACAGAGGGACCTAGACAAATTAGAGGATTGGGCCAAAAGAAATCTGATGAGGTTCAACAAGGACAAGTGCAGAGTCCTGCACTTAGGATGGAAGAATTCCATGCACTGCTACAGACTAGAGACTGAATGGCTAGGCAGCAGTTCTGCAGAAAAGGACCTAGGGTGGACAAGAAGCTGGATATGAGTCAACAATGTGCCCTTGTTGCCAAGAAGGCAAACAGCATTTTGGGCTGTATAAGTAGGAGCATTGCCAGCAGATAAAGGGATGTGATCATTCCCCTCTATTCAGCATTAGTGAGGCCTCATCTGGAGTACTGTGTCCAGTTTTGGGCCCCACACTACAAGAAGGATGTGGAAAAATTGGAAGGAGTCCAGCAGAGGGCAGCAAGAATGATTAGGGGGCTGGAGCACATGACGTATGAGGAGAGGCTGAGGGAACTGGGATTGTTTAGTCTGCAGAAGAGAAGAATGAGGGGGGATTTGATAGCTGCTTTCAACTACCTAAATGGGAGTTTCAAAGAGGCTGGATCTAGGCTGTTCTCAGATGACAGAATAAGGAGTAATGGTCTCAAGTTGCAGTGGGGGAGGTTTAGGTTGGATATTAGGAAAAACATTTTCACTAGGAGGGTGGTGAAGCACTGGAATGGGTTACCTAGGGAGGTGGTGGAATCTCCTTCCTTCGAGGTTTTTAAGGCCTGGCTTGACAAAGCCCTGACTGGGATGATTTAGTTGAGGATTGGTCCTGCTTTGAGCAGGGGGTTGGACTAGATGATCTCCTGAGGTCCCTTCCAACCCTGATATTTTATTATTCTATTCCAGGAGTTGTTTAATGGAGATGCATATGCTGATGAAGGGACCCTCGAAGTGCAGATTTTACCCTCCAGTGTGGAACGGGGGGGGGATCAAGCTGCCTTTGCTCATTGCACCCTGGGTCTGGGACTCTCAGTGTGTAGGCATGGGGTGGAAGGTAGCAGGGCTGGGAAATGGGGGGTGCATTGCGCCACCATAGGTGCTGGAACTAGGGGCAGCACCTCCTGACTTGAAGTGGTTTCCATTATATACAAGGTTTACAGTTTGATTCAATAGCTTTCAGCACCCGCTCCATAAAAATTGTTCCAGCACCCCCGTGCGCCACCTTTCTCCAAACATCCAGCAGGAATTCAACAACAACAAGTCATGCAGCCAGACATGCTGTTTTCATGGCCCCTTCCACTGCAGAAAACCTGGTTCTGAAGCCAGCATCAGTGGAAGAAACCCCAATACCATAGCTGCAATAGAGGCATGTTGCCAAGGCCCCAGGCGTAGCTAGAGGGAGGGAGTTGCTGTACATGTCCCTGCCTTCCAGTGGAATTCCCTAGATCTGGGCATCCAGCCCCCACTGCTTCTTCTGCAAGGGGGAAAACCTTTGACCATGGGAGAGCATGACCTGACCCAGCAGGAGTCTTCCACGGGCAACAATCTAAACATAAGCAGTAGCAAAGGGTAACAATTCACAAGGGTTTAACTCTTGTGATTAGCTCTCAGACACCTTAGTGTGGGGCTTGGCTCTGGGTTCACAAATTGGGATAGACACAGGGTGGACCGATGCAAACACTGGCAATGCATGCAGGCACTCAGACGGACCTTACACCATAACCGTACAGTCTCTTTATTTTAAATGCATGTGCCGTCAGCGCTAGTTGCTCAGCTCACATACTAGCCTCCACTGCCAAGTCAGATCAACTTGGCTTTAATGCTGGCTTGGCTCTGCCCTCAAATAGCTGTTGCTGTATCAGATTCAGGCCTTATGAAACAGGAGCTCTTGCCTGATTTCACACGAGATGGCTCAAAACCTTAACAGGGCTGTGATGCAGCCTGCGCTGATTGCTGGTGAGTAGAACAATGTTGTACCTGTTGGTGGCCAATGACCGTTTAAGAAGCCCTGGCCTCTTATTCTTCAGTCTCTACTTACAGCATTAGGGACTTACTGAGAGGAAACAAGGTTTGAATGGTGTGTGACTCAGTCCTGATTGGCTTTGTTTTTAAATTTCTTTGGGAGGTGCATTTTATCACTCGTGGGGGGTGGGGGGTGGGGTCACAGATTGACAGCACTGTACAGAGCTAGGCTTAGTGCTGGCAGCTGCATATCTCCCAGCAGCTCTGCTCACACACTCACTGTGTGCGATGGTGTGTTGCATCAGCACCTGCCCTGCCACTCTAGGCAGGAGCCTCTGCTGAGCAAAGGCTGGCAGTTGTGGCAAGTAGTGTGCTGGCTGGCTTTGTGGTCTCCCACCACAGCTGTGTTGTTCTATGGGACCAATCAAAGTGTGGCGGAATAGTGGGAGGCTTGTGAGGGCAGGACACACTTGGAAGAGGAGAACTAGGATTAGACTTATTTGCCAAAAGTCAAACTAATGGTCCTCCCTCTTGAGCGGGGAGCAGCTCTAGGATCACTGTGTGTGTAATCTGCACGATTTCAACTACATTCCAACCAATCGACTTAGAAATGGAGGAGTATCTCAGCTTTCACCGGAGCTGGACACAGTCTATCGAATGCACCCCTACTAGACATAATGACATGGGCCTCAGCCCTTTCATGTGTCCCTTTACTTCAATTTACCAACCACAGGAAAACAAATCCTGCTATTGGCTGGACATGTGATTTCTCCTAAAGATGGGTAAAAAAGATTATTTCTCTTTTTAACTACTTGAGAGCAGCTCCTGTACTACACAGATCAGGGCCCTGCAAGTACTTAGATAAAGACAGAATAGGTTGAATGCTCACCCAAACTTTAACCAGCTCAGCTACAGGCCTTGCATTCTCCCAGGACATGAAATGGTTCTTCTTTCTCTCTTATCACAGGGATGTGCAACCTTGCTCCCATTTACTTCAAGTCAAACTTCTGCTCAACTGAAGAGACAGCATGGGCTAGTGCCCAGTGTACCAGCCTACGAGCCCAAAGAGCTGGGTTCTCTTCCTAGGCCTGTCACCAAACCTGCTGTGTATCAGTTCACCTCTCTACATGCAATACGGCGCTATGGGCTCTGTTGCCCTTCTCTATTTGGACTTGTGGGAGGGATTGACTTGAGAATGGAATCCTAGGCCCGCTGCAATGTCAGAACAAGCGAGTGGCCAAGGTAAAACTTGCTAAACATCTGCCTAACAGGGGTGGCAGAGGACAGAGTCACACTGAGCCTGATCCACAGTGGTATTTAGGCTCCTAACTAACTTCCATTGCCGGGATCTGAGCCATTATTCTTCTGCGCATAAGGGGGCTTGTGCATTGGCTTTCAAAGGTGAAATCCTGGGCCTACTGAAGTTAATGGGAGTTTTGCCATTGACTTCAATGGATCTAGGAGTTCATCCCAAGTCTCTGGAAAAACTTAACACAACTTTATTTAAATATCTCAAAGCAACTTTCCGGCATCAGATTCTGGGATTTATACAGACTTGGAAGCTAAAAATAATTAGCATTGAGTTATGGATTCATCAAAATGAATGACAGTGTGAAAAAATGAAATAATTATACAGATGCCAATATAAAGCATGTGTGAGGCTTCAAACAGGATGCCGTAGTAATATTACAGTTTAAGACATACAGTACTCATTACGGCTTTAATATAATACATGGTAGTGGTACAGAGCGCAGTATCCTTTATTTGTACATCGCATCTATCAAATGCAGGAGAACGAAATCAGTGCACAAAGGAGATGGTTAGTGTGTGGAACTCCCCTTATAGAGCAGAACAGGCCATGCAGGATTTAAGGCTCTAACAACTATTTAGAGCCCAAGGCTGGTACTGCCTTGTTTAGCACCATTCAGAAGTACAACCCCAAAAAGAGTACTACCATGCAGTCATATCACTCAACAGGGACAATTGCTCTCTAGTTGTGACCTGTGAATGTTCCCAATGGGGACTTTGGTTTGGCCTACAATACATGTAGTTATTTCAGTATTTGAGAGGAACCAGCAGGAAGAATCCAGATGTGAGTGGCTTTTCATCCCTGGCCAATGTGGCACAGTAAGAATCCACTCAAAACGTATGGCTTTGAAGCTCAAAACTCTGGAGCTTCCAGTTCCATTTAGCTCTCAAAATGCTAGAATCTGGGGGGGCTGCATTCCCCCCCTCCATTTTATTTTCTCCTTGTCAGACTAGAAAAAGGGCAAGACCCACTTGCAAAGAACTGTTTGCATCATTGCTGTTTGCATAGCATAGTATTCCACTTGCTAGAAAAAACTATTGTACACTAAGTCTTCCTGGAAAAAGTGTGGTTTAAATTAAGGAAGAAAAAAAAATGCTTTTTTTGCAAAACTGAAAAAAAGTTTAATGAAACCCAGGGAACGTGGGGGGCAAAGGGAGGGAGAAAGTTTCAAGAAACCCAAAAGCACTAACAACCCTTAATGCAATAAATCTAAGTTGTATATTAAAACACACGCTCCCTTAGAACAGAGAGAAGGCCAAACTTCATGAATATTTAAATTACCAACTTTTTTTTTGTATGCAATGGAATTTAAAACAAAAATCATTCTATACTAACCAGTATTTGATCTCCATACTCTCAATCCCAATAAACTCGGCCCACAAATAATGAAATCTATACTATATTTACGCCAAAGCCATCCTGGGGTCAGTGCAGCTGGCTGCTTTACAAGGAGAGAAAAGGTTGATGGCCATCACTAATAGCATTTTGAGAGTAATGTTTGCACAAACCATAACAATAGCAATAATGTCTATTGTCTCTAGGCTTCAGAGCAACTAATGAGCTCATTTATAGCCCTGATGGAAGTAATTAAATCTGAAAAATCAAAGCACAACATTCTTGTTTAGTGCTCTTTGAAACCAATATTCTAATGGAATGCCATCAACAGCTAATTGAAGCACTAATCTTGCCCAGGGTTGGGCCCCTTGCCCAGATGGCTAATATATCATTTTCTTGTCTGGCAAGCAACATATTGCACTGACTGGATAGAGCCTAGATTAGATATATCTGTGTGATACAAAGGAAGCGTAATAACCTTTTCAATCAATATTTTGATAGCATAGACATTAACTGTCAATCATACTGCAAAATGTTTTGCTGAGGTACAAGGACATGTCCCTATCTTTATAAAATGATAAATCTGCTGCCATGTGCAAATAAAGGCTCCTACCAACTGGATATAAATGGTGATACAGTAACATTAGTAAGACAGATGCCCACTGACTGCAACAAGAAAAACGGGGAGGCCAAACAGCTTGCTTTTCCTTACCTAGTTAAATCACTTTATGCATAAAGGTCACAATTCTGCAGGAAATTTTCCTTTTAGGAGGATTGTACATATTGTGTGCCCTGTCAGTGGGAGGGGTGTAATTATATGGAAGATTCATTTGACAGGGATTTATGATCAATTTCACAGATAGGCGGATTCCACCTTATTAAAGTTGATTATAAGGTGGTTTCATTATTCTAAGTATTTGGGAAAGCAATCTTCTTTTATCCAGACCTGGAAGTTAAAAGTGTTACCAAATTTTACATGCCAGCAACATGTCTAATTGGATTTTAAATTGATAGATTGAATTTTAAATGGATTTTTCTGGCATCTTGTTTATTCTTTTTCAGCTAAACAAGGGGGAGGATACGGGCATCCATCTTAGCCTCTTAGCAACTTTGGTCTCCAGAGTTTATCTGCTGTTACCCTTTTTCCACCTTGTGTGCTCAGATATTTTCATCCAATCTTATGCAGACCCATTGTGCCAGATCCTGAGCTAGTGTAAATACACCCAACTCTGACATCGGTGGCGCTGTGCTGATTTGCACCAGCTGCAGATCTGTTTCTGACCGTCGAGATGTCCTTGGCAAGCACATGGAAGCAGGGAGGCAACGAAGCAGGATTCTTGGAAGAACATTCTTAAGGCATCCTATGATTTATACCCATGCTCCCTGAAAATGCATTTTGAATTTCACCCTTGGACCATGAATTAAGCAATGCTTGCAGCACATATTGCCTCTTGTCAAACACTGCCTCAATCGTGGAGTCTGTGGATAGCATAAAAGTCGACGTGGGGAGGTTGGTTGGATTTTACTCATACAAGCAACTGTGCAGTGCTGCTATCTATGCAAGCATGTAGAGGGTATAATAGACTCATGAATTACCTGTTCAGCAGCTATCTAGTCCTGTAGGAGCTGGTTAGATTATGCATGCTGTCTCAGTCATCCTATGGGAGTTGTATAAGGTTCAGTGCAGCTTGGTGAGAAACCAAAAAGGATAGTTTAAGAAGGTAATCCAATTGAAACGCTCTCGAAGGGCAGAAACTCAGCCTAGTTTCTCTCCAGCTGGGCATGTGCAACTTCAGTAGCCAGCCTTTTTATCAGAATCTTTTTAGTCAGCATTTTGCTGCTTAACAGAAACAACAGGTATACATCATTCAGCGATACCGAATGGGTATGGTGGTGAACAACAAACCCAGAGGAACACATGGAGCACCGGGGGAAAGCTTGCAAATGTCCAGCTTGCCATCAATAAGCCCTATTATTGCTCCTATCCTCTGGAAGGACACCGCATCCAACAAGATACAAGGCAGGATTCACTTTTCCAGGCGGCAGCACTGATCTCTACTGTATACTCCGCGCTCTTCCCAGGTGCAGGCCTTCCATTCACATCACATTAAGAGAGCCACGTATGCAAAGAGTGTGTGTGATGCAATGCAGACCTGAGCTGGAAGGTCATGGCAGGAGTATGCCGGCCCAGGCAGGCCAGAAAAGAAGCAGCACATTGGAACGTGTCCATAGTACAATATCTTCACATGGAGTAAACCAGAGTGCCATGTTGCAGGCTTAGTGATCTCCCTTCTGGAAGGGAACTATTAAATTGTATTATTTATTACATTAACCTACAGTACTTTTCAGCAGGTTGACCACACCATTCTTTAGGGTGGTTCTAACATTTTTTTGAAAGAATCCATTAAATTCTATAGATTTTTAAGAGCAATTTCAAAAGAATCTGATGGCTTTGGTCCATATTAAATTAGGTGGGAAATTTTTTTCCCCATAAATTCCTAGAAAATGTCACACATCCCATCACCAGTTGTCAATAAATTTGCCTTTAACAGCAGTGAATGTCTCCATTTCCAGTCTACCCTTAAAAATATTTTACCAACATGCCTTTGTGTTATTTTCCTGTTACCACCCCATCTAAATGTTTATCTGGCGCAATCATTTAATTCAAACATAGAAAGGAAATCATACTTGCCGATACTTGTTTCTTTGTTGCAGATAATTAAGAACTAGAGAAAGCAAACCCAAGTGGGGGTGGGGAAGAGAAACAGAGCATGCCCTATATTTACGCTTTACAGAATTCAAGTTTTATATTTTTTTATTTTGATGGATAATATCAATTTTTAGTTTTAAGCATTTTTAAAAGATTTCTGTTGATTTAAATTCTCACAGTTAGGGGAAATTATGGGGGTGGGGTGTCATTATTTAATGACACTAGATGCTGAGATTGAACTGTTAAAAACACAAACTGTCAACATCTACAAAGTAAATATCCTTAAATCAAACTCTGATCATTTCTCAAGCAGCATTTTTCTGATTTGTGCCATCTGTAAATTTCTGTTATCAATGGAAATATTTCCCCTCAATTAGTGTGTACAGTGAAATAAAAGTTTATCGACACATAGATAAAAAACGAATCTTTCCAAGCCTATTTATATTCTACCCAATGGGCTGTGCCGCCCAATGGGGTGTTAGCAATTACAGTGTTAGAACCCAGGATGTGGGGGAAGGCTGGGAAGACGTGTTAATGTGATAGCTATGTTCAGAGCTTTAGAGGAGTCTGGCTCTTAAGAATAATGAAATTGACCTTGTCAAAGTCCATCATTATTGATAATAACAAAGTTCAACAGCATTATTATAGGATTTCACAACTGTTAACCTTTATTGCTGGATGGCTAATTGTGACCCTCTGTGTCTCCTTCATGCCTAATTAGGTTTCGTTGTAAAGAGATAAAAGACTGTTTGTAGCAGAAGGCCATCTTTTTCTGCAGCTGAGTGAATTCATGAAAGGATGAGATTGTTGAGAGAGAGAAGACAGGAAAAGGCAGGAGGCATTAATAGACTTTAGAATAAAATCCTGACAGATTCAAATTGATTCTGCTGCCTGAGAAAATTGAGTGCAGAGGGAATTAGATTTATGCACTGTTAAATGTAACTGCCTGGCAGTATCCATACAGAAAGCTGTTAAAATGGTAATCTTTAGAGATGTACGAAAATTGTGTGTGAACAGACCAATGAACCATCACCGGGAGCATGCTTCTTATATCTGAATAATACAAGACAGTATTATTATTATTAATAATGTATTACAAACACTATGCATTATGTATGTAATTTAATCACAGCATCTAAATGTATAAACAACGGCCAAGGCTCTTGGTAACTTTTTTGGTGCATGTAGTTATACATTAACTTTTTCTCTTTTGGATCCTAAAGGAAATGAAATATGTTGTTGGCAATACACTTTAGCTTGTTAACAGCATGTGTTTGACTAGTACTTGTTGTCTGAATTGGCATGCAAGAGACTGAGGCTGGATTTCTGGTCTTCCTGTGATCTTCAGGAACTGGGACGCTTTGGAGGCAGTGCACCTAGGCAACGCAAGGAAGAAGCATCTTGCAGGATTCCTGAGCAGGGACCCCATGTGAAGCAACACTGGCAGGCTCTCAAAGGAGTCCAGTTCATTCAAGGTCAGCCAGAACGTATGGTGTACACATGCAGAGTGTTAGAGGGATGGAAGACCCCCAGGTTTCCAGCAGGAACATAGAAGATTCCCTTTCCCCAGAATCCATTTTTTCAAGTATCAATACCTAGCCATTATCCCTTAGGATGGTGAATTTCCAGTTAGGTTTGCTCCAAAGCTCACTTAAAATCAACTGGAGTCTTTGCATGGACTTCAGGTCAGGTCCATAGTTAATGTTTCCTCAAGCCCAGAGAGAGACTCAAACCACCCCACCCTTTCACCTCCCATATTGGTGATGTTTGGATTCAGATTCTAATTCAAAGCTGTAAATCTCATCTTCAGCTCCTCCCTTGCTCCACAGCAGCTCAGCAGAATGACACCCTGTTACAGTCAACGTACAAGTCCTCTTTTGCTTCAGACCTATTCACAGGATAAACAGCAGCGTGGACTTGGAGACGCTGGGCAAAGTTTTCAAAATGGTGGCCATTCTTGTGTGTGACCCCCCCCCTTTTCCGTTTCCCCCCACCCCCAAATTTGAGGTGGAACTCTAACTACTTACACCTCTGATTACAATATTAAGTATTCAGGTTTGCACCCTTGATTCATTTGCAGATAAAGGGGGTGCAAGTTTTGGGCTACTAGCTGCATCCACACACGGGGATGCCAACCTCCACTCTTATTATGAGGCAACAGCAGTGGCATTTTAGAAGCACCCAGAGACCCCAACTGAGATCAACAGGCTGATGTGCTGGGTGCTGTACAAACACACAGTGAGAGACAGTGCCTGCACCAAAGAGCTTACAGCCTAAACAGATAAGACAAACAGAGGCTGGGATAGGAAACTAAGTTACAGAGGGAAAGTGTCTTGCTGAAGGTCAGACCACTAGGCCATACTGCCTCCATTTTTTAAAATACCCCAATAATTAAACTACAGAGATGAATGACTTTAAAAAAAAATGAAACAAAGTGGTGTCCAGCAATCACTTGTTCTCATAGGAGGTGCAAATGCTAGTCTTTGCGATGGCCTTGAAGGGGTGAGGAGGGGAGAGAAATTAAGATCAAGAAGCGTGCCCTTAAGGACAGCGTATGATTGCACCAGCAGTCACTTTACAATCTCCGGGGCGCACACTGCTCTTGGCATCGGCAGGGTTGCACATGTGTACAATCTGGTGGCTCACTGTGTGGGAATCTACCACGAGACCTATCTCGCTAGGGACTGGTTAGCAGAGGCCTAGAGGTTACCCGCCAAACTCATTCTCAATTTACAGAAAAAGGGTAACTGCCTCCCATCATTCCTGTACAGTCAGGCACAGCTGGATGAAAATGAGCCACAGAGGGAATTCCGTTTTGTTTGACATTTCATTTTTGTCGAGCAGATGTTTTCTGGGCACCACAGACTCTTGCTTTAATTTGCCTCGTTAATAATATGGAGCAGAAAACCTTGATTAACAAAATAATTAGCAAGCATTTTAAGTCCTCCTTTTACTGTAGGTTGAATCCTTGAAGCGGGGAAATACAACAGTGATACTGTGAGAGCTATAAGGGCCCTTAAACAGCAAAGGGACAGAGGGACTTCAACATAGCCCCCCTGAAGCCCTTGCACAGCCTCTCTGGGCTTTGAAATCAGGAACCTGTTACTCCTCCCCACCCCCAGCACAGTCTTGACAAGTCAGTGCTATGAACACAATTGGCAGGCTATGGATGTAGGCATATATAATAATGTGTTGACACAAATATATGGAAAATACATACTCAGTATAGTTCTCTGTGGAGCTAAGTATGGTAGAAAAAGCAAGTGCATGTTTTATTTACCAGGTCGACTCATTTTCAGGCTAGCTTTCTGTAGTAAAAGAGCTTAATAATGTTGTTGAAGGCAGTAAGATAGATATCTATAAATAGGACACAGGAGCAGTCTATGGTACTTTTACATGAAATTTTAATGGCAAGAGAAACAGCGTTCATGCACTGTACGTGGCAAATTTTTGAAGACATTCCTACCTACACAGGCTCATCATTGAAATATCATTGTGGTAGCTTAGACAGATAACATGAAAAGGTTTATATGGATTCATGCTGTAGCCTTTTTAAGGACCCCTCCCCTTCACAGAACCCATCCAGCATCCCTAGCTGTTAAAAATGGGTGTGTACGAGCACCACTTACCTGGTCCAGCATCAGGATGTTTCTGCTGCCTCAGTTTCCACTCCAGCTCAGTGCCTCAGTTTCCCCATGATCTTGGGTGGTTGGGCCCTCTGGGCAAAGCAATGAAGTTCTAACCTTCCAGGGTCAACAGAACTCCTTAACAAGATACAGTTGTCTCTGACTTGCTCTGGGCCATAGCCTTCACTCCTCAGCGCGGAAGGCTGCCAATCAAGATTCACCCTCCCCAGGCTAAACAGTAAAATAATACTTTGCCCGTTGGTGTAGGGCTCACAAAAGTTCTTCAGCCTTGGGCCACAGGTGTTTCCACCCCATCCCATCTAGGTGGCATTGTAGGAGAGCCCAGCCCCGGGACTGAAAGCCATGAAAGAGCTGGCTGCCCTTTACCTACAAGTTACACTCTCTGCTTTACAGCTTCTAGCACCACTTCCAATATCACCAGTCTCTTTTTCAGGCACCCCACAATGCTTTAGCACAGCCCACATGGGCTCCTTCTCACAGTTCTTGTGGCTCAGGCATCTTCCCTGGGCTTAAACAAACCACTGCTGGGCCCCTCACATGAAGAGATTCCCAACAGCTGCTGCCTGCAGTTCCTCTTCTAATTCCCTCAATTGAGAGTCCCACATCAAGTCCTGCCTCAATAATGGTTTCTTCAGACATAGCGCAGAGCTTGCCTTATATAAACCTGCCCCAATCTCCCAGCAAGGTTTGCTGCTAGCTTGCAATCACATGATCCTTACAGGGCTCTACAGGTCCCACAATGCCTGTCCGTAAAGGGCCAGACCTTGGAGCTGGAATGGGCTGACCCAAGCCTGCTCTTAAAGGGACAGGGCACCCAGTTAAAGAAAGCAATAAGTGACTCAAATCTTCATTATCATTATTGTTATTTGTATTGCAGTAGCACCTGTTGCTTAGCTAGTCACTACTGAAAATTACTTTCAATCCAGGGTAGAAGAATGGCTGCATTCATATCCTGGTTTTACAAATAGGGAACTAAGGCACAGAGAGATTAAGTAATTTGACCAAAACTGCAGGTTTATGGCAGGACTAGGAATTGAACCCACATCCCCTAAAGCACAATTCAGCGCTGTAACCACAAGGCCATCCTTCTCCGTCAAAACACCCCCTAAAACTTTTACTGATGATTGAAAAAGTTCAGGTAACTGTCCCCTTTATTTTTTTCTCACTTCTGTACTTCCTAGTTGTTACTGGAAGCAGAAATACCAAAGTATTTTGAGAATGGATATTTTGGCCCAAATAGGAATAGAAAGTACAGAATTGTCCACCCCAGATGCTGAAAAATTATGACAGCCCCTCCTCCACCGAAAATCATGAGACTGGTATGAGATAGGGTTGCCAATCCCCCTTCCCACCATTTGGCCAGGAGTCTCCTGGAATCAGGCTTGATCTCCCAGAAGCCATTGAAGCCAAATTGGGAGATTTTAGACTACTAAAAGTCCAGCGGCGCAGCAGGGCTAAGGCAGGCTCCCTACCTGCCCTGGCCCTGCACCACTCCCGGAAGCAGCTAGCACATCCCTGCGGCCCCTGAGGGGTGGGGGCAGAGGGTCTCTGTGCGCTGCCCCGAGTGCCGACTCCACACCTCCCATTGTCCGGGAACCCCAACCAATGGGAGCTGTGGGGGCGGTGCCTGCAGGTTGGGGCAGAGCGTGGAGCCACTTATCCACCTCTGAGCCTAGGAGCCAGACGTGCCGGCTGCTCCCCGGGAATCACCCGAGATAAGTGCTGCCTAGCCGGAGGCCATACCCCCTCTTGCACACACCCCACCCCCTGCCTGAGCCCCCTCCTGCACCCCCTGCCCCAGCCCTGAGCCCCCTCCCGCATCCAAGCCCCCTTCCGCACCCAAACTCCCTCCCAGAGCCCACACCCTGCACCCCCTTCTGCATCCCAACCTCCTGCCCCAAGCTCAGCCCGGAGCTCCCTCCACACTCGGAACCCTTCGGTCCCACCCCCCCAACCCAGAGCCCACATCCCCTCCCACATCCCAACCCCCTGCCCCAGACCAATGAAAGTGAGTGAGGGTGGGGAAGAGCAAGCAATGGAGGAAGGGGGGATAGAGGGAGTGGGGGCAGGGCCTCAGAGAAGGGGCAGAGCAGGGGGTGGGGCAAGGCTGTTTGGCTTTGTGTGATTAGACAGTTGGCAACCCTAGCATGAGATTATTTTTAAAGTGATAAATATTCGGTGCTTTTTATTTGCTTTCTATTTTTTGAGCCTTTAGGGTACAATTGGGTCACATTTTCAAACTATTCTCTGCAACCATTAAACTTACTTTTTAAAAAATAAAAGCTGAAATTTTCACGTAATCACATGAACCAGAAAGCTGGGACCACCAAATATTATGTGATTCACAAGACCATTGTTAGCCTTGGCAACACTGGAGGTAATGGGAACATTAGCCTATTGTTATGTGTTATTTCTGAATTTGCAAGTTTAGTTTTCCAGGAAAATTAAAACCATGTGGGGGCAGGAGTAGGGGAATGTAAAGAAATCGGTTTTAAGCTAATTTTAGTGCTTGTGCAGGAAGCCAGGTTGACAGTCCTGCACACACCAAATCTTCTCTTTCCCCACAGGATGGGTACAATACAGACAATGGCAGTACCAATTCCCCCACTTGCTTTGCCAAGATGCCTCCACTCTAGCCTGAGCGGCTGATTTGGGAGGTGCAGAGGGTGGTTCATTCTCCAGGCCCATTTACAAACTGCAGCGTAGAATGCAGATCGTGTTAAAAATTGTACATTCTGGATGCCATTTGCCTCGCACAACAACAACTTTATTGGTCCCACAATTTACCAACAGCGTTGCATATCAGCAGAAAATATGCTTTATATTAACTATCTACGTAACCTTGCATCTATATAGCTGTATCTCTTCTCTGTAAGTCCCGTAACAGATAGTAAAATCAGTCCTTATATTTTACATCTGTGCTCCAGCCCTCTTAATGAGGCTTTTGTGTCCTAGATGAATAATTAAAACTATTACTAGCCTATGACATCACACCGCATGAACAATACAGCTGAGGGTGTTGGCTGTCATTCTGGTAATTACTTCTAACATTCTTTATTGACTTTTTCTAACTGAAAGGATCGTTATGAGTGAACAGCCTCAATCAGCCACTTCTTATCCTTAGCTAAATATGTCCACATACTGCAGCTCTTGAAAATCCTACCATTTCATCTCCCTATCTCTGTTTCCTGTGGCCTTTGCTATACCTAATATTCATTGGGTCTTCAGTCTATCCTAAACGCAATCCATCTTCCATGGCTTCTTTAAAGATTTTATCTTCCTTGTCCTTAGCACATATAATGCTACTTAAAAACCAAAGGGATTACCTTTTGATTTGCTTTTGTGCATTTCAAATAATGCAGAAAATCCACTTGGAATTCAAGGTGACAAATTATTTTTATAAGCAATGATAATTTGCAGTGATAGCTCCTAATTTCCATCATAATAAGTTTATTTATGTACATTGCATATCAATTTCCAAATATTTATAGCTGGTACAGTGAGTAGCAAAGCTGCCTAAATCCCTCTTTTATCATTCTCCTCCCATTGCTTTAATTACTTATAATTAATAATTACTTATAAGTATGATGTTGTGTATTGCAATGGCCCATTGCTTTTCTCCCCTCACTCACTTCAAACACTATGCACTGCACATGTAATAAAAGAACAATCAATGTGCCTATCTTGAAATTGCTCAAAAAGCTTCCAAAACTGCATTTCTATTACTGGTTGCTGTGTGTGTTTATTCGAATGCCTGAGAAGGATTATAAATGCCTCTGCCTTTAGTCATTTGGTTTCTTAGCATAATGCAAGAATATTCTGCTGCCACAGCTCATTTGTCAAGCATCTAGATGTCTTTATGATGTGCATGTCCGTAATTGTCTTCCAAGTGTTTTTTTTTTTTAAACCATTCTTATGAGACTGGAAGTGTAATAATCTGACACATCTCATCTTTGTTTTACAGGTTTACAAAATTATACAGGGCTGGGATTGTCAAAAGAAGTCTAAGGGAGTTAGCTTCCAAAGTCCCACTGCTCTAAAATGCGTTTGGGACCACTAACCTCCCAGTCCACAACAAGACAAGTGTGTTTTGTGCAGTATCTTTCATACCAACTCTATCGTAAAATTTTTCACAGAGTTTGAATAATATAATAATGGAGTTAAATAATAAATTGCAAGAAGAGAGGTGGCACAAAAAACAATGTTTTCCTCTGAGATTTGAGACACGGTGGAAAGTCATTTGTAGTGGAGCAATGTGGCTGTTCCAGATGGGAACAGCTGTAGAAGAAAAAGGTGTCACCCTAACAGTGGCTAGACTGAGTGGGGGAGTCAGGAGACACACAGAGAGAAAACGTCCATGGGAAACTAACAGCTAGTGTAAGAGAAGATGATGATCACATGAATGAGGACTTCATTTTCCCCATTCCTTATTCATGATCCTATTCCAAGATCATAATTGGGGACCCACAATGCCACAGTGCTCAAGAAACAAATCATGCTTCATGGAAAATCATCTCTACAGCAAACTCACAAACAGACCATTGCAAATTCAGGTAGGCAGAGACCAGGCAGTTGGAGCTGGTGAAGCTTAGGTTTGATTGTGCTTTTGATGTCCTGTAGCTGTGGCTAGAAACAGAGATTTGTTCTTTGAATGCCTTCCAGTAGTAGCTACCATTGCTTTGTAAGATGTATCCTGCAGTGCCTGTGGTAAAAGGAGTATATCCTCCATTATTTTTAAAAGATAAGTGTACATTAAACAGAGAGACTAACAGCTAAACAAAGAGGAGGCAGATTTCATCACAGGGCTCTGGCAAGGCCCTGCAAGCATGACCTAAAACATCTTATGACAGCCGGGCCAGTTTTGAACAGAGACTGCAATATCACATGTTGGTTTTATGCCAAGGACAAATGTCTACAAGTGCCTAGTGTGAATACTAAATTCACTAAAATGTGTCTCCTCAGTCAGCACCTGCGTCCACCTCTTCACCGATGAAAAGCCAGGAAACTGATGCATTGAGCCACCTACACACTCATGCTACATACAATTTAGCACAATAAGTGATATTAGCATAATTTGCATGTGGTTTCCCTCATTCCCCAAACGCAGCACGAGTAAAGGAAACCTTTACAGTACTGCTACCAAAATCCTATCACTCTCTGAACTTCCCCCCCGCCGCCCTCCCCACACACACCTCTCGTTGTCCTAATCGGGGAGTAGCTTCCAGGGAGTGGATTGTAGCTGTTCCACTACAGGCCTAAGCCAGAACACATCTGCAGCCTTTCCTATGTAATCCCATTGGCTGTCTGTCTGTTACCTTGACACCCTCCCACTTCCACAGCCTGACAGAAACCGTCTCGCTGGAAATCAACCGCCACCGCGACACACCAGGCGAGGCGGCGTTTACCTAATCTGCAGACCAGGCACATCCACTCAGGGAGAAAAAAAGAAAAATCACAGGCAATTTGTCAGCGCATTAGCTGGTAATTCAGACAGAAATGTTAGATCTTGAGGCAAAACTCCTGGGCTGACAGCGGAATGTTATTGACTCTGACAGATCACTGATGACATATCCACTCCCTCTATCAGGAACAAGGCTACATTTAGACACACTTAAATTTTCATTCAGATCCAAGATTAACCCACCGAGGGGGCAATGGGGAAAAGACAGAGGTTTTTTGACATGTATTTATTTTTTTATGCATTTGTTTAGCTCCTGCACCTCAGAGCTCATGGCCCTGATTAGTTCCTATAAAACCCAGTGGGGCTCACAAAGTTAATTGTTACGCAGGCTTAGAAATAACCCTCCCTTTTTGCTTCCAGGCTGCCGTGCCTGCCTAGTTAACATTGCTTATTCTTCTGCCATAGCTCCAGAGTTAATTTAGAAAGCATGGAATCTGTACAGATTTGAACAAATACATCTCATCATCATCTTGTGCGCCCCACTCAGCGACGTTCACTTGATATCTCTCATACTTCAATTGTAAGCTCTTTGGAGTAGGAGTCATTTGTTCATTATGAGTGTGTACAGCACCTAACACAAAAGGACTTTGAACCTTGATTGGCGGCCTACAAATAATGATACTGTTATAGGCACGGTTAAACCTTGCTGGGGAGTCTAACAGCATTCAGGATGAATGTAAAGAAGTATATGGGCCTCAAACCAAAACACAGGCGCATGTGAGTCCATTCAGGAATTAGAACTAGGTGGGTGGAGGCAAAAGTCAGAAACAGAAGATTACTCATTCATTAAAAACGTGGCTTTGAACAAGGCCCGAAGTGTTATTCCAGGGCTCCTGTAATGAAACACGTCATGGCCACTCTTGTTTAGCTCTGATGAGCAGCCTCAACGCAAGGGAGCAATCGTTTTTCAGGAGATATATGCAGCTGTGACAAGTTTTTGTGGGGCACTGCTTGGTGGAGTTGTGTGTGACTATGGGTGGGGGGAGGGAGAGAAAGACCAGTGAAGCAAGGAGAGAGAGCCAGGACAGTCCCCATCTGAACATGAAGAGGGAGCCTGGGCCTGAGTAAAGCCTAGAGAAACAGAGCTTTGGGGACTGAGTGCTGGCTGAAAGATGCTCAGAACCGTGAACAGAGAAACTATCTTCTGCGGTTTGACTCCTGCTGTGTTTGGGGAACCAGGACTTTGTATGTACTTTGTGAACAAACAGGACTGCAACAAAGATCCATGACTCCATCATCAATTTCTGATCCTAACAGAAACAACCTGCAGGCTCCTGAACTTTGGCTAACTATTCAGGCCATAAAGAGGAAACAAACAACAACCATAATTGGACTAACTGGCTACAGTTTTCAAAACTGGGTGTCTAAAAGGAGTCACTCTTTTCTTGAGCTCCTAATTGAAAATCCCACACTTTAATCCACATTTAAGCACCTAACTAAGTAGTTTGATTTTCAGAGATGCTGAGCATTGACTTCAGACCAAGCTTCAGATAACATTGGAACGGCCATACTGGGTCAGCCCAATGGTCCAGCTAGTCCAGTATCTTGCTTCTGTCAGTGGCCAGGGCTAGTTGCTTCAGAGGTAATGAACATTACAGGGCAATTTTGAGTGATCCATCCCCTATCGTCCAGTCCCAGTTTCAGGCAGTCAGAGGTGTAGGGACACCAAAGCGCATGGGGTTGCAGCCCTGTCCATCTTGGCTAAAAGCCATCGATGGACCTATCCTCCATGTATTTACCTAATGCTTTTTTGAACCTCATTATACTTTTGGCCTTCACAACATCCCCTGGCAATGAGTTCCACAAGTTGACTGTGCATTGTGTGAAGTACTTCCTTATATTTGTCTGAAACCTACTGCCTATCAATTTCATTGGGTGACCCCGATTCTTGTATTATGTGAAGGGGTAAATAACACTACCCGGTCACTTTCTTAATGCCATTCATGATTTTATAGACCTCTATCATATCCCCCCTTAGTAGTCTCTTTTCAAAGCTGAAAAGTCCCAGTCTTTTTAATCTCTCCTCGTATGGAAGCTGTTCCATACCTTTAATAATTTTCGTTGCACTTCCCTGCTCCTTTTCCAATTCTAATATATCTTTTTTTGAAATGAGGTGACCAGAGTGCAGTATTCAGGGTGTGTACCATGGATTTATACACTGGCATTATGACATATTCTGTTGCTCAACAACTCTGAAAATCAGAACCACTTAATGGAGGTGTCTAAATTTGGATTTAAGTGTCTAGCTTTAGACCCTCCTATTTGAACATTTTGGCCATTATTCATTGGCAATAATATTCATTTTGAGTTTAGCACCTTTTCCCCTGCTTACAAAACATTCACAGGCCAAACCTGATTGCTGGGGATGTGTTTGTTATTCTTAAGTATTTGCTGAATGATGAGTTAGTTTAATTTACAGAGACAACTTTCAGAGGTTCTCACGTGGACGAGCAAAGGTGATCCAGGATTCAGCTCCTCAGACCTCCAAAAGAGGAGTCCTGAATTTTCAGCATGTTACAGAATGACAGCCAACAGTGACAACAGAACCAGACAAATCTGCAGTACTTGACTCATGATGCTGTGTGCAAATGCAACCCTCTGGTTCATTTTATATGAAGTAGGCTGTGAAATCAACACCCTGCTGGTCTGAATTCAATAAGCACAAACCTCCAAGACAGCATTCCCCCCCTGCCTCTGCACCAGGACTGGGGACAATTATATAACCTCTAGGTCTCTTGCAGTCAGATCCTGACTGGTGTTTTCAAGGGGGACGTGGTAGCATCCATTCCCCTCCCACTGCCTCTTGGATGGTTTCTTCCCCAGACATTCGGGACACAGAGACTATTTTCTTTCTTTCTTGGGAAACATTTCTTTGCTTTAATGTCTGGGCTGCCAGCCCTGAACTGTGAATGTTAGGCACTATTAGGGAACAGATTGATAACAAGACAGTAAATACTATAATGCCTCTATATAAATCCATAGTACGTCCATCCTTCAATACTGCCATGCAGTCCTGGTTGCCCCACCTCAAAAAAGATATATTAGAATTGGAAAAAGTACAGAAAAGGGCAACACAAATTATTAGGGGTATGGAACAGATTCCATATGAGGAAAGATTTAAAAGACTGGGCTGTTCATCTTGGGAAAGAGACAACTAAGGAGGCAAATGATAGATGTCTATAAAATCATGAATGGTGTAGAGTAAGTGCATAAAGAAGTGTTATTTACCCCTTCACATAATACAAGAACCAGGGGTCACCCAATGAAATTAATAGGCAGCAGATTTAAAACAAACAAAAGGAAGTATTTCTTCACACAAAGCACAGTCAACCTGTGGAACTCATTGCCAGGGGATGTTGTGAAGGCCAAAAGTATAGCTGGGTTCAAAAAAGAACAAGGCAAGTTCATGCAGGATACATCCATGAATGGCTATCAGCCAAGATGGTCAGGAATGCAACTCCGGGCTCTGACTGACTGCCAGAAGTTGGGACTGGATAACAGAGGATGGATCACTCAATAATTGCCCTGTTCTGTTCATTTTCTCAGAAGCATCTGGCACTGGACACTGTCTGAAGACAGGATACTGGGCTAGGTGGACCACTGGTCTGACCCAGTATGACTGCTCTTATGTGATGAGTTTTTGGTTCAAACCAACCTAAAATCTCAATGAAAACAAGTAAGTTTCACCTGGTTTCATATCAAAATTGTGCAAAATAGAATATTTTGCTTGATTTTTTATGCAAAACCAGGAATTGCCCTAATATGGTCAAAACTGTGCCCAGGTTTGCAAGGTTTAGCATGGCCTTGAACCAGGCAAGATACTAGTTGTTTGGTTTAATTGGGAACATTTCATAGAATTATATAACCTCTAGGTCTCTTGCAGTCATAGAAATGTAGGGCTGTAATGGACCTTGAGAGGTCATCTAGACCATCCCCCTGTGCGGAGGTGGGAGCAAGTAAACCTGGACCATCCCTGACAGGTGTTTTGTGCTCACAACCCCTCCCAGATTGGCGTCATCAGCAAATTTTATAAGCATACTCCCCACTCCATTATCCAAATCATTATTAAGAATATTGATTGACAGACTCATGCAGGACCCTTCTGAATCCATCCTCCCCACTTCGACAGCGAACCAGTGAGAACTACTCTTTGAGTAGGCTTTTTTCAAACAGTTGTGCGCCCATTTTATAGTAATTTCATCTAGACCACATTTCCCTAGTTTGCTTATGAGAACTTTGTGGGGAACTGTGTCAAAAGCCTTACTAAAATAAAGATACATCATGTCTACTGCTTCCCCCTATCCACTAGGCCAGTAACCCTGTCAAAGAAAGCTATCATCTCTTCCCAGTGGCTTGACTGTAATGTGGCACTAAGCAGGGCTGGGAAAGAAATGTAGGGCCTTTTCTCTACCTCCACCCCTCACCTATGCCACGGTATTTCCATTGGACTTGAGAGTTACTCCTGATTTAGGCTCTCATTCAGCAAGTGCTTACCGTAGGCACACGAGAAGTGCCACTGAAGCCAATGGGACTGTGAAGTTAGACACATGCTTCAGCACCTCGATAAGTTGTAGTGAGCAAGAGGGTTTCATTTAACCCATGATGTGTGCACTCATTTAAAGAGACCCCTCTCCCACATCAGCTAGCGTCCAGAATGCAGCTGTTAACTTTCAACACACTAAAGGCCAAAGACAATTAAAGATCAAGCCACCACAGAGGTTAAATCAGTGCATCATTTGCCAGGGAGCTGTGAGTCATTAACCTTTCCACTGGCACACAGAACTAAGAGCTGGAAGATAAACACATTGGGCAGGAAACAAATTGGTTCATTCAAATGCTATTAATGTGTGCGCCCTTGGAGGCCACGTTTATGCTTTTGGAAAATTAGATTCATACATAATGAAGAGGGATATAGCTCACAGATTACCAACAGGGTGCAGAGCCCAAGATTAGGACTTATGGCAGGCACCTAATTCCCTAAACCTTTGCCAATTAAGCTTTTACAAATGTAACTCTGCATAGTTCATTGCTGTCTTTAGTTTCCGTCACTCGAGTTTTCATTTCACATTGAAACCAAGCGTGGTGTATGATTTATTGAGGTTATTATTTTCATCACCATAAAACCCAGCAGCCCTATTGTGCTAGGTGCTGCTCATAGACATAGACAGCCCCTTGAGGAGCCTGCGTTCTACATGGACAAGACAGATAAGGGTTGTTATTTCCATTTTACAGATGAGGAACTGAGGCACAGAGATTAAGTGGCTTGCCTGGGATCACAGAGGGAATATGTGGCAGAGCTAGGAACTGAATCCAAATCTCCTGAGACCAATCCAGTGTCTCAGCCACCACGCCATCCTTCCTCTATTCCGCTTTGCTTCTCGTTTAGTAGAAATTCCTCTCTCAACAGAGAGGGCCAAGTTCCCACTTGATAGTACTGAAAACTTCCAGCAGCAAGAACCACGAAAATAGTTGCTTTCAGGGTACAGCTAGTACTCGCTGCTACTGCCAGTCCCCAGAGTGACCCTGGAGCTAGTCAAAACCAGCCATGCTGTTGAGGTGATTAAAAAATAAAATAAAATTAGTTTAAACATGTGCTGTCACAAAATTGTTACATACATTTAGGGCATAAAAGCCTTCACAGCTCAGATTCCTTTACTCAACTCCTCCTCAGAATTACTAATAATGAATGAATTAGCTTACCCTCTTAGCCTGCAGAAACTGGCCTTCCATGAAACAAAGTGCAGAGTATAACCTCCCTCTCTTCCCAAAAGAGGCCACAGGCCAGAAGTGAGTAAATATTGGGATTGCATGGAAAGCCTCCCAGCAAGAGATAATGTGGCTGCAGAGGGAGCCAGGAGACTGATATGCCACCAAATATTCCTACTGTAGCTATGAGCAGAGACAAGAAAAATGCAGGGTGCTACCATTGGATTGTAAAAATCCAAGTAACTAAAATACAGTAGTTGCACTTTTGTTAGTTTATAGGTATTTCCTTTGCTACAAGGCAGGTTTTGAAGCTCTAATGTTTGGCATGGAGCATATTGTAAGGACACGGACAGATCCTCAGCTGGCATTAATTGGGGTAGCTCCAATGACTTTCATTGAAGCTACAGAATTGACACGTGTTGCTGATCTGGTTCAGAGAACTGACAGTCCCTTCAGAACCAGGAGACAGACTGCAGTAGCCTTATGCCAGGAAAATGCTAACAGACACTCTTTGAGAAGGATGGCCAGCCTAGATGATGTAGGGTGATCAGGGCCAGCTCCAGGCACCAGCAAAGGAAGCAGGTGCCTGGGGCGGCCAATAGAAAGGGACTGCAGACCATCCGTTGTTGGGGTGGCACATCCAGGTTGTCGTCGTCGGCAGTTCGGCGGTAGCCCAATCGGTCCGCTTCAGTCTTCGGCGGCAATTCATCGGCGGGTCCTTCACTCCGTCTTCCTCTTCAGCGGCACTACGGCGGCAGCTCAATCAGGTTTGGTTTTTTTCTCCTCCCCCCATGCTTGGGGCAGGAAAAAAGCTGGAGCCGGCCCTGAGGGGGATATTTTTACTCAGTGCACTGTCTACTTTATTCCCCATATATAAACTTGTGAGCCTGTGTGGGAATTGTTTTTTTTTTTAAACCATTTCCTGTTTATATTGCTGTATACAATCAATGATTCTACTTGAAAGCCCTTCAGGTACCAAAGTCCCCATGTCCCCAGAGAGCAACAGCCAGCACAAAAACAAACACTGTGCCTTTAACATTCCCCCTCCCAAGTCTCCAGCTGCAGCTGCTGCAGCTTGGCGGGCTCACAGAGAATGGCCTGTTTGTTTTGGAAGGCGCTCAATTCCCTCAGCTACTCTGTCTACAATGGGAGGTGAAGACGGAGGAAGGTTTTGAGTTTCATCTGTAGAACAGTTTTAAAACGTGACATAAACGGCTCCCAGGAGGAGGAATGAATGAAATGATTTACACTGGCATTCTCCCCGCAGGTGCAGAGAGCACGTCTGCTTTCCTAGAAGAGCAGGAGCGTGCCTTCCTTTTTGGGCCCTGGTAGCCAGCAAATTATGCAGTCTGTCACCTCATGGTCAGGATCCCTTGTTAATCCCTCAGGCTGAAAGGTCAATAATTCCCCCTTCTCCTTCCGTCTGTGTTGTGTAAAGTTCCTTGGTGGAGGCAAAAGTCAGAAAGAGAAGATTATTCATTCATTAAAAACGCGGCTTTGAACAAGGCCCGAAGTGTTATTCCAGGGCTCCTGTAATGAAACACGCCACGGCCACTCTTGCTTAGCTCTGATGAGCAGCCTCAACGCAAGGGAGCAATCGTTCTTCAGGAGATATATGCAGCTGTGACAAGTACTGCTGCACTTCCAGAGCACTCTTCTTCTCTGTGGAATCCAGCTCCCATCCTCCCTCTGTGTGATTTAGATGGAATTATGGCCCCATCAGGTACTCAGAGGAGACTAATGCAGTCTGCTTCTTGGATTCAGGTTAAATACTGGGGCAAGAATTATACTATTGTTTTCTATAGCTGCTTCTCCACTCTCCCCTGCCAGCTTCTCCCCATATGTTAGTAAAATGGGGGTTGAGGGGTGTAAATAAGCAGTTAGTCCTGCTGGGAAGCACAGGCTGACCAGAAAGCTCCCAGAGCAGGTGAGCTTAATTCTCCTGTTAGAGTCTTGTTCTCTACGGAAGCCTCACTAGGCCCAGAGGACTTTCCTTGAAAGTGGAATGACTTAAGAGATCAAGAATGGGCTATGAAGCCTTTCTCTCTTTATGTCTTATTCTGTCATAGCCCCAGATGTCTTACAGTCTTCCCAAGTGGGCTCACATAAGTTTGAGAAATAGGCTGAAGACCTGCAGACATGATTTTGAAAGGCCAGTCATTTAACGAAGACATGAGGACTCCCGAACAGAAAACATGCCCTCCCATTACATTTCAGCTAACTTAGTTGATTAGAGAAAAAAAAATTTCAAGTCTCGCATCTCGATAGGGTTTAAAAATTAAAGTTCACGCTCAGTTGTGTGACTGATGCCCTAGCAAGCCCAGTCTGATGACCAAAACCACCAGAATTAAACTTTTTCCTATCTATAGGTTTTCCTACATCTTCCCATTATTTCTAAGCAGGTCCTCCTTCTGAAGCTGCATAGAGCCAAGAAGTGCAAGACAGATGCTGCTGTGAAAATGAAACAGGAAAAAAATCCCCTACTTCTTGTGTGTTGGAAAGCTAATACAGCATTAGCATTGTGGGGGAAATCGCTTTGTATTCTAATTCATGGGAGGGGAGGGAGAAAGACAGGTTTGCAAGAATGACAGTCAAATACTTCAGCTGTCTTCCAGCCAATATTTATTCAGAATGTGTTTTCTACTGTAGCGGGGGATGTGGTTAATAATCGGTGAATAAACCTGGATCCTAAGTGCGGTATATAGGTTTAGAACAACTGGCAGTTGTGCAGGTTAAGGTGGGACTCTTCATCCAGAAGAAGCAGCTTCTGCTTTTCCCAGAGATGCGGATATTCCTATTGAGAATATCCTGCTAGATTCTCAGTGCTACTATAACAGGGTTTGATGGGATATGCACCAGAGAAGCATTTTGAAAGCTCTCGTGTCCCTGCCTGGAAGATGACTAGAAGACTAAATATACTCTGGTTGCTAATTATTTTTCTTAGCCCAAAATTCCTACTCTCCCTCCGCCCCTAAGAACTTTCAACCCCTGGGACGAAAGAAAGAAAGAAAGAAAGAAGGGATTTTCAAAAGTCATCTTGACTTCAATGGGAACAGTGTTAAGCCCAACACTGGGCACTTCTGCAAATCCCCTCTGCCCCCATCAACTGTGGCTGACCTAGAGGCAGGAGAACAACTAGGAAGATGCTAGATGCAAGGCCTATTCTTACATAAACCAACAACACTGAACATGTTTGCTATCATTATTAGATACTCAGTGGTTTATTGATAGGCATCATAACCCCATGATGCTGTGACACCTTTCCCACAAAGCACTTAGTGTCCTTGACATATCCTCCTCTTTCAATCCGCTCTGCCTGGAAGCTACCCTTCCCCACTTCTGGGCCACTATCCTCTAGTAGATCCCTGCTCTAATATTTTCCTCTCACTTCATACAAAGCTTAAGACAACATCATGCTTGCGCTGTCACTGCTACATGCTGCTTCTGCTTGGCACCTGTAGGGTGTCTGGTCAAAGGCAGCACCCCAGAGCCCCGCCTGGGTTCTGGGGAATGCAAGTACTACTTGCTCCTGTTCACCCTGCACAGCAAGGTAGCCATAAAGGGGTGCAGAAGGCAGGGAAGTGGTGAAGCCACGCCCCAGCCTCCAACATACACATTGGCCCACAGAACACCCCATAGGGAGCAATCAGCACGAGGCAAGTGTAGTTAAATGGCACAATCTAGCCCACAGCTGGGTTATGGCACAGGCTGGGCTCCATTGTGGAACCCTTATCCACACTTCACTGGGACTATTTGTGTGAGTAAGTGCTCACCAAGATGAGGAAGAGCTCCACCAGCCCTTAATCTAAATTCATCCCAACGGCTAGACTGCGATAAGGCCTTAGGTATGAGAGTATGGGGGGCACATCAGGAGCTCCCCCCACTGTTTGCATGGCCTGCACAAGGGTCTGTCACGATTGCTCAAAGGAACGCGGGGAATGTTCCTTTGGTACAGACCAGAGAAGAAGACTAAAGGATGGTGCAGCCTTTGCTGTCCTGACTGCCAGGCTGATCAGAGAGAAGTCTCTCTCCCATCTCCTATGGGGCAATGAGAGTTCATTGCTCAGGCTGAATCTTTATGCTGGGGCAGCTTACGAGTTTCTGGTGGCCAACCAAAGACCTGATTTTAGTGCTCAAAAGAGCCTCGGGGTTGAGAGGTTGAAGGAGAATTTTTATGAACAAGTAGGCAGAAGCCAACATCATTTTTGTTTAGCAAAGGAATGTGGAGGTTCAAAATGCTGCTTGACTTTGCTTACAAAAGAGGTGCTAAAACAATGCTGTTTGCAGCAGCTGTTCCGCATGTAAAGAGAAGAGGAACAAGTAGGGCCTTTCTTTATTTCATGGGAAGCAAATGAGCCGGTAGCCAACTTGTGTGATCCATTGGCTCAGAATGTCCCATGCTGCTCCTGCCGCCTTAACATTCGTGTCTGACATGGAGTTCACAAGCATAACCATTTGAAGCCAAGGTACGTCACAGCAACACACCGAGCCTTCCGACAGGAACTTGATAAGAAATTTAAAAGGAAGACAAAACAAAAAGAATCAGCTGTCTAAAGAGTTTGAGGAATCATTAAGACCATCTGTTATTTGATTGTTTGGGGCCCTCTTACTTGCCTTTCTGGTGGGAGAGAGCTATGAGCTGGCCTGCAGTCTCTAGTTCACCCCAGTAACCAAATGCGGAAGTGACAGAAATTGTTTGGGAAGGGAAGTCTCTGTGAGACTGTCACACGGTAGCACTGTTTCTCCACCTCCTGACAGCAACACTGAAAAACCAATGCGTGTCATTTCCACCAGGAACCCACATTTTCATGGAACCCCCGCAGAAATTTCTGAAAGTGAATTTAATAAAGAAACCTGACAGCTTGGAAAAACTCCAAGGCCAAAGGGTTGTTTTTCCCTCCGTCCTTTATGTGGGCGATGTTGGTGCAATTCCCAGTGACAAGCCTAGTTCAGATCTGACAATAATGCCGGCCACTCCTTGGTTCTGGATCTTTTCCCTCGCCTAGCCAGGAGCACGGGGAAGTGTAATGGGGAAGGGGCTGACGGGAAATGGCAGCCTCTGCTTTGCAGATCCATGACAGTATTCCTTTTACTTTTGTGTTCTAGGCTTGTAGAATCATAGAACTGGAAGGGACCTTGAGAGGTCATCTAGTCCAGGCCTCTGCACTCAAAGCAGGACTAAGTATTATCCAGTATTGTTGTTTGAGGCCCACTCAGGAGTCCTCTGGCTGTAAGGCCTCTGCTGAAAAAAGTGCATTTTCTGCATTATTTCAAACAAGCTTTATTTGTTTTAGCAAATCTGTAGATTCTGTTTCAGGGATGAGTATAAGCCACATTTTTGGGGAGTGACTAATGAATTTGGGTGCCTCCAGTTTTAAGACCCCAACCCGAGGCACCTTAAAGGGTTTTTATTTTCAGAGGACGGGTGCTCAGCACTTCTGAAAGTCAGACCCTTGTAGTGTGTGTCAAGTTGGGCACCCAAGAACAGAGGCACTCCAAATCACTGATCACTTTTGGAAGTTTTAGTGTCACTATACAGCAAGAGTAGTAATGGGTAGGGGGAGGAGGAATGCTCCTCAGTCAATAGTGCAAATATTGAAAATTGTGCGGCAGATTGATTAGTACAATTAGACATTTTTATTACAGCTCTGTTCCTTTCAGATACATAAATGTCAAGTCATGACTTACGGGCTATATAAATATCATTTTTAAATGTAGTTATCTCTACCAAATACACTGAAACTACTGAGAAATGAGCCGGGGCTCAGGAATAACCAGTGATTTGTCAAACATGCCTTAGACGTGTTTATTGGGCGTCAATACGCTCAATAAAGGGCATGAGCAGACATGTGATTTTGGAAGGAAGCGTTAGAGAAGTTCTTGCCCCATATCCATACAGATCATACCAGAGAGACAATCTATAAAGCTGGTTTGGGGAAGGTGATGTAATGGAGAACCTAGGTTTAAGGGGATGGGCTTTGGGGAGAGACCAAAGAAAGCATGTTTCCTATAAAATACAGAAACCCATCCTTACCCTTGAAATACTATTTCATAGAGACGTGTTGGCATTCTAAATTGACAGGCTGAGAGAAAGACAGACACACTGTTCTGTACCACTGTATGTAATATTTTCATTCTTTGCAATACAAGCTTTTTTTGCCCACTAAGAGATGCCTTTTCTGGTGCTGGACTAGATGGATTTATTTCCAATAATCTTTTATTTTGTGATTTTTCTCTTTATTTTATTAACTTACCTCAGAAATCTGCTTGTATTTTAATTTAAAATCAACCTGAATTAGATGCCGAGGTTGTTAAATTGCGGTTATTGAGTGTTGAGGCACCACAGAGAGAAAGAGACTGTCTTTAGCTGAAGCTGGGACAAGAGAGAGGTAATGTCTGGGGTACCTGGAGTAAGGCTACGGGTTTACAATACCTCCCTGCAGAGTGCCAGAAAGGGGGTTGGATGAAGACCAATATATGGGCAGATGGGGATTATTTAAAAGATCCAATGTAAAGGAGCTGTTCCTTTATCCCAAATAGTAAAAAACATCACTTTTCTCACTGAAGGTCCTAAATTCTACCCCTACTGATGGCCCCTAGTGAAGACTGTTACAATGCCATGGCCTTTATGAAGAAGTCAAATTCCTGTGGACCTCAGAAGCTAAAAAAAAAAAAAAAGCTTCTCTGAAGAGTGTGTTTGGGGGGAGGGAGTGTGTAAGTAATGCACTGGCCAAACAAGTCTCTCTATTCATACAGTGGATGACAGCCTACTGCTGCTACCACCTAATGGAGTTACTCCTTTAGCCCAACTGACAGAGGCCAGTGCTTCAGGCCCCATCTTCAAACTTTGCTGATGACTTACGCAAGGGATCATGATGCCAGACTTCATTAGAATTGAAAAAAAGAACTTTGTTGTCATCGAACCATAGAAAACATGACATCTGTTTGGATTTCATGTCTTAGATTCTGTCGTGTGGCATTTCCCATTGTGCTGCTTTGCTTCCCCGTTCCCCATAGCAAAGCTTCACCTAGGATGGGTTAAAAAAAATTAAAGCAGCAGAAGCAGGAAATAAAGATATTGAGTCGAGCTTCCTGCTGCATTTGCAGGTAAACGCTGGGATGAACTAGAAGAGCATAAGCAGCTCTCCAGTAACTCATTTGAAATGCTTCAGCTGTAGGGTCTAGAGAACCGCACTGCATTGAAACACATACCAGTCAGGAAACAAGACACAGCCCATTCGAATGGTGAAAGGCCTTACTGACAAGTGGGTTTGTTTCCCCCTCTCCCGCCCCCCTCCCCCTACCCCTTCTTCGGCTTAAAAACAATGGAGGAAACCTGTACAAGTCTGGGCACAAAACAAGCCCACATCTCTGCCAAACACAGACAGTTGTCAGTACGAGCCAGGCTCCCCACGACAAGAATTACATCTCTTAATTATTAGCAGCCTGGCTCCTGGAATGTGCACATTTTTTCACAGTTACTAAATAAGTTAATCACTTCATGAACAAGGAAATCTGCAGATGCCTTTGAGGCTTTGTTAACATAGTCCCTAAACCAGCTTTACACTCCCTTCTAATCCTCTTTAAGACAGTATGAGGCAGTGAAGTAGCCTATAATCAGTTTTTAAGGTTATAGACAATATCCCCACTCAAGCTGGTTGCCTAGAGCAACAGTGCAAGAACTGAATACTAGCAATGAGATTGGATTACTTGCCTTGTTTATTCATCCATATATATTTATCCCCTGCTCTGCCTACAGCAGGGATTTCATAGCCTGTGCCATACATGCACAGATGCAGAGTAGAGTTTATGTAAAAAAATGCAGACAGCCTTCAGAAATTAATCTCCTTCCCTTTCGGATTCCTTTTCCTCCCGGCTCCACATATCTGAGTTCAAAATGGTCCAGGAACCACCAATCTGAGCAGTGTGTTTCACAGAAGACCTGTAGTATGTCACTGTTAAAGTATACACCATTCTTTGACAGGTGCCTGAATCACAAACACCGCTCACAGATGTTGGACCAGATCCTCAGCCAGCATAAACTGGTGTAACTTGACTGTAGCCAATGGAGCCATGCTACTTTATACCTGTTGACACTCTGACCCATTAAGTTCAGGAGGTCCGAGGTACCACATACACAGTAAATTGCACTTTAATGGAAATCCATGTGTGACGTTGTGCAGTCTATATGGTTTTATAAAAACTTGATAATAAGTCAATATAATGTAACAGATAGTTTTAGAGAAAATACGGTAATAAGTGAATGTAACGTAACTGGGATATGCTTCATGCAAAAGGTCTCTTGTAAGGTATCATTACAAAGCTTATAATCTACTGAGTATGATCATCTGATTTGTATAAATGTACCACTCTTGTATCTAAAACTAGAAATATAAAATGTAACTCTGAGGGCCTATTGTAATTGTGTAAAGTGTGGACCATTAATGATGGTTTGGAATCTTGATGACTCCCATTGTCTGCAGATGGCTGTATTTACCTGTGAGTCTTCCTGTATATGTGTGTGCTGGCAAGTGAGTAATGAAGTCTTGCCGTGACATGTGATCATGTCACCTGAACTGGAATCCATCTTTAACCTGGTGCTTTTCCAGTGAGGGGGGGTGGAAACCCAGAGAGACAAAGAGTTCTCACCTTATGCAAAAGATATATAAAGGGGGGGAAGAGAACAGAGAGAGAGAGAGAGAGGAGCCATCATGAAGAATCCCCTAGCTACCACCTGAGCTGCAACAAGAGCTGTACCAGGGGAAAGAATTGTGCCCAGGCCTGGAAGGTGTCCAGTCTGAGAAAAACTTACTGAAGCATCTCTGAGGGTGAGATTATCTGTATTCAGTTTGATTAGGCATAGATTTGCGCATTTTATTTTATTTTGCTTGGTGACTTACTTTGTTCTGTCTGTTACTACTTTGAACCACTTAAATCCTACTGTCTGTATTTAATAAAATCACTTTTTATTTAGTAATTTACTCAGAGTATGTATTAATATCTGGGGGAGCAAACAACTGTGCATCTCTCTCTATCAGTGTTATAGAGGGCGAACAATTTATGAGTTTGCCCTGCATAAGCTTTATGCAGGGTAAAACGGATTTATCTGGGTTTAGACCCCATTGGGAGTTGAGCATCTGAGTGCTAAAGACAAGCACACTACTGTGAGCTGTTTTCAGGTAAACTTGCAGCTTTGGGACAGGAGATTCAGACCTTGGATCTGTGTCTGGAGCCAGACGGGAGTGTCTGGCTCAGCAAGAAAGGGTGCTGGAGTCCTGAGCTGGCAGGGAAAACAGAAGCAGGGGTAGTCTTTGCACATCTGTTGGCAGCTCCCAAGGGGGTTTCTGTGATCCAACCCGTCACACCATGGACACTATTCCCATCCCACTCCCAAATATGGGTATTTTAGCCCCATTCTTCTCTATACTTGCAAAAAGAGGGAAATTTGGGTGAATTTGCTAAGTGATTTAACCCCCTTTCTTGTTATTCCCTAGATTTGGGCACAATTTCAGCAGAGCTCTAGAACAAGTGTGCAACCCACTGCCACTCAAGATGGCTCCACAGCCTGACCTGGTGGAACTGGCAAGTCAATTCGTTGTAGATAGTAGTTGGAGATAATGAGCTCCCACAAGGAGCTGATCATGGACATAAAATACTTCTGATATAGCACTTATAAATAATGCAATCAGTATCTAGCATGACACTGTGAGCAATACTCTAACAGCAGAGGACCCAGTGGAAATGCAAGAAGTACTGTGTGTGTACATACGTACATATACCCACAAAGGTTTTGGATCCACAATCCTAAACGTCCTCAATGTTCAGGGAAGCTCAGATAGGTGCATCTCCTTTCTGACAGTTTGCAGACAAATTAGAAAGTGAGAGTTGGCATTTATTTTTGAACTCTGGTATAATTTTAAGCAACTTTTATTACTATACAATGCAAACAAACCTCACACCATGACAATGATTAGTGATGGGTGAATCTCAAGAGTGTGGGGACTTTGGATGTATTTGAATAAGCAATAGAGCGTTTTGATTCTTTACTGAAGCTTAGCCACAACTGTTAAGTCTATGAAACCAGTCTGGAAATTTTCTGAGAAGAAATTTCCTCATGAGATTTCCCCATTCCAGTCAGGCCAAAATGGCTTACCTTGCAGTATTTCAGAAGTTCTGATTCCAGTCCAGATGTAATATAGTGACAGAAGGGTGAAAACATGAATAATAGAGGGTGGAGGATATCTAAGTTTTTGCAGCGCTCAAAAAGGTTCAACTTCAGGTTCAGATGTGGGGTTTGTTTTGACATCTGATCTAGCTCACTTGTTCCTAATGATGGCACAAGCTGCTAGGTAACCAAGCAACCAATCAGTCAAATATCTCTATACATAGGGCTGATCCACACACACTTAGAGCTACGCTAAGTTCCTCTTGAAGCCACTTTGCTGACTCACAAAATGGAGTGGTGCAAAACTCAGCAGTTTCACTGTGCGAGAATTGATGCCAGGGCCACTCCATGGGAGTCCTCCCTTTGTTTCTCCCGTAAATCCTTTTTAAACCCCGGCTTCCTCACCTCTATCCCTTTGTTCTGCTGCTGGAGGTTTTCCATTCTCCAAACCCCAACTCCCTGCAGAGAAACTGAAGGATCTAGTTCTCCTAGCTTTCGCCAATCCCGAGTCCCAAGTGTTTCCACCTAAACAGGAGACCAGTAAGGTTTAATGACAAGCCAGTGTTCCTGGTCTGACAAGTATTTAACACAGCCCCGATTCCTGGCTGACTCACTACACACTGAGACAAGGTAATTAATATCCTTTGTTGGACCAACTTCTGGTGGTGAGAGAGATGAGCTCTCTAATATCCTGGGATTGACATGGCTACAACAACATTCATTATACACTGACAGGTTTCAGAGTAGCAGCCGTGTTAGTCTGTATCCGCAAAAAGATCAAGAGTACTTGTGGCACCTTAGAGACTAACAAATTTATTTGAGCATAAGCTTTCGTGGGCTACTGCCCACTTCTTCGGATGCATAGAATGGAACATATATTGAGGAGATATATATACACATACAGAGAGCATGAAAAGGTTGGAACTACTGACCGCTATACTTACTACATGCCTCCAGCTTCCATCCAGGACACACCACACTATCCATCGTCTACAGCCAAGCTCTAAGATACAATCGCATTTGCTCCAATCCCTCAGACAGAGACAAGCACCTATAAGATCTCTATCAAGCATTCTTAAAACTATAATACCCATCTGCTGAAGTGAAAAAACAGATTGACAGAGTCAGACGAGTACCCAGAAGTCATCTCTTACAAGACAGGCCCAACAAAGAAAATAACAGAACACCACTAGCTGTCACCTTCAGCCCCCAACTAATACCTATCCAGTGCATCATCAAAGATCTACAACCTATCCTGAAAGATGATCCTTCACTCTCACAGATCTTGGGAGACAGACCTGTCCTCGCTTACAGGACAACCTGAAGCAAATACTCACCAGCAACCACACATCACTGAACAAAAACACTGACCCAGGAACCTATCCTTGCAACAAAGCCCGATGCCAACTCTGTCCACATATCTATTCAAGTGACATCATCATAGGACCTAATCACATCAGCCATGCCATCAGGGGCTCATTCACCTGCACATCTACCAATGTGATATGTGCCAGCAATGCCCCTCTGCCATGTACATTGGCCAAACCGGACAGTCTCTACGCAAAAGAATTAATGGACACAAATCTGACATCAGGAATCATAATACTCAAAAAACAGAGGGAGAACACTTTAACCTGTCTGGCCATTCAATGACAGACCTGTGGGTGGCTATCTTACAACAGAAAAACTTCAAAAACAGACTCCAACGAGAGACTGCTGAGCTGGAATTGATATGCAAACTAGATACAATCAACTCAGGATTGAATAAGGACTGGGAATGGCTGAGCCATTACAAACATTGAATCGATCTCCCCTTGTAAGTATTCTCACACTTCTTATCAAACTGTCTGTACTGGGCTAGCTTGATTATCACTTCAAAAAAAATTTTCTCTTACTTAATTGGCCTCTCAGAGTTGATAAGACAACTCCCACCTTTTCATGCTCTCTGTATGTGCATATATATCTCCTCAATATATGTTCCATTCTATGCATCCGAAGAAGTGGGCTGTAGCCCATGAAAACTTATGCTCAAATAAATTGGTTAGTCTCTAAGGTGCCACAAGTACTCCTGTTCATTATAAACTGAGGCATTCTACGATACAGCAATTTCATAACAGCAACCAGACTTGGTAAATTGTATCCAGATTCCCCAAACCATCCAGGCCAGTCAGATGGGGGTAGGGATAGCTCAGTGGTTTGAGCATTGGCCTGCTAAATCTAGTGTGGTGAGTTCAATCTTTGAGGGGGCCATTTAGGGATCTGGGGCAAAAATCTGTCTGGGGGTTGGACTAGATGACCTCCTGAGGTCCCTTCCAACCCTGATATTCTATGATTCTAAAGAGGCAGTACTTGAAATCTCACAATATTGCCAACCTAGGTTTGCAGAACAAAGCGGTTAGTTTGATTCATGTTAAAGTCTGCTAAGCACCCAATCTTCTGGGTGCTTATCCAAGCTGCCCTTTGAGCCACGTTCATCAATGGCAATTAACATGCTGACACACCAAAGAAGTAAGTGATTTTACAATAGTTATAAGTGGTAGCAGTTACTGGATCTCTGCCTGCATATTTTCTCTCTTATGCATCTCTAACAAAAGCTACGTAAACCTTCAAAGGGTGGGGTAATGGTATAGAACAATCTGCAAGATGCTAAATGCTGTGAGATGGTGACCCATTCCTGCATTAAGGATGATTTTCAATGGGAGTTTGGGCCCCTTTGGAAATCCTAGACAGAATACACAGGGATTCACACTTGAAAGTGAAAAGCAAAACCTTTTTCTTTCCGCTTCAAAGCTATGTGTGTCTCATCTGGGGTCACATCTTCTGTATGAACCCCATACTTGCAAACACACTCAAACCTTGTGTGCTTTCTCCAGCCGCAGCTACAAACTGGGCTGCCAGCTTTTTAAAAATGTAAAGCAAGAAGTTTCTTGCTTAGCCGTCCATAAAGGGCCTCGGATGCTCTGACACACATTACGAGTAATTTCCTTGATCTTTTACTGCCCGGGGTCAATCATTTACTAAAACATCCTTTTAAAACAAAATCTCTTAATGCTTCCCCTGGCACAATCAAAACACACTGGGTCCCTGCATACAATCTTCGAGTTACACAGATGCTTTACTAGTTATCGCTTCACTGAGGTATTGCAGAAATTTTGAACTATTGAGAAGGATGGTCTTGTGAATAAGGCACTGGATTGGGACTCCGAACATCTGCCAGAGATTCCTTGTGGGACCTTCGGCAAATCACAATCTATGTCAAAGATCCCTACCTGTAAAATGGAGATACTAATACTTCCTTTCTCCCAGTCGGTGTGACTCCTCCATTGATACTATAAGCTCTTTGGGATAAGGATTTTTTGTATGCCATATTTGTACAGCATCTAGCACAGCGGGGCCTCAATATCAGTGAAAGCCTTTAGGCTTTGCTGAAACATTACTAATAATATTGATTAGTCTCACTGTTTGCCTTCTGGACTCTGTGTTGACAAATCAGGACCATCCTGATGCTAGCTGATGCATCTGTAGCTCTGGGCCCATTTTACATCCCTTGCTCCCTTGTTTTGTACTTACTCATGCAGGTGGTGTCAATGGAATCCAGGAGGCAACTGGGTATGAGAAAGGATTGCAGAGCTGGGCCTCCGGCAGTGAGCTTCTTATGTCACCTACAAGGCTCTTCAGAAGAGCTAGCCAGCCAAATCCTCAGCTGAGTGTGTTACTCTTTTCAGCTTGCCTGTAGATGGCACTGTGGTAACATCTTACCAACGACACAGGACGCTTTCTTAAAAGACAACATGAAAAAGAAGCCTTCAGTGTCCTGTGCTTCCTGCATTATCTCCTCCACTAAAATCATTTCCTTGGCCTACTTTCTTCTTGATTTTTTTTTCTCCCAGAGAAATTATTTATCATAGGGGATTGCCAGCACTTAATAAACATCCCTCCAAGAATAAATTTGTTTATCTAAGGTATTTTATTATGCTGCCTCAGATAAAAGGAAAAAAACCTCCCCAGAACGTTTTTGACTGAGCAAACAGTAAAGAGCAGCGTCCTTGAGCAGAGTTTTCAGAGGGGAGGTTTGTCAGACGCCATCTCTCAGCCGTTAGGGAATGAATTATCTTCCAAATGAACAAAAGTAGCAGACGGGTAGCGCTGGCAACTGATTCATTACGACTTAGGCAGATTTAGGAACCGCAAAGTATTTTGTTCCAGGCTCTGAGTCAAATTCTCTAGTGCTTTGCACCTTGCGTTGTCATTTATACCTGGGCAAGACAGTAGCAATTCACACCCAGTTTTGCACAGATTTATAGACACACAAGATGCCAGGCGGTACAGAATCAGGCCGTGTGTTTGATCCTGACTTTGTTACCTGTGTCAGCCTATACCTTGCCTTTCTTTGTATTGATTTAAGAGCCCATCTGTCAGCACTGGTGACTGATGTGCACATTGGTGGCTTTGCTATATCAGGAAGACTTTTTATGCCACAAAGTCATCAAGTAACACCAGCTGGGTCCCTGGCAAGAGCAGCCCTGGGCTTTGGGAGACAATTTAGCTAGAGGAATGATTATTAGAAGCAGGAAGCCCGGTGGTAGGATTTCTCATCCCAAATAAAAGATTTGCGGCAGCATAAATAATACATGTCAATTTCCAGCACCCATAAATAAAGTAGGTTAAACCCACCCCCCCTTCCTCTCTTGTCAGGCCTAGTTAGCTGCTCAGAGCAGGGACAGTGCAGAGAGAACAGAGACAAAGAGCCATGCTCTACGGAAACAGTCAATACCTAGCTTCTCTCAAAGGACAGGGACAGGGAACAGGGGACAGGGAAACCTCCCAAAGTCAGGCTGCTTAACTGACTCATCCAAACCCTTCTGATCCCTCCCCATGATGATGCCCACCTGCAACCCACACAACCAAGCAGACTCTAGGGTTCAAAGCAGGCCACCTGGGAGGTAGGAGGCTGTCACCTGCTACCTCACTCCAACTCCAGCTTCCTCTCTGGGGCCCAGCCAGGTGGCCGACTCCTCCCCACTGGGTTTTCAGGGACCAAGTAGAATGAATGTTTAAGCGAGAAGTTCTGTTGCTCCCCACCCCCTTCAGTTGCACAGCAGTGGCTAGTCCCTTCCCCAAGAGGAATGGCCAGTAGGCCTGTTCCTTCTAAAGCCCCACATGGACGTTGCAGTGTGCCAGGTCGCCCACTCTTCTGCAGCAGATTCTTCACCTCTGTGTCACCCCTCCCCACCCCCAGGGGCAGCAGCACCCTCGCTCTTCAACAGTGAAAGAGCACCCAGGGTGGAGATGCCCCAGAGCCACGGTCTCCAATCCCCACTCTCACACTAAGAACGGGGTGAGCTTGTGGGCAAACTCACCAGCGCAGCCAAAGAACAGTCTTCAGCCACAGGATTCCAGTCCCCTTTTCTTCAGGGCCTCAAATTTTATTTCTTCAGAGTTACCCAAGTTCAATATTTCAAACACGCCCTTTGACCCTTGACCCAGTGTCTTCTGCAGGATCCTATCTACTGCAGGCCATCCAACAGAGAATCATATATAAATTGGGTTCTTTCTCCACACCCAGGGTCTCCTGCAGGCACCTATCTACCTACTTGGTGTTTTTTATGAGGGCCAGGCGATCTTCAAGCTATTCACCTGATCCCCGGCCTTACAGAATCAGCTTCCTCCCAGCAGATGCAACTCCCTTTAAAGGGCCAGCTTGCCTGCAACAAACGGAGATTTCAGACTTGTGCCCATTGCATGCCTATGCATTTCATCCCCAGGGCTCTTTCATTGTTAAAGCAGCCCCAGAGACACCCACAGGAGAGGCTGCAGAAAAACAGAGGGGCACCTGCTCTCCAGAAGACTTGGATGGGATGTAGTGGGCCTATTGGCAATACAAGGAAGAGGAGACTGAAGCAGAAGGGACAGAAAGCACTGAGCCTTCCCATCCCACCCAGAGCAGACCTGCAGGCAAACTAAGAAGAGGGGCAGAGATTGAAAGGATACAGGAGCCATTTAATGACCTACCCCATCTTCCCGCTCAGAAAAAAAAGCAAGGGTCATTTATCCAAACATTTCAGAACTTCAACAAAGCTTTTATTTTATTACGAGTGGGGTGGGAGCCGAGGGCACAGAGTGTGTCAGGGGAGCTAGTTTACTCTTTCTTGACAATCCCCATCAGCCAGTACAGACATTGCATGGGCCAGAGGCAACTTTCCTCTTAGCTGAACTGTGGAGAATGGGCTTCCTCAAGTGAGAAGCAATTGCCTTGTAATTCTGCACTGGTTCCTGCATCTCAACTTGCTTTGCTGTTGTCCAGTGGTCAGTCTGATGGTCCAGTGCTAAGCAGGAAAGCTAGGGAGAGGGGGAAAGACTGGGCAAAATGGCACCTTTAAGGCAGAGCATGCAAGGACCAGAAAGGAGGATTAAGGAAGAACAGCATCTCAGAAGGCAACTCCCAGAGCTGTTGGGATAAACTCAAGTTCATACTTCAGGGAGCACATGGCCCACGGCAGTACGTGCTGCACACATTTATAAGGTGAATCAGGTGCTCTTTTCACATGCTTCCCTCAGCTCAGAGCAGGGGGAAAGATAGGGCTATGTTTGTATCTGGCCCTGTCTCCTGTCCCGTCCCCTTTGGGAAGGCGAGTTCTGCAGTCAGCTCTAGCCTCACACTGGCCTTGCACTTAGGATTGTGACTAGTGCCTTCTCCGCTGCTCGCCCCTGGCGCTGTCTGTGACCGCGGGAAGGACGTGTGTTGTGGCACGACAACTACTGACATTTACACAGCACTCCAAAGGACTACAGACTGTTATAGATTCCAGTTCTAGGTCAATCCATTAATTACAACTTGCAATTAAACCTTTCACCTTGGATGTTAAAGCTGACCCTTTTAGGGGCCTTCTGAATTCTGATTCTCCTGTGACTCAAGCAATAGGGGACCAGAAATTGGGACTCTGATCTGCTTGGCTGGATGTGCTCTCTTAGATCAAGGACAGCAGATAATCTTTCCAGAAACTGTTTCCCCAGAACAGCAAGGCTAAGACCTCCTGCAGTTCAACCTGACCTCCTCATTCCTTGTCTTGGGAAAAAGTCATCCAGTACCCTTGCCTGTGGAAGGCTTCATTCCTCAGCCTGTCCCTCTTACTTTCCGATCCACGTCTCCTGATTTTGGACAGAGGGCCAGCATAACATCTAGGCATCACTTAAGCCCTAGGAAAGTAAATGGTGCATAAGCTTTGTACTACCCCTCTGCATAGGGGTGGATCACCCAGGAAGATTATTTCCTACGATATCTTGGGAAGCTGTAGCTGAATACACCCATCCATGCTTGGCAGTTTCTTTCACAGCACCTTCTTTCTGCTAATAAGGAAGTATTTAAGCAGCTCTGGTAGAGCCATTGATCACCAAGCAGATGATGATGTAGAGCAGTTCACTTTCCTCTGTTCCTTAGTGCTTAGGGCATGATCTTACAAAGCTCCTAGACTTAATTGGATTAGCACTGTAAAACTCCCAAATCCTGAATTCCTGCCAGAATCACCCACTTGACCAATGTACTAGTCACCATATCTAAGCCTCAAGAAAGCAGGGAGGACACAACTTGGAGTAGTTTGCTGGAAAATTGCCCCTCCCGCTCCAGAACCCAGCTGATAAGCAATTTAACAGTAGCAGCTGTCTAGAGGCAGGATGGATTACAGAATGGATGTGATGCATTCAGCAGTTAGAAATGCAGAGGAAAGTCCAAGGACAGACACAAAACATCACATCACACCATCTGCAGTTTCTACTCTTAAACATTGCTGCAATAACCTTAACCTCACAGGCAAATTCTCCACCACCTGAACTGCTAAATCCAAGCAATGTCACTGCTTGGAAATGTACTCTCTCTAACAGATGACACTCCTTGGGTATAACCAACCTTCTGTCTGAGCCAAACTACTAAAATGCAGACAAGAGTTTATTGACTTTAGAATTCTCTGCCATTGCCAAAGAGCAACCTAAGCAATGCAGTTATAATCAGTGTTACAGGGGGCAGCACACTCTCTCTAACCAGACAAAGGCAATCTCATTCCCAACAGCAATCCAAATTCCAACTCCCTATGAAATCCCATCACACTCTTCCCCTCCAGCTCCAATCATCTCACTAATCCCACTAGCAATGAAAACAGGGCAATGCTGGTGGAATGCTCCTTTCCCAAAATGCCTCTGTGCACATCAGCTATGATCTCCACAATGCTGTTACAATAAAAATGTTGTTCTCACACATACACACACACCCCTGCTGTCTTCCGCATTTAATTCTGATCACCATGGCTGACTTCCAACTCCCCTGTCTAAGTGCAGAGGCCTTTTGAAAACACTAAGATATCATGAAAAATGGTCCCTAAGGAAAGTTAAGTATGAAGCCAATGATGGTCCCAAATGATCACTGTATGCATGAAAGGGCACTTTTTCTATGTATGACACCAAAACTAACTCCTGCTGGACCATGCATAGTCTAAGTAGGTTTAATGGAACGAATGCCCATTCTGTTGTAGTAGTTTTCCACTAGGTCTGCTACCAAGATCGTGTCTTCAGGGTACTAGCTGGCACATCTGTCAGCACTGAAGGAATTAAAGTCTAAATTCCATCACAGCTGAGGTTATCCCAAGAGTAAAGACTCTTATAAGCAAGTGGAGCAATTTGACATGAGATCCCGAGACTCCCCCTATCCAGCTTCCTCTCTACACTGACCCAAATTTTGGATGGGAGTCAAAAACACATCGCGGATCCAGAAAAACCTTCTTGGAGCTGCCTCTTTCACATAGAAACAAAACATCCGTTTAAAACATTCTTCTATCGCTCTTCCAGGATGGGTTCTTATGGAAAAAAGCACTTCCCAATTTGCTTCTCACTGAAAAAGTTCCATAAGAAACAAATGGAACCAATAGAGCATTTTACACAGACATGAGTCCCGAAGGTCCCCTCTTGCTTTTTCCTAACCCTACTTTAAGGTCAGAAGGCTCAGCATTAAAAAGGCTAGGCTGTGTGCCACACTTTCCCTTGTATTTTTGTGACCCCTACAAACTAGGGATGGACAAACCTGTTCTAAGACAAGGAGGAGCCTTTGTGCAAAACACAAATATTATTATTTAGCAAAAGATTTGGCCAATGCTTTCAGGTTTCTCTAGAATGCACCATCTTGTTTTCAGCCAGAGCAGAAATGCTGCAGGGAAAGCTGTTTTCAGTGGATCACATTCTCAAATGGACCAAATCCATCCAGGCTATACTCTGCTTAAAGCCTATGGGTGTCAAGGGAAGACTGAGGAAAATCTTCAGGATTTGACACTATATTTCCAGCTAGAACCAGAGGCGAAAGTAAGCCGGTACGGTCCGGTACGGCGCACTGGCAAGAGCCAGTATGCCGTGCCGGACCGCACCGGCTTCTGCGGGCGGGATTTAAAAGGCTCTGGGCTCCCCGCAGCAGCCCTTTAAATCCCACCCGCAGCTGGGCAGGGCCAGGATTTAAAGAGCTGAGAGCTCCTGCCACTGCGGGGAGCCCAGAGACTTTTAAATCCCGCCGGCGGCTCGGCGGCCGGGCTGGGATTTAAAGGGCCAGGAGCTCCTGCTGCAGCAGGGAGCCCAGAGCCCTTTAAATCCCGCCCGTGGCTCGGCAGCCGGGCTGGGGCCGGGATTTAAAGGGCTCAGAGCTCCGCGGCGGCTGAGCCCAGGCCCTTTAATTTGCCCCAGAGCCCCAGGGGCTCCCAGCCACCTGTGCTGCTGGGAGCCCCTGGTTGATTTAAAGGCCCTGGGGCTCCAAGCCACAGCCGGTGCCCCAGGGGCTTTAAATCTTGAGAGGCCCCACCTCTTCCGGATGAGGCCCCGCCCCCTCAGGACTCCGGCAGTACTGGTAAGTTCTGAAAGTTACTTTCACCCCGGCTAGAACTGAGATAGTATCCCATAGTTGAAGTATGCCCTCAACTGCATGACCAGGCATGGGCACGAGGGATTGGCAGACCCTGCCTTACACACCTGTGGTCTCTAGGCACACAGGATTAAGCATGCAGCAAGGGAATGCCACTGTGAGCCAGCCTCCCAGCCTTGGTAGACAGAATTATGCCAGCAGAACTCAAGCTAGTGTGCTGAAAATAACAATGTGGAATTCCAGCTCAGGCTGGAGCTCAGGCTCTGAAGTCTACATGGGTGAGGGCCCAAGCTTCCACCCAAGCCGGAGCATCCACAGTGCGCTAATGCCAACCCCACTAGCATGAGTCTGTCCCAGCTACAGTGCAGACATACCCCAAGTGGGTACCACTTCCTTACTAGGACAAGGTGGACAGAGTCCCCCAATTCACCAGCCACGACGACTGAGCCAGTGTAGGGGGACTGTCATGATCTGCTGCAGATACAGGGCAGCAGCAAATTATTAATCCATTAAATTCCAGGAGAACAATGCCCAGGATTAAAATTAAGCACATGCTTGAGTGGTTAGCTAAATCAAGAACGATGTGAATAGCAGGGGTCCGTTTATTCATTTGGGGGAGGGGGTGTATCTGACACTAGAGTCTGAATATTTAGATTTGTTCAGAATATATTTGTAATATGTCTGCTAGAATTCAGATATCACTTCAAATGGCTTTCACTGTACAGCTGTTTTCCTGCGCCAAAACCACACACACACACAGTTCTAAAAGCAACCAGTTGGTCGGCTTGTTTCTATCTAAGTAGGGTGACCATATTTCCCTATACTGAATACGGGACACCTGGTAAAATTACTCATATTCAACCGAGTTCAACAGCAATTAATCAGAACTATGCAGTGCAAATATTCAAATTAACATCAAGTTGACTGAGCCCGTTAAAAAGAAATACTGCGTAGTTGGATTCTTTTTATTTACCTTCTTATCTTTAAGGCTTTAGGGTTCACACAGGGAAGGGTGACACACCGACTCCTCCTCCCCCACACACACGGGGAGAGGTCTCACACACACACACACACACACTCACATACCTCTCTCACACGGTGGGGGGGGGGGAACCGACTGACCCAACTCTCCCTGCCCAGCGCTCTCTACCCTCCATGCATGGCTGGGCCCCCGGGATGGACCGGCCTCTCCTGGTACCTGGTGCCTCATCTTCAGGAAGCAACATGTGGGTGGGGGGGCACGCAGGTCACCCTATATCTATGGATTTTGCATACTGTGGGCAGGGACCATCTCTTGGTGTATGTTTTCTACAGTACTTAGCACAACAGGGCCCTGATCCTGACTGGAGCTTCTAGGTGCTACTGTAGTATCAATATTAGGGAAAGAGGATAATCTTGTAATTAAGGCACTCTCCTGGATCCCAGGAGACCTGGGTTTAATTCCTGGCTCTGTCACAGACTTCCTCAGTGGCTTTGGATAGGACAATAAATCTGTAAAATGGAGCCAATAGCATTTCCCCCCCACCCTCTGTCTTGTCTATTTACTGCTGTGAGCTATTTGTGACAAGACTGTCTCTTACAATAGGTAGGTACCGTGCCTAGCACAATGCCTATCACTTATACATTAACTATGCTGTCGTTGCAATGTTCAGGGAAATACATAGCACAAGAAACATTCAAATACAAGATCAGCATAGTATCTAAGCAATAGCTCAGAAGCGTAATTTGTAGTGCCAGGATTGAATGTATTTCACTGTGCAGATTTAAATGTGACAGTGTAAAGATCATATCATATTGCAATTTGATATCCAATGAAGATTCCACAATAAATATGCCATGGGATTTGGAGTGAGAAATGGTCTCTCTTCCATTTGGAAGAAAACAAAACTTTCTCAGATTGTAAAATTCACCACTGCCGAACAGACTTGGTATATATTTATTCCTGTTTGCTGAGGGAGCCTGGCTTTAATTTTTAATTTACAGTGGTCAAATGCAGAATTTTTTGCATTTAGCAGAACAAATAAAGTACTAATATGAAAATTGGCTAGTTATACCGTCCTGCATTCAGTGGTGGTGTGGTGTGCCGCCTGGCTCATTACAGACCGGTTGCCTTACATGCCCTCCAGTGCTCTGTATTGAGTGCAGTAATTACACCACTTCCTTCCCATCTGGGATTCAGTCCAAAGACGTTTTACAAAGTAACAATGCATTCTCTATTCTCCCCCTTCAGAACAGAATCACATTGTTTAGGCTACAATAGCTTAAGTGGGCTTCCATCCAGAAGAAGGTCAATCATAACAAAGCACTGACATTAAGATAAAGGCTAAAACCATGGTTTATGAATAGTATCCAACCCTTGACAGTTGGCACTTGAGTGACAAGTTTGTACCAGAAGCATTTTATGTGCTGAGCTTTTTGTAATTTGGGTTGTTCTCTACTTCACATTTGTATTTTCTTTTGTCAATTATCAAATCATGCTGTAGGTCTTAATTTTCTATTAAAGAAAATATAATGTTCTACTGCAACGAAGAAAACAAAGTTGATTTTAACCTATACTTTAAAAGAAAGATTAATTTATAAGGGTGCCAATGGCTCCGCTTGTTTACCGTTTGTGGTCTTATGTAGTGTCCCTGTGGTTCTATATATGGGGATCTATTTCTAGGAAATAGTTGGCATTGACTGGTGTCCTTTTTTGGTAACACTTTCAAAGAGAGATGTATATTTATCAAAGCCATAGGGGTGCACATAAGCCTTAACATCAGACACACAAATACTGGCATTTCTCCTTTTATTTCCCTTCCTCCTTTCTATAGCAACCCTCTATCTTGACATCCAAATTCCCTTCTTTGCTGTGGTTCTGCTTCTCTCCCAGAGCTTCTGTCCCCATCTAGTCTCCTCTGTTCAGCACCCAGCTGAAGCCAGGATGATTCTCATCTTTCCCTTCAGTCTCCTCCCCATAGCTCTGATCCGGTGTATTTTGTGCCATCTCTCAGTGGTAGGCTTAGGGCACCATGGTTTGTCTAATTTTCAATCCATTCTGATATCATGGATTTGACATTCAGATCCAGGGGAAAGATGGTCACATGTTTAAGGCACTGCACTGGATCACATTAAAATATTCATGTAAAGAGTCTGAGGATAACGTCTTTATTGCTGTTTTGAAGCTCATTCTGCCTGATGGTGACCATTCAACTTTATAATATGAATCTGGTGGTCTTGATTTGGCTTCACAGAGGCAAATATCCACCTCCCAATTGTCACCCTTGTTGACAACGTCTGGAGGGAAGAGACCAGAGATGCTCAACTATCCTCCAGTGTCTGTAGATGGCCCCTCCAGATTCAGAGTAAAGGTCCGTTGATGGAGTAATATGCAGGATCCTCAAGAACTGCAGCCTGTGACCCACAGCACTTGGGGAAAGAGGTGGCTTTAATCTCTAGCCTGGCTAATTTTATTGCTGACAAAAGATACCAGTTTAACACACACACACACTCCACCGTATCTTCATTTGCTCAGATATACTGTTCAACCTAGATTATTCAAACTTCAATTACCCAAAAACTCCCTGGTACCAAAATAGGATCAAATCTCCTGACACCTATTCACGTCACTGAAAATTCCCTCCATTCTCAGAAAGCTCATTTATGTGAACTTACTCAGTGTCCCCAGTGGCTTTCCAATAATTGAGGCTAGTAAGGTTTTGATTTCAGGATACTGACTGATAATTGAAATTTTAGGAGATATGAATCATTTCAGTATATTTTTTTTTATCTGTCTTAGGGAATTTTCTGTTTTCCAAACATTCAAATTTTGGCTAAAGATTCCTATCTCAGCCTCACAATGTAGGTTCTCTGGCCAGATGTTCACACTAGTGAAACCAGTATAAATCCAAGGGGACATTACAGTACCTCTAGAGCCCCAAGTGAGATTGGAGCTGGGTGGTGCTAATGTGGTATATACACATAGAAGACAGTCCCTTTCCTGAAGAGTTTATAGTCTAAATCAAAGATAGGCAACCTATGGCACGCGTGCCAAAGGCGGCACGCGAGCTGATTTTCAGTGGCACTCACACTGCCCGGGTCCTGACCACCAGTCCTGGGGGCTCTGAATTTTAATTTAATTTTAAATGAAGCTTCTTAAACATTTTAAAAACCTTATTTACTTTATATACAACAATAGTTTAGTTATTATAGAGTCTTATAGAAAGAGACTTTCTAAAAACATTAACATGTATTACTGACACGCGAAACCTTAAATTAGGGTGAATAAATGAAGACTCGGCACACCACTTCTGAAAGGTTGCTGACCCCTGGTCTAAATAGACAAGGCAGAATGGGAGAGAGGCAAGATTATTACAAGAACTGAGGTACAGAGAGATTAAGGCCCTGGTCCTGCAAATGCACGTGTTTTATTTTACTCTCGTGAGTAGCCCCACTGAAGTCAATGGGATTACGTCAGCAGTAAAATTAAGCACATGCATAAGAGTTTGCAGGATCAAGGCCTAAATGACTCACCCAAGGAATACAAAAAGTCTCTGGCACAGCTGGGAATTGAACCCAGATCCCCTGAATCCCAATCTAGTGCTTTGTACAAGGCCATTCTGCCCCTTCTTTGATGGAGTTTAGAGAGCAGCACACTGGCATAAACTGAGGGCAAAATCTGTCTCCTTTACAACATATTTGGTATGAAGAGAGTCCATTGGCATGAAAGGAAGTTTTGTGCAGTTCAGGGTTAATAAAATGTGGTTCAGAGCCACCACACAGATTGGGGGGATGAGGCGGGGGGAGAGAATTCACCTGAAAGATATCAAAATATTTCCAAAGTGGAAATCAATGACAACAATTCAGTGAATATGAAATTTAATTACCTATGGAGTTATCAGGCCTCCATAAATATTTCAAGTTGACTATTTGCTATTGCAACTCATTAAAATTTAGATTCCACACTTTTTAATTAAAACAGATACATTACAATCAGTATATGTAATGCAACGTGTACATTTTGCTCAAGCTCCAAATGTTCTCGCCTGTTTTAGTGCTTCACTGTTACAAACATGCTGAATAATGTATGAGCTGCTGATATTGATGCAGAGAACACTTGACTTGCAGTACATATCCAAGAGTGTGAAATCCATGGAGCCAGTTGTAAGGAATACAGCACATACGATGCAGGCCGCTGTCTACTCCCCTTTATATATGATGATATTGTCAATGCTGAGAATAGACCTACATGGTCCATGTGCAGGAAGAAATCTGGTGCTGGGGTTACTTGCTGGCTTTTTGGCCACCTATGCTCAGATCTATTCTTCTAGTGTCCAGTGACCTTCATCACTGGGATGAACAGCCAGAGCTATCTACAAACCAATTCACAATCACTCATGGCAGATGGAAAATTAGTTCTACTAACAAAAGCTTATTTTAGGCAAATACAGTGTTTATACTCCCTAGCTCTCTGAAGCACTCTGCCTCCTTCTTCTGTTCAGAGATCAATACTAAGCATGTATTCTAACTTTTGATATAACGGATTTAGTGCTAAGACTAGCACATTTTGGCTCCCATTTCAAATAAAGAATATCACATTTGACAAGACACTACTCTGTTAACATTCAAAAGTCTGGGCTGTATCTCTTTTGATCAGCCTCACGGTGATCTGGTGTGTGCAAAACAATGCACGAAGTGGAGGTTGGTGTGCACCAGGAACACAGCCTCAGACCCTAACCTAAATTAACTACTTAGGCTTGAAAGGATGAGAATTTTTAAACTGGTTAACGCTGATTTCACCACACACACACAAACTGACAACAAATATTTCCATCCATGAAAACAGAAATTTACAGATGGGCAAAGAAAGAAAAATGCTGCTTGAGAACCATTAGAGTTTTATTTAAGGATATTTACTTGGTGTATTTTGGCATGTGATGGTGACAATTTGTGTTTTAATAGTTATAAAGTTCTAAGTTTTTGAATCTCAACATCTACTGTCATTAAATAAGTACTGTCTAACCGCCCTCCCATAAATTTTCACGATTGCAGGACATTAAATGGGTAAAAATTGACAAAAATCCTTAAACCCATAATTTTGTGCAACTGTGAAAATGTAAATCAATAAAAATAAAAACATGCTGTGGTGGCCCCCACACATGTAGATGGAGGGTTAAAGCAGCCCTCAGGGAGGCTGTGCAAAACCCAATCAATGGGAGGAGGGCTTGTAGAGAGCCAGTCAGGAGAAGGTTTGTTGGAGCAGCCAATCAGGACCAGGGAGGGCCATATAAGAAGGGCTGCTCAACAGAGCAGGGGCAGTCTCTCCCTGGAGTGCCAGGGAGAAGGACTGGCTGCCTTAGAGGAGTACTTTAGATAGAGCAGCACTGGGCAGGGTCAGGGGAGCACTAGGGAGCGCCAGCCTGAGGACTGCCAGACTGAGGCCCCTGATACTAAGAGCCAGGAAGGGGGTAGGGCTATGGGGAAGTGGCCCAGGGAAATAGGTGGCGGGAGTTGGAGGAATGGTAGCATGTAGCTGCTGGCTATGGGGTTCCCTGGGTTGGGGCCTGGAGTAGCGGGTGGGCCTGCCCCCACCTTTTCCCCCCCCACTTGCCACAGAGGGGGTGGCCAGTATTCAGACTGCAGTATCCCTTGAGGTGAGGGGCTAGATTGAAGGCTGCAGTAGGCCACAGAGGCAAGTGGATGGACTAGAGACAGCCGGTTCCCCTGGAAGGGGGGAGAAAACGAAGTGAAGAGGACACTGTGGTCCAGGGACTGACACGGTCTTAGAGGTGGAGCAGAAGTGACGGCGGTGAGACACCACTAGAGGAAAGTACACCGGCAACCAAGAGCTAATTCCCAGCATGGCCAGCAGGAGGTGCCAAGGTGGTGAGTCCCATGTAGCTACATGCCACAATGAAAAGCACACTGAGTCCACACTGCAGTAGGCAGTGGGCAACATGTCAGTGAAAAACTCTGGCAGTGTGGAGGCAGCGGGGAAAGTAGACTGGAACAAGGTCAATGAAGAGTTTCACATAGGAATAAGTCTTTCTTCCCTTAAAGTTCTAGGAAGGGGTGGTCAAAAAAATTCCATCACCTTTTTTTCTATTGTTGAAATCGCAACTTTCCAAATGAAAACTAAGTATCTACTTTCCTCAGGAAGTTTAGAGTTTTCATTGGAACCGCAAAGTTTGTCAGCTGAAAACCAAACCTGGCGGGTGGGAGGGGTAAGAGGATGCCGATGCGGAAGCTGAAGTTTGACTGAAAATGTTAACCTTGCAAACAAAATTGAAAATTTCCACTAGGAATTTTGATAACAAAAAAAATATTTATTTAGTTGATGTTTTCTGTAGGGGGTGAAAAAAAAAAATTCCAACCAGCTCAGATTCTGGTCAACAACAGAAGAGAATAGGTGAGAAATGTCACTGAAATCATAGGCACCGTCTTTATGAGCTGCCAGTGGGTGCTGAGCACCCATGATGTTTTTTCCATGGGTGTTCCAGCCCTGGAGCACCCACGGAGTAGGTGCCTATGATTGAAATAAATATGACCATTTATTAGTACTGGTTTCTATTATGCTGCTCCTTGGTACTTTGGAAAAAGATGCTGATTAACGGATGATAGCTAATGCTCCATGATACCATGCCAGCAAGTACCAAGTTTCAGAATTGGCACCTTTGAGGAATAACTTGAGGAAGTTTGCCTTGGTTCAGAGAGTTAGAAGTTGGCGGTGTTAGGAAATACTCTCAGCCATAAAAACTGATGGATTCCTGATCAGCTGTCCCAGAAAGCAAATCAAAGAGTTAAGAAACAATCCAGCCAGACCTCTGGCAATGTAATTTGACATAGTTCCATTGAAATTACACCAGCTGAGAATCTGGACATCTGCACGGACTGTATCCAAAAACATCCATCCTTCCTATTTCTTATGGACCCCCGCAGCAGAGAAGATACAAAGCACAGAGCTTTTCTAAAGCATCAGGCTTGTCCATTTAGAGCCAGATGGGCTATTCCTTACCCACAATGAATAGAAGCCATTGCTAACCGGACTATTGGTGCAGTTAGGTCTAAATGCAATGATGGGAATCACAATCTGGCCCCCCGTCACTGGGACAGCTCCCCTAAGAAAGGGCTATTTTATGAGTAAGAGTTGTGGAAACAGCCCCTCTCTAAGATTAAGTATAGTGAGGTCGGATCTATGTTTAAAAAGAAATAATAAATCAGGATTCCACCCTGTCTTAGTACCAATGTTCAATATGCTGCCACTTATGAAGTCCATGAAAGCAAACAATTAAAGGTATTTTAGCTTTATCAGGCAAACTTATTTTCTACCCCACTGATACAGCTGTGGAAGGAAGTCAGCAGCTCAAACTCTCTGGCCCCATGTGCATGCCTATGGTAACCACATTAACCGCAAAGCCTGTTTTTATCTTGTTAAGCTGCTAAGCTCTGAAGTGTTCCGTTTAGTATGGTAATAACAAGGCTGAGTGATAAAGCTTTTAGTGGGTAGAGAAATAGAAACAGAGATTTCCTCTGAAGGGGGCACATGCAGTCTGTTTCCTTTACACAGATTCACTGGGATATGCCAACACAGAAATTAATCAAATTCCATAAGCTGGATAACGCCAAGGGTATGAGACAGACCAACAAAAGCCAGGAGTTCAAAGTTAAAAGGACTTGTGTAATTTAGGTCCTACAGTTGACCTGTCAAACCTGATAAGGAATATCTTCCAGATACTAAACTACTAATGAAATAAACCACACCGTTTAGCTACTAAGAAATTTTAAATAAAGGAAAGAATGACTGATTGCCCCTGCCTCAGCAGGAGATCAAAAAATCTTGTCACTGGGAGTTGACTGTCTGCAGCGTGCCCCTTACTGTGCTATCTGTTTTTTATGGGTTTACAAATCAGCTGTGCTCTTGCAGCATTTATCTTCAACACCATTAGGAATCTTGTCCAGCTGGCATGTGTTCCACTTCTCTAGTGTTCTACCCTGATGTGTGAGGCATCTTTCTGGGCCCCATTATCTTGTTACAACAAGCCAGTGGAGACAGGGTAAATTGGTTCATTTTTATCCATCAGTCAAGTGAACTTGAGGAAAATTGGGAGTTATCAGGCCTCTTCCTAAGGCGACATAAGACGCTTTGCAAGTTTTTATGGGCATTTTTAGGTTTTGATAACCGTTTAATGCAACTAGGTTCTCGCTCTGTCTCCTTCCATTCGCACTCCCTAGCCATGCACTCTGGCCCCAATTCAGAGCCGCACTTCAGCATGTGTATCTTTCAGCCTGTGAGTAATCCCTGTTCAGGAGTCACATGCTTAAGTGGCTAAAATTAGATTTGTCAAAGGAAAGAATATTCATAAAACATTGGCTTCTGACCTGGGCCATCATTCTTTTTCTGATGCAGATACTCTAATAGTCCATGGCTGCAAACAATAGATATCATGATCATTAGCTAGTTTGCAGATTACAGCTCGGTAGATAGAATCCAGGGCCTTCCATCTCCAGTATCACTGGCCTCTTCCTTTTCAGATAGAGACTCCATCAGCTGCAGTGCTATTAGAGCATATATTCTGCATGAGTCAGCCTCTAGAGGGTGACAATCACATACATTTGAGCTCCCAACTTTCAGTTTCATAGACAGTAATGCAGAACAATACATACTTACCCTGTACTCATGCACCATTCAGGAGGAGAGATCCAAATGACTGAAGATATGAGGAAGGAAATCGTGGAGCTATCTTTAGATGACCAGTTTCTTGACATTAATGAAACTCCTGATTTACATCCGCTGAGTATCTGGCCTGGCGTGTTTTGCAGTTGCTTCCTTTGTGCACTTTATTTCCTGGTAAGCAAAGATCTGGGGCACCAGAGAGTTGAGTGGAACAATGCCCCTACTCGTCCTTCCCCTTAGAGATTGGAGACCTTGCTGGACTATGGCTAGAATGATTGGAATCTTGCTGGTGGTAGTATAAAGATATAGATACATACTTTCAGTCTTTTATATAGCTATTAAGGGTACGTTTACACTAGCAGCTGTACACATGTGCATACATGTGGTTGCTATAACTCCATCACCGCCATCTAAACCCCAGAAGTAAGCTAGCAGGACTGAAGGGTGTGGGTAAATACACACATCATGCTGTGGCACACCCCATACCCAGTGTGCAGGGTGGATCGAGATAAAGGGTATGCACTGGTCTCAAGCTTTAGTAGTTCTCCATCCCCAGACCCACAATGCACTGAACCCTTTTCATCCTGAGCCTTACCCAATCTATGAAGGTCCCCATCCCACATTTTCACTAGTAGGAGCGAGATACGTTGACTACATCAGAATGGCTTTCCCCAGCACTCTTTTGATCCATAGAAGTGAACATGGATCCTGCTCCAAGACCAGCTGCTTGGCTTGCCAACCACACCCAGGTGCTGAGCAACATGTGCTCGAAGACCACTGTTCTGCACTTGCTTCAGGGGGAACATTCGCCTGTACTGGGAAATTTCATAGAGGGTGGAGCAGGTGGACACTGAGCAGACTCCAGCCCAGTGCCAGGAACACATCAAGCACTGTCCTTCCCTGTACAGGAGGACAAGAGACTCAAACAGTCATCCCAGGAGGGCTCGTCATACGTGCCCCTTCTACAGCAAGCTGGACCAGGAGCTGTCAAGGACTCCCAGTACAGATCCTGAAGTGGTTCAATATTGACTCCTCAACCCCACCAGCCTCATTGTCCAGTGGGATATTAATGAGGCCCAGGGACCACAGAGGAAGGACAAGGAACATGTAATTTTAGACCTCTACCTGGAGGAGCCATTTGAGGAAGCCCCTCCAAGGAGGACCCCAAGCCACAGCAGAAGCCAATAAGTTACAATGGACTCCCAGCCTCCCCCACCAATATCCCCTCTTGCTCTGGTGCCAAATTCCTGATTTTAAGTCCAGCCCCTGCTCTGCTCCACCCTGAAATGACTGAAACAATCCCTGAGCAAGCCCTGGCTATAAGCTAATTATTTAATTGACTTCCAGTGAATCACGACTATGCATTTGGCAGAAGCTATGTCTGAAAAATGGATTAACAATGAAAAATCATTGTGCCCCTGTCTCTGTGCATTTCTCGGCCGACACACAGACAGCAGTGGTGCTGGGGCCGTGCAGACTGGTGTAGCAGAAACTCCAGCTGCTTGAGGGTCAACGGCCATGCAGATATGCTAGGTCCACCTGCATAGCTGACCAAACCCCTCCCTCTATTCAGCAATATGTAGGGGGAGACATTGGGCAATCTGTGCATGAGAGAGGTTTCTGCTAATCTTCTCCACAGGACTGGAAATCCACCTCTTTTTCTCCCCCCCCTCCCATTCTGGTACCTTGAAATCACTATTTTTCCCCAAAGGTTGGCCAGCCTTTAAAGAAGAAACTGCAAGCTGGTAAAATAACCCCTGGAACAAACTGCCTCCCCTTCCCTCCTTGAGGCATGAACATTTTACATTTTAAAAAACATTAGTAAATATTTCTTATCATTAGCAGCCTCTGCTCTTTCCTCCTGGGATGCAAAAACTGTCTGAGAACCAAGGACAGTAACAGTCACATTCTTGGAGGGTTGAAAAGTACACAAATTGTGGTCTTCTACAGCAAAATTGTGAGCTTCTATAGTTATGTGGGGGGATTTCTCAGAGGCAAAATATAGATAATGCTACCTTTGCCTTTGAACTGGCAGGACTTTCAGTTCCCAAGAACTGAAGAAGTGAGGTTTTTACCCACGAAAGCTTATGCCCAAATAAATCTGTTAGTCTTTAAGGTGCCACCAGACTCCTTGTTGTTTTTGTAGATACAGACTAACACGGCTACCCCCTGATACTTAGTTCCTAAGAGGGAAACCGTTCTACCGAGAGAGCAGGAGCGTGAGCACCTTAGAGACAACAGAGGCAGACAGATCCTGGAAGAGCTGCTCATAGGAATGGGCAAGAGGAACCAGGAGCACTTTGAGGTCTTCAGGACATGGGAGGATCAGGGTCTTCAGATGGAAGAGACACCGATGAACTGTTTCATGGAGCAGGAGGCATGCTATAGGGAACACCTTTCTATTGGAGAAGCCCATTGAAGAGGTAGTGTAACTGCTGCCATACCACCAGCACACATGTCCACGAACCGCCACTACTTTCTGCTCGTCTGGCTGCCAACCAGGCTGCTGCTGAAGTAGACGATCCAATCCCCCGCAAGTGACCAAGAGGAGAACATGGAACCTGCAGGACTCCCAGGACCTCACCCTCCACTGAGGTTTCTCTCAGAGGAGAACCTCCCCAAGCATCCAGAAGAGAAACAAACAACAAGACTGTACCACTCCCTGAACCCCAAGTGCCCAGTCCCAAACCCCATGCAGCTGTTCCCAGTTATCCCCAAGAACAATTTTTCCTCATCATTCTCCCCTGGTCAGGAGGAGGGCAAGGAGATAAGTGCAGAGACACTAACATTTGGCTGCTGTTCACAGATTCGTTCCCATTACGTTTTGTTGGTTGACTTTTCTTTTTAAAAATATTTTACTCACTTCTTCCATAGTGCAGCTTTAGTAAATGTTATTGGTTTCTTGACTTGTGTGTGGGCCACCTGATTCGCAGCACATGCACTGGAATGGTGTAACCTTGGGTTGCCATCACAAACTGCAGATGTTCTTCTGGCTGTCCCACATCAGGTTAAGAAATATCGGAAGGCCCAAGAATACATGGGAGGGATGGGGAAAGTGCAATTAAAGTTATGTGCTTACAGAAAGCACTCTTAGTTCTCAACGCAGGACAGCTCACCTCACAGAAAGCGTGCAGATAAATGTCTTTATGGCTTAGTTCACTCGAAGAAAATGTTACATAATTCAAGTAACAGGCATCTGTCGCTACCCAGCGATTAAACAGCCTCTCTTTCTCCCTCCCTGCCCAAAACCTTGACCAGTTTCAATCTTAATAGAAATTAGTGTGCCATAACAGCTGCTAAGTGCAGTTAGCACCACTGACAAAGAACTGGTAAAAGAAGAATGGGTGCACACACACCCCCAAAGCAAATGCTGATAAAGTCATTATGAGAGACTGAGTGCTCCAGATAGCAGAGACTTGTAAACAAGCAGGAACAGTAAAGACAAAAGTATTTCCCAGTGAACACATTTCAACTCGGACACCACCCTCCACAGGCCAGCCCAACCCAAAGCTGTTAACCCAGTAGAGGTGCCCTGTCTATAATTATCTTTAATATGTGCGATGTCACAGGAACAAACAACTAATGACCTTCAGGAACAAACAACTAATGACCCTCACAAAGCTACATAGCACCACAAATATGTTCTCTTGGGTGCTTTTCCAGCAGCTACACAGAGTGTGAAGGTGACCCTTGGCATAGGTAGATGTCATCCTCTGCCTCCCTGCTGAGCCAAGATGTGCGCACATATGGCATCCCTAATTTCCCTTACCAGTGGAAACCAGGAAGGACCAGTATGTACACGGGTGGGATCTGACTGCTTGTGCAGAGTTTGTAAACCAGTCTTATCCTGAGCCCACTCAGGATGGGAGCCCTCCCCTTTACCCTCAAACGTATGGAGTACACCGCAGGCGACGATTATACCCACGGCATTTGCCATTGCTCCATTCTTACACCCAGTTTGGCAGGGGGAAGAAGCAAGAACTGCCACCAGCAAATATGTGAAGCAGGGGACTGTACCAACTCACAGCAAAAGCAGTTCCTATAGACGGTGTCTCCCTGTGATTCACAGAACCTGGGCATACCACCCCTGAAATAGCAGCATTAACCTTGTGGAACAACAGCGGCAGTGTGGATGTGGGTATATACATGTACACAGTATTATACCCATGTCCAGCACAATATATGGGGACACTGGGAACGGCTATGGGAAGCACCCACAAGCAGGCACATGGCCCAGTAACCAGCTATGCATGCCAGTATAGACATAGCCTGAATGTCAGGGCCTTTAAAAAGGACAAAGGGTGTGATCCTTGGTAAGTGTCATCGCAGACAGCTGGAACAAGTGATGTGGAAGCCTGTTTGGCTGTTGCTGTTTACGAAAAAGGAAGTAGGTGTTTTTATGAGCTCGTAGTCTGGTTTTTGTTTTACTTATGGAAGTTCTGCTCTCTTATTTTCTTTGAGAACTAACTGGTTTTGGAAGTTTGCTTCACACTGATAAATGATTGCCCGGGTTGTAGACTACATTAAAATTTTGAATGAATAACTTGCAGATTTTATGTATTTATTTAGAGCTGTGTCTGTTTTTCTTTTGTTTTATTTCATTATGTCTTTAGGGTTTGGTATTTTTTAGCTTTCTCTGGAAGGCTTCTTTTGTGCGGGAGCAGGTTACATTTTCCCTGAAAACTGTATTTGTTTAGCAACTGAGAGAGTAACTAGATTATCTAGGGGCACGTCTTCACTACCCGCCGGATTGGCGGGTAGCAATCGATCTATTGGGGATCGACTTACCGCGTCTAGTGAAGACGCGATAAAATTGATCCCCAATGGCTCTGCCGTCGACTCCGGAAATCCTCCGTGGCAAGAGGCGGAAGCGGAGCCGACGGCGGCGCGGCAGCGGTCGACTCGCCGCCGTCCTCACAGCCAGGTAAGTCGACCTAAAATACGCAACTTCAGCTACGCTATTCACGTAGCTGAAGTTGCGTATCTTAGGTCGACCTCTCCCCCCTCCCCCCCATAGTGTAGACCTAGCCTAGGACTCTTCTGATTGCTGACTGTGACTCTCTGTTTTTTAAAGGTTGCTTCAAAGTACTTCAACTAGCAGTTGTGGTTGTAACTGTCAAGAAGTATCAAAAGCAGACGACCTCCACGTTTTAATGTGCTTGCCAGTAAAGCTGGATTAAGTTTGTATTTCCAAATCACAATGGTACTAAGCCAACACACGCTGTCGTTTAAGTCCTGAGAAATCAGATTAGAAGGTCCTGCTTCATGATGGCCATTATAAGCCACTGGATGGGTTGTGAATCCTTGACAATTATTTCTGCACCAATTAATGGATCTCTATGAATCTCCTCTGAAGGACATGCACCGGCCCAGCTTTTCTCTTGACTTCTCTGTTGGGAAGAGACGTCAGGGAAAAGTTAACATTTTGGCATTTCACATTGGATTCCTACACTTAGCTGATCAGATGGGCAAGAGACCATGGACAGACCCTATGCTGACGTAAACTGGCTTAGCTCCTCACACACGCACCATGTGAACAGCATCATTACGTTGGCTTATGACAAAGCTTTTCCACCCCTGCAGAAGTACTTCAGACTGTCATGTCTATTAATTGTTATAATTGTTCCACACACACTCTTCAGACAAAAATCTAGACGTGCAGTCAGTGTCGTGGACAACATACAATTGAACCAAGGTCATTGGGTATTCTCCCAGGGATCAGCTCCCAAGGAACTGCAGTGACATTTCTCTCAATGGCATTTGGGAAGAACCTGAAGGGGTGTGTGCTAGGGAGTTCACGGTGCCACTGACAGAAATAGGAAAACAAAAAGACACACACATGAAATCAGGGAGAGTGACCCGCTCTGAAATAAGAGAGCCATCAGTTGTTGTGAGCAGAATATATAAATATGCAGCCCAAGCAGAATTGCTTAGGATTAAGAAAAGCCTGGTTTTATCTCCTCCCTGCCACACTGCTACTGCATTAGCAATTTTCTTTGCGCATTTTTACCTCCATTGTTCATTCTGCTGAAATGAGCTTGGGCCACAAAGGACTCCTCCAGGCTGAGCTATTTCATTAGCAGGATGCATATTCGACTGAAATTGAAGGGAATTTTGATGAGGCCTCTCAGGACTTCACAGTGAGTGGGGAGCACACTGGCTCTTATTTATTAGAGACTTCCATCAATCTGTTTTCTGTCATGAATGCTAGGCCAGAAGAAGGGGGAGACATTGACTGATAAGATATGGTAGCTTAAATTAGCCAAAGTGTTAGAGAGAGAGGCTGTGCAGGTGATACAGGGCTAGGCAACTAAATATTCATACTGCTGAGGCTTGGGCACACTGCCGTCCATCAGATGCTGACACACTGTGTTAGAGTTCGCTATTGAGCCAAAGTCAGACTGCCCCACTGGCTTCCATGCACTTTGTATCAAAGTCCTTAGCACTGAGGAGCTCAGGTATTTATGCCATCTATCCATGCCTCGCAAGCCTGAAAAATTAAACTGAGCTTCTGGTGATAAGAGGCTTTGGTCAAGTTCCGGTATCTCTGCCTGGAAATGCCACAAGAACAGCCTCTCTCAGTCACAGAACTTAAATGGAGAAAAAAGTTATTCAGTTCTTTTTAGAACTTAGCTCAGTGGTTCGAGAATTGGCCTGCTAAACCCAGGGTTGTGAGTTCAATCCTTGAGGGGGCCACTTAGGGATCTGGGGCAAAATCAGTACTTGGTCCTGCTAGTGAAGGCAGGGGGCTGGACTCGGTGACCTTTCAAGGTCCCTTCCAGTTCTAGGAGATAGGATATCTCCATTAATTTTTTATTTTATTTAACTTCAAAAAGAATGTTCCTATCAAGTTTGGGGTAAAAATTCAGATTGGTTCTTACCCGATTCACACTGCTTCACCCCTGGATAGGACTATGCTGATGGCCTGACACTAGAGACTCAAAAGGGATGCTTTTCCCTTTCCTACATTTGTTCTGATAAGTGGCTTTTCTTCTCACCCCTCCCCCCCATATTAAGACAGCTATTCCAGGAGGATGATGTAAAATTTACAGTTGCCATCTCAACAGTGTTTTGGATTGCATAGTACCAGCTGCTGTGATCATTGTTATCTGGAACTTCTGGTATAGTCATCACCATGGTGAATGATATACATTATTTCTGATTGTACAACTCAGTAGCAATAGCATAGGGATATTGCCTGGTGTGGTGCTCTCATAAGCTAACCAGAAACTGACCTGCCTAGTACTTTCATGGGAAATGTTTAGGGAAACACCCAGCTATTGCTGAAAGTGGCATTAACCGATCAGCAGACAACACTCTTCTATGCATGTCAGTGTTGCACTACTGAAGATCCCATCCTTCAAATGAGGTGGAATTCTATGGCTTGGCCACTCATGGTGATTAAAAAAAAAATCCCTTTTCATAATGCTTGGGGACGTTAAATGTTAATCCTAATGTCTTGGCTAAATTCCAGCTTGGGGAGTTAGTCTGCCTATCTTCCTCCTGTTTCAACTGGAGGATTTACTTCCAAAAATAAAATAAGCCTGTAGTGCTAATGAAAAATAGTCACTGCATTCCTCATCCCAGAGATGGGCAAGTGATCCCTGTGGATGACTGACATGCTTCAGCATGGAAGGTGTTAGTTTATATTTATATATCACCAGGGCTCCATGTTTTCTGCAATTCCCTCCTTTAGCATCCTCCACCTGAATGGAATTCTTCCCTCTAGGCCCAGGTGTGCTGTCTTATTGCTGTCCAGCTCGGATGTCTAATAAGTTCACCCTTTCTCTGTGGTAATGCAAGGCCAGAAGTTCCAGTGAGAGGTGCAGCAGAGATGTGCTTTGAACAAGGGAATTCAATAAGCAGGAGAGCAGCTGGGAACTACTGGAAATTGTTCCCGCAGGTTGAAGTGTGTCATTGGTAAGGGCGAGATGCCAGAAGACATGACAAAAGGGTTACACAGTGAGTCACAAATTAATCTCCTCCTCAAGAGATGTGCCTTTAACGCTCATGGAGCTTTACAAGCTCTAGTGACTATGGTATATATGCATGCCAGTACACACTGCATGTGCTGCACACAGATTGCTCCCTACAGTTGAGTAAGAGCTCTGAATTATCTTTGCCTTCTACCCTGCCTGAATCCAGAGTGGGGATTTGGCTGCTTTGCAAATCTCCAGAATGAAAGCGCTAAGAGGGGTCAAGTGTCTGCATTTTGTTTGTCAAACACAGTAGGATGTTTGGCTGTCAGGGAAGTGGGGGAAGCAATGAACCGAAGAGAAAAAGAATAGCCTGAGACTTTGGGGAGGTTGGTATCAACTACAAAGTAACTGCAGTGACCCACATCCCCTATTGGGAAAGGGATCAGTACCTGAATCCCTAAAACTTTGGGGATTTGTTGGAGAAGGAGGCAGCTGGTGTCAAATTTACTAAGCTTGAATTATCACAGTCTGATCAGCAGATTATGCTAGATAACAGCTTGAAGCCGTATTTGACTATTAATGCTCACAAGTGGATGCATATCTATAAATGGATCCTTCTCAGGTTGGTACCTCTGCTACAGGCAGACGCGGATAAAACCTTGCAGAGTCCACTCTGCTACTGAGGAGGCATTTTAATCTCCATGAAAACCAAGGGCTTGGATTTAAACATGGAACAATTGTAGATATATAGCAAGAGCTTACAAACTTCTAAGGGTAACTTTCTATACAACAGAAAGACATACTCCAGAAGGGACCACCTCAAACAAGAAGTCATCACATAATCCTGCACACTGGGAGGAGAAAAAAAAAAAAAAATCAGGAAACCAAAACTGACGACATCATCCAACACAAAAATAAAAAATGGAACCAACTCCAACTCAGAATCCTCCCAGGAGAAACCATGGACCCAGGACCCACCACACAGACACTACATGACACCCCAGCATCAGAAATTTACCAACACTACTCCTAACTGGATCTGAATTATCTGTACTCTCCAATGGACTGAACTTCTGCCCATCACAGAACCTGATACCATACCGATTGGAGAAGAACTAGAAGAATACTCTTGCCAACTCCATGTTAAAGAATTATTTCACAACAATGATGGCACCACCCACAACTACCACATCTCCACCAATGTTCATATTATAACTACCACATCTGACTGGACACCCAACAGTGGATGAAACCACATACTTCATCATTACATTGATTGTGTCACGAAAAAATATTGACTGTGTAATCCTTAAACATCACATCAAATCTCTCCACTGCTAAGACAACAGCTATACAGTCATTGAAATCCAACCATTAGTTAGCACCAAATCAGAGAACAAAGGGGGTGTCATCGTAGTTCTCAACTGTGATGACTATTTTAACAAGGCCAACTGACAACTCTCCAACACCACCTACTACAAAACTTAAAGAAGACCCCACAAAGGAATTTAAGGATACCATCAAATCCTTCCCCAAACAACTCCAAGAGAAACTCTACAATCTCATCGCCCATAAACCAACCCCAGAGACCTTCTACATGTTTTCCAAGATACACCAGCAAGGGAACCCAGGCAGATCCATCATATCTGGCCACGGAACTCTTACTGAAGGAATATCAGGGCTCATAGAAACCATCCTCAAACCACTCACCACACAAAGGGTCAGCTTCTTCCAAGACACAACTGACTTCCTCCAGAAACTCGATAACATTAACAACCTCCCTCTGAACACCATCCTCATGACCATGGATGTCACCTCCCGATACACCAGCATCCCTCACAATAACAGCATGGCTGCCCATCTCAAATATCCACAAGACAACGGACAACACAGATATCCACTCCCAACACATCGCCAAACTCATCCATTTCATCCTCACCCATAACAATTTTACATTCAAACACTTTGTCCAAACCATGGATAGGAATAGCCATAGGTATTAGCATGGCTTCTCTTCATGGGCTACCTCAGGAAAGAATTTCCAGACAAATGCACCACAAAACCAATGAGATCATTGACGATATTTTCATCAGATGACCTAAAACTCCCTCATAAATATCCACCAAACCCTCCCTCCCATCCATCAAACTCTCTAGAAACACTCCCACACTAACATCAACTTCCTGAATACCATGATCAGCTTCAACAATGGAACCCTGCAGAGAATTATTACAAGAAACAGTCTTGAGCCCCGCAGCCTGAGCCATGCAAGCCTGAGCCCATGCCACATGGCTTTTATCCCCATGTAGATGTACCCTCCAAGGCCAGATCTTCCACTAAAAAGTTAAGTTGACCCAGCTACATCACTCAGGGGGTGTGAAGAATCCCCACCCCAAGTGACATAGTTAAGATGAGCTAGTCCTGGTGCAGACAGTGCTAGGTCAACAGAAGAATTCTTCTGTCGACCTATCTACCGCCTCTTGGGAGTGGCTACACTGAAGCATTACAGCAGTGCAGCTAGTGCTGCAGCTGCAGTTTGAGTGTGGACATAACATGAGCCTCTTTCCCGTCCTGAAGAAGTCCAACAGCTTGTCTCTTTCACCAACGGAAGTAGTTCAATAAAAGTTATTACCTCACCCACCATGTTTCTCTATACAATAGGAAGACAGGGAGTTGGCTTGCTGTTCAGGTGCAAAAGGCATCCATGCAATTACAGACAAGCTGAGTGCAGTGTGACAGACCCAGACCAGTGGGGTACAGGAGTCTGGTAGAGGGCAAATATACTGGTCACTGGATGAGTAGTTTTCTGTTCCCTGAGTGACCAGAGCAGGGGCTGCACTAGAGTAATCAGGAACCTGCTAGAACCAGTTAAGGCAGGCAGGCTAATTAGGACACCTGGAGCCAATTAAGAAGCTTCTAGAATCAATTAAGACAGGCTAATCAGGGCACCTGGGTTTTAAAAAGGAGCTCATTTCAGTTTGTGGTGGCAGTGTGAGGAGCTGTGAACAAGAGGTGCAAGGAGCTGAGAGTGAGAGGGTGTGCTGCTGGAGGACTGAGGAGCACAAGCGTTATCAGACACCAGGAGGAAGGTCCTGTGGCGAGAATAAGGAAGGTGTTTGGAGGAGGACATGGGGAAGTAGCCCAGGGAGTTGTAGCGGTCATGAAGCTGTTACAGGAGGCACTATAGACAGTTGCAGTCCACCGGGCCCTGGGCTGGAACCCAGAGTAGAGGGCAGGCCCGGGTTCCCTCCAAACCTCCCAATTGACCTGGACTGTGGGTTCTCCCAGAGGGGAAGGTCTCTGGGCTGTTCCCCAACCCACATGGTGAATCTCTGAGGCAAGAAAATCCGCCAATAAGCACAGGACCCACCAAGATAGAGGAGGAACTTTGTCACAGGAGTAATAGAGGTAGAGCTGCGCAAATATAGGATTTTTTCAGTTTGTTGGCAATTTAAAAAAAAAAAAAAGTTAAAAATTCATTGAGTCAAAACCATAACATTCTGACAAAATCAAATGTTTTCATTCTTTTAAATTGTTTTGACTTTTAAAAAAAATAATTAGGTGAAGTAATTTCAGATTGAAAAGCTTTGTTTTTAAAATGTCAAACCATCCCTTTTTGTGTGTTTCTTGTTTTGGTCAGAGTGGGAGTTTCCCTAAAAATAAACCATGCAGGGAAACCAACACAAATTCACTAAACATTTTGGTTTTGCTAAGTCTGCATTTTTTTGACAAGAGTTTCAGCTGAAAGTTTTTGCCCTTCTTTAAATAGAAGTTCCTGTATCTTAATACACAAATAAACACATACACCAGCTGAAATTATTTCTAGCCTTCTGTTTGTTGTCCTGAGAGCTGTTAGAACAAGACAAGCTAAGAGTGCCATTGATCAGAACAGCATCTGAAGAATTCTTGCTTTCTGAATAATTCTGTTTAAAGAGTGAGAGCTTCATTAGTGAAGTTGGACCATTCCCCATTCCGACGTTTCCACTGTCATTCTGTTCTGACTCTATGGACCAAACTGGGCCACCACAAAGGTGGGTGTAAGTCCCAGAGAAGTAAATTGGTGGCTGAAAAGATTGTCTGCATCTAATCTTTCAGCCTGTCCCCTTGGTCTCAGTTGGCCCAAGTGTCTGACATCTCTTGCGTCTTTATTCTCCAGTTCTCTCCCTTATCCAGTTCCTTTCCTTCAGGCCCTGTAAATACTCTTGTTTCTGCTACCTTGCAAAGCCTCCTCAGGGACTCTGTGGACAATCTAAGTCTGTCTTCCTTTTTCACACTCCTTGAGCATGCCATCTATTACCCAGACCTCTCCTCTAACCCTCTTCTGGATCCTTTGCATTCTACTTAACTGAGACTGCTCTTCTCAAGGTCCCTCATGCCCTCATCCTGGCTCAATCTCTGTGCTCATTCTCCTCAATCTATCAACCGCTTTGTTCACCTCATATCTTCACTACTGCATCCTCATCCTCCTCTCTGGCCTCCCCACTTCGCACCGTGTCTCTTCCCATCCCAACCCATCCAAAATACTGCTGCTAACATTTTCTGATTCTATCATCCTGGTGATGGTAATTCCCCCTTCAGATCAATTCACTAACAAATCAGTAACAAGGCTGCTGAGGTGAGCTTTGATACTTTGGGCCACACTTTCCAAAAATGCTCAGGACCAAAGTTTTCAGATGCCCTCAGGTCCAAAACTGCTAGGCTGTTTTGAAAGTCAAGCCATCTATTGAGGTGCCTGCATAGGAGTTGATCCCTTTTGAAAAGCTGACCCTTTGTGGATATTTCTTACACAAACTAGATATTGTATATATGTGGTGTACACATGAACACACACACACACACACACAGTAAACTCTTCAGGGCAAGGACCATCTTCATGTTCTGTGTTTGTACAGCACTTGGCATAATGGAGTAATGGTCCATGACTAAGGCTCTTAGTCACTATGGTAATATAAATAATTAGTCCAGAACTCTCCAATAGCAATGAAGAAAAATTAAAGATGCAACTAATGGCTGAAGCCATGGTGCATTTTGAACTCTGAAGGCAGGGAGTGGTTCAGGTATGAAGTTTTGGGTTGGCCTGTGACAGAGAAAGCAACAGCAAAAAATCAGCCCAAATATGGTTTGGGATTATAGAAATACTCTACAGAGCTCAGGAAGACCAGTAATGGGCCAGAACCAAGCAAAATGGGGTCAATGAATGAACTTTAGCGGTCACTGACAAACCATGCGTGAAAGACATGTGTAGCAAGGAGAGACCCATGGTTATCCAAGATTTCACATGTCCCACAGGTCTGAGCAGGGCATATGGTGTTGACTGAAAGCCAAGGTTCAACCGGAGTTAATTGGAATTACCTGGCGAATGGCTTGCCCCATATGGAGGATTGCAGAGGAATCCTTGAGAGTTTCAAACCCAACAATGATGCTGAACTCTCCTCGCCTAGTCAGAATTAGAGAGTGTTAGAGGCAACTGTTACTGGTCTGAAGGCAAAAATATGGAAGTCCAAGTTATTAGCTGCAGACAGTGCCTGCTCCATAGACTCAACTGTAGCAATCAGTCACTACTCCACGGAAGTGAACAAACACTGTGGCAAGGTTCACGTTGCTTTGACAAACATGGACAAATCACTGTATTACATTAGAGGCATATTCTCCGTGGCCAGCAGGGCTCATCCAGCCATGAAGATGCTGCAAGTATTATTTGCTTATTATGCACAACTTGATGCAGTTAATGGATGGTACACAGTTAGTTCCAGGAAGGTTTTCAAAGTGTCCCATCACATTGCTTTCAATGTCTCAGTCAGGCCTTACATGAGAAAAAAAAAACACTGCAAGAAGTTATCCTCTTCTGCTGTAGAATTGGCTGGCAAGTTTATTTAGCTACTAAAACACTTCCAACAGTAGACCCTACTATGTAGACTCTTACCGGGGCATTGCTGAATAGAAATAAGGGAGCCTATGTCCTATGAAGCACAGCCAGCCAACAGTAGAAATACCATCATCTTTAACAAAAAACAACCCCTGAAGGATGCATTAGAAGAAGTATTACAGTAGCACCTACAAGCTGAAATTGGGGCCCCACTGTTCTAGGCATTATCACAGCAACAGAGAGCCTCAAAATGCATTTTAAAAATCTAAATAGACAAAGAGTGGGAGAGGTGCTGGTTTGCTAACCTCAGTAGAACGGAAGCAAAGAGATTAAGTGACTTTGCACTTAAGGTCATTCAAGAAGTCTGAAGAACTGAAAATTGAACCCACATCTCTGACATGCTAATCCATTGCCTTAACTACAAATCTATCCTTCCTCTCCACCTAAGACAGGCAATAGTGGCAAAGAATAAAGCGATGTCATTTGGAACATGACTCCAACAAATTCACAAGAATAATTGTGCTTTGAACTTCCATAGTGCCTTCCATCAGAGGATCTGAAAATGCTTTACAAACAAGAAGCAAGCCTCGCAATGCCCTTTTGAGGTAAATATTGTTGTACTTTGTCTGAAGATAGGTGAATCGAGACACTGAGGCTAAAGTAACCGACCCCAGGTCACACAACGAGTTTGTGGTAGAGTCTAAGAAGGAACCCAGGAGTCCTGGTTCCCAGTCATCATTTACTATAGCCACCTGAAGAAGAGAGTTAGAGAGTAAAGGATTATATTAGTGAGTTTTCAGAAGTGACAGCAAAGCATATTCATATCTCAAATTCTCCAGCGGCTATTCTTCATCATGACATTGTGAAGGTTTCTGATCAGATTGCTCTGTGCCAGAGTTTAACAACTGATCCAAAGATCACTTAAGTCAATGGAAGGACTTCTGGTGACTTCCAGGGGCTTTAGATCAGGCCTTTTGCATGGAGCCTAAGAATTGACCCCACACTGCTTTGCGTCTTCTAACTATTTTTAAATGAACAAATGTTTGGAAAAGACTTTTCCTTCCATAAAGGAAATTCCCACATAGAAGCAGAAATTAATTGTATCAGTGTTCTCTGTGCCACCTGGGTTCAATGAAATGGTCTCTAAACACTACGGGTAAAATCCTAATGTATGACAAAGTCTTATACAAACGAACCCAGTTACTAGAATGTCTTCATGACTTGTATATTTTGATGTAATGTAGGTATTTTATGATGCAGCTAGTCTAGCAAACTCTATTCAGTATTATATTTCCCCCACGCACACACCAAAAAAAAAAAAAGAAAACCAAGCGCAGAGTTCAGTTTGCTAGACTGAATATTCCACCAACACACACTGTGTAAAGAAAGGAAATAAGCCGTTAAGTCAGTCAATGCCCCAACTACACTACACATCAGTTCCATTTCTTAACCTCAATTACCTCCTTTTCACCACCCACAGCCCACGTATCTCCACCCTCGTCCCGAACAATCAGCATGCAGCCTTAACTCCCATCATGTTCACTGGTGATTATATAGGTTTGGATGACATAGGGTTGGTGTGGCTTTCTTAAATTACACTGTAGATAAATGGCTTGTAAAGTGTGTTGGGATCCTGCTGTTCCATAGATGCAATAAACACAAGTCATTATTATAACAAGTCTCCAGAACAAGGGTGCCAGATGGGGTTACAACACTGTCCCAGCAAAGCATTTAAGCATAAGCTTAAGTTTAAGCATGTGAATAGTTCCATCTAATTCTACAAGGCCCTGATTCAACAAGGTAGTTATGCCTGTGCACAATTTGAAGTCTGTGACTTTGGCTGCAATTTCCAAAGGAGCCTAAGGGAGTTAGGCACCCAGATTCCAGTGACATTCAATAGGATTTGACCTCTAATTCCCTTCTACTTCTCTGAAAATCCTAGCCTACAATGAGAGTTACTCGCACGCACACACTCGAGTGCTTTGCTAAAGGTTAGGGGGCTTGCAACCTGCAAGATGTGACAAGATAAGCAATGAATTGGAGAGAGAAGAGGGAAAAGATAATCCAGGTCTCAGGCATTAAGATTTGGCAGGGCTAGATGAGAGATCAGAAAGAAAATTACAGTTCCCCACCCCCCACCATTAATATTTAAATGAAAACGCCGAGTGACTGAAATAGCCATGGTCGAGGCCTCGTGTCCTCCTCCACAGTTACTACCATGATGCATTGTCATCTGCAAACAGCTCCTTCATGAGCCACCAAAGGGCTCTTAATAATGGATATTACACTTCAGCAATGATCGCAGTGGAAAGCGCCCAAAATTACCAGCTTTCTTTTCAGAGTAATTTGTTATTTTAATGCTGTCAACCTGCAGGAATAGATTTATTGTTATTAATAATAGTGATTTGCCACATTTTGCTAGTTAAATTACAGTGCTGTATAGTTAGTTCCACAATAAAGGACTGGAAGAATGCCAACAGATTGCTCATCGCTGAGTGTAACAGCAGTTGGCACCATTCCCATTAAGGCATTAAAATTTGAGTCAGAAACATAACAGATGCAAAACAAAACATGAGGTCGCTCGCGGGGATTATATAAAAACAATTAAAACAAATTAATTACCAGTTATGTTAATGTTGCTTCGTGTACATGTAGAATGATTACAAATCCGTGCAGAGGTCTTTTAAAGACCATAAAAGTCAATAAGGCTCCCCGAGGGACGAAGGAAAGTTTTGGATTCCAGCACACCAACGTGTTTAAGGAAAAGAGATAAGGATAAACACACACCACGCAGGCAGGCAGAGCTTCACAGCCACCAGCACTGGTATCTGGAGACTGCCAGAGAATTCCAGAGTGTAGGTGGCAAGGTAGTGAGGAGAGGGAAAGGCCGTTCACGTAGGGAAGGGAAGGAGTTTAATGGTCAGGGGGCCTGATCCTGAGCACTCTGGTGTGAACCTGCAGAGAGCACTTAGACCCTGAGTCAGGAGAGTACTTAAGCATATGCTTAAATCCCACTGAAGAGCTCTCCTGAATCAGGGTCTTAAACATATGCTTTATTGAAGCATGAGAGTTATTCAAAGGGAGGTCGTGAAATTCCTATCAGTCCTTCTCTGGGCAAAATTGTGAATTTCTGGCCATTTTGTCCGGGGAAAGTCACCATTTTCCTAGATACAGGACACCATTCCCCACCCCCGCCATCCCACATACACACAACAGGAACCATCTGCCATGAGTTGTTTCCTCACTTGTGAAAACTGTCCTTTATTTTAAAAAAATGGCTGAGAATCAAGATTTTCAGAAGCACGCAGCACGGGCCTAACTTTGTTAAGTTGCAAGACTCCCAATGACTTCAGCGGGAGCAGAGTTTGACCACCACTAAATGTCTTTGACAATCTTTCCCAGCGTATTTTGCTCTTCTACAAAGCTAGCGTGGGGCCGGAGGGAACTATGTGTTCACAGTGTGCCAACCGCTACAGAGTCCTTGTTTTGCATGAGGTCTCAGAGAGCTTCTACAATATACATAGTTTGTGAAAATCTCAGATTACAGTGTCAAAAAAAACCACTGTGGAATTATTCTGGCCTGCGTCACCAGCTGGTGCTATTGCACATAGTCTTCCAAGCGATTTTTCGTAGTACGAGAGCAAAATCTCTGTCCTGGGAAGACCTGCTGTGTTTTAGCTTTTATTATGCAAAGTTCTGGGTAGGGAGAGCTGTGTGGGTCTCTGATCAGAGTCAATACTTGAAGCAGGGCTGCTCTGGGAAGTGGAACTGAGCATTGGTGCTGGGCCAAGATTCCTGAAAGAAGGGATCGCCCAGCATGTTGTTTGACCCTCTCTATTTCAGGTCTGATGTACGTGTGTAAATAATACAACGAGAATATACACAGACTCCACGTCACTGATTTCCTCTCCACTGGTAAGCTGGCCTGCAAGGCCCTGGCCATCTACTAGCATCTGGCAGAGGGGTAACAATGACTTGTTATGGGCCAAATACTATGATTTTTTTGCATGATGCCACCTTATTAACTTCAATAACGTTGCACTGATATAATCCAAGGCAGAATTTGGTCCATATATTTAATACATTGCATACAGAGCAAGAAGTATTTCAAAGTTGGTTTGGATATGAGCAATCAGTTTTCGATAAAAACATATTGCTCCCCCCACTTGAAAGAATGTCAGTTAAAGATGCAGACCGTGGCTGGCTGATTTTCATAGGTTTGAGCCAGACAGTCACAGACACACAGTGGAGTCCTTTGAAATGCTGAGGAAATTATTCCAGCCAAAGAAATAAACTTAACCATCAGTGCATCAAAAAAGCAAAAAGGAAATAGAATATTGATCTGCTAAATGAATGCACTTTCTGCTCTAAGTTAACATAGTTGTGCAAGGAGGTATTTTGCTTTAAATCTATATGCATTTCCATTCTGCACGGTTCATTTAACAGCTCCCTCCTCCTCCACCACCACCACCACCCTTAACCTCCCCACCCCACACACACACAGACACACTATAGCCCTGTTGCTTAAGCTTTCCAACTCTGTCATGTTATATATTGTTAGCTATTCCAAAAGTGAATTATTATCTGAATACAGTTTGTGCATTAATCCAGGGCCAGTTACATACAAAATAGTTTCCTCACAAAGTACTCGGAAAAATATAAGAAAAAGATATAGTTCCCCAGATCCAGCACTCTGAGGTCTTTAGGTCACACACGCTCATTTGTTTCAGTCTATCCCCTCTTGTCTCCTGTACAAAACCCAGAACCTCAGTCAATCCAACCAGTTTATATTGTACACTGGGGGCAGGGGGGCGGAGCCACAAATGAGCAAACAGGAAAGATTTTCCTGCTGACTTCACAAGCTAAAGGGCTAGTTCAGACCAACAAAGGGAGAAACCTATGAGAAGAGGGGTCCTAGCAAGTAATTCTGCCCCCAAGGCTTGTGCCGTAGCGTTTTGCCCCACCACGTAGCAGAAACAAGCACTGGTGCTGAGATAAATGTAACGGGGCGGGGGGGGGGGGGTGAAAAAAGAGGGAAGCTGTTGAAATGCCATATTCATTGGTCTTTGATTTCAGAAAAACGTAGATCACACAAATGAGCTAGGGCAACTTATTTCCAGAGTGAGCTTGAAACAGGAGACACAATCAATATTAACACATTTACACGTCTTTCACAGTCACAAATCATGTTGGGAAACAGTTTTCTATCTTTGACAGCTACCCTTTGGCACTGTATATACTGTAACAGCATTAAGTGCACGTGTGGTTAGATTTAAATCGATTATAGTTAATACTCAATTATTAACCATTACCTATTATGCTAATAAGTGGTCTACTTAGATAAGTAACACACTGCACATTTCAGCTTCTAGGGGTGTCAGTCCATTATATAATTCTTGTCCTCCCTGCCTGAGATTGGATAATGAGGGTGCTCATTATTGCTAAAATTTGGTGTTGGTTTTGTCTTAGGAACTGTCTTATGCTGTTTGTATTGCAGTAGTGCTAAGAGGCCTCAATGGAGAATGGAGCCCCATAGTGCTAGGTGATGTACAGTCACACGAGAGAGTCCCTGCCTCAAAAAGCTTGCAATTTAAGACAGACAAAAGGTGCGAGGGAAAAGAGGTGTGCTTGAGGTGTCACAGTAAGTCAGTGGCAGAACTGGGAATAGATCCACGTTCCAACTCCCAGTCCAGCATTCTATCCACTCCACCGTGCTGCTGCTTCTTGCTACAAACTGGACTGCAACCAGTTAAACTCAGATAGGCCTTTAAAACACACACACACACACACACACACGTCAGATGATTAACACTTTTCAGCTGTGTTGGATTGAGGTGAACATCTTCAGTATCCCATTTACCAATACCCTGAGCCAGCCAGTATCCCTAGAGCCATGATTTATACAGCATTAAAACATCTTACTCCAATTCCACAAGCCAGAGGTTAGTGGTTTGCATTTTATACAGGGAATCGTTTATTACTGTACCATTTTCCAAACTGGCTTGAATATAAGTACTGTCAGTTGGATTAAACACTGGCTGAAGGACCATAAACAAAGGGTAACGATAAACAGCAATGTATCAAGTTGAAGGGATGTGTTCATTGGTGCGCTATGGGGTTCAGTTCTTGGCCTGGTTTTATTTAACATTGTTATTAATGATCTGGCCACGGAGACAGAGCTAACGGCACATGAATTAAATTCACTGAGGATTCTAAATGGGGAGGTGCTGCAAACAGTGAGGACAGAAATAACGGAGATCTAGGCAAGTTAGAAACAAGGGTAGGAAATAGCCAAATGAAATTCCAGCCATCCAAATGCAAAGCTAACACTCGTTGCGGGAGCTAGGGGAGAAAGACTCCAAAAACACAGCTATTCACTAGGAGGGAGATACTTATGGATAAAGGTTATGCTGGGTTAGACTTTGGATTGATGGTGGCCACCACATTTGATACAAGCTACCAATACAACATGGCTGCTAATCAAACAAGTGTGCAGTGTTGCCCTAGCCATGTCGGTCCCAGGATATTAGAGAGACAAAGTGAATATTACCTCACCCACCTTGTCTCATAAACAAACAAGTGTGATTTAGAGCAATATGTACAGAGTCACCAAAGGTATCTAGACCATAGCAAGGTTTTAAAAACCACTAAGTGTTTTGGAAGGATATGAATTCTCATTTCAAGGTATGAACCAGGGGTCTCAAACACATGCGGCCCACGGAGTTATTTCCTGTGTCTCACCACAGGTGCCGACTCCACCTGCTGCTCCCCTCGCCCCCCTCCCCTCCTTCCCCCGAGCGCACCACATCCCCGCTCCTCTGCCTACCTCTCAGCACTTCCCGTCACCAAACAGCTGTTTGGCGGCACTTAGGACTTTCCAGGAAGGGGGGGGGGGAAAAGGAAGAGCAGGGACGTGGCGCACTCAGGGGAGGAGGCAGAGAAGAGGTGGGCAGGGATTTGGGAAAGGGGTTGGAATAGGGATGGGGAAGGGGTGGAAAGAGGCGGGGCAGGAGCGGGGCCTCAAGGAAGGGGTGGAGTGGGGGTGGGGCAAGTAATTCAAAAAGTAAATGCTTGTTTTGTCATTTGAGTGAGGCGCATTACTGAGTGTTTATATTTTATTAAAACCCCTCTTCACATTACAGTTTTTAAAAAGTTAATACATTGACTTTTAATAGCATACCTTATTACTCTTCACTTTTTTCATTTTTGACTATACTTTTGTATGTATACTATACATTGTATGAAAAGGTGTCAGTGGTGTGGCCCTCAGGCCAATGTACTAGTCCTCATGTGGCCCTCGTGGTGATTTGAGTTTGAGATCCCTGGTGTAAACCAACCTCTCACTCACAGGGGTCCAGAGGAAACACACAGACAGTTTCACTCAAATTATTAGTATGCGTTGTAATTTCTAGGACAGTGGTGCCCATAGGCCTCAACCAAGTTCAGGGCTCCATTGTGCTAGACACTGACCACAGAGTCAGTGCTCTGAAGAGCTTACAGCCTGTAGGAAGTATTGTCACCCCCATTTTACTGATGGGACAGACGGGTGAAGTGACTGGCCCAAGGCCACACGGGAAGTCTGTGTCAGAGCCAGGAACTGAACCCATCTCTCCCAGGCCCGGCCCAGCACCTGCTAAGGCCACCCTGCTTCTTGAAACTTCTAGGCTGAGTTTCAGGTTTGTAAAGAACCCCGAAGCAGGCAAGTCGTGCTTGGTTTAAGTTTTGGCTGAGAGCATTTCATGTAGCAGTACCTTTCATTCCCACTCCTCCCCCAGTACTGTAACCCACGTGAGCCATTTGTAAAGTTGGAGCTTCCAGGGAGATTAGCACGCCAGCTGGCTGCTGGATTCCAGGGCAGAGAGAGAGAAGTGGATTATTACTGTAGCACTTTCCCTCCGCCAAGCAGCAAAGAGCCACACAAGCTTTTCAGCTGCTGTCCAGGGAAATTATGACTCTTACTATTAATCAGCACAGCGGTAGCCTCAGAACAATGCTGGAGAGCAGGATCCAGAATCCAATCTGCAGTAGGAACCTACTGAATGAGTCTCACACCAGCTGCCTTCCATCCCTCTAAGCCTCACTACTGTGTCACTGCCAGGCCCAGCAGGAGAGACACCAGCGAGCCAGAAAGAAAACTGCACAACAGCAGAACTAGGCACAAAGTCCAGCCTGCAGAAATGAAGGAGGCCTCTATATTTGTTTTTGTGGGAGCTGCAAGTAGAAAACACCCCAAAGGCCCAGATGCTCATTTTCACAATGGCCTCTTTACACCACACTGACAGTGGGCAGGGGCCTTAAAGTAGGTATAAGCCATTGAAGATTGCTTTACATTGCCACAGTAGTGGCAAGTGCTTTACTGTATTGAAGTGTCAGACCCAAAAGGGACAGATGGATTACAGCGAGACTAAGGCCATTTTATTCTTATTTTGGTCTTCCAACCAGAGCAAGTTCTCTTTCCACTATCATGCTTTTCCCCTTGCAATATTTCAGAGAACTGCAAACTCAGGGAAATTCTTTAAGATGGGAACAGGATGCCAGCGTAACATTCTTAGGAGGAAACAGGTATCAATGGAGCTGAGCCTTCAGGTTTTGCAGAATCTTGAGTAAACTCTGATTCCTCCAAGTCCCTGAAAACCTGAATAGTCCCATGTTTTGCACTGACTGTTCTTGCTCCAGAGAGCTATTTACAGAACACAAAACAATAAGATCTGGTCTTCAAGGTATTTCCGCCATCCAGGAACTCAAATGACATGAGAGGACCAAACTTTGTGCTAATTTAGCTCCATAACTGGCAACAAAAGAACAACTGCAGACACTAGATCTCATGGACAGACCTCGTATGAAGTCTATGATGAAATCCTGACCCCTAGAAAGCAGGGCCGCCTGGGGGGGGGGGCAAGTGGGGCAATTTGCCCCGGGCCCCGCAGGGGCCCCATGAGACCTAGCCGAGAATCCCTTTCCTCACCCGTCGGCGGTCCGTGTCTTTGGCAGCATTTCGGCGGCGGGGGGCCCTTCAGTCGCTCCGGGTCTTCGGCGGCGGGGGGTCCATCAGTGCTGCCGAAAACACGGAGCGACTGAAGGGCCCCCCGCCACCAAAATGCCGCCGAAGACCCGGACCGCTGCCGGGTGAATACAAGCGCCGCAGCTCCCCCGCTTTGTCCCAGGCCCCCTGAATCCTCTGGGCGGCCCTGCTAGAAAGTCAGTGCAAAATTCCCATTTATGGCAGGGATCTAGAATTGAACATTCCTGAGGTTCTCCCATCACTAATTCTGAAATCATTAGAGTAGAGATAGGGTTAAGCACCCTGTTTCAGGGCCTTGTCAACAGCTCTGCTCTGCACTGCACTGATTGTTCTGTTTAAAGCCCCAGCAGAGCATATCCTGAGACGACATCACAAAGATTCATACCAAATCCTAAAGAAGCTACATTTGGTAGGAGTTATTTGCCTACCTGCCCCTTTTTTCCCCACTACTTGTGAGGCCATTTCATATCCCTTCCCCAAGCACCCATTCCACAGCACTAAGTCTTGAATAGAGACAGGACACATGAAAGTGACAGTTCAGTATAACAGAAGATCCCACAAGAACAGGGGCCCCTTCTAATGAGCGGTAGGTGGAGAGGTAAAAGCTCTGTAATTAGTTCTGGTAACTTGGCATTCTTGCATCCAGCTGAACAGGAAACAGACGCTGGTTGAACGTTAGTGGTCTGGGTCACTTGGGCAAAAGCACAGTAAGCAATTACATACTCCACCTGGTTGTGAGTGGCTGAGATGGACGCACCCTGTATATACCGTGTAACTGTCACAGGGGCTTACCAAATGCAGCATCAAGTCCATCCACTGCCTCAGTTTCCCCCTTATGCAACATCGTCATCCCAAGCTGATTGATCTCAGAGTTGCTCCTTTACAGGAGTCTTTAGTGCACTGCAGCATTAAAGAGACGTGGCCCTCCCACTCAGCCTGAGTTCACCTCTTCTAGCGTATCAACTAAAGTCCATCTGCCGCTGAAGTCTGTCATCCTCAGCCTTCCATAGGGCTCAGCTCCCCCACTCCTGGGCTCTAATCACCCCCTATCTGCCCTTATCAACAGGTTGGCTGCCCCAGCTCTCTCAGCAACAGCGAGGGGACCCACACTCATCCACTACTACAGGTCCCCCACCCCGGGGACCCTCCATAATTGAGCTACCCGCCCTTAGCCACCCAAGCACCAGCGAAGGTCTTCAGTTTTCTACAGGTCCTCTTCCTCCACAAGCTTCCTCGAGCTTCCCCAGTAAATAAACCCTCTTCCCAGATTGTCTCAGGTGAGGCTTCCCCCCAGTTCACATTTGCTGTGGCTCTTTTTACTTACCCTCATCCTAGGCACTAGACAGATCTTCTCTCTCACCTGAGTTACTGGCTCCCCTTATATACTGTGGCTGGTCACCTGACTGCCACGCCCATGACTCACATTCCCATCACCTGGGAGCAACTCCCTTAAAGGGCCAACCTTGGAATAGACCCACAGGGCTGTGCATGCCTCCTGAGATCAGCACAGTGTCGGAGTAGCAGAAAGCATTTTTTTTTCTCCATGGGATTGCAAATTCTCCCCTCAACTCCATGGGTGCAGAGGTTCTGAGAACAGAACCAGTGCTGTTCTGATGGCAGATTTCTGTGGAAGGAATAAGTCGGAGCGACCGAACAGGGTGAGGTGCAATCCACCCAAGGGCTCCCTGAATGTCAGCACTAGAAGAGCTGGTGCAGGGCTGAAGGAGCCAGCTCTCTACAGATCCTTCAGCCTTTGCATACGGGTGATGATGTGGTGGGGCATTAGGCTTGTGGAGTCTAATGTGGCTGGACCCACTCCTGAGCCTCCTGGCATTCTGCAGCCTGAAGAGGCCTGCTCCCTACGATGCGGCCTTATTGCCTTGTTGCTCCGAAAGATCAGACAAGTGCTGTGGAATGGCCCAAGCTCTGACACTGGCTAAATGCGGTCACCAAGCCAACAGCAGAGTCAGCAGGGGCTAAAGAAAAGAGCAAATGTTTGTAATCGGAGCTGCAGCAAACTCACTGGTTCCTTGCTAAGCCCTAAGAAAAACACGGAGATGAAAATTGGCTCCTGCTCTTTTTAGTAGGCACTGGAAATGCCTTGGCTCTGTGCAAACCAATCATGTTTACATAGCTTCCCGAGTCCCCACTGCATTCATTCTGTAAGCGGCTTCTATTGACAAGCAGCAGGGAATGGGGTCTCCGTCCATGAAAACCTATGATGTCAGGGTTAATTAATCCCACCCAAGGTGACATGGCCACTAGCAGCCACTGCCTCGCCCTGTAGGGAGAAGCTATATATAGATCCATGACATGATGAGACGTATCAATCACGGCACAAAGAAAATAAAAAGGCACTTTGATTTTTCAGCAAATTCTACTTTGAGATCCCAGGAAGGCTGGCCAGCTGAAATGGTGCATGAAAGTCGACTACTGTGCAAAATGTATTTTCAGACACAGCATTTACAAGCAATTTCAACCTTGAAAGAGGGGACTGTAAGAAGATCTGTGTGTCTTTAAACGGAGAGATTTCCTTATTTGTAGAGATTGCAACTGTGCACAAAAGCCAGTGGTTCTGTCTCCCAAGGAGGCACATGAACTTTTTCGTCTGTTTCAGTCCTCAGAAGTCATCTCCCCCTAATTTAACTTGCAAATCTGTCTAAACCCCAAAGTCAAAGCAAAACTAAGCCAAACTTTCCACCAAAGTCACACAAAGCTACAAGTTTCCCATCATTTACGACGGGAAACTGTAAATCAACCCCGGTTTGCCCCAAAACGTCTCTCAAACCCTAAAAAGCAACAGAGAGTCCTGTGGCACCTTTAAGACTAACAGATGTATTGGAGCATAAGCTTTCGTGGGTGAATACCCACTTCGTCAGACACATGTAATGGAAATTTCCAGAGGCAGGTATAAATACGCAGGCAAGAATCAGTCTGGAGATAACAAGGTTAGTTCAATCAGGGAGGGTGGGTCCGNNNGCTCTGCTAGCAGTTGAGGTGTGAACACCAAGGGAGGAGAAACTGCTTTTGTAGTTGGCTAGCCATTCACAGCCTTTGTTTAATCCTGATATAATGTTGTCAAATTTGCAAATGAACTGGAGCTCAGCAGTTTCTCTTTGGAGTCTGGTCCTGAAGTTTTTTTGCTGTAAGATGGCTACCTTTACATCTGCTATTGTGTGGCCAGGGAGGTTGAAGTGTTCTCCTACAGCTTTTTGTATATTGCCATTCCTGATATCTGACTTGTGTCCACTGATCCTTTTATGCAGTGACTGTCCAGTTTGGCCAATGTACATAGCAGAGGGGCATTGCTGGCACATGATGGTATATATAACATTGGTGGGCTAGAACCCAGGTCTCCTAGCCTAATATTCTATCCACTAGTCCATACTGTCACTCATCCTGTGTGTAGCATTTACACGGTCTTCAAACCCATCTGCGGAGCTTGCCAGCTAAGTGCTAATCCTGCCAGTGCTTTTCATCTCCAATTTTTCAGCCAATTTGTGTGCTACTGTAGGTGGCACAAAAACATAGCTGTGACATTGGGAATTGCTCTCTCCCCTCCTTGCCCCTCAGCAGATGCTCTTATAAAAAAGTCTAGGGAAAGGCCCAAATGGCTGAGTTCAGTAATGACATAGTGCAGGTGCCGCAGGGATCTGTCAGTGACAAACATAGGCGAGGAGATTGTATGTTTATGCCGAACATACGCTGTGAGAAAATACAGACCCCCATTGGTACAGTGCTTGGCTGAAGTCACGCTAAGACAGCACATGTATCAGTACAGTTTGACAACTGTGTATTATTTAAGGCAGTTTTTCCAACCAGGTAGACATTTACAAATCAAAATAACTGTCATCTGTGTTGTCTGAATGCAATTTTTTGCGTGTTTTCTCCTCTGCTTTTCCCCACCTACTGTATTATTAACAACCCCCCAGCCTCTCCTTGTCAATCTCCAGCTCCAAGGATATGCTTGACACTAAATTACAGCCTTCTGAGTGGAGAAAGACTGCCCAGTAGATGGCACTTTTATCAAGCTATTACTGGAGCACGGAAAGCCAACACATTCGATAAACCCCAGACATGAGTGCACAAGACAGGGTAATTGAGATTTTGCTCTAGCCAACACCATCTTCAGGACACAAGCCTGCTGCCAGGAGGTCTCTTCAGGGAGGCCCAGCAACATAAGTGGCCTTTTGCTGAAAGCTGATGATGTGACCGTGTGAGAGGGAACAGGCAGAAGTTCCATGGCAGCCCCACACGTAGGGGGCTGGGAATTTCTGTGACTCCATTCACACGCAGGCTAAGCCGCATCTGGAACTTGGCGTTTGTCTTGGTTTTGCACGATTTTTCCACCCGCAATTCCGAAGCAAAGTCTGACATTTTAGTCCGGTATCTTTCAAGCTACTTAGTTTTTGTATTCGAGTACCACCTACAGGTCCTGACTGATATTGGGGCCCCACTGTGCTAGGCGCTGCCCAGACACACAGTAAGAGGCAATCCCCACCCCCAGCAGACTGCAGTCTAAGTAGACATGACCGGCAAAGGGGAGAGGGAAAATGACATGACCGGGGTCTGTGGCAGTGGCAGGAACAGAACTCAGGTTTCCTAAGCCCCAACCCAGTTCTCTATCCCCTAAAATGCACCATGCCCCCCTACACAGGCCCATAAGGGTGATATTTCAACAATTATGGTTGTCTCTTATGTGGCCATACTGGGTGGAGCAAGGAGATTCCTCACCTGGCAGAGCCTGCAAAAGGGTCAGTCAGAATTGTAGTCTCTGTGCTTCAAGGAAAAGCAGGACCTGCTACCAGGCTCCAGTCAGCCACCAGGAGACAGGAAAGAACAGGTAGCAGTTGTGACCCCCCCCCCCCCACCTGCCGCTGGCCAGCACAGCACGTGCAGGGAGGGGAGTGTGCCACACACTTTAGAGGATGTTGACATCTACCCTCCCCTCAGCAGGCCCTGTGCCCCTCTGAAACAGAGCACCTCGCCGTGCTCCCTTTGGGGCGATGGGCACTGCACTGCCTCTGTCTCCAGGCTGTGACTCAGTAGCACATTCTAGCCCCTTAGGAGCGTCTCTCAGAATATGAGGTTGATTCTGTGTCTAATTTGCTGCTGAGGGAAGGCGAGGTCACAGGCCTGGCCTTTGCGTTAGGTGCAGTGTGCTGTGAGGACCATCACCCAGTTTTACTTCACCTTTAAGTGATTGAAAGCCCTAGAGACAGATGTCCTCCGTGTGACTACAGAATAGGTATGTGACAGGTGGGACAAGCCTTCCCACATTGTACATTATCCCTGACCTAGAAGGTAGAGTGTTTAGTTCAGTTTCCAAGCACATCCAGGCCCTGGCTTTTCTACTGAGGCATCCAACAAGGATGCTGGTTAATACCACCTGAGCATTAGCAGCCAGATTGAAGCTATCAACTCATTGCACAAAGGCCAACAAACAGGCCTCCAGCTTTTCAGTCGCAACAGAGCTGGGCTGGACTTGACCCAACAAACTAACACTGAAAAGCACCACCAAGCCCCAGAACTACCTTTACTTTTAATTTTTGCTGGGACTTGAATTGGGCTGTGATGCTGAAGGGGAATGGCAACAGAAAGTCCTTAGATAGTAGACAAGGCCCACAGACAGCTGCTTAGATATTGCGGAGGGGAAGGCTACAGAACAAAACTTTAGATAGATAGCAACAGGACGGTGCTAGATATTGAAAGTTCTCTATCTCATCTATTACATCACTAATCACCCCCTCCAGGCTTCTTCACTGATGAAGTGTGTCACGCCAGCTTGTTTTTAAGAGGTGAGGCACAAAAAGCTAAACTAGGTTAAGAGATAAGGTGGGTGAGATAATATCTTTTGTTACCACCTTCTGTTGAAGAGAAAGACAAGCTTTTGAGCCGCACAAAGCTCTTCTTCTCTACCAACAGGGGAAGTTGGTCCAATAAAAGATATTACCTCACCCGCCTTGTCTCTTTAATAACCTGGGACCAATACAGCTACAACTACACAAATTAGGTTAAGGCCCTGTAAAGGTGCTGGGCCTAGTACAGGAACCCTAAGAGCTCAGAAGCCAAAGGTGGCCTGGAGAGAGATGGGATGAGATCTGAAATTGCAGCCATTGAGTCATGAAACATTTTCAAATTATACCGGTCTGTTTAATGTTAGGCATTTTTCTTAAAAATAACCCAACATTAAACAGACAGGTATAATTTTCCCTTTAAGTCTGATTCATTTTTAGGGCTTCAGACACACAGAAGAATGAGGCCTGATGGGATTGTGGTTCCCAGCCAGCTTCTCATGTGGTGAAGATGAAGGCAAATGAAATAAGCACCTGAGATTTAAAAATAGAGGACCAAACCCACACGTACAGGAGCAAGCCTTGCACATCCAGGGAAGAGGGTAAGGAGGCTTTCCACCACCTTTTTGCTTTCTTTTACTGCTTCAATCCTGGGGCAGCAGGGGGCTGGTTTAGTCCACAGCGCTAATGGTTGATGGGGGCTGTTGTGACATTAGAGGATCATCTACAGGAGGGAAACAACAAATTAAGCCACTCCAGTGCCACAAAAGGGATGGGGTGGGACCATGTTGGTGTATGATTCAGTGATCTGTATCCAAGGTGCATTCTTCCACATCCTTGGATAATACTGCCCCAGGCTGAAGATTTTCCAACATAATCTCCTGCCTCAGGATTTGAGCTCATCTGGGGGGTCAGGAGGAAACTTCTCCTATGGGCAGATTACCCCATAGCTGCATGCTGGGGGTCTCTGGCACTTTAGACTGAAGCAGCTAGTATTGGCACTGTTGGAGCACACTGGACTAGATGGACCCTGGTTGTGGTCCAGTCCAGCAATTCGTATAGAAATCTATTAAAGAGCAAATGAAGCTGAATACTCTGTTCTCCCATAGCGTTATTTTTCACTATGCCGGCTGTTCTGTTTCCCAACTGTTAGGTGTCTTTTGGTCAAAAGGAAAAGTGTGTTTCTGCTGGGTGTCAAATGCAGCCAGCATGCGACACCACACTCGGCCTTCTTTACTCTGGGCTGGGCTCACATAGAAAACAGAAAGAAGAGTTTTGCCCCTAAATATGGGAGGCGTGCCTATGCCAAGAGGCCGAGGTGTTAGGGGCTGTGCATCCCTCTGCCTGCTCACTCAGGTGTTGCTAACCCAATTGGAAAGCACATCAGAGTGCAGAAGATAATTTCTTCTTCTGTTGGCGTATTTCTTGGGAGGCTGACATGAAGTGTAATGACAGCTCCATGTGCTCAGATAACTTTATAGCACACACAGACTATGGGGGCGAAAAGTCAGGAGCCCTGCCAGCATACCTGCTTCCTAAGCCCAGACTGACTAAACGCTCCACACACAAGCATGGTCCCTATCTCCTTTACTACCAGTGGTACTGATAATACTTTGCATATACATAGCTCCAGTCACCTGAGGATCTCTAAATAAATATTAAACAGCATTCTTAGCACCCTGGGGAAGAAGCGAATGAGCATAGTGGGATCACTTCAGCCACCACTGACATGCAGCAGTTCAGCATCGTGACTCAATACTTTAAGACAGGAGGAATCTCAGAGGGAATTTAGGAGTTGATCCTGCATGATCGTGAGCAAGCTGGCCCCGATCCAGCAAAGCACGTGTCTCACTGTAAGCACACACATGGTCTCATTGATGTTAAGTGTAATAAGTGGGATCTAATTACAGTTCGGGTGACTATTCCAGTTCTGTGTGCCCCCCAAGACAGCCACCACATTGTCTCAGCACAGAGATGGAAGGGTCCCATCTTCTGAGCTGCCAGCGCTGCTTCCTACGGTACCTGCGACCCCTAGCCAACCCCAAACATTCAAAAATCATGCGTAAGGTCTCCCCAAGAAAATTAAACTAAACCAGACAAATTAATGGCAGCGGGGGCAGGAGGGGAGGGTGTCTCTCTGTGTGCCTTCTGGACTCTGAGCCTTCACGTCGGCTTCCCTTTTCTAGCTTTTCTCCGCAACCATGAAAGCTAGACATTTGCTTTTAAATATATATATCAGTGAAAGTTGAGATTCTCAAACATATGACTCTAGGAGCTGGAGCATTCAGAAGGATACCAATATCGAGAGACTCAAACTTACAAGAGTTGGCTATGCTGCATCCGTGTGTTCTTTGCTGGTTTCTCAACCACACACTAGCCAGATCCAGCCCTGCTTAGGACATGAAAGCGCATAGGGTGACAGCATAGTGTGACAGCATAGAATGTGGCTTCTGGTTCATGGAAGCATGAAAATCAACAGTGTTTTAAGCTGGAGAACCACCCTGGGTACAAAGCATGGAGCTGCACCCACCAGACTTCCCTTTCAGCCAAATCTGAGATCCTGTCCTGTCAGAAGAGGGCAGGGGAGGGAGGAGGTGATTCTGCCCCCAGAATTCTGTGAGAGTGAGGGACTTGTAACTGAGAGCAGAATTTGGCCTGTAGCTTTTTAAAATGGAGGGAAGCTTTCACAGGCCAGGCCAGCTGTGTGTTTGAACCTCTCAGGGCTCATCAGCATGCTGCAGCCAGCAGTTGGAGTTTATTTTGGAATCAGTAGTGTGTACAGAGGCTTTCCCCTGTGTTTCGCTGCATAGCTGCACAAGAGCAAAACCTTGTGATAATAAGACTGGATTTTGTCTGGAGTCCCTTTTTCGCCCAATGTATTTCCAACAGAGGAACAACAACAAAAATTCCTCTTAAGCCAGTGATCGTCAGAAGAATGTGCAGTATTGTAGAGACATTATACCAACCCCTTCACTGATGTTGGGACATGCCTGTGTCTTGAAATCAGTTTCCCACCATTGGACAGCTCTTCCAAGGAATACAGTATGTTGGGATCAGACCAGTTTGGTAGAGATGAAGGCAGGTGCAGGGTACAGGACATATGTGATACATCAGATTGCACCAGCTGAGATGTTAATGGGTACAATGAAGCCTTTGGAGTGAAATTCACCTCTGTGCATAAGACCGGCACAAGGCCTATGTGCCATTTAAGCTCTTATAATAGGGCTTAAATGGAATTTAAGTGGTGCATTGGCCTTCTCGTCTCCCTCGGAAAGAGATCAATTAAGTATTCCCCCAGCTATCAATTAAAAAAGTACAACAGATCAAGGAGTTTTAAAAATATAAAGAATGGTCCTTAGTGAACTTTTTGGTATTTAAGTAACACAAACAGCTAGGAAAGTCACAGTGAGAGCAGGTGCACTACACCGTCAACTCACACAACTATGGGGGAAAAACAGGCAGTAGGTTATGTACAGAGTGCGAGTCGTATTATTAATTATTATTTCTATTATCATCTATATTACAGTAGTCCCTAGAAGGCCTCACTGAACCGCACTGGCCACAGCTGCGGCACAGCCAATCCAGGTTTCTGGTTTAAATTCAGTTCTGTAGCTGGGTTCGGCTTCAAACTCCCGTTCCCCAAATGGTGTGTGTGTGTTTAGATCTGGGGACTTGAGTCCAGGCTCAGCTCTAATTGGGGGAGAGTGAGAGAGACAGAGACATATTTTAAGGCAAGAAGGGACCACTGCAATCATCTCATCTGACCTCCTGCACAGCCCAGGCTGGAGAATTTTAACCCCATGATTCTGGCATCAAGTCTGTAACATTTGGTTCAGTTAGCGCATATTTTTAAGAAAGCCTTCCAATCTTGATTAAAGACAGCAAATAATAGAGGATCCATGACATCCCAAGGTTAATTGTTCCAATGTTATCACTCTCGCGCTCTCTCTCACACACACTTTCGTATCTGTCTTTTCATATGGATTTTTTCTGTTCATATTGCTGTGTAATTTATTTTTAAAATAAAAAGGATTAGACTTTTTTACACCATGAATAAGATTATCACCCGCAGCTGCATGAGCAACGATAAAAATTGATAAGGTTCTACCAACTATCATCATTCAGGGCATAAGTTGATCACCAGCTGGAATCAGGAAGAAATCTCTCCCCATGGTCTATAGTACTATGCGGGTCAGTGCGCCATGTCTTTTTTCTCAGGCATCTGTTACTGGACACTATCAGAAATGGATGGACCTTTGATCTGGAAATTCTTAGATTCACAATAATGCCTAACCCTGTAGTTAAAGGGCTGATCATTACCAGACAGGAAAAGAGTGAAGTAATTTCATAGTTGCTATCTGAGAAGCTGATTCAAACCCCAGTGAAGTCAATTACATTTATTAAATCATGTTTATTACAGTAGTGCCTTGGACTAACCAAGAACGGACCCCCATTGTACTAGGCACTGTTCAAACAGAGTAGTAGACAGCCCTGCCCTGAAGAGCTTATAATCTAAATAGATAAAACAGACACATGGATAGAACACGACTTCCATCGACTTCAGCAGGCTTTGGCTCAAGCCCTAAAAAGCTAAGATTTTTCAGAAGCAACTCGGTGATTTTAAATACTCACCCTGACGCCTCTTTAAAGGGCCTGATTTTCAGTTGGTGATGAGCTCCCATATCCTGAACATCCGGCCCCTTTTTTGGCATCTCCAGTTGGGCCCCCAAAAAGGAGGCACCCTAAAATCACGAGTAACTTATGAAAATCATGCCTTGAATGTTAAGCCCTGACTATCATGTATCCCAGCCCTGATCCCCTGCTATTAAACATTAAAGAGAGTGCATGAGAGAAAACATCAAACCTTTCCAAAGCGTCTTTCAACCAATCCCCACAAGGCCACTGCTGCCTCCATTTTATCAGTTATTATTGTTATAATCATTAATAATTATCAGATTAAGCTCCATGTGGAAGCACTTCTTATGCTAATTAGAGCCAGAAAGAGGAAGGATAAAGTCATTGCCAGATTTGGATCAAACTCCTAAATGACTTTGTGAACTTGTGTTACAGCAGCGTACCTCTGTTAGCAAGGGAAAAAACCCTGCTTGACTTTGTCGAAGTAATTTTATTAACTTCAGCTGGCTCTGTGAGCTGACAAAGTGACAGAATACTGGGGAATATTCCTGTGTGTGTTTAGTACATCTTTGGCAGGTGTCAAGGTACATTCTCTGCCTTGTCACTCACCACGGTGCCCTTTAGATAGTTATTATTTCATGTAATTATGATTATTACATGCTGATACGCCACCCTTATGAATAGCCTCTGGTTGCTGTCACTCACTGGAATTTGATGTGTATGGCTGAGTTGTCAGGAAGGAACTGCAGGGTATGAAATTGGTGCATTTTGCTATTTAAAAAAAATTAAATAAACCCAGCCGTTTGGAGTTTTTTTTTGCTGGTCATCCCATTACGTCCCCTAAATGTGCTCAGCAAAACAGAAACTCTCCGGGAGTATGGAGAGAATAATTTGCTATGAAGCTTCCATGCCAGCCCCACAAGACATAAAACAGTGTAAAAATAAATAGCAACATGAAGGCACCAAGATAAAGAGAGAGAAAATAACAGCTATGTCCCGTAAACTAGTTCTGCATTATATCTCCTGTATTGCATTCTTTTCCAGAAACATTTTCTCCCCTCCTAAGCTTTTGGTTTAGTTTGTTTCTAAATCACTTCATGGCTACACTGTTACTCGCAGCATATGGTAGTTGGTGGCAATACACATTAAGTGACTCCAGAAAGTGCACCATGGATGAAAGGCAAATGAAAGATTCAGAGCATAAACAAGCACTTTGTAAAAAATTGCAGTGTGAATTAGAACGTAAGAACGGCCATACTGGGTCAGAGCAATGGTCCATCTAGCCCACTATCCTGTCTTCTGACAGTGGCCAATGCCAGATGCTTCAGAGGGAATGAACAGAACAGGGTAATTTCAAATGGGCCATCTCCAGCTTCCGACAGTCGAAGCTTTAGGGACACCCTGAGCATGGGATTGTGTCCTTGACAATCTTGGCTAATAGTTCATGGGGGCTAGGTCAAGGTTTATCTAATTCTAAACCATCAAGGTTTATCTAATTCTTTTTGAACCCAGTTATACATTTGGCCTTCACAACACCCCGTGGCAACGAGTTTCACAGGTTGACTGTGCGTTGTGTGAAGAAGGAATTCCTTTTGTTTGTTTTAAACCTGCTGCCTATTAATTTCATCACGTGACCCCCTAGTTCTTGTGTTATGTGAAGGGGTAAATAACAATTCTTTCTCCACTTTCTCCACACCAGTCACGATTTTATAGGCCTCTATCATATCCTCCCTCAACAGAAGTCTTTTCTATGCTAAACAGTCCCAGTCTTTTTTAATCTCTTCTTGTACAGAAACTGTGCCAAATCCCTCACAATTTTCGTTACCCTTCTCTACACCTTTTCCAATTTTAATATTATCTTTTTTTGAGATGCGGCGACCAGAACTGTACCCAGTATTCAAGGTGTGGGAGTACCATGGATTTATACAGTAGCTTGTACTGGATCTCGCTGTCTCCTTAAAATACCGGACTCCAGCTGCCTGGATTCCAGTAGGACTCCAAAGAGCCAATAAATAATTTCAAATTTGCAATATACTGAAACCAGCCAGGTTCATCCATAAGGATGCCCCTTTCTTCCCAGCCATGCACAGGTGAGGTTCCTTTAGTGGGCATGCACAGTATATTAACTGCTAATAATTCCAGCTCCACAATCGTTCACCCAAACAGAAAGGATGACCTTGGGGTTAAGAGACTGGATTAGGATTTTGGTGACTGAGTTCTATTCCTACCTCTGCAACAGACTCTGTGACTTTCGGGCAAGCCACTTAGACCCAGATCCTCAGAAGGTATTTAGGCACTTAACTTCCATTGATTTCAGATCGATGGATTTGATTTAACAAACACACAATGGAAGTTAAGAGCCTAAATACCTTGGAGGATCTTCTAGGCCTTAATCCATCACTGCCCCCACCTGTAAAATGGAGATGATAATCCATAAAGCTTCCTTTTGTTTGTCTTGTCTATTTAGACTGTGAACTCTTTGGAGCAATGACTATATTACACTGGTCTACAATTTTTGAGAAGTCGTCTGCTTCAGAGATAAAATGTGCTATTTATTATGTATTTTGATGTGCTGAATTCAAATATGACAATTAAAACAACTGATTGGCTACTGTTTCTAAGATATTTAAGTTTTTACATTTTATGTCTATGTATATTGTGTAGATAGTAGAGTTTTAATCATAAATTGTAAACCTAGGTCTTTTCATGTGTTTATGGTTGCTTTACATGATAATATTTCACCTGTCTTGTTTATGTAACACTTTAAAAATCAGCAAAAGGGTTATATAAATAAAATTTATTATGAAACAAAAGGCAAAAAACTATTATGTATATAGTTTAGTCCTATTCAGTGTCTACTCGGCGCTTCTTGGCTTGTCTCTTGTACTCATTAAATGGAGCATCTCTTGTCACTATCCAGCAATAGTCTGCAAGCATTGATGGGCTCCATTTGCCCTGATAGCGTTTCTCCATTGTTGCAATGTCCTGGTGAAATCGCTCGCCGTGCTCGTCGCTCACTGCTCCGCAGTTCGGTGGAAAAAAATCTAGATGAGAGTGCAAAAAATATATCTTTAGTGACATGTTGCAACCAAGGCTTTTGTATGCTTTGAGGAGGTTTTCCACCAACAACCTGTAGTTGTCTTCCTTGTTGTTTCCGAGAAAATTTATTGCCACTAACTGGAAGGCTTTCCATGCCGTCTTTTCCTTGCCACGCAGTGCATGGTCAAATGCATCATCTCGAAGAAGACATAGATTTCCTTTTCCTGTTCAGCCACTGGCGAAGACTTGTTGCACAAGTGTTGCAGCATATGTGTGGGGCCCACCTCTTGTCCCGATCTCCAATTTTGCAGCCAAAATAAAGGTGATAGGCTTTCTTAACCATAGTGGTTATACTGCAAAAGTCACTTCACCACAAACATAGCAGAAGTTATCTGCACTGTTCACACAAGTACGAGGCATCTCTGCTCACTTTAGCTAAACAGAAATGTGTCCCTTTGCAAAATCAAACACTGACAAATAAGAGAGCACGATACTGTATGATTTCTAGAGCTGATATAGGGCAGTTTGTTCAGCAGAGTGATGTAAGCTTCGTTATGACTGCATCATCCATGACTTCTAGGAATAACATGATGCAATTCATATCATGTATGACGCAATACCAGTTTCAGATTGCATCATTCATTGTTTTGCCTAAAAAGCAAGTACTGTCCAAACCCAGTCATAGATTCATAGATCCAGTCAAAGATGTATTTTAGTCATTTCTGGTTTAAATTGAGATCCCTTCCCTTTATAACTCACTTATCCTCCGCCATTCCCAAGTCAAGGGTCGTATATACTGACCCAATAACATATCTTGAAAACTAGAGCCAATCAACAATTTTAAGCATCATTTTCGTTCTCAGTGACCCAGAATTAGTAAAGTTTGACTACGTTTATTTCAGAAGCATTTTGGCTGTAGAGCAGTGTTATTTGTGTGCAATTTGTGTAACCCAGTGGGGCTATGATCTTGGTTGAGGCCGCCAGGTGCAATCAAATAACACATTCACATGTTCAATTGATCCCAGGTGCCTAACACTTAGGGTGACCAGACAGGAAGTGTGAAAATTCAGGACAGGGGGTGGGGGGGGTAATAGGAACCTATATAAGAGACACCCCCAAATATCAGGACTGTCCCTATAAAATTGGGACATCTGGTCAGCCTACTAACACTCCACATGGCATTCAATTTCCATAAAGAGACATTCAAAATTAGAAACAGATCAATATCCACAATCTTTCCATGACAGCTGAGCAAATAATCTGTCATGATTCATTTCTTTGACAAATTTCACTGTTTCTGTTGGCAAGTTGTGTATGAACAGATAGAGATTCTCTCAAATGGAATTGTTTTTCCAACACTTTTTGCCAAGGGATTTCTGAAAATAACTCTCAGGCCCGCTCCTGAAGACAGCCTCCTGCAAGAGCACCCATCCGGAGCTCATAACAGGATCAGGATCTTTATCTGTAGATGGTCATGAGCCAACTCATTGTGATTATTCAATATGCAAAATATGAGCTGTTTTTATTGGACACGTGATATAGTTCTGTTCTCTGATTGGATTAACTATTAGAATCAGGTTTCCAGTGTGAACACCCATAATTCTACAGTCATAATTCACTTTGGGTGGATATTCTACAGTATTTGCTCTTCCAATGAATATTCCTGCCCGGAAACTCAGTAGAACGTACACAGAAAATTAGCAAATGGGACACAAAGTGAATTTGTTTCAAAATTCACATACATTTTAAGGAAACCTTCTTGCAGCATTTGCCCATCTCTACACCAGCCCACCCCTCAGCTCATTCATCGGGCAAAGCTTGGAGAATAGCTAGGTCATGTGTTATATAACATAAGTGAAAAGATTCACTTGTTGAAATTCACATAAGTCGTCTTTTGTAACATGATTGCCATAAAGTCTATTTTCATCTGGAAGGATGCTGAAGTGCACTATTACTATGCCAGAGATAGAAAAACCACAGAGAGATAAATCATTTCACCTGTCACTGAAATATGGGGTGGCAACTAGCTAGCAACACGACACAGACTCAACAGGCTGAAGTGGGAACACAGATGCCATCTGAAATTGCAGGGAGAATTTAAGCAAGCAAAAATCCAAACTCGAATACTGCCAGGACACAGCTCCTCTTGCAGAAAGAGCCTTAGGATTTTCAGTGACCACAAATGGGGAGGGACTTTGGTTTTAAGCAGGTTCCACTTGCTGTGAGGGCCAGATCCTCAGCAGATGTAAATCACTGAAGTCAGGGGAGCTGTGCTTATTTACACCAGCTGATGATCTGGCCTGAAACAGGTTGGCAGGAGATGGGGGGATAAGGTGGCGGTGGGGAATAATCTACTCAAAAGGGGAAGGGATAGGCTCAGTGGTTTGAGCATTGGCCTGCTAAACCCAGGGTTGTAAGTTCAATCCTTGAGGGAGCCATTTAGGGATCTGGGGCAAAAATCTGTCTGGGGATTGGTCCTGCTTTGAGCAGGAGGTTGGACTAGATGACCTTCCGAGGTCCCTTCTAACCCTGATATTCTATGAAAAGGGTCCTGTGCTGGGACTTCAGAATGGACTTAAGGGTTTTTCTAAGCATGTTGACTTCAGACAGATTTGGGATGTCTGGCCACATCTGGTAGGCAAATTCTGGCTCATTTTCTGAGATGAAACTCATCTGGCTGCATCATCCACAAAGAATAAGACCCTGGTTGAGATCATGGTGGCCCATTTCCATTCACTGAGCTGTGGCCTGTGGGGCAGGCCTGACCTACAGCTCTCTTTAGATTTTCTGCCAGTGCTGTTCTTTTGAAAGCCCTGCAAAGGAAGCACAATGGAGAGATGGCAAGATACGCACACTAAGGGGACAAGACATCCTGGTGGTCACAGAGATGGCCTGCAATGGAAAGAGTTTCCATAGATAGCCTGTGGGATAGTCCAAAGGGGAAGTAGTCTTCTCACCCCAGTAAGCACACTGGCATGCTTACAGAGAGATCTCACTTAGGTGTGTATGCCAGAGACTTGCTGGCCCAGAAGAAATTTTCTGGAGGTGACTAGGGTGACTAGATGTCCCACTTTTATAGGGACAGTCCCAATTTTGAGGTCTTTTTCTTCTATAGGCTCCTATTACCCCCCACCCCCGTCCTGATTTTTCACACTTGCTGTCTGGTCACCCTAGAGATGATGACCCAGTGAACTCATGGATCTCCTACCACAGATAAGTCAGTGGCTCACCCAGGAGTTTGAACCAGAAGACAAAAGGAGTCTAACGTGTTACCTTGCCTGCTTGGTTTTACATTTCACCTCCCTAGATCATATTCAGCTTCCACGGCATGTGCTTTTAATATTGAAAGGTCTCTCCCACTGCTGTTGTTGACACTCCCTGAATCGATTCATTCGTCCCTGTTCCACACACATCCATAGCCACCCCGGGCCCAAGCAAACACTGACAAGGATTACAGGTTTCCACTGCAGTTAAAGGTTTGCATTAAGTCTAATTTTTCCAGCTTCAGGAAGCTTTCTGGCCTAAGAAATAAGCAAACAATTTGCTAAAAAACAAACAAACAAACAAAAAACAAAAACAAAAACATGTTAGCCAAAATGATCTGGGTTAAAGTCAGACTGAACCTGTGTAAATGCATGTGAGCGTGCCTGGATCTGGTCAGTCCAAGGCATGTGCCCTGTGTGTGGCTACACAGGGCCTGGATCTTTTGAGGAGCCCATTTTATTAGCACCTCCTCCCACATGAGCCCCGAATATACCCAGCACTTTGCGTGAAACCATGGATTGCTGCAACCTTGAAAGATGATCTGTGAGAGAGCAGACCCCTCCCACTTGACCCTACTGCCAGCTGGTAACTCTTACTCCAGCTCTGCCCTGCCACCACTTAGTAAAATCATCCTCTGTCCCCTTAACAACAAGTCTCCTTGAAACACTGTCCTAAGCCCTCCCAACCTCCAGATGTGTTGTGAGGGTTACTGAAGTCTACCTGCAGCTCAGCAGGTCTCACTGCTTACCTGGCTCCCAGCTCCTAGGGCCAGCCTTGTGCCTGTATGTTTATTCACGGAGACACAGGAGAATTCCAGCTCCGCTTCAGCGGCGGTGAGGTCAGCTCGGCTCAGTAAGGGCAAGACGGATTGATAATTAAATCCACCATTGAGATATTCACATGCTGCTCCCCTGCCATTTAAGCATACATAAAACATTTTATTATTCCGCTGATTTAGGAACCTGAATTTAAATATTAGAGTATTAAAGTGATACTTAATTAGTTGACTGAATGTTCTGCCTTTTATCAGTGTTGACAGATCTTAATTATAGCAGGGCCTGTGAAAGCCGATAGAACAGCTGATGGCAGCAGTACCGCCAGGAATACTGAAGTGTCTCAGAATTACTTGTCTATTTTCCCTCATCTCTCTCTTGCTCCGGTCTTTAGGCATGTTCTGGAGTCCTTGTGATGACTTGGCAAGTGGTGACGTTGTCTCAGCCAAGTCTGAACTCTCTCAAGGACATTAGGAACTGGGAGCCTTGAAAGGGTGGAAACCATAATAATCCACAGGCCCAGATTTTAAAATAGAGGCTGAGCTAATGACAGAGAGGATTTCCCCCTTAATTATTTTCCCATCTGGTTAATAAATTAGACAGACAGATGGGGACAGCATTTTCAGAAGTCTCTTAGGCACTTTTAAGTCCCATTATCAAAAGTGACTTAGGTTCAATGAGACTTAAGCTCCTAAGTGACTAGGTCACTTTTGAAAATGCACTTTTAAAATTTTTACCTTAGGACTTTATAGTAGCCTCTGTGCCACACCCCTGGCCACTCCGAACTTCTGTGACTGATGGAACTCACATCCTCTTGCTCAAAAGAGGCATGCCAGTATCACCTGAATTAAAGGAGATCTTGGTGATTTGTTAGCAGTATAGGGTCAATGACACTCTGTTTATCAGCTCTCACTCCACCCAGAAGAGGTCAGTGGAAACAGACACAGTAGCCAGTTCTTTCCTCTAGAAAAGTTCCCTTCTGAGGTGCGGTGGAGAGGTGGGTCCCTGCAAAGGTGAAATGTGTCAGCATACAGCCTCCTCCTCCTCCTCCCCACCCTGTGATAACAGTGCCAGGCTTCAGCTTCATGTGATCCAGGAAGACACGGAGAAGAGTGGGATGGAGTTGGGGGGGAGGCAACTGCTTTATATGGTCCTCACTGCAGAGGCCACATTCCACACCCCAAAGGGGGATTAGTTAGCATGCTCACCACACTATTACCTGCCCCCTCTGTGCAGGGGACAGGTCTCCGAGAGGAAGGTGGAGGGAAGAACTACTTAGTGCACTTTGCTGAGGGGGCCATGGGGTTTGGGTCAGGGTTATCCACTATGGATCCCCAACATATGCAGCAGATGAAGGTCTTAGCCCCCTAGCCCCATACTGAAGAAGGGCCCAAGAAAAGAGCCCAAGATTTTTGCATGGGCATGTGGATACTCTTATTCCACTAAAAAGGTATGAAACAGAATACTTTGGTTAATAGGTAAGTTTCAGTCAATCAGAAAGTAGAGAGAATAATAAAAGGTCCAGTCAAGAGAAAAAGGATAAAAAATGCATTGCTCTTATATAACCGAATTATATAACCGAGCAATGCCTGTATAAGGGGTTGCGTGGAACTGCAGTGCCCCAGAAATACTGAAGGAAAGGAGCGGTGCTTCAGAGAGACCCGAGTCCTTTCCGACTTCCACTTGGCTTCTGCGGACTTGCCATCTGCTACTGGTATGGACCAGTAGCCAATTACCCCCCAATGACTGGACTTGCTAGTGCCTTAGGGGTGGGGTGGAGCGAAGGCTACTAAGGGCATATCTTCACTACCCGCCAAATCGGCGGGTAGCAATCGATTTATTGGGGATCGACTTATCGCGTCTAGTGAAGATGAGATAAAATCAATCCCCGATGGCTCTTCTGTCGACTCCGGAAATCCACCGCGGCAAGAGGCGGAAGTGGAGTCAACGGCGGCGCGGCAGCGGTCAACTCGCCGCCGTCCTCACAGCCAGGTAAGTCAACCTAAAATATGCCACTTCAGCTACGCTATTCACGTAGCTGAAGTGGCGTATCTTAGGTTGACCCCGCCCCCGTAGTGTAGACCTAGCCTAACTTGCTGCATGGAGGGAATACTATCTCTTGCAACAGACATACAGGGACGTGAGAGGAACAATGTATCTTAATCTCCCACTTATGCGAGGCCACGATCCAGTCCTTAATAACTAGGATGATATTGGCTTAGGTTAACAAATTTCTACACATTACATGGAGTTTGTATATGAAATTTTTATTTTTTTTTAAATGGTGAGTATACAAGACAGAAGCAAAATGCTTTAGCCATGACTTAAAAAAAAAAGTTGCCTAAAGTTATGCTCCCAAATCCATATTTAGGCACTGAAAAAATACGGCCTGATTCTCAGAAGTGCTGAGCACCCAGTTGTTCCTTGTGACGTAAAATATAGACAGACTAACTTTAGAAAGCCAATTTTGAAAATCTTCTGTTAAAGGTTACATTGTCCATGCTGAATTTTATTATGTGAAAAAATAATGTTTAAAAAATAAAATCAGTAACATTCAGCTGTGTCTGTATGCTGCTCTCAACTCCTTTCTTTTAGGGTTTTTTTCTCTCACTCACACACAGTTTTAAATCCCTGTGGTGCATCATTAATGCTTTTTCGGTTATTCCAGCGTGAATGAGCTCAGTTTCAAGAATGACGTGTGCAAGCCCTTGCCAAACAGGAGAAGACAGGCATGGAAGAAGAAACCCTTTGTTGTCATGGCTTGGACATGTTATGGGTTGCGACACTTTTTCTTCTGAGCACCATCCATAGCTCTTCAGCAAAGAGACGCTCTAGTTCCTTGCCAAAGACGTACTTGATTCCCAGTGCCAATCACTACTGGAAACATACCCTCTTTCTTCATATTACTGAATGAGGTAAGGCATCATTTCACAGTAAACATGCACTGGACCTGTTGGAAAGGCAGAGGTTTTCCATACTTGCTAGAGGCCCTATTCTCCCCCGCTTAGTCACACTGAGGAGTCCTGTGACTGATCTCATGCAGGACATCACTCTGAGGGTTGTGGATCTGTCCCCTTTAGATGGCTGGTAACTTGCTGTGTGTAGCACAGACTCAGAGGCAAAGGCTGTAGATGCTCCGGACTCCCTGGGCTCTAGCGTTCAGGGAGTCCCCATAAATGCTGCATATTACAAACCAGATTATTTTACTCAGCCTGGCAAAAATAAAAAAAGGTGCAACTAGCCTAGGTACAATTGCTATTCACAGTTCCAGCTACCCAACCTGCAATGCAGATCATATCCAAGAGAGCTGGGAAATGATGACACAAAAATGGAAAGAAATCTTTGCTCCTCCCCCCCCCCCAATGTTTTCCCATTTTCCAACCAGTTCTAATAGGAACCTCAGGTTCTTCCTCTAATTAGATGCTGCAGACCCACAATCCCTGCAAACCCAACACATGCTGAGATTTTAATGAGGGTTTTTTTTAAAGTCTGCCCAACTGGGCTGTCACTTTTGCAAGACTAGGTTTTTCTCACACAGGATTTCTTGGGGCTCTCTGCTCTTGGTCGTGCTGGAAACAGCCTTTTCCTTGTGATATTTTCAATATTTCTGCTTCTGGCTGGAACCCAGACAGGCAGCAAAATAATTGGCGAGTGTGGGAGGGAGAAGTTAACCAAACTTTTTCTTGTACTTCCCAAGGGTTCAAAGGGCAAGTTTGATTCAAAGCCAAGGCACTGATCCTGCCTGGCTTGGCCATCTCCGTGGAGCAGGCGTAGCCAACAGTTGAATGTTTTCCATCCTGCACCCATTGCTAATTCTAACCTAAGAGGAGATGGAATCAGATGCACACAGAATAGTAAGAGGCCATGTGGAATGATTAGTGGGCATGTGTTTTTTGCATTCAGAGTAAAAAAAAAAAAAAAAAAACCCCTCATTTGGCTCCTTTGGAAAATAGAGTGGGAGGAGGAAAGGAAAAGGTTTTGTTTTGCTGAGGTTTTTCTTTTCTTCAGCCATTGTCACATCTAATCATTCTGGCCTTTGTGTGGGATGAAGGGACATTGAAACTGAAACAAGTTCATGAACTTCTTTAAGCAGGTGCTGGCTCCCTTTAGAGTTTTTCCACCCAGCTGAACTTCGCTGGGAGTCTATTGTGAGGCAGGCAGCGTTACCGCTAGGCGCATTGTTAGTGTCAGCAATAGCAGATGTCTGCAGCGGCGGGATAGCAGCTTGCAAACTGACCGCTGTGCCTGTTTGCAGCTCCATGAGCCCTTGTCCCGTGGAATGCAGGAACGCTCATCATCTTTCATTGCCGCCATGGGCCACTGCTGGCGGCCCACAGAAGGAACTCTGAACCTGTGTTACTCATCCCAGTCTCATGCTGTGTTAAATGGGCATTTAAGACCTTGTGCAACTTCAGAGCCTTCAGCACGTTATGTGACAGAGGCAAGAGAGCCCAGGAAGCCGGCTGCAGCCATTTGGAGATGGGACCTCCTGGGGCTAAATCCAAGGGAGTGTGCTCTGACTGTGGGACCCCTTCCCTTCTTCTCCCATACCATCACATGCCAAGCTATTGGACCAACCAGACCCTCCACATCAGGCAGACGTCTAACAGCTCTGTGCATGGGAGCTGCAGTTTGTTAAGAGCACAACAGCAGAAAAAGCCGCACTCTTCCCCTCGATCCCTGGCCAGCAGCAGAGCAGGTCTACACTAACCCCCCAATTCGAACTAAGGTACACAACTTCAGCTACGTGAATAACGTAGCTGAAGTTCTAAGTACCTTAGTTCAAACTTACCTCGGACCAGACACGGCAGGCAGGCTCCCCCGTCAACTTCGCGGTACTCCTCTCGCCGAGCTGGAGTACCGCAGTCGACGGCGAGCACTTCCAGGTTCGACTTATCTCGTCCAGACAAGACGCGATAAGTCGAACCCAGAAGTTCGATTTGCTTGCCGCCGAACTACCGGGTAGTGTAGACCTACCCTCAGCTTCCAGCTGAGTGCTGGACAGTGCAGTGTTCAGGGGCAAGGACATTATGGGGGAGAAAGGGAGTCTCCTGGAGAGCTGGAAAGACTGGACCCCCACCCCATTTCTGTTGTCTTGCCATCCCCCCTTCCCCCCCCCCGAAGTCCCGTGCTCTTGGATTAGCATGAAACTGCGTTTGCAGAGTTCTAGGCCAATCCTTGGACCTACCTGTGGCAGGTTTTTCATTTTAGCAGTTCATCTAGTTGGGAGCTGAATTGTGGCTGCCACCTCCCCTTGCCCATGGACCAACTTTAAGCGCGGGACAGAGAAGATCATTAGGGCCTTTCTGGCTCAGACTCTTGCTTAATGATCATCAATGAGGTCTTGGCGACCTCGCCCACCTGCAGTAATGGCCATGTGTGAGGAGGGCATCCTGCCAGCTCACAAGCCAGCCAACCCAGTTAGACAGGGCAGAGATTGTGAGGGGCAGCAGCCGGCATAACACTGCTGAGTGCCAGCTCTTCTGCGGGCAGCCCCCTTCCAACAGCCCTGCTTGACATCGGTGCCACATGCTTCTTGACTGAAAGATCCTGCTGATGCTTATGTGCCCGAAGGAATTCGATGCAGGGGGAAGGAAGACAAAGACAAGGAGGTCTGTGAGTTTTTCCGGTGACTCACAAAAACCCGTTCTGCAGCAGTGATTAGGAAGCCCATCCAGGACTGGGGTAATGTTTGTGACACAAGCACACTGCCAGGAGGCTGCAGCCAGGGTGTAAAATGACACGAGGAGACAAGCTCCACCACAAAATGAGTCAAACTGCAGGAGCAGAAGATCTAAATTGTACATTTGGCAGGAGAACTGGGAAACAGACACTTATGTACTATGGTGAAAGGGGACATAGAAGCAGATTGATAAGGCAAAAGGCCATAACTCTGACTGGTCAAATCTCAGGGTGGGTCACAGTGCTTTGCTTAAGCACTATTCAATTCTAAGGACTTGGTGAGAAGGGGTCTGTGAGCCAGACTGCCCTGCCATATAGTGTAGGTAGCCCATTGGAAAAAGAAGGCTGGTCCTGTGGGCCGGGTTCTACCTTTAGACTTTGGAGATCCAGGTTCAAGTCCTTGCTCTGCTATAGGCTTCCTGTGTGAGCTTGGGCAAGGCACTTAACCTTTCTGTGCCTGGGTTCCTCAACTGGAGAACAAGGATACTAGCACTGCACAAGCTCCCAGGGGTGTTGGAGGATCAATACCTTGAACATGGCGAGATGCTCCCATGCTAATGGGAGCTATCTCCCCACCGAAAGAGAGATACTACGTACCAGTCTCTGGGGTTCCTCAGTTCCTAGGCTGACTACAGAAGCTCCCACTTGCACCCATTGCCACTGCAACTTCTTGACAAAAAAAGCCCTTATGGGGCTTGATTTGGAGCCCTCTGAAGTTAGTGCGAGACTATCCATTGATTTTAATGGGAGCTGGATCAGATCTGTGGTGCACAGCATCAAAGTGACAAGGAAACATGTATGGGAACAAATTCCACCTGAGGGTCTGATTCCTTGATAAGCCAATAAGGAACCACCAGCTTAAACTCCCTCACTGTGACTGGGGCACCTAACTTATCTCATAGAGCTGGAAGGGACCCTGAAAGGTCATTGAGTCTAGCCCCCTGCCTTCACTAGCAGGACCAAGTACTGATTTTGCCCCAGATCCCTAAATGGCCCCCTCAAGGATTGAACTCACAACCCTGGGTTTAGCAGGCCAATACTCAAACCACTGAGCTATCCCAACCAACCCCTTTAGGCCCTCTTAAAATCTAAGCCACACAAGAGGTAGGAGAGGCTCACCATTTCAAGGCTAACGCTGCTGAGTCTGATCTCTGGTGTGTGGGTGTATTCAGCATGGGAGGTATTTCTGTTCCGTGCCAGCACTCTCACTGTAGCCTCCAGGTTTCACTTGAATGAAAACATTGTCTGGCCACCTGCATGGAGCTTCAGGGATGAGCAACTAATAGCAGCTGTTATTCAAGAACTTCCCTAGGCAGTAGCAACATGGCTTTGCATGATCCAAAGAACAATGCCATTTTGATCCAGGGCAGCCCAGTACACAGTCATCCAAAACAGATCCACGCACTTGGAAATATTCCCATGGACAGAAAGAATTGTTTCCAAAATGGAATAATTGCCTGTCTGACAGGCAACGTCTTGTCACTAACCTCAGAAAGCACAGACTAACTGCAGAGAAGTGTCTGTGCTGAATGAATTGCAGCTTCTTCCTACTGTATATTGCCTTTCTTTGGCCTCCAGCCAGGGTTTGCCCCACTCGTTCCCTTTCTGTCTCCAAGAAGCAGTCACAAATTGAGCCACAGTAAGTAATAGACAGACCAAAGCCTTCCAGAGATTTGGCAGATACAGTAACTGAACAATAAAAAACCCCAACAATCCATTTAAAGTGTTGTTTTAAAGGCCCACTATACCATGAGCTTCCAAACTTTGAGCGCAAGTCATGTGGTTTTTATTATTAAACTTTTCACTGGGGTAACGCTGATAGGCTCCGTTGCGCTAGGTGCTGTACAAACCCTGCCGGTAAAGTCCCTGCCCCAGAGAGTTTACAGTCAAAACAGAGAAGACAAACAAGCCATGGTGGTAGGAGTGGGTAGGGGTCAGGGAGTAACAAAACCAATTGTGTGGCACAATTCTTAGCCAATCTGGAAGCAGTGATCATGACTTGCTACGTGACTAGCCCTTATCAGTTTATTGAGGAAGAGTGAAATTCACCCCAGCACAAGGTCGATGCGACATCTAAACATTGCATACGCCCTAATGCAAGACTGTAGTGGTGTACAGTTAGGTGAATTATGCCCCCCAAATGTATTGTAAAGTCTAGCCAAGCTGTGTTACTTCCCTAGGTCTGAAATCTGCTTATTTCTACTGTATTTTGGCCTAAGGATACATGGAGAGTGACCAGTTCCCTGCCTAGGGATCTCTTGTCTTCCTCATCCCTCTTACTAGCTACTATGCCACCTCTAGCTCTGCACCTTTCAGCCAGAAGGGCAGAGCCCTGGTGACTTTTCCAGGACCATGAACTGGCCGGTAAGGAGTTCTCACGCAGCTGCGCAGTGGTTGCTGTTCCTCACCCCCAGAGACCTAAACATCACACCCTGCTGGGAATTCCTCCGCCCGCACATCATCATGGGGCAGACACTGACTGCAGACTCCACACACTCCAGGGAGCTCTGTTGTATTCATGGGATGCGGCTCTATTCTGAATGGAAATCCCCAGGGCAGGAGAGAAGCGTGAATACTGCTGGTTCTAGAAAGGGCGGCAGGGTTTGGTCTATTGCTTGTTGGAATAGTATTTTTGGTTACTATCAGTCAACAAAAACAAACAGCACCCCATCTTCTCAGCACACTAACCTGGCAGCTTATATAGGGAAAAGGACTGGAGAATAACAGTCCAGCTCTTCCGAGGGGCAAGCCTCCATCAGGGGTTCTCAACCTTTTTCTTTCTGAGGTCCCCCAACATGCTATAAAAAAATCCATGGCCCACCTGTGCCGCAACAACTGTTTTTCTGCATATAAAAGCCAGGGCCTGCATTGAGGTAGCAGACAGGGCAGTTGCACGGGGTCCCTCGCCACAGGGGGGCCCCGTGAAGCTAAGCTGCTCAGGCTTCAGCCCCGGGTGGCGGGGCTCAGGGCAGCATGGCTTTGTTTTTCTGCCCTGGGCCCTGATGATTCTAATGCCGGCCCTGTGTGGCAGACCCCCTGAAACCTGCTCACAGCCCCTCAGGGGGTCTTGCACCCCTGGTTGAGAACTGCTGGTCTACAAGGCTCCTGCCTGGCTGAATGCTGCCTGCTGTGGAGCTACACTGAGTTACACCAGCTGAGGATCTGGCCTGTTATTCTCAATTGCTGTTGGCATTTCTGAGACGACTCCTAGCACTGACATTACTGTTCGGTAAGAGCACTTGGGACACTGGCATTCTGGGAGCCCTCACCAGAGAATGGAAATCAGATTCCCTCCTGCTGTAATACCACTTCAGCAAATGGCACAGTGAATTCATAATCACAAATTAGGTATTATGTTTACATTCTACACAGCAAACCTCTCCCATGGTTGCTAAGCCAGCATGAAAGCAGGATGCAAATTGACTTTTATAGCCTCTGGGCTTGATTTTGCCTGTAGGCACAGCCTTGAGCACTGGGTGGTGAGTAAGTTGCACCAGCCCAGGAGGTACTGTGCCTCAGAGACCCCCAGCAGAGGTACAATTCCCTCCCTGCTTCACCCTTGCTCCAGGGGATAGTGGCTGCTGATGTACACCAGCAGCAATGTACAACACCACTCCAACGTGCCCATCAGTGCACACACTTTTTCATTTTCATTTTTCACACTTGCCTAAGGCTAGGTCTACACTAGCCGCCTGAATCGGCGGGTAGAAATCGACCTCTCAGGGATTGATTTATAGCGTCCCGTCAGGACGCGACAATCGATTCCCGAATCGACGCTCTTACTCCACCAGCGGAGGTGGGAGTAAGCGCCGTCGACGGGAAGCCGCAGAGGTCGATTTTGCCGCCGTCCTCACAGCGGGGTAAGTCGGCTGCGATACGTCGAATTCAGCTACGCTATTCGCATAGCTGAATTTGCGTATCTTAAATCGACCCCCCTCTGTAGTGAAGACCTGCCCTAAGTCTTCAGCTGCTCCATCAAGTAGTATGAAAACCAGCAGTGCCCACTTCCTAGCTTGTGTAGGGCACAAGGGGGGGAGGGGTCTCATTCCCCATTTCAGGCCTGAAGACCAACACAATCTATTCCACACTAATAGGGACAGTAATACATTTCAGCGACCAATGTCCATAAATGGACTCTTTGAGGTATTGAACAAATTAGTCTGTTGCAACAAATCCATGGCCATTTAGATCTTCATAGTCATCTTTTTGCTGGATAACATGGCCACAGAAGTAACCAAGTCTCAATAGTAGCGTCATAGGGCTTATGACACAGAGTGGAGCAGTTCTTATTCCATCCAGTAGATGGCAGTAAGGCACAGACACTAGCCAGCCCACTAAAATAACTTTGGAACTTAAATGAATATATTTTTTCCTGAAACAAACAACTCATTTCAGAATCATTGTGTTTCATGTTTCCTGGGCATTCCATAAGAAAATTGGCTTGTTTATAACTAAACTCACCAGAAAGGAATTGTTTTTGAATGACTGAATATTTTTGCTACAATCTGGCAAATAATGGGCCAGATTTCCAAAAGACATCAAGCCCAGATTTTCAAGTGCTCAGCATCTCAAAATTGGGACTGGATCTTCAAACAAAAAAAGCCGAGGTGCCATTTTAGCATTTAAATAAGGTAACGCTTGAAGTGTTCAGTAACTAAAAGCTCCCATTAGCTACAGAGTGGGTAATGTTTTGGAGAAGAGAGACCTCAAACAAGTTGGAGATTTGGTCTGACTTTTTAGAAAACTGATTAATTACTAGTGAATGGAAACCAAGATGTTGCTTTCCTGTCCCCTCCCTTCGTTCCCTTTCCAGTCCTTTACTTTTTGTTTTTTTGTCCTTTTTTCCTCCCCTTGTTTTTTTTTTGGGAAGGGAAAGAAATTGGTTTATATACATAATATAAAAGTTTCCATCATGACACTTATGGCCAGATTGTCAAATGAGCTAAACACGTGCCTAATATGCTGAGCGCTTTTGAAAATCTAGCCCAGTATGTCTCATTCTGCTCTCACTTACTCCACACCTACACCAACGTATCGGCATTGATTTCACTGTGGTTACTCCCACAGGAGAATCGGGTCCGAATTCTGCATTGGTTAAAGTGCGCCATCTTTTTCCCTGCCCCCATCCCCAAAATCTCTACTTCCGTTTCACCCACGATGTAATGAGTTCTCTCTCTCTCCTCATCCCCCAACCACGTGAATGGGTGAGCTCTTACCTGACACTTTTTATGATTTCCTAGTGAGGTATATACATCTCCCCACTGGCATTTTATTGCTGATTTGGGGCTTCGGGTCCCATAAACACTAAGAAACTGAAAGGGCCCCTCTCTCCACATAAATTGCACAGAATAAATGTGCCAGTGATTCATCGGCACGCCCAGCACTTTCAGGGGTTCCATCCCTCCTCTGCCCTCACTTTCTTCCTGTCACCCTCTCACCCCCCAACCACTCCTGTCTCTCCTTTGTCAGGGCTTTTTGTGCCATCTGGGGTCTGTACAGACAGGGGCTGGATTATGAGCAAACGTGGTGGGAGATTTGCTGCTATTGTTCTTCCAACCGTCTGCCTTGACGCGAGCGCATCCACTCTAATCCCTGCACCCAGTGCTTCCGCGTGGAACCAGCCACAAGAGAGACAGATTTGCAAGATCTTATACAGCTGCCCTAAAACCTGATTTGGGGCATTTAATAGGTAGCACCTGGGGGTCCCCCCCCCCCAATTAGGATCAGAGCCCTGTTGTGCCAGGCGCTGTATAAACAGCATCTAGAATAACAGGGCCCTGGTCCATGAGTAGAGCTCCTTGGTGTTACTGTACTACAAACAATAAATAAGAGACTGTCAGCACCCCAAAGCTACACAGACTCAGTAGACCAGGCAGATAGCAGATGGCGAGGCATAGCAAGGGGAGTGACTTGCACAGCAGGAAGCAGTGGGATCAGAGAGAAGGGTCACAGCACTCATTTTATTTCATATTCTTTTTAGATTAAGAACAATCCCCAACACCCAATACCGGAGTCACCCGGAGACAGTCTTCACAGCTCCCTGCATCCAGGGCCACGCAGCCTGTGTGAGAAACAGCAGGTGAAAGCGCATCTGTGTGATGAAAGATGTACCCTATAGCCAGAACAGGTGGTTTCCTAGGGCAGCAAAATACCGACTATCCTGTGAGTGACTGCAGGGTTGTAGGAGGCAGATGTTTTCCACTTTGCCGGAGGCAACGGAGGACTGACATCACGTATGGCAGGGAACCGCACCGAGAAAGACTCAATAAAAGGAGCCAAGAGGCAGGTCCTTTTAGGATACCGACAGGGATGCTTTTGTGAAAGCAGGCACCAGCAGACCGGTAACATAAAGCTCAGCAGCACCCTGCTTCATGCCAGAAACAGAGGGAGATTGGAAAGGGCAGAGTGCATGTGGCAGGAATGCAATAAAAAATGAAGCCACATGGCCTTTCATCCCTTGATCTGGGGGTGAGGCTGGGTCGCAGTAGAAGTGTTTGTTAGATAATCATAGAATATCAGGGTTGGAAGGGACCGCAGGAAGTCATCTAGTCCAACCCCCTGCTCAAAGCAGGACCAATCCCCAAACAGATTTTTGCCCCAGATCCCTAAATGGCCCCTTCAAGGATTGAACTCACAACCCTGGGTGTAGCACGCCAATGCTCAAACCACTGAGCTATTATTAAGCTAACACAGGAGCTATATTTTAAAACATATTTCAATTGAAAGCCCTTCGCCCAATATTTGGCTCTTGTTGCAGAGGACTTGCGTGTGTGGCCATTTTGTTCTGATACCTCGAACAGACTTCTCCATGCTTATTTTGGACAGCAAAGGTTGTGTTGCTGGCTTTTGCCAACACCCATCAATCCCCTGGCGAGCCAGGTAGGAGCCTTCCGCTCGTGTCCTTCCATCATCTGCATCTTTGGGCACCTAAATACTTTTGAAAACCTGGTTCTTAAATCAATACGACTTAGGCTCCTAAATCCCTTGGGTACTTTTGAACATTTTACCCTAGATCTAGTTTACCCAGAATCCCTGCCTGACACTTACAGTGAGTTGCTAGAGTTCTGGAAATCCACTTCAGAGAAACTAAAAGCTCATGTGTGTTATCTCTGCTTCTAAATGACAAACAGGCCACATAGGATAGAAGCACACGCTCCCTCAGCCATCTAGGGTCCAGTTTTCTTACTCTTTCAAGGCTTCATAGACCTTGAACGAGCAATAAAGTCCTGATTTCTCCTAGCACAGTTTAGGAGACTGATAAATAACTGCTCGGTTTCCATCTGCTGATCTCAAAGTGCTTTGTAATACTGAAGTACTAAGCTTGCTTTCCTTTCTCTGCAAGCACATCCACCAGTTCTGGACGCCATACTTATACCCCTCTTGCACTGCACTGAGCCCAACCCACTTACCTGACACAGCCTGAGAGTTCAGGGACAGGGAGATGTATGGGCTCAAATTAGTGTAAGGCACCAAATGTTGGGCCTTGACATTCTGGAGCTCTAACGGCTTTGCAGGGGGGCTTAGCCATACTTGAACTGGCCCTGCCTCTTAGCAAGTCTGCAGGTTGAACTGCATTGCCTAATTCACGTAACTAACTCCAGTGCAATGGAACATCAAAGGATGTGATGGAGGGACAACTGCCATCCTCATCTGCACTCTGAGGATGATTTTGTCAATGCACTGTAAAGAACTCTGTTGGGTGGCCAGATTATCCATTATTTCCATGTCTTGAGATGAAAAGGCCATTGCCTTCCTCTTTCATCTCACCACTCTCTTCTCAGTGATTGATTTGTCTAGGAGCTCTCCCACTCTGACCTTCATCTTTACTCTCTTGGGCAGAACAGCGATCAAATGAGTTTCACCGGGAAGGTACTCAGATACTACAGCGATGGGCAGCGAGATAAAAATGCTAAAACAAATAGATTATCCCCATTTTACAGAAAGAAAAGGAGGCACGTGGTAGATGAACTGACTTGCCTAAGGTCACACAGGAAGTGTGTGTCTCAGCTGGGAATTGAACCTAAGTGCCCTGTGCACCAGCCAGGGCCAGCTCTGCTAGCACTATAATGGTTCCAAAAGAACTAGTTCAATAATTCACTGTTAATTATGTTTGTGACTTGTTAACATTTGGTTGCTAAATAATTATTTGTGAATACATTTTCCCCCACTACTCTACCAGCCCCAGCTTCCAGAAGGAGAGAAACATATGTTTGCTCTATTTAAAGAGCTTAATTCTCACCAGATTTTATAGGGAACTAGTCCCAAAGAACTTCCAGAGTAGACTATATTGATCGGAGGGCCTTTGAATTCCAGAACCACTACAGAGTATTATCCATCGTGTGGATCCTAGCCCAGGGACAGGATGGGGTTATGCCGGTTTACACTAGCTGGGCCTCTCACAGATATCTTCGATGAGGCCTTCATTTCAGAGTGAGGGGAGTACAGGTATCCTGGGATGAATTCCATTGTAAATACTCAGTGATTCATGGTTTAGCTTTTCATGCCGCTCTAAATAGTGGGAGCTGTCAAAATTGATCTGAGTCTTTGTGGTACAGTACTTCAGCATGCGAACAAACTGTAGATTAAATTTGTTGTTGCTGCCCAAAATAGCTTTGAAATATCAATCCAGGTAAGATATTCATGGAGGAGACAGTGGGGGTTGGGAATCAGGGCAAATCTTCACATCTACACTTAACCCCCATTCTCCCTAGGGGTGTGACGTGAATAGATGAGCCTTCTTTGCAACCCTCTCTCCGTCACAGCCTGGTAAACCGGGAACCACGGGGAAACCTTCTCTGCAGCTGCCATTTTGTGGGATTGGGAAAGTTCTCAGAACAAGAAGGGATTTTCCTGGCTTTATTTAAAAGCCATTAAGTAGCCTGCTGGTATAAGAGGTTAACCTTCTTCACCCCTTTCAAAGGGCGGGATTTTCAAAGGAATCTAAAGAAGTTAGGTGCCCAAATCCACACCTAGCTACCACCTCTGTAGGGAGTAAGCATTGGACCTAAGGTCCAGGTAGTCCATGCACAGTGACAATGGGATGTGTATTCCCCTGCATAAGCATGTAGGCCAAGTTATAACCTAGCCCTAAAGTGATCTGGACGTTTTTCTCCTCCCCTCCCCTCCCCAGATAGTAATGCATGATCCCTCTTCTCTTTCCAGCACAGCAGAGCAGGCTGTAGACAGAAGAGATGGATAGCAGATTAAAGCAGAGTATCTATAACAAGGAAAAAATTGGCAGTTTATAAAAATAAAGCACTGAAATCTTATCTGATCACACCCTCAGGGCCAAGGGAGTTAAGTGACACGCAGTCTCTAAATAACTTCCTTCTGCAGCTACCACGGCACATCCAATGGGTGAATAACGTCTATAGGTGTGTGTATAATCAGACTACCTGTCCTATCCCAAAGGGACATGCCACTCAGCTCTAGGTTTATTCCCTGGGTACTACATGTAGCCATCCCGATGACTTGGATAAACAGGCTTCTACTTGCTTTTCTTTAATACACGGGTTTCTCCTTTCCTCTTCTTCCTACTGAAAATGACTATTAAAGCATTAGTACAATTCTTCTTATGGCTTTGTCACTGATGTAGGTAGCAGATACACACCCTGTGATACCTAACTTCACAGAGAAAGGGATGGACTGCTTATGGGGGGGGGAATCATTTTCCTATTGGAAAATGCTCTCAGGTTAAACAGGGAAGGGAAAGTATTTTTCCCCAAGTTAAAACTAAATTCATACTTGACATTGTTCCTTCTAAATGGGATTGTACAGATTGGGGGCATGCAAAAATATTTGTAACAAGTATTTGACATTCAAGGCTTTTTGCATTCCATTTTGAACACATAAATGTTTCCAAGGTCACCAGTAGTTACAATAAGGGGAAGAGTGGTTGGTAAATGTACATTGAAGAGTATGTACATTTCAACACATGAGCAGTGCAAAAAATTACAAAATTACAAATCAAGCCACTGTGAGGCGGTATGATATTGCACAAAAACAGGTGACATTTTATGAACGAGAAATTGGGAATGTCACAGCCAGTTTTAGCACCAGCATTCTCACAGAGTTGTTGGAGGTGAAAGTGAAAAACAAACTTGGACAAAGATTGCGAGAACAATATGCCTGTGAATCTCCCTTAGAATTCTCACGTCAGTTTGATCTGGTGGCGTTTGCTTTCTGGGAATGTTCCAGCAAAGCGATTACGTTCAGGAATGTTTGTTTACCATCTAGTTTAGAGCAAACATTGCAGAATATTCACAGAAAGGGAATTTTGAATTCCTAATTGCAAGTATTTGCACTGGAACGCCAATTATAATCAGAAACAATACCACGTGTCCAGACACAACAGCCCGACGAGGTTCAATTCAGGGATAAGTGATTTCCCTGCTCTGCTGTATTAAAAACACCAGCCAAGGAGGCAGTGAAGCTGGGCTCAACTACAGCTAGTTTACCAGCTGTGATCCCGCCAGGTTGCTCAGCATTTCCTGTAAGGCGCTGAGTGGCCCAAACTCCCAACGCCATCACTCAGCACCTCTCCCCCAGGGGGTATGGAACACTTAGCCAGATCAGGATTTTAATGAGGGACTTAAGCACATGCCTAACTTAAAGCCCTGAAGTCCACAGGACTACTCGTATCTATGTTTGCAGTTAGGCATGTGCTTATGTACCTTGCTGAACTGGGCTTTAATCAGCAGGAAGCTATATAAGCAGGAGGCGGACATGGGCATATCTTGCTCCAGGACTTGATTTGGAGGGTGGGGTAAAATCTCCCTGAGATGAAAGCACTGGATGATGCTGGCTGTTTGAATCCTGGTTGGGATCCCTAGAGAAGTCCTGGCTTTAGCCTGGGGCAGACAGACAGCATCAGTTCTCAATGGCCTGTGGCTAGCGAGTGTTCTGGCTACATTGTGACAGCATCTTTCAGACTTGCAGCTTTTGGGAGGACTTAATCCACCTTCCTAAACAAAAAACACAGCGGATATAAAACGCTGGACAATCAGATTTCTAGGCATAGCACAAGACGTGTTACTCCCACATAGTCCTCACCCTGAAGAACTGATTCCAGACCCACTGAATTAAATGGAAAGACTCCCATTGACTTCAATGGGCTTTATCCTAATCTCCCTGTGCATCAGCTGAACCATGGGCAACAAGAGGATCTAACAATGTAATCCCGGCCTCAAAGAGCTTGCCCCTTCCTGTCTGTATAGTGATAGCAGAATGGTGGGTGGGACCTCTAGGTGCTACTGTAATGCAAATAATAATAATGAACGCCTGACCCCCAGGTGATGGTGCTACCAACTTGAGCCACGGCGAAGCTGCTATAGAAAGAGCAATATCAAGGTGAAGTGGAGCCATTTGCTGGAAATAAACATCAAGGCAAAAGGAAGATGTTACTTGCCCATGTGTTCGGCCATTATCCTGAGCCCACACTCTGTCCCCTTGACTTTAAAGCCACTCGACAGGAGCAGGTGATTAATAATGCAGTGGTTGTCTGCTTGAGTGAGGGATCTGGGGGAGGTGGACTGACAGCTGCTTGCTGTTCCATTATTGAAGAGATTTGGGAACAGACAACCTGCTTTTCCATTCAGTTTTCAATGATTTTATACACCATCTACCTTTGTTAGATGCTGCCCTCACTAAGCAAGCAGTCAAGTAATACTTGTGTATTCTTGCCTAGCCTGAGGCTTCGGGAGGATTGCCCAGGCGCTCATGATCACCTCCAGCATCTCAGGATGTGTGGGGATGTCACAAGGTTGGCCAGAAAGCCAGGAGTCTCCCAATTCGGGGGCAGCGGAGTTGTTCCATAGGTTTACAAAAAACTTGCTTTAGAGCTGCCACTCCCCATGAAGTGCTGCTGGAGTAGGGAGAGATGGGCAGACTCATTTCTTCCTCTGCCCAAGGCACTAAAGCCCTCTTAACATAACCCTTCCTAAATCCCCCAGCAAGAAACTATCCCCTTCATGCACTGATCCATACCATCACCTCTCTGCTGCCCATGTCTCAGGTAGGAAGTCTGGTCGCACTCCATAGATGACTCAGGTCTGACCATGAAAGGAATGTTGGATGGAATGGAGAGATGGGGATAGTCTGCATGGGCCATAAAGAAGACAGTTCTTGTCTTGATTCCCCATTCTCCAGATTCACTTAGACCCTTTATATTCTAGATTTAACAACATACAAAGCTGTGCAGGCATGACTGTCTCCTCCTGTGAACAAAGAGACACGCACAGGAGGAGACAGAGAAGGACAGGAGAGATCAGCTGAGAGGAAGATGTCAGGGTTTTCATTTATGTGACAACCTTCTGGATGGGTCATCTTGGAGCAGTGAACCCCAGGACCTCTGAATCTAAAGACATGAACCTCTACCGCTGGAGCTACAGGATCAGGTCCATCAGTCTGGAGGTAGTAGCTGACTCATAAAGCTCTTATGCGATCCAGCCACCAGAGCAGACAGAGACACTCTCAGCCAGTGTGTTGCATTGATCTTAAGATGGAATTAAGCGCCTGTACCATGCAAGCCATAAGGACCGTGGGGAAAGCAATTGAGGGAATTATTACATTTTATAATTATAACTGGTCCATTAAAAGTTGGTCCAATAAGAGACATTACCTCACCCACCTTGTCTCTTTAAAATCCTGGGACCAACACGGCTACAACAACACTGCAAACAATATTAAGCTGTCAGCTCCTGGAGGCAGGAGCATTTTATAATTATGTGACAGGGCGACTGACTCTCAAGCACCACCTTCGGGCCTCAGGGTGTTGCTGCAAATGTCCCCTGTTCTGATTTCCCTCTTCCAGAGTCCCCAATAACTCCATGGAAGCTTTCTGAATAGAACTAGCTTTTTGCGGGGTTGTACACCTCCGGCATCTCTCATCCAGCTCAGACTCTCAGGTACCGCTTTGGCACATGTATACATGAGGGCACACAGGCCTGGGTTCAATCTCTGCTCTCAACTTTGTTATTGCAGTAAAACAAAAACAAAAAACCCACAATGGTGGTGGTGACCGATCCCCACCCAAATCCACGTGGTTCTTCAGCAACAACTGGAACAGGAAAGTGAATTTTTCATACCCTGTGCTACTGAACCAACAGCTCTCCCATCAACTGTCCCATCAACTGGAGGAAGGTGACCTCCGTGCCTGCTATCTCAATGCAGAGGGGCAGTCAGTAAAACCAGCAACTTCTCTAATTGTGATATTCAGATCTATTTTAATTCCAGGATTGGTCTGATCCTTCCCCAACAGCAAAAACATCATGTTACTATCAGTCCCAGTGCACACCCACTCTTTAAATATACATGGAGAAATCATTAAGCAGCAGAACCGCCTAAAAACCAGATTGAAAAACCTTGCTAATGGAACAGGAAAGATATTTCTAACGAACAACAACAACAACAGGGTGTGTATGATGGTTTGTTTGTGTCTAGATGGGGAGGTGATGTTTGCAGAAAACCCAAAGCCCCAGGAGACTCCAGCAAAATAAGAAGTACTACAATATTCTGCTTATACAGAAAGCTGAATTATGCTCTAATGGTATCTCCTAACCCAATATACAAGTCTGTTTCATTGAGGTTTTTACCCAGGAGACCACACACAGGTGTTTTTTTTAAATAAATACTTTGCCTGCTACAACCTCCTTCTATAATGCAAAAGTCAATTTTATGTCCATATATCATGGATTCAGCCACCAGGTGCTCAGATGTCAGAATATTGAAATAACAGAGTCTGTGAATGCTTCTAAAAGTAGTAGAACAGCTCCAAGATGGTCGCAGTTTGCGCTTATGTCATGTGTGCATCTGAAGACCTCAAAGATTGACAAGGACCCTGCAGGGCATGTTATTAAACTCATTTTGCTGGTGGGTAGACTGAGCCTTTGGCAGGTTAAATGAGCCACTCAAGAGCCCAGAGCTAATCAGTGGCAGAGACAGGAAAAGAACCAGAAGTCCTGACTCACATTCTCTTCTCTAATCATTGCCAAGCATTTCCTTCCATAGTGAAGGCAGGTGGAGATCACAGAGGTGTACAGGTGGAAAGAACCTCTAGTCCACACGCCCTTCCCCCCCGCAGAGGCAGAATTAAGTATACCGATCAGCAATTGTCAGAATAGGTCCGAGACATTCTCTCACTTAGATCTTCATGCACTAAATTGCCTATTATCTCCCACACTGGCAAGATATATGTGCTCACATTTAAGATCCTAGCTAGCACTAACCTCTAGGGCAAGATTCTTAGTTTGTGTAAATAAGTGTCTGCCCATTAATCTGCCCCTCAATGTTTTTGCCTAGTGTGATTCGATAGTTCATACAGGAGCATCTAGAAATCTCTTCTCTGCTAATCCAAAAAAATTACACCACTTCCATATTGGAGATGGGAGTCGAAGAGGCCAACTCCCATCTCCAATATGGAAGTGGTGTAATTTTTTTGTCCCTCCTCCCCTTTTTCTCTTTCTCAGTCCCATTTGTCCATGCAATTATGGTAAAAGCATGCAGAGAAGTACATGTTTCTGTAAATTTGTTTGCACAGGCAAGAGGCAGAAAATCTGGCCTGTAACAAGAAAGCAAGCAAGCAAACTAAACCAGCTGCAAATCTCAAAAGTCTTTATCGCAAAGTATACACATGCAAGGAAATGGACTGCGAAGCAGGCTTCATTGCTCACTTTCATGCTCTCCAGCGATGGATGTATTAGATGGAGCAAGCATGAGCTCATCCTCTGTTTTGAAATTACGTGTCGGGTTGCAGGTGCCTCTTATCTGAGGGGAGATCTCATGGGTGTGATGTAAGGCTGAGCAGTTCTGTCAACAAGACTGCTGCTCTTATCAAAAGCTAGTACATAAGTAAAGGGAACTGATACACAGGAACAGCAGAGCGGCAGGGCGGGCGGGGGAAGAGCTGGAGGGATGAGATTCATGTGGCATGATATGACAGCCTTGAGCCGGCTCAGCACCCTGGTACTAATGCAGTTCACTGCCATGCAGGGATCCAACCTCAAATTCCATTTGCAGGCTCTTTTTCCCTATGCCAACACTATGGAAATGAAGGGGAGGGGGTGTTGCCTGCTGTTTCCATAATGACCCTGTAACAACAAGCTGATTTGGATCAAAAGCAGTGCTCCAAAAAGGGCGTTAGTAAGCCGCAATGATCTTTCTTGGGAGGATAAATATAGCTAGTCATCATGCCGCATGGCTTCCAGCTTCCTAAGCTGTGGGTACTGGACGAGCCCCAGGGGAAGGTGAATCTACAGGAGGAATTCAGACAGCAGGTGTGTCGGAACTAGGGGTTGAGGAGGGTGCTTACCGAGAACGAAGCACCTGACATGGAAGCAAAAGCTGAGTTCTGTGGAAGCCATAATCTGATCAACTCAGATTAAACCAAGCAAGATCATTACGGTTAGCGGGATTGCAAGACAGAATATCAGCCAGGCTTCCCATGGGAGTTAGGCACCCAACTGCCATTTGTGCCTTTGACATTCAACCCCAAATCTTAGTCACTCAGGAGCTGTTTCAGCAGCTGCAAAAATACCAAACAAAACAAAGTTACAGACAGATAGATAGTGGGAAAAGAAAAGGTTCTATTACACATAAACCTGGCCTGGAAATAGATTTTTGAGGCTCTCCTGAACCCCAGATAAATGAAGCAAAAAGCAGCGTGCATGTTGCACAGGTCAGAGGAAAGCACCTCAAGTCATCCTGCATAAACAAGTGATCAAGGCCTTGGTCCCGCCACAAGTGCCTGGTGGGAAGATACCTGCACTCAGCCCCTTAAAAGCCAATGTTCCATTCGGGCGGCCCCCATTGATCTCAATGGGGCTCCACATAGGCTCAGGGATCTGCTGACTCAGAAATCAATGCAGGACTGGGGCCGAATGCTAAGCTATAGGGGACCCCTCTCTGTATATAGCTCAGCACCAATCAGTGTCAGTGACTGGGAAATGGGTGGTAGCATCTGGTGGTTAGAGCAGGCCTCAACAGGCAGAAGGCAGAAACCAGAGCCTGGGGTCAGACTGAGGACTGAGGCCAGGCAGGAGCAGGGCTGGGTCCTAAGCAAGCCTAGGTACTAGCCCAGCTTTGAACACCAACCAACTGGTTCTGCTGGACTTAAGATCCGGTCTGCTGACTCTTCCAACCAATCAGGTGGGGTAGCCAATTAGGCAGCCTATGACAGCCAGCTGTGCTCTGTTGCAGGCTCTGTTTCCTGATGCTCTCCAAATGAATCGGTCTCAGACCGGTACTGCTCGGAAATCCGACCGTGGCTGAACTGCAGTCAGCTCTTCACTTTGGCATCATTCTTTGCTCTGCCTTCCTGCTCTTCTTGATCGTCAATAAACTTCCCCGGCCATAAACTGCACAGGACTCCAACTACAGCTTCCTGCCTCCACCTCTGCTTTATTAACCCCCCGAGGCGTTTGCAGGCTTTTTAGGAGTAAAGAGATAGACAGAGGGAGAACTAATAAAAGCATGTGACTTGCTCCCGGCCAAAACTGTTCCCCCCCCAACACACACACTGCTCTTTGCTCCCCACAAAGGCATGTTGGGTCAAGTACTTGAAACCTTTATTAGACACACCACTCAGATGTCTGCGTGACTCATCTGCTCACCAGCTCTGCAGGAGAAATTGCACTTAGTTACCAGTGGTTGATGGGCCTCTAGGGACTCATGACGCAGCTGTGGGTAAACAAGCAAAGATATACCATGTTGTCTGCAGCACAGCTTTATGGACTTTTCTGTTTTGAGTTACTGGGTCAAATAAGGGCTTTGATTATTACTCACTTTGGGTTAGATTGGCCTAGCTGTCACTTAGCCGCCTAGGGGAGTAAGGGCCCCTCTCCACTCACTCTCCGCTTGGCCATGCTCAGGATGAAGAGAAGGGACTCTTGACGCAATGTTTTCCCCCGGGAGCAACGGGGTGAGGGGATGGGTGGGAGCAGGGCCGGCTCCAGGCACCAGCCAAGCAAGCTGGTGCTTGGGGTGGCAGCTTGTAGGAGGCAGCATTCCGCCCAGTCCTAGGGTGGCACGGCCGCTTTTTTGTTTGTTTGTTTGTTTTGTTTGTTTGTGTTTGTTGTGCCGCTCCAGCCGCCCTATAGGGGGCGGCGGCGCGGAGGACAGGAGCGCCCTGCAGCAAGCCTGGCAGGGCAGTCCGCGTCCTTCCCTCCCAGACGACTGGAGTGGCGTGGAGCCTCCCGGCAGGCGGCGCACCGGTCGGGGCCGCGTGATAGCGCCCCGCTGAAGCCCTGGCCGCCCCCCTTCTCTCTCTCTCTCTCTCCCCCCTCCCTCCCCCTCCCGCCGCTAACCGGGGCACATCTGCAGGGCAGGGAGTCCCCCTGCACCCTGGCTCCGGCTGCGCCGCAGGTTTTTTTTGTTTTTTGTTTTTTTTGCTTGGGGCGGCCAAAAAGCCAGAGCCGGCCCTGGGTGGGAGGCGGCCTGGTTCTCAGTGCCCTCAGCCAGCCAGCTAGCGCAGCTGGCCAGGCTTCCCATGGGGGAACAAGCTGCTCCAGGAAAAGGGGGTGAGGTAATTTAGTGTGATTCTCTGGTTCTCTGCTCGCTGTCGGGGTGGTGCCGCTACTCGCACACCGCCCCTCACCCAGTTTGGGTTTTAAAGTCATGTCCTTAGAGCCCGTTAGTTCTAAATAAAAAACAGCAAAGTGACACTTCTATGGCACCTTTTAACCCCCAAAAGCTGAGACATGGCTCACGACATCCCTGCCCTGTCAGGCAGCACTAGCCCCTTTTGGGGCTGTCTGAAATAGGCCCTGCTCCTGCCAATGGCATCCTCCCTGGCTGATGCCCAGGGCCTGCTGAAGCAGATTGCCATCTCACACCTACAGCTGAGGTGACCCATGGAGACTGAAAGGCAGAGCAGATTCACCAATATTGTGAAAGGCACTTTGGGGGAGCAGGAGAAGAGAGAGAAACAACGTCAAGAGGAAGAGCAGGCCGGGAGAGGCTACGACAGCCGGGGAAGCTAACCGAGTATTAAAGCTGGGGATCACTAAGACATCCAAAAGGAATCAGAGTCATGGATTGTTCTAGTATCCCAGTAAAGATGAACAGATATTTGCTTAGAACAACGGGGGCCTGTCCAAAGTCAAGTCAACAGAAGTGCTCCCAGTGACTTTAATCTGCTTGGGCTCAGGCCCTTAATGCAGTGTTAAAAGTTTAACAACTATCCGAGCCAAAGAGAGATGAACGTGTCCCGGTCTCCTAGGTGTTCCCATACCCCTGGTACGAATTTCAGACCAGTTCTTGTCTCAGTCATTGTATGGTTCCTACGCCTGCATTGTCCGACTGGAATTTCTCAGTGAGTTCAGTAGCGGATTTACCATGGAGCCAGACCTACACTCCCGGGGGGCCCCCGACCAAGCCCACTCTTCTCCACCCCCCACTCTCTCCTGTGGGGGGCAGAAGCTTGGTGCTCCTGGCACTGAGGCTCCTGCTGCAGTAGGGCAGCCAAGCTCCCACTCCCCTGTCTCTTCTCACAGCTTGCTCCCTTCCCGCCCTCCCTGCCGCCGATCAGCTGTTTGCTGATCAGTTGTTTGCTGGCAGGAGGGTGGGGGATGAGCACAGCCGCAGCATGCTCACCTGGGGAGAGAAGGCAGAGAAGAGGTGGGGGTGGGGCTTTGGGGAGGGGGGTGGAACGACCAGACCTACTCTGGCTGCAGAGCTGCACAGCCAGGCTGAAAAAAGAAGGTGCTGCTCAGCTCCCCGGACTTTGCAGGTGGACACCACCTTCTGGGTCCTAGTGCTGGTTGAGCTCCCTTCTGTGTGCTGGGAGCCATCCTTCATCTTGTACAACAGTGAGTGCCCATGGTGGGCAGCGGCAGGCAAGGGAGGGGGACAGAGGCAGTGGGAAAGGAAGGGGCATGGGATGGGGAAGAGAAGGGGATAGGGCAGGGATCGGCAACCTTTGGCACGCGGCCCACTAGGGTAAGGCCCCTGGTGGGCCGGGCCAGTTTGTTTACCTGCCGGGTCCGCAGGTTCAGCCGATCGCGGCTCCTGACAAATGGGGGGCTGCAGGACGAGGGATGTGCTGGCCGCGGCTTCTCGCAGCCCCCATTGGCCTGGAGCGGCGAACCGCAATCGTCCGAACCTATGGACGCCAGGGGGCTTACTCTGGTGAGCCACATGCCAAAGGTTACCGATCCCTGGGATAGGGGAAACGGGGTCCCAGCATGCGGATCCCCTTGGCAGCAGCTGGGGCTCCCCTGTTAAGCAGGCCCATCAAACCCTCACCCTGACAAGTCCCACCTCCCCTGCATCTGTACTACCCCGATGAGCCCCCTCAGACACCCTCCCCACTGAGCCCCAACCACCTACACCTAGACCCCCACCCAAATGAATCCTTTAGATAAATCTCTGTATTAAGCATCTTCACATAACTTTCATATGACTTTGTATTATGCCTCTTCATATAACCCTGTATTAAGCTATTTTCATACAACTTTGTATCAAGTCCTTTGATATAGGAACTTTGTATCAGATCCCTATGTAGAAAAAGTTATAGAAAATTTTGTGTTAAGCCTTGGTATAAAGTTATAGCCCCTAAGGATAGTTAAAGTAGAAGAAAAATGTCTTTTTGCTAGGAGTAGAATAAGATTCCCCCTCCCCACACTCCCTTAATCAATTGGCATGTTGCGTGAATGAGCAAGGCGTGGAAGGCAAGCACCTCTAGACAGCTAGTTGGAGAGGGGATGGAAGCCAGACCCAAGGACAATCAAACTTGTCAAGTGGTCTCACTAAAGAAGAGCAGACATATTGACGGCCTGGGGGTGGGGTGGGATGGGGGGGGGGTTAGAATCAAGCACCTTCTTTTGGAAACAATCTCTTTGAACAGTATTGGGACAACACCCAGAAAGAAGCAACACAAAGGTCCAACGGACACAGATTTTGAATCTGGTATAGATTTGCATGAGAGGGAAGCTGCTATAAATGTGAGGTGTCTTGCAGAGGACCCTGGGTTTTGTCAACATCGGAGCATTGATTCAGATTGGCAGAATCCCAGCTCCACCCCTCCCCATCTAACTCAGCTGGCCAGTGAAGTTAAGGGGAGCAACTAGTTGGTAACAACAACAAGATGGAGTATGTGAGTGCATGGGTGTAATATAGATCATATGCATATGATACAGTGTTGATTGATGCATGTATTACCAATGAATGTGGCGTTTGCCTTATTCCCCCTGAAAAGTACTTTAAAAGTATTACCCCTGTGCAGTACTTTAAGTACAACCCCACCTCCCCTGCACCCAGACTCCCCCCCTCACCCCGCTAAGCTCCAACCACTTTCACTTGGTCCCCCCTGCAGACTCCCATTGCCCCTGCACCTGGCACCTCCCTATGCATCCAGATCCCCCACTGAGCTGCCTGCACCCAGACTTCCCCCCACAGAACCCTCTTACCCCCATCTGGATACCCCACACTCAGTCCCTCTGCACTTGGATCCTGCTGTGCCGCGTCTCATTGCCCCCAACCGGCCCCTCGCTCTGCGGACCGCCCCCCATCACATGCCCTATTTCCCCAATGGGGGTCCACAAATATGTTTGTCGCCGGGCCCACAAAAAGCCGGCCCTGAGTGAGTTGGATTTGGGGCTGAGGTTTCTGCCTTCCCACTCATTCTTTGGTGGTCAAAGCTGTCTTGAGGCCTTCAATGAAGAATGGGATTTACCTGACAAATGGGAGTGAACTCCTAATGCTGGGGCAGAAGCAGCTTTTTCCACCAGCAGAATTTGCATGTCTGTTGGCGTTCTCCATCCCGGACATACATCCTGACTCTGTTTCAGCCACACACAGAAAATAATTCCATCTCCAACCTGCACCTTTCACAGGTGGGAAGGCTATGGGTGAAATCCTGACCCCTGGGGAATCAAGAGCAAGACTTCCATTGACTTCAAAGGGGCCAAGCTTCCACCTTATGTCAAGTACAGTACACACAAGATTCCCTCAGCCTTCCAGGTTCCTTAACAAAAAGAGGAAAGCAACTTGCACGGGAAACCGGTGGCACCTGGATATCTAGCCAGGTGCAGCCTCTAGGCAGAGAAGAGCCTGGTAACACTCAGAATGGTGCCTTTGCTATTGTGAGTGCCTGAATCTGGTTGGCATGACAGTGACAAGGGATGATGCGTTGGTCTATATTGCTAATAAGGTGTAAGGGTTCTGCATTCTTCACCTACCCACAACTGTCTAGTGATTGGCATGAACATTAATCAGCTTATTTCATCTAGTATCTGCCTGAAGTTTCCTACCTAGGAGAAAATCTGTGTATTAGACACGCTTCTGATCACGGCCTTGAAACCCTGCGTTTCCACCCCACTCCTGAGAGGCCACGCCCGCGTTCAAAAGAAAGGATGTTGTGTTTTCCAGTCCCATGCCCCAATCCCTTTAGACAGATTTCATAGTAATTGTAAAGCCAAGTTGCCTGGATTGCGTGTGGCAGCTTTGTTTCAATGTTTATCCAAGGTGCTGCACAGCTCCAGCTGTGATCTGTCAGTGGTTATTTCCATACCCTTCGCTTCACCCTTGTACGCGAGCATGTACCAAGGAGCGAGCAGTAATTAAAAGAATTGGGGTCTATTTAATTACCTTCTGACATGATAGCGCAACGGCTGCTTTCAAAGCAGTGTGACTCTCTGGCAAATCGAATCTAATGGCAGTCAAACAGAGGCTTGGGATCTGCATCCCATTAGTGCAGGTTGTCTCCATTAGCAAAAAAGCAGGTTTCTCATTTCCAATTAACAAGGGAACATGCCCGTTTTAAGGCCAAAACCCCAGCAGAAGTGGAATTTAAAGGGGAAAATTTCAGTACCTAGCATTGACTGCCTCAGCCATGTACATGCCTCAGTTACTGCTTGAAAAATGGGGTTCAATTAAAAAGGTTTGTTGGTATTATCTATCATTAGTAACATGTAGCGGGCCCACCCAGGGAACTCTTTGTGCTATGGACTGTACACAGACACAGACACACACAGACACACACACACAAACAGAAGAATTCCAGGACTAAGGCTCCATTTCTGTATGTGCTACGTGTTTGTCTTTGTGTCGGGATTTAATGGATTCTAATTGTCACTCTCTCTTTCTGTATCCCTCAGACTGGGTATATTTTGATGCTTGATTGTATTTGTTGAAGGTCCCAGCAGTGCTGAAACCAGAATGATGGTATTTTATCTCCAGATCAGGTAGAGGGTACTGAGCCACGAGGACAACTGCCCTCCGGCCTCCACTTGCTGCCTCATCACTAATGACCTCAACCTTCCTGCTGGTTTTTAGCAACTCTTCCCTTCCATGACCTCTGCAGCTCTCCTCTGATCCCCCACCAGCCTCCTGCCCATGGGAGGTTATAATTATCTTTACAGGGAACTCAGGGAGGCCTTGACAAGTGTGACAAACACACACAACCGTCAGGGCTTCTGAGGGCAGTGCATGTGTAGCTGGAGTCTATCTCATTGCCTTCAGTGAGGCTGGCCGCCCCAATAATCTATAGCTGTGGTTTTTAACCTGTGGTCCACAGACCCTGGGGATCTGCAGATTATGTCTACGATTTTCAAAGGGGTCTGCACCGCCATTTGAACTTTTTTAGAGGTCTGCAAATGAAAAAAGGTTGAAAACCAATGATCTATTGCAAACATTTGGAGGAAGGAAAGGTTGTATGAAATGGGACACAGACATGAACTGTCCAATTATCAAACAAATCCCAGCCTGCCATTCTGTAAAACCACCCTGTTTATCTCATCTCGACAAAGAGACAGAAAATAGGGACTGGGGGTGGGGGGTGAGGAATAAGAGTAAAGAATTAACAAATTCAGAACAAATGGTCTGATCTGTATTGACTTCAGTGGGAGCTTTAGGTGCCGAGCACGTTTGAAGATCAGACCTCTTAAGTTCTGAAGGTCGTAAGAGAAGTTAGCAACCAAAACAAGGCAGGTGTTTCTGGAATGATGCCCTCATCTCACCTCCCCCCGAGTCAGGAAAACTGGAACTGGTCAACATTTTCTGAATAAAATAAAAAGTGTGTCAAAAATGGTCTTACTGCAGTGAAAAACCTGTTGACCAAAAATTTATGGTTTTTTAAGTTCAATTTTTGTTATGAAATCTGAAAAATTATAGGGTGATTTTTTCCATTGGGGGGGTATTTAAGTATTTTGGTTTTGTTTTTATTCTTTTTCCTTCCCTCCTGCATTTCCCTCCACCCCCCCATCCCACTTTTGTTCAGCAGCAAAATGGAAAAACACAAAAAGAGAAAAGTCTCTGTCTCTTTATGTTGGCCAAAATGGACTCTTGCACTCAAAGTGTGGCAACATTAGTTTAACTGGTAGCTCAAATTCTGCCCAAGGTTATTTCAGCCCCAGACACTAGGCTACTGATCGTAGGTCTTCTGTGGAAAAAAGGGAGTGTCAGAAGAGCTATTGTGTGTTTGCAGGCAGAGAGAAGGAACACTCAAATATTTTCATTCCTTGTAGGTATTATTCTTTTCTACAGTCTTCTCTACCCTGCCAAGGCAGCCTGTTCCTCCAGCAACCCTCAGATTCTGCCATGCAGTTTTCTTTCACAGATGGTATGTCACTCCCACATCTGACCTCAAGCGCAGGGGAAGCAGAGTGGCTGGAGGTTAAGCTGAATGGGCATGAAGGGAATGGCCTGACAAAATCACCAAGTGTCCCCAACAGCCCAGTGGAACGCACATGCATTGCAAACCTTGGCTGTTGAGTATTAGGCCAACCACCTTCAGGGCACTAACTTTGCAAAGCAGCTTATGCTGTCCACTAGGGACAGAGCTGAGCTGATCCGAGTCATTTAACTGGAAAGCTTAGGTTGAATTTGAACTGCATGCACAAACATAAAAGGTTTATCCATTAAGCCTCCCCTCCCTCCCTTTGTGTTTCTGCTTCAAGCTTAAATTCTCAGCTATTCTTATGCCCTGGGTGGAGTTGGATGAATAATTTGTACCCCATAAATCATTCATTGAATTCTGCCTCTTTTGTCTAGTTCAGAACAGTTAGCAAGAACATCACAATTTTCTCCTAATGTGTTCAACACTGTAAGCAAATAAGTTCTGGGCCTGGGGACTGTTCTTCAGCAGCTCACTATAAATATTCAAAATAGGATCTGTATTGGCTAGTTTTGATTGGACACGTGGATCATATGTTGCATTTCGATTCTCTGACTCAGGTTTCCGGTAAGAATCTTCACGTTTATAACTTCAGAATTCACTCTGTGAATCAGAGAAATGTAGAACTGGAAAGAACCACAACGGGCCATCTAGTCCAGTCCCCTGCACTGAGGCAGGACAAAGCATTATCTTCTAGACCATGCTTGATAGGTGTTTGTCTCAACTGTTCTTAAAAACCTCCAATGATGGAGATTCCACATCCTCCCTGGGTAATTTGTTCCAGTGCTTAACTATTCTTACAGTTAGGAGGTTTTCCCTAATGTCTAACCTAAATCTCCCTTGGTGCAATTTAAGCCCAGTACTCCTTGCTGAGGCCTTATCAGTGCTGAGTACAGTGGAAGAATTACCTCTTGTGTCTTGTTTACAACACTCCTGCTAATACACCCCAGAATGATGTTTGCTTTTCTTTTTCTTTTCTTTTCTTTTTTTTTTTGCAATAGTATAATATTGTTGACTCATATTAAGTTTGTGATCCACTGTGGCCCCCAGATCTTTTTCTGCAGTGTTCCTTCCTAAGCGGGCATTTCCCATGTTGTATTTGAGCAGTTGATTATTCTTTCCTAAGTGCAGTACTTTGCATTTGTCCATATTGAATTTCATCTTATTTATTTCAGACAATTTCTCCAGTTTGTCAAGATCATTTTGAATCCTAACCATGTCCTCCAAAGTACTTACAACCCCTCCCATTTGGTATCATCTGCAAACTATACAAGTGTATTCTCTATGTCATTACCCAAATCATTTATGATGATACTGAACAGAATCAAACCCAGGACTGATCCCTGTGGGACCCCACTCAATATGCCCTTCTTGCTTGACTGAACCAACCATAAATACAGTCTTCCATACTCTGCTTAAATTCATTTTTTTCCACAAAACATTCCATAACTCATTCACTAGAATATTAACAAAAAGAAACATATATATTGAATAAACGCAATCTGGTAAAAAATTCAAACCAACGTTCAGAGGACTTTTCAATTTCCCAGGTCTAAGCCAGCAGCGTAACTGCATAGTTTTCAATACATCAGTACTGAAACAGGCCTGAATTCTAATGCTGTTTTGGAAACAAAAGGCAAGATGAATGTAATGACTGGGGGACTGTGGCTTTTTTTCTTAGCTTGCTCTGGAGTTGTGACTGAAAATGCAAGAGACAGCATGAATGAGGAATGGAGACTAAGGACATAATGTTATGCTGGAGGAAAGAATGTTGACACATACATTAGGAGAGTCAAAAAATGGGTGCTACTGTTAATGCCAACTGTGATTACTTTGTGGTTTAGACACATAAGGTCCCAATCCTGCACAGGCCGACCCCGCCGTGACTAGTGCTCTACGCATGCACAGGGAACGGCCTGTATGCAGGGCCGGCTCCAGGCACCAGCCAACCAAGCACGTGCTTGGGGCGGCACCTTGGGCCGGGGCGGCGCTCAGGTTTTTATTAATTTATTTATTGGGCGGGGGCTGGTGCGGCGCGGCGCTGGGGGGGCGGGGGCTGGTGCTCGGAGGAGGGGCGGGGGCTGGTGCGGCACGGCGCTGGGGGGGGCTGGCGCTCGGAGGAGGGGCGGGGGTTGGCGTGGCGTGGCGTGGCGCAGCGCTGGGGGGGCGGGGGCTGGCGCTCTGAGGGGGGGCGGGGGCTGGCGCGGCGTGGCACCGGGGGGGGCTGGCGTTCGGAGGAGGGGCAGGGGCTGGCGCTCGGAGGAGGGGTGGGGGCTGGCGCAGCGTGGCACTGGGGAGGCGGGGGCTGGCACTCGGAGGAGGGGCGGGGCTTGGCGCGGTGCTCGGAGGGGCCGTGGCTTCGGGCGGCGTAGCGTTCTGGGGGGCGGGGATTCAGGCGGCGTGGTGCTGGGGGGGCGGGGATTTCGGCGGCACTGGGGGGGTACGGCGGCACGGCGTGGCGCTCGGGGGGGGGGGCGACACTCTTCTTTTTTGCGTGGGGTGGCAAAAAAGTTAGAGCCGGCCTTGCCTGTATGGAACAGCTTTTCAGGATCAAGGCCTTAGAAGGAACTGGTCCTAAACCATCAACCCATTTCTCGTAGCAGTGATTCTCCACCATTTCCCATCTAGCAACATGGGAAAGGCAGAGTGTTTTGTGACCCCTAGACACCTGTTCACAACCCCCAGATGGAAAACCTACGACAAAGTCCATCAGCCAGCCATCAGGTGGTGTTGGGTTTTTACTCACAGCTGACTGGGACTGGATTAGAGTTGGTATTCTAGAGGTGAGAGTCTGCATCATCCCCATTACTAATCTATTAAGACATTCAAGTCCCCCTCCCTCTAACACATGATTGATCTGCTCATGTTGTACATACACCCATTAGAGGCCATGAATATTTATGTTCTGCAGATTATGCAGTAAAATCATTTTTGGTGCTAGACTCAAAAAGGGGGAATTGCTAAAATAGTTATTAATGAGGAACTATCCTGTAATTACATAAATTGCATGCATCCTGTCAAAAGGCAACGATGCCTTGGACTTCCATATTGAATTAGCACACAAACGCAAACAACAGGCACCAGCAATATTTTACAGTTGATTCTTTCCCCAGCACAGAGCGTCCATGCATGCACAAAAGCACTGGGAGTAGCAGAAGACTTGGCCTCACAGATGGCATCTGTGCTCTATCCACCCCCTGTTTCTCTCCAGACGTAATTGGGAAAATCACCAGCAATCAGAGGATGTCAGCTGCTCGGAGCCCATAATGAAACAGGGCTGGAACAGCTGTGCCACATCTTTTTACAATTATCCTTCCCTCCACCTCTCTAATAACAGTTCCAAGAAGAATAAACCTCACTGTGCCTGAAATACCTCCAAAAAGGGTGCCCAGTTTCGGATGTGTCTATAGCAGGGAGAGGATAGCAATAGAGTAAGCTGCCTTACTGGACACAGTCAATTGCTGTTATGGGTGTCAAAATACTATATTGATAATGGGGATGGCTGGGGAGTGGATAGGGGAGCTGAGTCCACTCACGCAGGGGGAAAGTCCAACTTACCTATAGAGCCAGTAAATCAAAGATGCATAGGCACAAAAGGGGGAAGAAGGGGTAAAATGGGTATAGTAGATATTTGCTAGCCATCTACTTCTGTACAGCTGAGACTCCAATTCAGGAAGTCATCCCTAATCAGGACCATGTGCCTAAGTGCTTGCCTGAACCATGGCCTGAATAAGGGTGGAAATAGAATGGATACTTTTAAAGAAATGAGTAAGGATCTAAGCAAAATCCTAGAATGTTGGAGTCAGAGAAATGCAGGGCTGGAAGGGACCTTGAGAGGCCATCAAGTGCAGTCCCCTGCATTGAGACAGGACCAAGTAAACCTACACCATGCCTGACAACTGTTTGTCCAACTGGTTCTTAAAAACTTCCAGTTATGGGAATTTCACAAAGCAACAGAGGGTCCTGTGGCACCTTTGAGACTAACAGAAGTACTGGGAGCATAAGCTTTCGTGGGTAAGAACCTCACTTCTTCAGATGCAAGTAATGGAAATCTCCAGAGACAAGTATATATCAGTCTGGAGATAACGAGGTTAGTTCAATCAGGGAGATTTCCATTACTTGCATCTGAAGAAGTGAGGTTCTTACCCACGAAAGCTTATGCTCCCAGTACTTCTGTTAGTCTCAAAGGTGCCACAGGACCCTCTGTTGCTTTTTACAGATTCAGACTAACACGGCTACCCCTCTGATACGGGAATTTCACAGCCTCCCTTGGAAACCTGTTCCAGACATTAATTACCCTGATAGTTAGAAAGGTTATCCTAATATCTAACCCAGCGGTTCTCAAACTGTGGGTCAGGACCCCAAAGTGAGTCATGACCCCATTTTACTAGGGTCGCCAGGGCTGGCCTTAGACTTGCTGAGGCCCGGGGCCAAAGCTCGAAGCCTAAGTCCCACCGCCGGGGCTGAAGCTCTAGGATGTGGGTGTCCCTGCCTGGGCCCTTATCCTCAGCCGGGAGGATGGACAAGAACACAACTAGCACCCCTGACTCCTTCACCTTCACTCCCAGAGCATCACTGTGCAGCAACATGGAGGATAAGCGACATTTTAGATCAGGGATTGGCAACCTTTGGCACGTGGCCCGCCAGGGTAAGCCCCCTGGCGGGCCAGGCCGGTTTGTTTACCTGCCACGTCCACAGGTTCGGCCGATCGCCGCTCCCATTGGCCGCAGTTCGCCGCTCCAGGCCAATGGGGGCTGTGGGAAGCAGTGGTCAGCATATCCCTCAGCCTGCGCCGCTTCCTGCAGCCCCATTGACCTGGAGCGGAGAACCGCGGCCAATGGGAGCCGCGATTGGCCAAACCTGCGGACACGGCAGGTAAACAAACCGGCCCGGCCCACCAGGGGGCTTATCCTGGCGGGTCGCGTGCCAAAGGTTGCTGATCCCCGTTTTAGATTATTTCAGGATAACTTTAAATGGTGGAAAGATAAAGTGAGGGAAGATAGTTGCCAAGGGCAGGAGGAAATGACAGTTAAAGTAACTAAAGAGGTTTATGGTAACTGAAAAACATTGAATTCAAAACAAAAAAGTGTGTTTGTGGTGGAGCTGCTGCATAGTTGTGTCCCACTCAGATCCATGAACTTAGAGGCTCAAAATTCCTCTATTTTACACTGGACCAAGGCGGAAGATGGGGGTGGAAGGTCTGAAAGAGAAGGAAGTATAGGAAGATATGAAAAGATTCACGTCGACTCAGGAAATGGATGATAGATAGGAAAGAATAAAGTCATATTTTGCACTGATATAGCTCCTTTCATCCAAGGAACTCTAAGCGGTTAAACAAGGATCCCTTCATTCCCCACTGAAATGCAGCTGCCTCTGGGTTGGAACACACACCAACAACACAGCAGCTCCGGACAATAGTTTAGGCTAACAGTAAAGAATACTGTACTCAACTGAAATCACAGTGAAATAATTAGGTAGGCAGAATGTAATTAGCCAAGTTGGCGTTGAGCCATGACAGATGGATTTCCAAACTTGATGCTCAAACTTCTGCAAACTACCAACTCACTTACTGTTCAGCAGCCGCTATGATGATCATGAACCACCCCGGCTAGTCCATTCCTGGGGTTATCCTGAATGGGAGACCCGATTCCAAAGGAATTGCGCATTGGCTTTGTGATGGAGAGGCCAGAGTCTGTGCTGCACAAACACAGAGGATACAGCCTGGTGAGGAGGGAAATGGTCAAAAGGAACCAGTCGCCCAGTTTCTGGGCTGCTCTGGAGGTTGGTACATCCCCTCCTCCCCCAGTGAAATAATAATTTTGAAAAGCCATGAGAGCAATCATGCAGTAGCCGTAGCTGGCTGCCGACTGGCCCAGAACTGCTGGAGCACTCTGGGCTCATGCCATTCCCTCTCCTGCCCACAGCCACAGCTTTATGCTGGGTGGTGTAAGGAGGGACTGCATGGGGCCACATACACCAGCCTTACACTGCCCCTACAGTGAGGAGGGGAATTCTCCGGGGTGTCACTCTGCCCCTTTTACAGCCTCCAGGCACCAGTGAATGGTATAACGAGGCAGCAGCAGAGGTGCAAAAAAAACTGACCCTAGGGGTCTGTCTACACTGCAATGAGACACCCGCAGCTGGCCCACGACAGCTTACTGGGGCTCGCGGGGGGCAGGTTATGGGGCTTTAAAATTGCAGTGTAGCCATTCTGGCTTGGGCTGGAGCCTGAGCTCTGGGGATCCCGTGAGGGGGAAGGTCCCAGGGCTCAGGCGGGACATGGGCCAGCTGGGGGTGTCTCACTGCAGGGTAGACATACCCTCAATGTCCACATGGAACTAGGATGCAGTCAAACAACACCCCAGCACATGTGAGCTAAGCTAGGATTTCAGACAGTGGCAGGCAAGACCAGAATTAGTCAACACAACAGCTCCTGGGCTAATTCCTCAAGGGAGGATCCTCCTCCAGCTTCCAAAAACTGATGGGTTTGTGGACGCAACCAGGGGAGCCATCAACACAAACCCTTAGCTATCGTCCTGGGCATTGCAACGAACTACAGGAAACCTTTGGCTGTGCAGAATATGACACAGCTGAATGAAATGTTGTGATTTAACGGCAGGCAGCATTCCAACATCCTTCACGATCGCCCTCGCCTGCCACACTCACAGTTCCTCCCCACACTGGTTTTACAGCAGCGTCACTGCTTGGACGTCAATAAAATTCCACCAGCGTAAGGGAGATGTGTCTCAGACCCATCTCCATGCCCTTTCCCCCAGATGGTGAGATGTTCTTGAAGGAAGAGGCTTGTCGGGGGCAGGCGTTTTTCTGCATTGAGAAGTGTTTACAGAACGGCTTCCTCAAGATACATTTTTCTAAACCACCAGCAATTTCAGACACCTCCCCAACATCAGCCACAAGCCCTTGTTGTCAAGCATGGGGGGTTGCCAAGCTGAGCACAGACAGGAGGAAGGTCCCCTCGTTGTATGTCTGTAGCAGCATAGTGAAGTCTGTATGAATCACAGAGCTATTATCAGGGGTAAAATTAGCTCCTGTTACTGACAGCATCTATCACTCATTCGTACTCTAATCTCTACCAGGGGAAGGTTTTACAAGCAACAGTGATGAAAGAGAAGGGGGGGAAATCAAAGCGATATAGAGAGGAGAGGGGAAAAAAATCAAAGAAAAGATAACAAAAGCATTTGTGAAGCTGAAAGAAACAAACTACATTATATTACCGGGACCAAGGGATCCTTATCATGCCCTGATAAAATTTTCATTCATCTTGTTAGGATTTGCTTAACCTCTTGAGAAGATTCAACGTATTTCCAAGCATCCACAGCCCTATGCTGTCTTTTCCAGCCACACATTGCAGCAGCTTGTCTAGGTGGAAATCCTGATGCAAATACATTCATGGGAAATACAACATATGACAGAATAAGAACCTTAATGGATGGGGCAAAAGCTAAAAGTTAGAAATATAGGATGGTTCAGACTTTATATTGGGGGACATTTATTAATAGTTTATTAAGGGTTAATCAAGGATTAATAGATGCTTTAATAAATGGGTAATCAACGGTGACTATTAGAGTTCATTACAATTAATTATCAGTGGCTCATAACTAACAATAGTCTACATTAATAATATCTATTAATCATTTGTTAACCCATTATAAACCCTCTATAAGAGTATCCTTAATGTAAAGCAAGACCAGGACAGGAAAGCAAGCTACAAGCCAGCTCATTTACTGGTGACTATAGGTTCCTAGAGAATCACTGCTTTACCTGTCCTTAATAAACCCTTTCACGACTGGAAAGACTTGTTCTCTCGAAGACACTATTTTAAATGGACATTCTACAGAAATGGATGGAACTTCTGGATTCACTTAACAGTATGGAATATGCACTCCTGCCATACCTGCTACATCAAGCAACAGCGAATGCTGAATTTCACTAGTCATGTAGAAATATTTCAGTCACTCACATTACCATGAAGAACAACAGTATCTTAAAAAGTGCCTTTCATCCAAAGATCTCATATATCGATCTATATTTATTAAGCCTCGCTTAATAATCCATTCAGATAGGTACCAGTAAATCCAATCCATTCAGATAGGTACCAGTAAATAATATGTTCGTTTCACAAATAATTGAGTCCAGGAAAGTAGGGCCAAAATGTCAAGACATGAACTAATTTTGAGTACTAGGCTAGAGACTGGAAACATCTGGCCTGGTTGTCAAGAGGTGCTGAACTCCCTCTCAAAGTCAATAGGAGTTGTGTCTGTTCAGCACCTCTCAAAGTCAGGCCATTGGTGTCCAAGGTTGCCCATCTAAAATGGAGCAACCTCCACTCAGGTCAGATCCCATCATCACTCTTGCGAGAAGTAGCTGAAATCTCTACTCTTCTGCCATTCGCTGTGGGTGGTTACATACCCATGATTAATTGTTCCATGAACACAATATAGATGCAGACCTAAACAAAGTGACTATGTTTCTTACCAACAAGAGAAGCAGGTTTTGATTCCCAAGAATGCCTATTTGGTGACTCTTTAGTGAGGTACATTATATAGGGGAGAAGGGGAAAAAAAACCCTCTCTTTTTCTTGGGAGCTGTATCTTTTTGGCTTTTTGCCACAGTGGAAGGAGATATTCCCCCAGAGGATTCTCCTGCATTATTGTTAATGTCCAATAGTTTCTGCTTCTTAGATGATTTTTGTGAAATATTGGATGATAATACACATCTCCTCAAATGCACAACTTCCTCACACATAGTCCAGAGTAGCCTTCCTCCCCCCACCCCTTCTGAAGATGACGAGCATAACTTACAAAACCTGGCCCGTCTCTGATTGCTAATTGGAGAGTCTCGCATACCAATGTCCGTTAATGTAATTTTCAGAAGAAGATTGTCCATTAATGTAATTTTCATGTGCAGATTGTCATCTCAGCATTTCTTCTAATACGATTACATGCAGCCATTTCTTCCCAGGACAAAGGGCAAACCTCAACAATTCTTTGACACCAATACCAAGATAAATGTGAGGAAATTATCCTATCAGCAGCCAAACACGTGTGTCTGTCTTGGGATATCTAATTTGCATTCTGGCCCTCAAAATGCCCCTAACAGAATTTACAGGGGGTTGTAAAGATTGCCATCGCAGTTAATCAAATATAATAAATAGCTCTGATTGTTCAGAAGACTCTCCTACAGCACTGCGGTTATCAGAGGGATCGGTCTTAATCTGAGATTCCATTCATCAGCCGTGCAATCCGGATCGCGCAGAGAGTGATATTTGACAGAAGTGCTTTTGAAATTTCTAAATGGAGAGCATGTATTGAGGGAGACAAGATGGATGTTTCCATTACTGAGATTGTATAGGATGCTTCATTCCCGAGGCCTCCGCCCCTGTAATGGGTGACTGATGGACACATGCTATTCCAGTGAATATCAGGATCACAGGTCATGGTTCCCATTTGCTCTGTTTACTTAAGGAAAATAATAAATTCAGTGCTCAAGAGACCAGGAATGGAAAGGCCTTACCAATAGCTCGTGCAACTGACCTCTGAAAGTTGTTGTAGAATGAGCAGGCTGGAGCATGAGTGTTAAAAAAAAAAAAAATTATGGTCTGTCATGCACCTTGGGACTCTTTATCTGGAGGCAAGTGGGGGAGGCAGAGCTGCTTCTGGAAGACGGATATGCCTCTCTCAACCACTCATCTATGTTCACTGAAGGTGTGCTGCTACGTATGTTCCTAGTGACCCCAGACTGCAGTAGTACATGGATGGCATAAAACCACCTTTGATCTCTCTCCCTTCCGAGACACGCAACTTAACCAACCCCCAGGCTCCAGGCTGGTGTTTCTAGTAGTTAGAGTAAGGGAATGAGAATCAGGACTCCAGGGTTCCATCTGCAGCTCTGCCACTAATCTGTTGTGCGACCCATGGCAGATCGCCTTACATGGCTGGCTCAGTTTACCCATCAACAAAATAGTTATAACATCAACCTCGGGTAGATGTGATGAGGATTAATTCATGTCTGTAAAGAGCTTTGCAGCCCTGGGAGGAAACGTGCAATGTAATGGCAAAGGGTGATTATTACTGAAGTAGAACTGGCAGGTAACAGAGCAGGAGGGCAGCCCGCCATGTTTTCCAGAAGCTTGCCCACAGCACAGCACGTCTGCAGAGGATGCATTAAAGAAACCTAAAATCAAACAGCCTCTTTTCAAGGTGGTTGAGAACAGCATCACTTCCATCAGTACAGCATTTCCTTCCTCTGTGCCATTTACTGGGAGGGAGTCAAGGCAGAACCATTTTCTCCTCCTAACACCATTTCGGCCTTGGGCACTGATTATCTGCAGCAAATGGCTGATTTGGCACGAGCGCAATCCATGCTTCCTGGCCAGCGCTGTGTGGCAAGCAGGTTCCCAGTTCCAAGCAGGGAACTCTGAGCCATCTCTAGAAATCAACGCATTCTTCCTTACCCCACTGCACGTTCTCTGCTTGCGTTAGAATCAGCCTGGGGTACATGAACTTTGCGGGGTGGGAAAGACCAAAGGAGGTGGGAGAAAGTGGGAAGGAGGAGACAAGAAAGATAGGGAAGGAGAATGAGAGAAAAAGGGACCTCAACCTCCACTCAGGTCAGAACCCATCCATCCTGCAGAGACCTGGCTGTGACGGGTTCGGTCACAGAGACCCACTTGGGACTGTCACCTGATGTGCTGAGACTACCTCTGAGCCCATTTTCTCTGCCAGTTTGGGCCTCCAGAACCCTGCCTTGTTGTGCCACACACACCAGTCTTCTCCAATACAGACCCAGCGTCTGAACCAAACGCCCCAAAGCTGCAGACTGAAAACGGCTTAGCAAGTGCTCCTGTCTCTAGCATCCAGACACCCAGCTCCCAATGGGATCCAAACCCCAAAAGAATCCATTTCACTCTGTATAAAGCTTATACAGGGTAAACTCATAAATTGTCTGCCCTCTATAACACTGATAGAGAGATATGCACAGCTCTTTGCTCCCTCAGGTATTAATTACTTCCTCTGAGTTAATTAATAAGAAAAAATGAGTTTATTAAGTATAAAAAGTAGGATTTAAGTGATTCCAAGTAACAACAGACAGAACAAAGTAAGTTACCCAGCAAAATAAAACAAAACACGCAAGTCTAAGCCTAATACATTTAAGAAACTGAATACAGGTAAATCTCACCCTCAGAGATGTACCAATAAGGTTCTTTCACAGACTAGACTCCTTTCCAGTCTGGGCCCAATCCTTTCCCCTGGTACAGTCCTTGTTCCAGCTCAGGTGGTAGATAGGGGATTTCTCATGACTGCAGTCTCCTATAGCTTTGGTACAAGGCGGGAATCTTTTGTCTCTCTGGGTCCACACCCCTCCTTTTAAATGGAAAAGCACTAGGTTTAAGATGGATTCCAGTACCTGGTGACATGGTCACATGTCCTGTGGGACCCCCAGCCTTCATTCTTCCTGGCCTGACTCACAGGAAGGCTTGCAAGTAAACAGAGCCATTTACAACCAATTGTCCTAGTTGATGGGAGCCACACTTTGCATAATTACAATAGGACCTAAGAGTTATATTTCATATTTCTAGTTTCAGATACAAGAATGATACATTTATACAAATAGGGTGACCACACTCAGTAGATTATAAGCTTTGTAATGATACCTTACAAGAGACCTTTTGCATGAAGCATATTCCAGTGACATTATATTCACACTCATTAGCATATTTTCATAAAATCATATGGAGCGCAACGTCACACTGGCATCACCCTTGTTATCAACCATTATAAATGAAATGTTGGCAGAGAGTGTTCAAAGTTAAAAAGATTCCCTCTTCTGCCATTTTCATGGTCCCCTTCCCGAGGGGGTGAACCGTGTTTGTTCCTACTGATGTTCTGCGGATGCCTGGGTGGCTACTATCAATGTTCCTTGGAAATTCCCTTACAACGGGCTTCTTTGGAGTTTGAAGGGTCTGGGTGGCTTGAGGTATATCGAGGGTGTCTTTCAGACACACACACCCCTCCCTGAGAACAAGCCACAACACTGGAAACTCCAGCAGAGGTGCCCATTATCTGCAGGGCTGACGGTAGTAGGTCTGGTCTGGAAAGCAAACCGCGTTATGTACACACACACACACACACACACATACACACACACGGGTAGGTGGGAGGAGGGAGAGGAACGCTTACTCTTTAAGTCAACAACAGTTTGGCGTCTCCAAGTTAAATACAAGTGAAGCCCCTGCCCGCAATGCTTCCTTGTAACACTGTTGCTCCAAATCCCTTTTCATCCCCTTAATTATGCATGAAAAAACCCGGCGCCCTCCCTTCTCCATACGCTCAGCCGAGCTGCAGCTCTCAGCAGCGCAGAAGGCTCATTATGCAGCTTTAGCGGGGCTGAGTGCTCTGAATTATTTAAATCTCCATTAAGCCTCCGCTATGGCATATCTGTGTGATAAACGGATCAGGTGCTGCCGGAGTCTCCCCCGGCCAACCAGCTCTCCCTTTGCCTTCCTCCCCGCACCCTGCAACCCAGTAGGAAGAGAGAGGACTGCCAGGCCCCTTCACGGCGATGAAGGAGTTGGCACTCTTGCCAGTGACTATTTCGTTGTCATTTCTAAAGGCCCACTGAGCCGAGTAATAAAGACACTTAATCAGCATTAGCACTAGAGGGCATGGTAAGGTGGTCAATGCATAACTCGTTTAATGGCCCTTTTACTGGTTCAATTCAATAAAACTTCAATCATTCTGTTTTACGTAAGCAGCGCCCATGTCTGTCCCTTTTCTTGGTGTCTGGCTGCTGCAGCCCAGTTGTAAATGCCCACGAAGAAGCAGCTCTACTTTTGACAAGCCTAATCAAGCGACTGCTCCTAGGGGGCGTCCTGCAAATAGAAGGGGGGCTCTGTCCCCCCCGCACTCTGCAAGTGCTTGACATCAGTATTAAAAGGGGAGTCCACCAAGCGATCCCAGGAGAATAGCGAGAGGATGGAGGAGGTTGCATAAATCTGAATTCAATTCATCCCAGGAATCTACCTGTGAGAGGCACTGAGAAATAATGCAGGCCAGGCCACAGAGCGGGGCCCCCACAGTCGCCTTCCCACTGGGAGAGGAAGTTGCGTGGCAATGTTCGCAATGCAGCCTCCGCAGCGTGCCCTGCTTTCTGCCAGCCTGGAAGCAAGGAATGAATTCATGGCCTGGGGCCACCTCATTGTCCTAGACATCCACACCCTGAGGAGACGGCCAGAACCTGGGAATGGGTGACTGGGGATGGATCACTTGATGATTCCCTGTTCTGTTCAATCCCTCTGAAGCACCTGGCATTGGCCACTGTCGGAAGACAGGATCCTGAGCTAGACGGACTTTGGCCTGACCCAGTATCGCCGTTCTTATGAGACGCTCGCCCCGGGAGCACCTTGGCCCAGAGATCCCCACTGAGGAGACACTCGCCCCTGGAGCACCTCGTCCCTGAGATCCACACACTGAGGCGCTACACACTGAGCTGCTCCTGCACTTCTGTTATCTCCACAGTAAAATCCGCCCCTATCTCTGGGCCCACGGAGTCCTCTGCCCCAGGGGAGGGGAACTCTCGTCACAGTGTCATCCCCCTCCCCTCCACATCATGGAATGTCACTTGAGGGCACGCTGGCAGTAACAGGTGGGGGGCACGCTGGCAGCATGGCTTAATTAGTGCTGCTCTGCCAGGGAGCGGGGGGGGGGAGTGAGTTCAGCATAGCATCCCCATTGAATGCCACTGAGTCTCCAGAGCCTTCAGGAGCCACATGCTTGAGCCCTGCCTCCCACCCCCTCCCTGGGGAAACTCCACCATCTTGAGTGTTCCTCTCCCGCAAGCTTTTCCAAGGGATTAGAAGAATCTAGCCCAGGGGTCAGCAAACTATGGCACGTGTGCCAAAGGCTGATTTTCAGTGGCACTCTGCTGCCGGCCTGGGGTTCTGTCCGCCGGCCCCTGCCAGCCGGGGTCCTGGCCGCCAGCTCTACTCAGCCTGCTGTCAGCCTGGATGGATGGAACCCCAGGCTGGCAGCAGGCTGAATGGGGCCGGCGGCCAGGACCCTGGCTGGCAGGGGCTGGCGGACGAAACCCCAGACCAGCAGCGGGCTGAGCCACTCAGCCCGCTGCCAGCCTGGGGTCCCGTCCGCCGGCCCAGCTCAGCCCGCTGCCAGTCTGGGGTTCCAGCCACTGGTCCCTTGCCAGTCAGGGTCCTGGCTGCCGGCCCTGCTCAGCCCGCTGCCGGCCTGGGGATATTGGAAAACTCAGTAAGGAAAAGCAAGGGCAAGGATCACACTAAACTGATAAGATCTGCATTTTAATTTAATTTTAAATGAAGCTTCTTAAATATTTTAAAAACCTTATTTACTTTACATATAACAATAGTTTAGTTACATAATATAGACTTATAGAGACAGACCTTCTAAAAATGTTAAAATCTATTACTGGCACGCGAAACCTTCAATTACAGTGAATAAATGAAAACTTGGCACACCACTTCGGAAAGGTTGCCGACCCGATCTAGCCTGTGGAGTTGATTCTGCCCAGTGGCAGCACAACACACCAAGCCCTCTCCCGCCCTTGCCTAGCTGTCCTCCTTTGTTATCTTTTGCCACACCCCCGTCCTAAGCATTTCCATTTTCTCCTGATCAGACCCAGCTTGAGTGAAATGTGGCACTACCAAACTGCAGAGGACAGGCAGGCTCAATGGCCAGGCAAAGAGCCTTTCACCTCCAGGCCACTAGTCTCATAAATGACCCTGCCTGATGGGTTTGCCCTTTGCATGTCACTGCAGCACTCTGTCCTTGATCATTTAAAGAGGAAGTGACACTATGGTAGCCCCAGTGCTGACCTTGATCTTGGTTATTGCCTGTTCAGAATGTCTAGAACAAGGGTTCTCAGCCTGGGGGGGTCATGACCTTCTGAGCAGGGCCGGCTCTAGGATTTTTGCCGCCCCAAGCAGAAACAATTTTGGCTGCCCCCCCCATTTTTTTCTTACCCCACCCCTGGCCCCGCCTCAGCTCCGCCCCTTCCCCAAATCCCCAGCCCTGCCTCCTCGCCACAGGCTCTCAAACCTGGGAGGGAGGGTGAGCAGCGGCGCGCGAATCATCTGTTTCGCATGCCGCGGCCACTCGGGATCTCCCCTTCCCACCCAGGTTTGAGAGCCTGGGAGGGAGGGGGAGCAGCGGCGCGCGAATCAACTGTTTTGTGTGCCACTTCGCGCAAGCGGCAGCAGCGGAGGTGAGCTAGGGCGGCCGGGGCACATTTTTAGGGGCGGCATTCTGGCGCCGGCCATGCCGCCCCTAAAAATGTGCTGCCCCAAGCACCAGCTTGTTTTGCTGGTGCCTAGAGCCGGCCTTGCTTCTGAGTCATCGCTGTAGCTGATCAGGAAATGGTTTTGTTCCTCTGGAAAATGTCAAAGAAAATGACTTTTCCCCCTCCATTTTCACTGAAATGTTGCATGGAAGTTTTCAATTTTTCCATCATAAAACTAAAACTCAAAGATAAGGGGAGGGAAACGTGATTTTTCAGTTGCTGAAAACCACAAACCATTCTGGTTTTAGTTTTCCAACAAAACAAGTTCAAAAATATTCTAAGAAAACAGGCACTTCCAGTGAAGATTCAGCTTGCTGAAACGTACTTGATCTATTGAGAGCAGAGGTTCAAATTTAATGTCCAGCCCAGATTCTGCTCTGTGCGTAATTCCCTGAATTATTTCAAGGGCTAAATTTCCGTCCTTAGTACCTAATATAGGTACATTTCTGTTCTCCCCTTGATTGCCAGTTTGCACTGTAATACCTCAATTTCCTTCATCATTATGGCATCCCTTGCAGTTTTTACGGAATGCTACTGATCATTTTTCTGAATCTATGCAGGCAACGCTGCCAAGCCTCGATAGACTCACAGAGACTCATGCTGCAGAATCTGGTGGACAAGATGGCCCCACCAAAGCCAGGATGATGTTTAGTGGCCATGCTCCAGGGCAATATACAGATGTGCTGACTTAGAGCTCTCAGGAGGTAGCTTGGTGTCTCCCACTTTAACATAGCCATGCCAGTAGGGCATCACAGGTCCCTCCCCCGCTTTTCCAGTATAACAGAAAATCCACATTCACTTACACGCGCACAGGTGGCTCCTTCCGCACACACTCTGTGCACCAGTTATTACCTCAATCAATACCACCACCCTCAGACAGAGACCCTCCCTGCCCTCCGGCTGCCATGGCATAGCAGAGGTCACACACTGATGGTAACTACTGAGTGACTTTGTAGGAAGCCCCAGCTTTGCTTGAACTAGCCTTGTCTCCCATGCCCTGTTCTACATCAGAAAGCCTACGAATAGTGCTTCCCAGCCAGCACCAAATATAACTTCCTTATGCATGATAGCCTGGTGAAACAACGTGCCCAGAAACAGAGGGATAGATTCAGAGCGCTGGCTTTACCTCAAAGCAGCCATAGAGATGCCCCAAAGCAGCCAAGGATTTACCCAAATGGAAGAGAATCCACTCATATGTTAAGCCCCCTGTTCCATGCTGGTGTGGTGTAAGGGAGGGTACTGGGCAGGGGGGAGTACATGGCCACACACCTGATCTGTGGCTGGCATAACAGGCCTTGTGAGAAGCTGTGGCAGTCAGTGTCATTTAGAGAGGCCTTTAGGCTGCTGTAAGTTATGGTAGGGGCTATTTCTGCCACCCCAATTCGCCCAAGTTCAGGGCAGCCGGGAGCGGCAGTTTATACCCTGCTGCTCCGCTCCTTCCCTCCCCACCCCCGTTCTCCTCACCTGAGCCAAAGTCCAGCCTTGGTGCAGCTGAGCATGTGGCCCAAATTCCTTATCACCACAGCACCACGGGAGCTCAGAAGGGAAAACGCTCCTAACAGCTTCCCCCCAACCAGGCCTGTTGTTGAGGACACAGATACTTCTCCAGTGATGTGCTTTGCAGCCCAATCTTCTGCTGGGCCTTGGAAAGGGCAGAGAGCCCCTAACAGCTGATGCCCTCTATTAAGGCTTTGCATGGAATTTAATGCCTCATGAGGGTCCTCTGCAATTTTGTGGATTTTACCCCTGGGAGATAAAAGAAACATCTCACACTGGTGAGAGTCAGGACTAACTCCTCTGAAGTTCAAGCTGTAAAACCAGTGTAAATGAGAGGAGAATAAGATCTAATGATTCTGCAATGAATCTAACCCAGCAACACAGCCCAGCCCCTGAGGGTATAGAGGTCCTGATTCTCATTGCATGTTTTCCTGTGTAACACAAATGTCTTCAGTGGAATTACTCCTGATAGATCAGAGTCAGCCCCCCTCTTGTCAGTCACTCAGCGATCAAGTTCTCTGCGGCAGGGACTGTCTTCATTGTCTGTGTGTACAGCACCTAACACCCTGACTGCGGCCTCCTGGTCTTACTGCAATACAAATAATTACAATAATATGATGACCTCACACTAACAACTCTCCTCAATCTCCTGGCTGCCTTAGTTTCCAGCTATCATAGCAAACACTCCCCAAAAGACCTATGCTTTGATCACTCCTAGCCAGCAACAGCCAGCTAGAATTTCAGCTGGCCACAGCTCTAGCAACTTCAATGGAGCTACCCGCATTTACACCAGCTGAGGATCCAGCCCTTTTGCTTCAAAGCCAAACGGTGGAGTCTGGATCCAGGCCAGAGCAGTGATTCTCTGGGTGGGAGAAAGAATGGTTCAGGGTCTAGGCACTAATCTAGGCCTCAGAAGATGTGAGTTCTGAAGACCTGCTCCTGCCATCACTGTCTTCCTTTAGGACCATGGGTGTGTCCTTAGCCTCTCTGGGCTCTAATCCCCATCTGTAAAATGGAGATAAAAAGTCCTTCCCCTAACTCACATGGGTGTACAAATCCCTTTGGGTACATATACGCTACTCGTCGGATCGGCGGGTAGCAATCGATCTATTGGGGATCGATTATCGCATGTAGTGTAGATGCGATAAATCAATCCCCAATCGCTCTCCCGTCGACTGCTGAACTCCAGCTCGGCGAGAGGCGGAAGCAAAGTCGACGGGGGAGCGGCGGCCGTCGATCCCGCGCCGCGAGGACGTGAAGTAAGTGATTCTAAATCGATCTAAGCTACGTCGACTTCAGCTACGCTATTCTCGTAGCTAAAGTTGCGTATCTTAGATGGACACCCCACCCCCCCCAGTGTAGACAAGGCCTAAGAAACAGAGAGGAGTGCAGATAGATAAGAGAGCACAGCAGGCAGTCCTTGCTGAGCCAGAAGTAGAACGACAATGCTAGATGCAGACAGCCAAGACTTGATATTTTTTAAGTAATTGGTAAATGTGCTGAGGAAGGGGAAAAAGTCTTTGGTGTCAAAAAAATAACCTCTGTCAGAAAAGAGGCCCTTGTTATTTTAAGCTTTCTCTCCATATTTACTTAAGATAAATGGAGACAGCTCGATGGCAACATTTCCCTAAGACTTGAGAAATAGACGGCTAGGCTCTGGAGACAGGTTTCTCTCATATATAATTTCTTTCCCCCGGTGTCTGGGGAACACGTGTTGCAGTGACATCTTTTACCAAGATTTAAGCAGCAGTCACTCTGTCAGGAAGGTGAAAGCAGCCTTGCTGCCACAAAACTGCTGTCAAGCCAGCAACGTGCTCAGGAAGCATCTGTTAACCTTGTGTCTTTTAGCCACAGGTCATATTTAAAAGAAGAGGAGAACATTAAAGAAAGATCTGTCCCACTTCACCACGCTCCCACTGCACTCAGCCTTACTTGCTGTCTGTTTCTCTCAGCAGTGGTTATTTCTCGCTTTAGTGATGCTCATTTATTTGGGGCTTAGGACGGTTCAGTGGTTAGAGAAACAGACCAGCACTCAGAGATGTTCAGTTTTGTTCTTGTTTCTTGCAGTGTTACCTTGGGAAATGTCACACTGTGAAATCCTGGTCCCACTGAAATCGGTGACAAAACTCCCACTTACTTTAATGAGGCGAAGATTTCACCCACAAATCCCTCTGTGCCTCAGTTTACCACACCATTACCAATCAAAAATCATGAAGTTGGCTTTAAAATCACGTGATTTTTTTCAAAAAGCTAGAAACCTAGTTTTTCTTTTTAAATCTGAAAGCTGAGATTCTCAGGTAATCCCTTGACTCCAGCAGCTGGGGCTTTAAGAAAAAAACCTCAAATCCTGTTAGTCTCGTGATAAAATCATGAAAGTTGGCAACACTGTTACCTACCTGCAAAAAGGTTATTATGCCATTTAGCTTCTGTTGTATACAACAGAGTGTACCAATATCACATAACTTACCTGCCATACAGGAGGCTTTACTGGAAGCACAGTAGTCCATAGGCCAGGATGTGGGACTCAGGAGATCTGGGTTATTAATATCGACTCCACTGGGAGCTTTGCTTTCCTTATATTTACTTCAGTGGGAGTTTTGCTTGAGTAAGTAGTAAGGGAAGAGTGCTCAAGAAGGCCCAAACAGAGCATGACAATGTGATGTGTCTTTGTTCTCAACACAACAACATTAATAAATGTAAAACACATGCACACAGCTTGTTCCAAACTACAGCGTTTACTACCGATATACAAATATACATATGTACACTGCTGCTCCGGCAGGATTCTGGTGCCTACTGCAGTAGAAGACCAGGAGGTCCCCTAGAGTGTTCCCAACTATGTATAGGGATACTATCCAATTCCTGTACAACGCACAATGCAACACTAAGTCACATGTTTTTTGTAGTACCATGTGCTCAGCAGCCCAAGTTGTGGACCAGTGCCCCTTTGTCCTAGGCACTGTACAAACACTTCAGACAGTCCCAGACCGATTTAGCTGGGGTGTTTATACATCAGAAACAGAATCCATTCTACAGCTGTGTCCAAAGAACCCTACGCATTCTCTGTTTCTGCTCTAGCCAGTGGTTAGATTCTCCCAATATTGTGAATGCCAACTCCACAAAGATTACTGCCTCAGGGGCAAATCCTTCCCCCTCCATTGTGAAGGGCCCAGACATTGGTCAGTGTGGTCTACTGTGAAGCGAGGGTGAGGAGGGCAGGATTTGAAAAGTGTACGCAATGGATGTGCACCTCCTGCGTGCAATAGAGGGACCTCCTGCAGTACCGTAGGCCACAGGGCTTGTGAATAGCATGACGAGCTGCAGCCCAGCAGTAGAACGCTGAGAACTTTGCCCTTAGTGAGAAGGAAGGATAGCGCAATAAATAGGTTAATGAGAGAGAATTGCAAAAGTGACAAATATAGTCCTAATTATACAATGGTTTTGTTATGTTCCTGCAACACTGAAACAGCAGAGCTGTTGAGACACTGGCAGCAAAACACTTATTTAGTAAGATGAAGACTCCCAACAGCAATGTGTCTTCGTAAATCAGCTTTTGTTCATGCACCATGTAGTAAGCGGGGAAAGGCGCATGATAGCATGTAGGGGCATATTCCTGGAACCAAGAATGGCCCAAAACAGTAGGAGAACGCTCAAAGTTCCGGGGTGTTGCCCTGAATACAATCAAAGGGACGTATCAGAACAGCTAGAGTTGAGTGGGAAATGGTTTTCCCATCCCATGAACATTTCTGAGATAATGAAAATGGTTTTCCCATCCCTGTCCCATTTCAGAACAAAGACTTAAACTCTCAAACATGTCCATGAACTAAAAATCCAAAATAATTTGTTTGGGTTTTTTGATCATTTTAAAATGTTCCGTTTCAGTTAGTTTAAATTTCTCAAGAAAAAGTCATCTCAAACCAGAAAACTGGAACTTTTTGTTTAAAAAAGGTCAAAACATTTTTGAAACTTTTTCCTCAAGAATTTTTTTTTTTTTTACTCTAAAAAATGAATCAAAACCAATCCATTCCCACAAAAAGTTTCAGCTCTGACCAATCAGCACTTTCTGGTGAAAAAACACTTCCTCAAAAAACTCCCGATCAGCTCAATAGCCTTGTTCATTTATCTCACTCAGGGCCGCCCAGACAGGGGCGTAAGTGGAGCAATTTGTCCCAGGCCCCGGGCCCCGTAGGGGCCCCCACGAGAGTTTTTCAGGGCCACTGGAGCGGGGTCCTTCACTTGCTCCAGGGGCCCCGGAAAACTCTCGTGGGGCCCGGGCCCCCGGACCATCTTCCGCTCCGGGTCTTCGGCGGCTGGGGGTCCTTCCGCTCCAGGACCCGCCGCCAAAGTGCCCTGAAGACCCGTGGCAGGGGGTCCTTCCGCCCCAGGACCCGCCACCGAAGTGCCGGGTCTTTGGCTGCAATTCGGCGGTGGGGGCCCCCCCTCCGCCAAAGACCCCAGGCCCCCTGAATCCTCTGGGCGGCCCTGATCTCACTGTCCCTTATTCACTGTAAAAAGCGACGAAGAGCCCTGTGGTACCTTATAAGGTGCCACAGGACTCTTTGTCGCTTTTTACAGATTCAGACTAACACGGCTACCCCTCTGAAACCTCATTCACTGTGTCACTCACTTTCCTCAGTGGAGGCACAAACAGGTTACATGACTTTACAGTTGCATAGGATGCCAGCGTCAGACCCAGGAACACTGCATGTTTCATAGCTCCAAGCAGGGTGACCAGATAGCAAGTGTGAAAAATTGGGACAGGAGGTAGGGGGTAATAGGCTCCTGTATAAGAAAAGGGCCCAAATATCAGGACTGTCCCTATAAAATCGGGACATCTGGTCACCTTAGCTCCAAGGCTGCCTATCCAGTCTTTAAAAAATCAGGGCTGCCTTTGCCACTGAATTCTGCCCCTCTCTCCTCGTTCGGCCCTTCAGGAAGGTGAGCATCACTTCCTACCTCCCTAAGTTTTAGCTGGATAACATTAGAACCTTAAGTATTAAAGGAAAGCTGCTATCAGTTTCTAATGCAATTAACAAACCCCTGCCAAGTGAGCCAATAAGAGCACTTCATCAGACCATAATAACCCTGGAGGGTATAGAGAGGCTGCCACGGTAACGCCTTTAATTGCCCATAATGTTTCATTAAACACAATTACATTTAAACTTAAACTGTGCCATTTGTTGTGGTTTTAATTTGACAAAGGGCAAGATAAAAAGATTCGATTAACCCTCGTTTTTTCCCCTCCCTTTTCCCACCTCCCATTGGAGGAGCCACCCACATCAGGAACTGGACCCTTTGAAACAATGGAGAGAGCAACAACAAAACGTGCCTGGCAAACAGGCACACACAGGAAAACAACTGTCACACAGATGGCTTCAAGTAAGGGGAAAGGGTCAGGGGTAGAAACCTCCCACCCCCTCACTGCTTTGGTAAGCTGCTCCCTCTCATCTCCCCATCCTCCTGGCCGGTGTAGTGAGAGATCCTCTCCTGCTTCTACCACTGGCTCTGCCCTGCAAGGGAGAGGTGAGGTTGTAAAACTACTGCTCCACCATGTGTCCTTAGCACCCTTTTCCTTTCAGGGAAAATCTTAATTTGAAAGCACAGGATTGCTTTCGGCTCTGCCGTATTTGTGTAAGCAGGGGAATGGTCCCGCTATTGTGGGGAACTTTCCTGACTTATACACTACCCCAGCGAAATGGGCTAGTGAAAGGATCTGAGTCCTCGTTCCCACTTCCTTTACCCGGATGCCTGCCTGACCTCGAGGACTCCCCTTCCACTCTCCTGCGTGGCAGTGTCCTCATAACCCCAAGAGGCTGGGCCCATGATTCCTGGGGGGCTCGACTCCGAACCTTGTCGTAGTCACTTTGGGCAGGGGCTAGGGTGTCCCCACTCCGGGGGGCTCTCTCTGCACTGGATGCTTCCCTGACCCACTGATCATTACATACAATTCAAAGCAAATACAATTTATTTAACCGCAATCAATTTTTAAAAATAAGGAAAAAATGGGAAAGGTTCAAGGAAAACCCATCACCCCGCTCTAGGGCACAGGGACGTCACAAGCAGCGTCTCTGGAATGTAAGGGAAGTTCAGTTTGTGCCTCACAAGTCCCAGGCCCCTTCTCAGCCCTGGCTGTGCTGCAGGGATGCTGCGGGTCAGACACTTGCTCTGGCAGTGGCCACACGCTCTCAGGCTCTAGGTGGCAGGCAGGGCTGGCTCCAGGCACCAGCTTGGCAAGCAGGTGCTTGGGGCGGCCACTCCGGAGAGGGGTGGCAGGTCCAGCTATTCGGCGGCAATTCGGCGGACGGTCCCTCACTCACGCTCGGAGCGAAGGACCTTCCACCGAATTGCCGCCGCAGATCACGATCGCGGCTTTTTTTTTTTTTGGCTGCTTGGGGCGGCCAAAACCCTGGAGCCAGCCCTGGTAGCAGGACCCTTCTTCCCGCGTCAGCCCCACCCGTCAGGGTTACGATCCCCCTCCAAGTCTGGCCTGCAGGGCATCTTGGCTGGGGACATCTCCCTGCATTGGGTCCTCTGCCCAGGGTCCCCCTCGCTCTCCCCAGCTGCTCACCGCACTCAGCTCTGGACTGCTCCAGCCCCAGCTCCGGCTCCACACTGCCTCAGCACGCTGCTGCTCTGCCTCCAGCTCCCTGGGCTGCTTTTCTGGCCCCTCTGGCTGGCACAGCTCTGCTCCCCAGATCGGCTTGGGCCCCTGCTTTCTCCTTAGCTCAGCCCCCCTCTGTCTGTCCCAGACAATTCCAGCTCTCAGGGAGGATGGAACCCCCCTGGCCTCCTGACTCCCTGATTAGCCTGTCCACCCTGTCAATCAGGCCTCTCCCCATTGTTCCTGGGGACTGTCAGTCTCCGGATCCTAATTTCCCATCGACCCTTCCCCTTTCTTTTGGTAGTGGGAGCTAGCCAAACACTCCCACTGAGTTTTAGTAAGGGGACAACAGGCCCCTTATATTTGCACTGGCCTCCCTTAAATCTCCTATTTGTCTCTTTTCTGCGCTTCACCGCGAGTTAGAGGGGAAAGGAAGAGGAGATTTATCTACAGGGGAACATATGTGAGTCAGTGCAAACCACCACAATGGCATTCTCTTAGCGATTTACGACGCAATTAATGTTTTTGTTGCTTTCTGACAGCTTCTTTCCTTCACTTTGGGTGGCTGGCAAGTGAGTGGGAATAGCCCTCTGGCACCCCCAGAGCAGCTGCAAGTACGCCAGGCAGAAGTGATCTGATGTGAAGTAGATCAAGAGAGGACCCTCGAGGTACCACAAAATCTGTGGATTAGATGTTGGTACTATCTCATCAAAGTATTATCAATGGAAGGCACATAGCCCAAGATCCTCTCAAGTATTTATGCTCCGCTTTCATTGATTTCATAGATGCCTTGGCAGTGGGCTTGGTATAAGGGCTTGAATAGAAGCGAAGGGATAAAGAAAGAAATAACAGAGGGAAGGAGAAGCAGGAAGATTCATAGGTTTCAAGGTCAAAAGGGACCATTATGACTCTCTAGTCTGACCTATTGTATGATACAGACCATAATTCCTACAGCAGATCTTTTAGAAAAACATCCAGTCTTGATTTAAAAATGGTCAGCGATGGAGAATCCATCACAATCCTTGGTAAATTGTTCCAATGGGTAATTACTCTCACTGTTAAAAATGTACACCTTATTTCCAGTCTGATTTTGTCTAACTAACTTCTAGCCATTGGATCGGGTTATATCTTTCTCTGCTGGATTGAAGAGCCCATTATTAAATATTTGTTCCCCCAGTAGATACCTACAGACAGTAACCAATTCACCTCTTAACCTTTTTTGTGTTAAGATAAATAAATTGAGTTCATTGAGTCCATCACTATAAGGCATGTTTTCTAATCCTCTAATCATTCTCGTGGCTCTTCTCTGAACCCTCTCCAATTTGCCAACATCCTTCTTGAATTGTGGGCACCAGAAATGGACACAGTATTCCAGCAGTGGTCACGCCAGTTCCAAATATAGAAGTAAAATAGTCTCTCTACTCTTACTCAAGAGTCCCCTGTTTCTATATCCCAGGATCGCATTAGCTCTTTTGGCCACAGATTCACACTGGGACCTTATATTCAGCTGATTATCCACCCCAACCCCCAAATCTTTTTTGGATTCACTGCTTCCCAGGATAGAGTCCCCCATCCTGTAAGTATGGATTACTTTCTATGTTCCTAGATATATACATTTACATTTAACTATATTAAAATACACATATGCTTGTGCCTAGTTTACCAAGCAATCCAGATCGCTCTGAATCTGTGACCTGTCTTCTTCATTATTTACTACTCACCCAATTTTTGTGTCATCTAAAAACTTAATCAGGGGTGATTTTATGTTTTCCTCCAAGTCATCGATAAAAAATGTTAGGTAGGATAGGACTAAGAACTGATCCTTGTGGGACCCACTAGAAACACACCCACTTGATAATGATTCCCCTTTTACAATTATATTTTGACACCTAACAGTTAGCCAGCTTTTAGTCCATTTAATACGTGCCATGTTAATTTTATATTGTTCTAATCAAAATGTCATGCAGTACCAAGTCAAACACCTTACAGAAGTCTAAAGTCTGTTATGTCGATACTATTACCTCTATCAGCCAAACTCATAATCTCATCAAAAAAGATATTAACTTAGCTTGACAGGATCTATTTTCCATGAACCCACGTTGATTTGCGTTAATTACATTACCCTCCTTTAATACTTTAGCAATCGAGTCCCGTATCAGCCGCTCCATTATCTTGCCAGGGACTGATGTCAGGCTGACAGGCCTATAGTTACCTGAGTCATCCCATTTACCTTTTTTTGAAATTGGCAAAACATGGGCTGTCACTATTTGTACATGAGGACTTCTCTCCAATGATCTATACATGCTCTGAGTGGAAGCTGGTTGCTCTGGGAGAGCCTTACATAATAAATGCTACCATCCCTTAACAAAGAAGTGAAGAGCCATCAGCAGTACGTGTTGTACTCTAAGTGGTACATGGGCGTATCTGAGACCAGTGCACCAGTTCCATCACATCCTGTTCATTCAAGAAGTACCATTTACAAGAGAACAGAGACCCTTTGTGACAGTTTGTTGATGTTATTTCTTATGCTCTGAGACTCCCTCAGATTTCACTCCCTTTTGACAATTCCTGAAACTCTAGAAACCTGATTTAAAGCACACAGCAGTCAGTGGAAAGATGCCCATTGACTTCAATGGGCATTGGCCCCAAGCCTGAAATATGATGGCATCACCCTTCTATGGTGCAGACGATACAAGTGAAATTCACGTTAGGACTTTCACTATTAATATTTTAGCACTTTATATAATGTTTCTCATCTTCAAAGTGTTCTACCACCATAACTAACCAGGCCCCAAATATTCTTGGGAAGCAGAGGGTGGTGGGAGGAAGGAGATGAGAAAAATGAGGCAGAGAAAATAAGTGATTTGCTCTAGAGGAAGATTATTACATCAACAAGAATATGAGGTCCCCTTTTGTCCCACTTCTCAGAAGATCTAATCCAGTCTCCTTATTAATTGTAAGTGCTACACTGGTGCCTAGTAGGGTAGGCTCCTGAAGCCAAACTAGATCAGCCACTAAAAGTCTGGCAGCGCAGCGGGGTTAAGGTAGGTTCCCTACCTGACCCGTCCCTGCGCCTCTCCCAGAAGAGGCTGGCACGTCCCTCCCTATGGCCCCAAGGCAGGAGGCGGGCAGGGTCTCCATGTGCTGCCCCCACCCCGAGCGATGACTCCGCAGCTCCCATTGGCCGGAAACTGCAGCCAGCGGGAGCTGTGGGGGTGGTGTTTGCAGGCAGGGGACTATGCACAGAGCCACCTGCCCCTCCCCCCCCCACCTAGGGGCCACAGGGACTGGCTGGCCGCTTCTGGGAGCAGTGCAGGGCCAGGACAGGCAGGGAGCCTGCCTTAGCCCCTCTGTGCCGCTGACCGGGACTCTGAGCCACCCGAGGTAAGCACCGCCCAGCTGGAACCCGCACCCTGACTTCCTCTGGCACCCCAATCCCCTGTCCCAGTCCTGAGCCCCCTCCTGCACACAAACTCCCTCCCAGAGCCTGCACCCTCTCCTGCCCCAGCCCTAAGCCCCTTCCCAGAGCCTATCCCCACGCCTCCTCCTGCACCTCAACCCCTTGCCCCAGCCCTGAACCCCCTGCCACACCCAAACTCCCTCTTAGAACCTGCACCCTAACCCTCTGCCCCTGGCTTAGCCAGGAGCCCCCTCCCACACCCCAACCCCTGCCCCATCCCAGTGCAAGTGAGTGAGTGTGGAGGGGAGCGAGTGACGGAGGGAGGGGGGGGATGGAGTAAGCAGGGGCGGGGCCTTGGGGAAGGGGCGGGGCAAGGGTGTTTGGGTTTGTGTGATTAGACTGTTGGTAATCCTCGTGCCAAGAGGCCCTCGTTCAGATCCGGAGAAAGAACGCATGCTCAGCCCCACTTTACAAGTGAGAACTGAGGTGCGGCGAGATTAAGTGGCTTCTTCACGATGACACAGGAAGCTCACTGGGAGCAGGGACTATCATTTTGTAATGTGTTCATACCGTGCCTAGCACAGGGGGGCTCTGATTCTGGACTGGGGCCTCTAGGTGCTACAGCAATACAGGTAATAAATAATTAATCCATGGCAGGGCTGGGAATTGAACCTGCACCTCCAAGTCCCACTGCGGTGACTTAACCCCAAATCTCATCCCTGAGAATAAAATGACTTGGAACTTCATACAACCCACCGATTGCCAAACTGAGATCCTCTTGGTGTCTTCTTTATTCCTTTCTACAAGCATTTGAATGTCTTTTTGCCTGCTCGGTGCATGTCTAGAGGTAGTAAAATTTGCATCTGTACTTAGAGCCGATGATTGCCTGGGGCATTTCTGAGTTTTTTATCTATAAGATCTATCATTCATCCCCTCCGAGAATACTCTTTTTGCAGAATTTACTCTGTGCAGCAATATTAGTCACTGGTGATGGTGTGTAATTGATGTCTTTGACAGCAACAGAAACAAGTATACGATTGTCTATATAGGGCACAAATTGAGGGGAATGGGGGGGGGGCATACATGGTAATATTCCATTCCATAGCCCAAACTCCCACTATTGCCAGTTGAAAATGTGAGCAGCACAATATTTCATTCACTTGTCAGGAATGGTCTAGATCATACTTAGTCCTGTCATGAGGGCAGGGGACTGGACTAGATGACCTCTCAAGGTCCTACAATTCTATGATTTTATTTCCCCAAACTCAAGCATTATTCTTGTATTTTTACTCCCTATTGAGTCTTGCGTCTATCAAATGGCAGCTGTTTGAACAACAGAATGACAGTGCAGCCCACAGCATGAGCCTATTCCAGAGTCGGAGCATCCCAGCCTACTTCAAAAGATGGCGGCTTTCAGAAAAACTAACCCGGCAGAAAGAAAACTTGAGGCCACAGCCAGCATAACTGCATTGAAATGAATGGAACTATGCCCATTTACACCACTGAGGATCTGGCCCAAGTGTTTAGTACCCTGAACCCCCTCACACCCGGGGGGCAAGTGTGGTGGATGCGGCTAAGAAAGTGTGACGCTTTCATGTTCCTTGAACTGAGCCTGAAAGTCTAGGAATTCTGCCATTTTGTTCTCAGAGCTTCTGCAGTCTGGTACACAGGAGACATGTACACTGTGTGCTTGCTGCCAATTTAGTTTTCTTCCTCCTACACTTGGAAGGTTGCAGCTGCCCCCCAAAAGTGAGCTGGACTGACCCAGGAAAGGCCCAGGGCAGATGGGAGATGTGTCATTTCAGTGCCTCTCCCAGACAGCACCCTACTATGGTTCTCCAATGCCATTTTTAAACGCTGTCGTTTTCCCATGGTGAAACTCTCCCCGGTGCAGGAATATTTGTGGTCACAGAGGATGTAACCTGTAGCCCATGCATCAACAAGGGGGAATATAGGCTGAATAATTGGGGGGATAGGGCAGAGGAAGCCTGTGACGGGAGTGACAATCAGAGCAGAAGAACATGATAGGGCTTTGCTCCAGTGTCTTGGATAGACTGAAGCATGTAGGGCGAGAGGAGTGGAGAATCGTGGAGGCAGGAACCGGAGCGGTCTTTGTTGCTGGATGAAAACAGAAGGACTTCAATGCAGCTCAGAAGGACAGAGTCGGTTGCACAAGCTGGGAGCCCCATATGATTAGATGTGTAGTTCAGAGCTATTAAGAAAACTCACAGGGGAAACATATCTTAATTTGTCTCTTTTCCAATTACCCCTTTTAATTTTCTATTTGCCCAGAGATAAAGCTGTAAATTATCCTATTAAAACAGTGGGGCTTTGCCCCTCTCCCCTCAGTGAGTCTTGCTCTGTATTCCTGAGGACAGCTCCCTCCTCTCTATTGATTTGCAATGAGAGGAATGTTTCTTCTGACTATTAGCATAACCAGGGCAGGAAGTGCTATATTGTTATAGCATTATAAAAATAAACATTCAGGGGGGGCTGTTCTCACACAATTCCCGGAAGACGTATGGCAAAGCCCCCGTATCAAAATGGTGAGTTACCCCCATACCTATTTTTTCTATTCTACCTGTTGTATTAAGGGGTCATGGAGGGGGGGGTGTCTGGATGGGGAACAGCTGTACACTCTTCGAGATAATAAATTGAATAGCTCTGAAATTGGACCCACAAGGATAAAAATGTTTTTAGTGCCTCTAAGACTGACTATAAACTCAATCTGTCAGCCAGTGGCAGCTGTTAAAGATAATGCTCCTGGTAAATTTAACTTGTGAACTGCCACAAAGGGACTAGGACGATGGTAAGATTCCCCCGTCCTGAAAAAATGCAATAATCTTTCCCAGGCATCTTTGAGTCAGCTAATCAAAATCCACTTTGCAGAGCAGGGACAGCCTGCTCCCCGGGGCGCAGCCACGGTGCCTCCAGCACCTGTGTGCCTCCGGGCTGCTTTGATAGGATTCCATAAATGATAGCAAAGATCTGGAAATTGGCTGAGGTCACCAGGGAAAGGAAGAGGTTTCCATTTGGAAGCCATGCATTTTGGGACTGTTTAGGGCTAAATCACAAGGGCAGGCGCACTGCCGCAGAACAGACTGTGATTCGCTAGGTCATACTTTGCTGTCCCGGTTTCTCCCTTGCTCTGGGGTGGAAAGGGAGCAGTAATCATATAATCTGCAACTGCCCCAGATCTTCCTCAGTTTCACAATCTCGTGGGGGGGTGGATGGAACCCTGGCTCCCACTCCCCCTTCACACCCACCCACTGGCGTGGGAGCAGCTGCAGCCCCACAGAAGCTGCTTTCTTGGGCTGCTGCTTGCAATACACGTAGCTAGTGCAGGGCTGTATGGGGACAGTGCAGATGCAACCTTTTGCTCCCCTGCTCAGATGCTGTAGCCAGGTCACAATCTGTCCCCTGCTGGCTAATATCCCACGGCAAACCTCTGATAGGGCCAAGTCCTAGTCCCACTGAAAGTGATTTAGATGGAGCCAGGCTTTGGCCCACAGTGATTAGAGATTTAAAAAAAAAAAAAAAAAACAAATTAGAGTTGCAGTTAATAATCGCCCAAGATATGTTTTTCTTGGGAATGGCTGAGTAGCGCCATGATTTTGAAGATCATGTCTTACACAGAGCGTGTTTCCAGATAGGGTATTCACAGCCAACGGGATTTTTATTTAATCCACCTGGGTATTATTTTCAAGTCACTCGGACTATTTCTGTGGATTTCAGAGAAGATGCAAAATTTCAGCTTGAAACCGAAAAGTGGGCGGCAACTTTAACTATGGAGCAGCTGTGGCCACCCCATTGTTTGCCTCGTTGTTCTCGTATAGGATTAATGTTGGAAGGGAGAGCCCCACTGTAATGGCTAGAAGCAAGGCTAGTGCAGAGAGACTGTGCAGGCTCTCCCCATCCCCTCCCTCAGCCCTTTGTTCTGAGAGCACCCCTCAGTTATGAGTCGCAGTACCCTTGCTAGTTCATTCCTGCCCTCTCCTGTGCATTTTTTCTGCAGTTGCTCAAGTGATATGGACAAATGTATCCCATTCTCCTCTGTACATTCTTGTTTCAGGGCCCCACGTTATGGAGGATTTGGGCCCAGGCAGACACAGAAGACAAAAGCCATCCCCCCCATTGCTTTGAAGGCCCATTTTTCAGATGCCCCAAAAGTAATCATCCGTTATTGGGGCAAATATGCAAGTGACCTTTAAAAAAAGGAAGAAAATACAAGCTGCAGCTGAGGAAGCAATATCTGTGGAAGTATTTAGGCCCCATTGGGACTAAATGCTTTAAGCTAGCTACATGCTCAGATGCTTTGGTGGATTCAATAGTGCAGGATAAAGAGCAAACAGCTCAGGCCCACCTACATTAAAATGAGGGACACCAGGAAAAACTCCAGCACGGATGTGTAACCTGTTCATTCCTTGAGCTGGACAGGAATGTACAGAACAACACAACCCACACAACCCAGGCAGCTGATGGATCCCGCTGGCTGTTTTCATCCTCCTCCCCTGCCCCCCCGAAGATCAGCAGCTGCAGCCTCTACTCCACCCTCTTCCATGCCATAGTCTAACAAGAAAAACATCCTTCCGTGCAAAATACAAAAGTTTTGAGACAGTGGTTACAGGAAAAAACATTTGGGTTGTGTTCGCTTTCCTAGAGGTAGCCATGGACACAGCATGCTCGTAAAGGTACAAGGTGTACAGCTGCCCTGGAAATGCCCTGCAATGTGCATTCTTACAGACTGGTAACAGGGAATGCTTCAGGCAATCCATTTTTCTTGGTACTTTCAACATGTGCTTACTCCACCTCTCAGGGGTGTAGTAAAGTTAATTAGTTTTAAGCTCCTTTGAAGATCAAAAGTGCTAATTTTGTTGTACCCTATAAAAGTGTAAGGGGGAAATGGAAACATCCAAAAATAGATTTAACTGAGAGAAGCCTGACTCCAAACTCTAGCTTCATAGATCCCTCGATGCCTTGGGAAAGTTCAGATCCAAAACGAGTTTCCCCAGACTATCTTGAATCAATATAGAGTAAACAAGGAGTGTGTGTAAGGGATGTGGGATCATTCCCTGTGAAAGTGTTCAGGCCATCACTGAACCCATCCATCATACAGCTGCTTTCCCAGTTCCAAGCAATCAACTTTTGAACTTTATTCCTGGGAACAATTACACTTGAAACTAAAACTACCGTAAGGAGACTCCACCTATTATTAACCTGGCCCTAATACATTTATTTAAACTGGAAAAAGAAAAAATGCTACAAGCCTCTGGGTTAAATTTTGACCTACTTTCAATCCACAATGGAGGCCATTGTTTCCAATCCAATTATTCGGGAGATGTTAACTCAGCTTTAATTTATTTCAATTAATCTTTTTTATTGAAGGTGATCAGTCTTCCTTTTGAATTATTTATTAATATTTGGTCAGCATCTTTGTGAAGGTGGCAGGTGAAATTTAAGCTCAAGGTCAAGAATGGCCTAGTGGTGGAAGTTCCTGCCAGGGTTTACCAGCTTTCCAGCCTGCCTTTTTCTGTACTCTAATTAGATCCCTTACACAAGGGCTCAGTGAAAGCAAATGGTGCTCTCGTTGCAAATCTGTTCATTTGGAGAAAGGGGCACTTAAATGAAAAGTATTTCCTTGTCAGTGGCAGTAGTAATGCAAAAACCAACCAAAAAAGCAAAATTAGGGTGGAGATTTTCAGAGGCTGAAAGGGGAGTTAGGCGAACACGAGTGGGAAGCTGGGAATTTAACTCCCCTCTGTGTCGTTGTAGGGGGAATATCTTCATTTAAAACACAGCAGCTGTGTCCCTGTGGTACTTCAGTGTAGACACGACCTATGCCAGCGAGAGGGATTCTCCCAGCAGCAGAGGTGGGGCAGTAGCTAGGTCGACAGAAGAATTCGTCCATCGATCTAGAACTGTCTACACTGGGGGTTAGGTTGGCTTAACTCTGCCGCCGAGGGGTATGGCTTTTTCCCCATGTGGAGTGAGGTCACAAAGAGGAAAGGCTGCAAAAGTTTAACCAGCTCTATAGGAGAGTGACCCTCTGACACTGTAATAGCCCCTCCCAATTGTGAACCTTTTGGAGGAAGGGTGGGAGAAAAACTGCTCGAGTGAGGCATAACACTCCTCTTCCAGATCCTCCCTCAGCTCACTAGCGCAACATTCTTACTGAGCCAGTTTGCTCTCATTCACTTCCCCAATCTCAGCCAGGCATTGGGGAAGCAAAGAAACCACCGCCCAGTCTGGGGCTGATGAGAACAAGACAAGGAAGCTTACAAGAAGTGGAAACTTGGACAGATGACTAGAGAGGAGTATAAAAATATTGCTCGAGCATGCCGGGGTGTAACCAGGAAGGCCAAAGCACAATTGGAGTTGCAGCTAGCAAGGGATGTGAAGGATAACAAGAAGGGTTTCTACAGGTATGTTAGCAACAAGAAGGTCAGGGAAAGTGTGGGACCCTTCCTGAATGGGGGAGGCAACCTAGTGACAGATGATGTGAACAAACCTGAAGTACTCAATGCTTTTTTTGTCTCGGTCTTCACAGACAAGGTCAGCTCCCAGACTGCTGCACTGGCCAGCACAATATGGGGAGGAAGTGAGCAGCCCTCAGTGGTGAAAGAACAGGTTAAGGACTATTTAGAAAAGCTGAATATGCACAAGTCCATGGGTCCAGCTCTAATGCATCCAAGGGTGCAGAGGGAGTTGACTGGTGTGATTGCAAGCCATTGGCCATTATATTTGAAAACTCATGACGATTGGGGATGGTACCGCACGATTGGAAAAAGGCAAATATAGTGTCTTTAAAAAGGGGAAAAAGGAGAACCTGGGGAACTACAGACCGGTCAGCCTCACCTCAGTGCCCAGAAAAATCAAGAAGCAGGTCCTCAAGTAATCCATTCTGAAGCACTTGGAGGAGAGGAAGGTGATCAGGAACAGTCAACAGATTCACCAAGGGCAAGTCATGCCTAACAAACCTGACTGCCTTCTATGATGAGATAACTGGCTCTGTGGATATGGTAAAAGCAGTGGACGTGATATACCTTGATTTTAGTAAAGCTTTTGATACGGTCTTCCACAGTATTCTTGCCAGCAAGTTAAAGAAGTATGGATTGGATGGATGGACCATAAGGTGGATAGAAAGCTGGCTAGATGGTCGGGCTCAACGGGTAGTGATCAATGGCTGAATGTCTAATTGGCAGCTGGTATCAAGCGGAGTGCCTCGGGGGTCAGTCCTGGAGCCAATTTTGTTCAACATCTTCATTAATCATCTGGATGATGGGATGGATTGCACCCTCAGCAAGTTTGCAGATGACACTAAGCTGAGAGGAGTGATAGATATGCTGGAGGGTAGGGATAGGGTCCAGAGTGACCTAGACAAATTAGGGGATAGGGCCAAAAGAAATCTGATGGGGTTCAACAAGGACAAGTGCAGAATCCTGCACTTAGGACGGAAGAATCCTATGCACTGCTACAGACTGGGGACCGACTGGCTACGCGGCAGTTCTGCAGAAAAGGACCTGGGGATTACAGTGGACAAGAAGCTGGATATGAGTCAACAGTGTGCCCTTGTTTCCAAGAAGGCTAACGGCATATTGGACTGCATTAGTAGGAGCGTTGCCAGCAGATCGAGAGGAGTGATCATTCGCCTCTATTCAGCACTGGTGAGGCCACATCTGGAGTATTGCGTCCGGTTTTGGGCCCCCTACTACATAAAGGATGTGGATAAATTGGAGAGAGTCCAGTGGAGGGCAACGAAAATTATTAGGGGGCTGGAGCACATGACTTACGAGGAGAGGCTGAGGGAACTGGGGTTATTTACTCTGCAGAAGAGAAGAGTGAGGGGGGGGATTTGATAGCAGCCTTCAACTACCTGAAGGGGGCGGGGGGAGTCCAAAGAGGATGAAGCCAGGCTGTTCTCAGTGATGGCAGATGATAGAACAAGGAGCAATGGTCTCAAGTTGCAGTGGGGGAATAAGTTGGATATTAGGAAAAACTATTTCACTAGGAGGATGGTGAAGCACTGGAATGGGTTACCTAGGGAGGTGGTGGAATCTTCATCCTTGGAGGTTTTTAAGGCCCAGCTTGACAAAGCCCTGGGTGGGATGATTTAGTTGGGGTTGGTCCTACTTTGAGCAGGGGGTTGGACTAGATGACCTCCTGAGGTCTCTTCCAACCCTGATATTCTATGATTCTATGTTATCAGCACGTTAATGATACCTCAGCCCAAGTCATCTCAATATCTCAACGTTAGTGCATGCCCATGAAAGAGAAGGGAAATAAATTACAACAGGATGCCCAGAGGAGAGAACCCCCTGGGCCAATGAGCAACTGGGCCAATGAGCAACAGCCCCAAACTATCCTCTGGGACCTCTCACAAAGAACAGAATCACTCCAAAATGATATTCATATAAGGGATTGCATGAGAAAAACCTGTGTAATCTTTTTGCCTAGCTCTTTCCTCAAGCTTGACCTCTTGCCTCTTCATTCTTGTTTTTAATATTAGCTTTGAGAGCCTTGCAGCATTGGTCCCCTCCAATAGCTTCAGAATTTTATCTGTCCCCTCCTACTCTCCTCCAAACACAGATCTAGTATGTCTAACCTAACAAGGATAATTAACATCCTTGTGTCTGTGTATCACTCCAGTTGTCATTGGCTTTATATTGCTGCCAGGGCATACTTGTAATTAGGTAACACAAACAGCTCATGGATTCCCACTACGGCTTCACTGTCAGTTACACCATGCACACCTAATTCCTCAGAATTGCCAAATTCATCAGTGAGATCAAAGTACCTTTATTCTGCAGTTAAAGACCAGCTCTGTGGGGTTCTGAGGTATAGCTCAGCCCTCTCCCCCGGCTTTACAGACAAGAGTTCTTTATTCACCTAGTGACGACCATCCCCTATTTCACACGGGCTGGAAAAGTAAAATTAGTCTGTGGATATATGTTGACTTTGATGCAGAAGAGGAAGCAGAATTTTGCTAACGAGCGAGCCCACGTTACTTACCCAGTTGCCCCAGATTTGAGTGGTATTGCGACCCCGTGTAGCAGGTCACAATGCTACTTACTCAGATTTGACCCAGGCAGCCCTCCATTGTCTGGTCAGGGGCCAAGGGGGAGTCTACCCTCCTCCCCCCATTATGCCCCTGCTTCTGTGGGATTACTCATGTACTTAAATTTAAGCATGTGCTTAAGCACTTTGCTGGGGGGGGGGGGAGAGACAAAAACCTCTGGTAGAAGGGTCTCTCACTGGCCAGTGCACCCCCTAATGGCTGGGCATGATGTGGCCGACTCTTCAACTCTGGTGCCCCCTCAGATAGCCTCTTCAAGCCTGGGTGGCTTACCCCATCTCACAACTCAGTCCTCTGACCAGGTCATTAACATGACCCTTCCAAGGTTATGAAGAATCCAAATTCTAATGACTTTATCCCAGGCCCTCAGCCCCAGAGCCATCCCTAGGGTACGGCAAATCGGGAGACCGCTCCAAGCCCTGTGCTTTGGGGGACCCCGCGCTGCATGAGGAGGCAATCGGGCGGGCGAAGTGGCACTGGGGGTGGGGTGGGGTGGTGGGAGGAGCGAGGGTGCAGCTCTCTCGGGGGAGGGGGCGGAACTGGGCAGGGAAGAGACAGGGTGGGAAGAGGCGGGGCAGGAGTGGGGCCTTGGGGGGAAAAGGTGGAGTGGGGGCAGGGCCTGGGCAGAGCACCCCCCGGCAGATAGAAAGTCAGCGCCTATGTCCCGGGCCCCACACCTCCCTAGGGACAGCCCTGCTCAGCCCCATTTTGGACTCAACAGTTCTTGTCCCCTTCCTTTTCATTGGCTGTATAGCTTATGTCACCAAGACCATTCATGTGTGTCATCAGGGTATATTATAATGGATGTCCTTCAAGCAACATGTGTACTGCTCTGTGGGATGGGACAGTCTACAGCTAGGGTCTTGGGACAATGGCTGCATAGTCACAAGCAGACCACTGGCAATACAAGAAAACAAAAGGCTCTTGGGAACACACAAGAAGTTTTATTATTAATTACAGGAAACTGATTCATAAAGCCAAGTAATTAAGGCTGAGGTTGTCAATAAAACTCAAGGGGATTTGAACACCTGATTCCTAGTCCCATTAACAGGAACTGGAAGTCCAAGTCTATCAGGCTGCTTTGAAATTTTAATTTGATAAAAATGTGTTTTAGTCTTAATTTAAAAGCAGTGAGAAAATTAATTTTAAGCAACAGGGTTTAAATTTAGCATTTAACAGTGTGTGAAATATAAAAATGTGTTTTTCATTTCTAAGGGGGGGTCGCACTCAGACGCTTGCTGAGTGAAAGGGGTCACCAGTACAAAAAGTTTGGGAACCACTGGCCTACTAGCTCCTATTGTTGAAAAGTTGTCCTTTAGTTAACCTAGTGTGAATATGGGGGTTACCAATGATCAGCAAACACAAAGACAGTGAATATTTTCTGCAGCAGCACAAGGTACATGGCTGGAGTAGGGAGTCTGTCAGGCCCCCCTCTGTCCTTGATTTCCAAACCAGTCCCTGAGAAGGTGCTAAGCCTGCATATATTTTCATTTCCTTCATGACATGAGCCAGGGTTCTCTCCCCCACCCCCCTTCAAAACAACAACTACAAAACCGACCGCAAAAAAATGATGCCATTCTCAAGAAACAGCACTGTAGACAGCCTCCACTACATCAGTAATGACAGTCAATAGTGCCTCCAAGGACCTGCTTTCTTCAAGTCAATACGGAATTCTGACAGCCAGTTTATTCTAGGGCTCCATGAACCTCTCGTCCAGATTCAATCTTGCTCAGACAATCCTTCCTCTGAGGCTTTTATCCAGCTTACAGATAGTATGATGATAGAAGAGCCAAACCGTGAGGAAAAGCTTACGGTTGCTCTGCAGAGAGATGATTCTTTGCTAAGTGGCTTTTCTTACCCGGTTGGGTTACCTGCAGTGGCATGGAAGTCGGAGGGCATCACGCATTCAGTAGAGACCACGAAAATGAATCTCTGATCCCAGCTTCAACAAACCTTAATAAAAAGAGCCTCAGGCAATTTTTCTCCTTCATGAAAAGATTTACTCTGCTATAGTCACTTGCGTATATGTGGGGGAGAGGGGGAATTGGCGGTAGGAGTGTTTCTAGCAAAGAGCTAGGATTGAAGCTTTGCCGAGTTCATTGAACTGGCTTGGCAGCCTTAACCAGGGTGGGGCGATATATTTTTAAGTGCTAATACCAATCTTGATACCTCAGACATTAAGGCTTCTTTTTAGGGCAAGAATATTACCACCCATAAAGGGGGGAAAGAAGTGGCTTTCAAATGTTTTAAAGATACCGCTGGTCCCAGGGGTGAAAGTAAGGCGGTACGGACCGGCACAGTGTACCAGTAAAAAGTAGCCGCCAGTACCAGCCCGTACCGCTGACTTTAAAGCGCTGCCGCAGCAGTGCTTTAATGTCATTACCCCATTTGCCCCCTCCTCTCCGTCAGCAGCCGGGGGGGGGGGAGGGAAGAACTTCCCCGGGGCCGCAATTTAAAAGGGCCCGGGGCTCCGGCCGCCGCTGCCATGGTAAATCGCTGAGCGTTGTGGGCCAGGCAGCGCAGATGGGCTGGCTGGGGCACACTGACCCCAGCCCCGCCCCTTCCACCCAAGGCCCCGCCCCTTCCAGGAGGGCCAGAGCTGGCCCCGTACCGGTAAGAGCTCCATTTCACTTTCAGCCCTGTCTGGTCCCCTTTTTAATTTAAAATGTGTAAATACCAATAATACCTAGCTCTTATATAGCCCTTTTCAGCCATAGTACCCAAAGACTTTATGAGGATGTTAAGCATCATCATGCCAATTTACAGATGGGGAAACTGAGGCACTGAGCAATGAATGGACTTGCCCGAGGTCACAGAGCAGGCCAAAGTCAAAGCCAGCACTAGAACCCAACTCCCTAGTCACTGGACCACACAGATTTACATCCGGGATAAATTCAACCATCGATGTTTACTCACCCTTTTAATGGTATGCTTTGAGAGTGTGAGGCTGTTATTAGAAAAAGAAAGGTGCAGTTGCAATAGGGCTCCTGGACTTCATTTACAGGGATATTGACATAACTGCAGCGTTACAAGAATTGAAGTGAAAGGCTTACAGAACAGCGGCGAAGTTTTGTCAGGTTGTCTGACTGGCCCAGCCGATGATGTACCTAGCTGGCAGGCCAGAGCTTTTTAAATATGCAGCAGTCAGCACTGTTGTTAGCATTAGCGTGAACAGGGCAGAGACACAGTGTTAGTCTCCGTTGCTCCCCTACCTCATGTCTATGCTCCTGTACTTCAGAAAGTAACACTGTTGCAACAGGGACATGAGCCGTTTGAATTTTTAAAGAAAGCTGTGGATGGAGATGGACAGTGTAATATTTGCACTGTTACGACAAAAGAACCTCACTCTAATGTGGCATTTACCACACTCAGGGGCAAACTGAAGACAGGAGTTGCCAGCAGGTGGTCCGTGGGGCGGGAGGGGGAGACAAGGCAGGGGGCATTATCACAGTCGGTTTCAACAAACTCTCTCTTGTTTTTGGAAAGGCACATGGGGAACGTCAAGTTACAGAGTTACAGTCCCCCCTTCCCCCCGCAGCTTCGCAATTATCCCTTGGCTACACTGGGCTTTTTCTCATCATCAGTCAATCATGGCAGGTTGCCTAGACCTTGTAATTCGATCACAGAGCACTTACTCCATCTACTAAACCAGGCCTTTTCTATGAGCAATCAAGATACCGTCCCTGACAGATGCCTATAGTGAAGGAGTTAATATGAGACTCATTCATGCTACTGCAAATTCACACAGTTATTGCTGGTCAGTGATGAGGTGAGGGTGAGTTTGGGGAGCCATGAATCAGATTTCTTCAATAAAACAGGCACTTCTCTGTGAGTTTAGCATTAAGAACTGAGCTTAATACTCCAGAGGGTAAAACTTTCCTTGGAAGCAAGAGTGTCACACAAAGTTCACCCTCTCACTTTGATAATTTTAGACATGGCTGATGACTAATGAGGCCCAACTAGGCACAGATTACTGATGTTTATACAGCTTTCTAGAGGAAGCCGTAAAAGTGCTCTTTAGATGACTTCAGTACATATTTGCACATTACTGGCATTTAATCATAACACTCACTTTATCATTTGAAATCTCTGGGGTCATGGTGGGAGATACCCATTAGCAAAAGAATTCCGCTTCTCATTTAGGAGAGATTAGATGACATCCCCTTTGTTTACTACTCCAAAATCTGTACTAGGCAGGCAGGAGTAATAGGCGAGAGCAAGAGAGACGCCAGCTAAGAACTTCCTCCAGCATTTTTATAGCGTAGCAGAGAGGAAATTTATTTCCTTCTTCCTTTCTTCTCTGGGTGTCAAGACCTGCCCTTTCCCTTCTGAGTTATTTAATGTAAAACTCTCTATGAATACTGGAGATAACATAGTCCCAAGTCCCGGAGTCTTAGACCTTATCTGTCATTGTTTCTGCTATCTAGCAAAACCCCTGCACCTTCTCTTTTGATACTCCATTCTCGAGGGGCCCTTGAGGTTAATGGGGGAACACCTATGGGTACTAGACCAGGCCCTATTTATCGCAATCCAAGTAAAAGAGCATTTCTTCTTCCCAGTAGAAAAGGATTTCACGGGAGGTACTGGCCTCCAGAATTCTAGTGCTAGCTGGCCCAGCCTCCTGTCGTAGAAGGAATTACTTTGCTTCCAAAATAAGCTGTTCATATAACCTCCCTCCCCAAGCAATTCCTTAAAGCCACTGAAGTCAGCAGCTACCTCCACAGACAGCAAGCTGCCTATTGTGATCAGTTCATATACCACAGCTGCTCCACTTCCTGGAGGCTGCAAATGACTCCGTTGAGCAGATTTTTCCCGGTGATAGTTCTGCTGTGATTGGGAGGACACTCACTTACAGAAGATGCCTTTAAGAAATAAGAGAAAGCAGGCACAGCTTGTCTAAGCCGGCTCATTGGAGCCTTAGCCACTGGGGGCCTAATAATTATGGAAACAGGGACGGGTGGCAGGGTGGGAGGTGCAGTGGGAATAATGACATCTTAAGAAACTGAGTCCACTCCACAGTAGCCAGTGATTAGGGTTGAACTGGATTCAATGAACTCTTGTACATAGTAATGTGCACTCAGGAGTGAGTTACTTTCCTGAACTGCTCTGTTTATTGTGATATCACAGAAAAGAGGGAGTAACGATTGTGCGATCATTGTTGCAAAATGAAGCACTCAGATGTTAGTAATACCATCTGTAAGATTGCATGAGCTCCATTCTGCCTCAATGGGCAAGCACCAGGAGGTGGTGGGGCCATGATTCCTCTCCTCCCCCCTTCAGGAGGTATTGTATCCTGCAACTGACCAAGCCCTTAGACAGTGGAGCTCTTTGCATGCACACACACACACACACACACACACACACACACCCCTCCAGGCAAGCGATAGTGTCACAGTCTTTACAGGACTGAGCAAAGCCCCTTGAAGTCAATGAAGAGACTTCCCATCAACTCCAGTGGGCTTTGGGTCCGTCCATAACTGCACAATCCCATCCTATTTTTTAGCAAATACGGTATAATATCCCAACACTCCCCTTTAATACCCAGGTGCACCAATACCACAAGGGTGAGTGCAGTACAGATACCGAGATAAATAGGCAAGTGCCATGTTGGGACTAAAGGGCGGAGCATATAGCTAGGAGGACACAAAGTGTTTAGATCTATGGGTGCTTATTAGCCTCAGGTAGCCCTGATGTCACCCGGGCTCCGTTCCTTTAACAGGCCTTTCCCAACCCAAATGTTCAGAGGTCTGCCTGGCACCACACTCCAGTGCGATCGACGCAATCCCGACAAACTAATCAGCACAGTTACAGAGGGAGCGGCAGGGGAAGAGAGCTTAGTTGTGTTGCATGTCACGATAAGAATTAATCGCCTTCCGACCATGCATTTGTTTTACCAAGCAATCATCAGCTTGCGACCAGACAGGATTTCCCCCCCACAGAACCATCACTACGAGGCCAGAGCTGCACTTGAAAAATCATCTAATTGTCCATCTGGTGAATAGGTACTTTATTAAAATAACATATTGGTGGTGCATTCTCTCTTGGGCAAAAACGGTCTATGTGCTACTTGCTGCCTGCCAGAGTGGGGAATAATTGATAAGAACAAGCTGCATTCTGCACAGTACATCAGCATTTAGAACCAGAGTCTATGGTCATTTGTGTAATCAGCATTTGGTACCTGTACTCCTGCTGTGTGCAATTGGAAATGACACACAGCAGCTAACACAATGGATGTCTCCTAAAATATGTAAAGTAGGTTTTGCTGAACCTGAAGCTAGATGACTAGACAGTGCTACATCAAAATACTATGGGGGCTCTGAGCTGCAGAGTAACATGCTTTAGCAGAAGGATAATTTTCAGGATAAGATTTGAAAAGTAACTTTAAATGAACGAGCCAGATGGTATAGCGCACGAGCTCGTCTACATGAACATGTCGTTCGCGGCAAGCGGGGGCACAAGTCTACCCTACAGTAGCCAGCTTTGCACTAAGTGTCCTGGTGGACCCTGCGGCCATGCACTAGAAGTTCCCCAGTGCATTTTTATCTACCCCACTTTGAAACAGGAATAGATTCAAATGCACTATAGGGGACTTTTAGCGCATGGCAGTGGGATCCACATGGACACTTAGTGCGTGGTGTAGGGTAGATTTACACCCCAGCGTGCTGGAAACTATGTGGCTGTATTAATAAGCCCTCAGAAGACACAGGAAGGAATCCTGCCCATCAACATACAACCTTCAACACATGCTGTACTAGGAGTGGCCCAATCCATTTGGGGCTCTGATCGTGCCCATTTTTGTAAGTTAAGCAACATTGGGTCTGGTCAGTATTTGGACTGCTAAAGCTGGCTATAAGTAAGAGGTTCTGAGGTTACTGTAGGTGTCTTTCTTCTCTATGTCAGTACCAACCCAGTGGCCCAAAATAGTGATGGGGGAGGAGGGGCTCTGTGCTCTTGTCTTTCAGATAAGACAAAACTCAGAAGTTCAATGGACTTGTGGACATCGTAGGGAACGGAGAACTTCCTAGAGCCAATAGGGGCATTCTGACTTATGCAGAAAATTCAGCAGACAAGGATGGGTTTTTACAAGCCAGCGTGTTCTTCCCTTTAAAAAGAATTGAGGAAAAAAATCTTCCTGGAGATCAGGAGCTCCCTGTTCAAATGCCTACAGAGCAAACACTTTGCTTCTGAGAAAGATCAAGACTTTGAGTACATCTATGCTGCAGCTGGGAGGTGCCATTGCCAACTCGGGTAGATGTACATGCACTAGCAGTACTTGCGCTAATGCTCACAGCAGTGGGCGCAGCAGCACAAGTGGGAGCTCATTAGCATTATGCAGGGGCTACTTGGCACACAGGCAAAACCATGGAGAGTCCAGAAAGGCAAATCCTAAGCAAAAGTAGGTGGTCATATTATCTTTAAGATGCTAGAACATTTTTTTTAAATGTACGAGGGTGTTTTGTCAGAGGTGGTGCAAATGCTTTGCATAGCTGGAAGTGTGTGTCAGAGCTCAGGGTTCCTTTATGACAAAAGAATGGATATCTACATCGCTATTATGTTGCTTCTCTATGTTTTGTATCTCTATTACAGTAGTGTCTAGAGGCCCCAAAAGAGATCAGGGTCCGACTATCCTAGGAACTGACCAGAGACCTTACATTTAAGGAGCTCGATTTTGTAAATGGATCTGTCTGCATAGAGCCCCATTGATTTCATAGGCAGGGGTTCCTCACAAAATTTTTCACAGTGAGTTTTAAAACAGTGTCAATATTCCATTGTTGTACTTAGGATATGCGTCATACCATCCACCCTGCACTCTGAATGAGATAGTGGTCCTGCATAAACAATACGCAGTTATGTAGAGAGTTTGTATTGTAATACATGTTTATAGGGAGCAGAGTTAAGGTTATGTTTCATCCTAACCTTGACATTTCCTGATTGAGTGGTTAACCTTACCCCCTTCATGTTCTTTTTACGTAGTTTTTACATTCAAAGTATGTAAGTATACAAACACGTACACTGATCATTACAAATTCAAAAGCTACGCAGTAAACTAGAGCTCACCAGTGCAAAACTACTTGGAAAATGGTGCAAACCAGCGCAAGCACACGAAATATACACATCAATGACTAGTGATGAGTAGAACACTATGAAGTTTGGTGTGGATAAGCACCCATTCTTGTATGCTTAGCCAGACTATTCATCCTGTCAAAAACTATAGTCCCACATCTTCGCCCGGCCTCCTTCCCTGACACAGGTCCCATGGCTAACTTCATACTCTTAGGCCTGGTCTACACTGGGGGGGGAGGGGAATCGATCTAAGTTACGCAACTTCAGCTACGTTATTCACATAGCTGAAGTCGACATACTTAGATCAACTTACCGTGGTGTCTTCACCATGGTGCATCGACTGCTGCCGCTCCCCCGTTGACTCTGCCTGTGCCTCTCGCGGCCCTGGAGTACAGGAGTCAACGGGAGAGCGCTCGGGGATTGATTTATCGCATCTAGACTAGATGCGATAAATCGACCCCCGCTGGATCGATCACTGCCTGCCAATCTGGTGGGTAGTGTAGACATAGACTGCTGGTTCTTGACATTCAGGGTGTTACCCAGTCTGCTGTTTTAGGCAGATATTTCCTCTTTTACCCCAAGCCCAACACCCCAGCCCCCAACAAAGGTGGTGTTCCCTCCCCACAAAGAGCTGAGAAACCAAGTCAGAATAGGGTAGACTCAGCCAATCAGGAACCTAAAGAAATCCCATGTGACTTCTCACAAATGCTGAACCCAGCTCAAACTGCACCACAAAACTGCCTTGAAGTTTTCATGGGCCTGCAGTAGTGCTCGAGTTGGTAGCACTGGACTTTGGAGAGTTCTGTGCCAAACAGATGGGTATTTTCCATCTCACTTTTCTGGGCTCAGTAAAGTCTCTTCTAGGAAAAGAGAGAGTCTCTCCACGGAAGCAAACCTCACAGATGGGGAAAAAAACACTGCCTCCTTCAAGGACATACACACCCAGGCTGCTACTACAAATTCTGCTTCGCCCCATTGAAGATAGTGAGACCACCTACAAAAACTGGCCCCGAGAATGCGCAGAAATATACCAAGATTATGGAAGTGGCACAAAGTCCACATAGAATAAAACCAAGGGGTGCAAGGGGTTAACTTAGTTTCTGTTAAAAAATAGTCACTAGTTTTAATAACTTCTTGCAGAAGACAGAAGGGAATGAAAAAAAATAAATCTACCATGGTCCATAGCACACCTAACAACTAATTTATCACTCCTACAGCTCAAAGGCTGTTTCTAATACAATTCCAAATTTAGCCACATCCATGCACTGATAAATACAGAGTAACATGCCATTTAAATATAATTAGATAAGCTTGCATCATCCTTGGGTACTGTTCAGTAGTCATGCTGGCTAGCGCTATGCAGACCCAAGTGAATAATCCATTCGATTCCATGCACACAGCTAACGTCAGAGAAGCCAAGAGTACACTGTAGTTAGACCACACCTCATTCTGCAGTTGGTTCTGGGGTTCTCTCTTTCCAAGGTACCAGGCTGGAAGGGAATGCAATGCAGAGCAGCAAGTTTGAATCAGGGGCTGGAGGGATTGATTTGTGAAAGAATGTTAAAGTGAATTACATATGCATAGTCTGGCAAAATAGTGACTCCAAGCATGAAGGGATCAAAAGTTATAAACAACCAGGGATCCACACAGCTAGACTGCTGCACATACCCATGCTGAACCTGGTTGATTTCACTGGGGCTCCTTACAGGCATAGCAGTCCATCAACCATCCACAAATCAAGAGCAGTGCCCTTGCCTCTTCTTTCTACAGCCCTGCCCATAGACTGCCATGAAAAAAGGAGAGAGTGGGTTGCATAATGAAGCACAGAACTGTTACATTTCCCTTGCAGAGTTTCTTCTGAGTTCCTCCAGCAGGCCACAGGGTTTGCCCCTTTTTGGCTCCCTCTCCCACCCGCATAGAAGCAACAAGAGAGTCAGCCCCCACGTGCAGCAGATCCATTGAGACCCATATGAATGTTGCAGGGAAGGAGCAACTCAGCTTTAGGCTCTGAGACATCCATGCCGAGCTCTGGGCTCCTTGTAGTTTTCCTTGGCTGTCTAGGAGGGCAGCACCATCGATTTTAGTGCGGCATTGCATCTGCATACACCAGGGATGACCTTGATACTGAGTTTCCAAACCTATACTTGCACACAGCACAGAAGATAGTGCCTTGCAGAATCCGCCTCCCAACCAGCATGCAATTTCATGCTGCCTAGCCAGATACTCGTTCATCTAGCCAATCTAGGAAAAGGAGTTACAATGCGAGAAATAGCAGCAGTCAAGGCTATATAGCTGCCAGGGCTTCCTGCTCAGAGGAGTCCAGTTTATTTAAGTACAGCATCCACCCTGCAAGCTTCAGTTAGCAGAAGTTTGATTTAGTCTAATCCATATGAAAATTAATAGATAACCTACAAATCCCAGTATGAGCGGAGGCTGAACATTCAAGGGGGAATCCGAAAAGACAATCCAAACATGCTGTTGAATGGGATTCATTTTCACAGTGCTGTAACTGACAAGGTGAGATTCTAGGAAGCGAATTGTCAGCAAGGTGTTAGAAGTTTAGCAAGCTGCTTTTATTCGTGTTAATGGGAGCATCTGAACCACACCCACCCACCCACAACTGATTAAATAATCCAGAATCCCAATCCAAAGCATAAGTGAAACAACTCACATGCTTGAATGTAGAGTTGTGCTTAAATACCTTGCTGAATGGAGGCTCCAAGTTAAAATGGAGTAAGGTCCTCAGAATCTGGCCCGGTATTACTGTATATAGAACACCTACTACTTATCCTAGCCACTCTTTGGGTAAAATAGTTATTCTGTTTAAATACAAAGCAGACTTTATTTATTTATTTTTTTGGCTCTTTTTAAAAAAGTTCACCTTCCTTGGGGTAGGAGGGGGGGGGAAGTATGTTTAAATTACAGAATGAAAGATTCCTCAAGTCTGGCTTTGTAAACCCTGCCAAACTAGCCAGATACATCCTGGAGTTCTCATACATGCCAAATGATCCCACCTTCAAATTGTGTTTCTCATGATGCCTATGTAAAAAACAAACAACAAAACTTGATAACATTTAGGCTGCTGGTAACATTGGTGGTGACCAAAATGGTCTCATTGGTTATTTGTACCGTCTGTCAATATCCATCTGCTGTCTCTTATCTTATACTTAGCCCTGGTCTACACTGGGGAAGGGGGGGGGGGGGAGGTTGATCTAAGTTACGCAACTTCAGCTATGTGAATAACGTAGCTGAAGTCGCCATACTTAGATCAACTTACCATGGTGAGTCGACTGCTGCTACTCCCCCATCAACTCTGCTTGTGCCTCTCGCAGCGCTGGAGTACAGGAGTCGATGGGAGAGCGCTTGGGGGTTGATTTATCGTGTCTAAACTAGACGCGATAATCGATCCCTGCTGGATCGATCGCTACCCGCCGATAGTGAAGACATACCCTTAGATTCTAAGCCCATTGAGGCAAGGACTGTCTTTTGGTTCAGTGTTTGTACAGCACCTTGCACAATAGAGTCTTCCTCCATAACCAGGGCTCCTAGCTGCTGCAGTAATACAAATACATAATAGTAAAATTTGCCCATTCCTTTTGGAAATGTTGGGCCAGATTCTCAGCTGGCATAAAAGTCAGTCCTTTAGTGGAGCTACACCAGTTTATAGCAGGCGAGGATCTGGACTACTGAAATATGCTACTAATCTAACAGTAATGTCAGGATCATATTCTATTTTCCTTGCCTCTAGAAGTCCCTTTCTAGAATCAGGAACCTGGTCTACTGTCTACACAGCCACTCAGTTCCCTCCGAAATGAAAATATTCCAGAAAATGGAGAGACAGTAACTAGCACAGTAACTCACGCTGGCTTCCACACAAGACACCACAGTAACTTATGCTCCTGTTCACACACAATTACTGAAGCACTTTCTGTACGCGACAGCTGATCAAAACAGCTTTGGAGCGACTGCCGAGCAGCAGTCACACAATGCCCTCATACGTCTCATTACTCATTTCGAGAAACACGTCCAGGCTTGGGTTTAAAAAACACATTTTATTGATTGTGTTTCTCAGAATACTCAGAATGTGAAAAACAAAACCAGATAAAAATAAACATGCAGACCTGTTTGGTTCAACAGTACAGTATGCAGGCACAGGGCCCTTATTGCAGTTGATAGAGCCACTGAGCATGGAAACTGGGTGCTCACCCGATAGCTATCCCTAAGGGGGCTGGAGGAGGCAGTGCCAATCAGCTTTAAGGGATGTAGCAGCAGCCACGCTTCCCAGAACTCGCTGGCATTCTCCAGCTCTTGCTGGGTTGTATGGGTCCACACCTTTCTCCTTGCAATACAAACTTGGGCCTATAAAGGCATAATAGAGCCCTAAATCTTTTTTTTTTTACTGTGGTGCCCGACTGATATTGGAGGCCAACTATGTTAAGTTCCGAACATACACACAATACGGAACAGTCCTGCCCCAAAGAGCTTACAATCAAAGTAGACAAGACAAAGAGCAGAAGAACGGAAGTCTTATTTTTTGCCACGTTACATATGGAGAAAGAGAGGCCCAGAGGAGATTCATGGACTTGCCTGAGGCTATACAAGAACTCTGTGCCAGGAAGAGAACCTAGATTTTCCCCAACTCTCAGTCCAGGACCTTCATCACAAATCCATCCTTCTCTTCAGTGTCAGATGGAAGAGAGATACGTTAATTCTGCAAACTGTACACTATCTTCAAGACAGCAGGCAAGTCCAAATCAGGAGAAAATGGAATGAACATAGTCACACACGTTTTTGGCAATTTCGGGGCTCTCTGAGGTCCTTGTTAGAGCTCGTTCATGGTATGGACCAAGAACTCTAAACTAATCCCTAACTTGTTAGGTCACTGAACTGCCATTAGATGGTAACAAACCTGGCTATTTCTGAACTGGTCCATATTTAAAATTAGTGACCTATGGGGGACAGTATATCAATATTGGAGTTGACAGAGTTTTTTGTTCCAAATTGTTTGGGGCAACTTACCAATATCCCAGGCACACGTAATGTGTTCTATTTTAAAGTGTCTAGAACATACAATTCTTCCTGCCCAGTCAGACACAAAGATTGACAAATATACAAAGATGTAAATCACCCCACATCACTCTTCCAAGTAATCCCCCATCTTGTCTCAAGTTCTAATGCTTACTGTGTGCATTCAAACGTGAGCAATGCTCTACAAGTCCAAACGATTTACATAAGAGATTGGTTGCATTGATAGCCTTCAAAGCTTCTTGCTCAGTGGTGGGCAAAGTGATCCCGCTGTCTTCCCCAAAGAAGGGCCTGCCTTCCCGCCACGTTACTTTTCTCATCTCATTTACCATTTCACACTCATTAAACCAAGGAATTAGTGCCTGATCCAAAGGTCATTAAAGTCAACGGGAGTCTTCCCAATGATTTTCGTGGGCTTTGGACCAGGCTCTTGAACAGCCCAAGTTTGAGCCAGGCATTGTTCAGGATTTCTCAGTAAGCATCCCAACGTATCTGTACAAATGCATGTCAGTTATAACCTGAGCCGCCCACTGCTCTCTCAGATGTCCTAGGACTTTCATGAGTAGGGGATATTTTGGTTCAAAATGGATTAGGATCCAGCACCCCATATTAATTATGGCAGGATATGTTCAGACAAATCAATGGAGTAGGGACGGGGAAGGAGTGTCAGGGAAGTTCAGATGTTACTACTAATGTGGAGGATCTTGCATATAAGAATGCTGTTGCCATCCTCTGCTATTAGAAACCAAGTTTGCACTTGTGATGCATACTGGGGTGCCCAGGACTGAGTCACCTTGTTACCCCCCTGCCTCCAGCAAAAGGAAGATTTGCTTGCTGACACAACTGGCCTGTCAGCCAACCAATCACTCTCCTCAGGGCTGTGCAAGCCTTTACTTTGCTTTGCAGGTTAACAATAGGTCCCCAAGCCTCCTCGAAGCACTGCCCTGCAGTGTCCAGCCCTTAGCTACTGGACACTTTCAGAAACGACCAGGCAAGCTGCCCCAAAGGACCAGAGCACACACCTGCTTGTTTGATTCAACTGAAGATCAGCTCCGATATAACATCACAAGCCGGAAAGATATTTATAGTGAAAACAATCAGCGGTTTATTATTACGGACTAAGATTTGAGAGCTAATGCATAGGTATAACAAATGGAAACAGAACGGGTTACACAGCAAATGAAAAGCAGAACATGCTTCCTAGAGCCTAAACTTAACTTTACAGGCTAAGTCCTTGTGTAAAATAGTTCCTTTCACCTAACGCAATCTCCCTGTGTCTCCAACCAACATGGCTGGGGCCCCTCTTTCACAAATGCAAGAAGTGCTGTCCCTTTGGTTTCCTCAAGGAAGGACTAAGAAGTGTCCTTTTACCTTCTCATGTCCTCCAAGTTCCCAGACTCAAGATAACCCCCGGGGTGTGCTGGCTCCAAATTGCCTTCACCTCCTCATGTTGACATTGTACACAGACGGGCTGCCATGGGGTTGGCTTCCAGTGCCCATGTTACATGTGAGCCAAGGCAGAGAGGTGAATATACATCTTTTGTCTGGTCAAAGCCTGCTTGACAACCCTGCTTTGATTCAGACTTTTATACGCCACTCCTTAAATATCATATGTACATACGTCCAGCTAGAAATGTTTATGAGTATCAGTATGATATCAGCTTTTATTAAAGACCTCACTTGACCCTCTTCGGATAAATATTATGAAAGCAATGTGTTGGGTATAGTGAGTTTGTCAGGCCTGTCAGGAATTACTGTTAACCAACAGTGAACCCTTTGCCAATTGGCATTGAGGAGTTCTCTAGGGTCACAGGCATATTCCATATGGTTCAGAATAGGGAGAGAGACACATTCCTGTTTCCCCTTCTAACTCGACCAGGGAATTACCAAAAAAAAAACACCCACCAAGAGAGACTATGTCACATTTTCCGGCTCATGACTCTCCTTATGGATTCCACACCCGCCAGCCTGAGGTACATCAGGATTTCTTTAAAAGTTAATGTGATCATTACAAGGAAAAGAAATAAACCCCAAACAATCTGGCTACATGCCGTCCTTTGGAAAGAATGAATTAAGTTGCTGTGTTCTAAATTTGTCAGCTTTTAAAGCCAAACACTTTTCTTTTTTAGTGTGTGTGTGGGAGGAGAGGGGGCAATAAAATACTAACTGCTTTAATCTTTCAAGGGGTTGGAAACAGAGTTCGCTCTTTGATGCATCTAATTCCATAAATCTCAAAAGCACCAGGACAGAAAATCAATGGAAAAAAGAGATGGATCGTCCACCTGAGCCAAAAGGAATGGCTTGAGTTAGGTCTGTCAATAAGGCCCAGACAATCTGTCAAATGGTGTTTTTCAGGTGGGGGAATAATCTCTTTAATGAGGAAAAATCCAAAGAAGCTGGAAGCTTGAAGTGGGGAAGTGAAATTCAGCTGAAATATCTGAGGGAATCCTCATTCCAAGTGGTTTGTGTCCCTAACTTGTGTTCCATTCAAAAGATTCACAACACAGTCACGGTGCCTAGGACTTCATGAATATATGACCATGAACCTATTAAATCTTTTGACTAAATGCTGTTTTAAAAGTCCCTTATTTCAGCTATGAAAATAGAACATGAGTGAACAGTTGGGTAGAGATAGATGTCAGAGATCCAGCTAGTGTGCAGCAAGGACTTAATCTTAAAAACTACAAAGGTCTCACTATCAATGTCTTAGTGGGATTTTAAAAGGCACTTCGAGTTTACCTAGCTTTTTCTCCCAACAAAATGAATGGGAGTTTTTGCAATTCTTTAAAACGCACAAACACTCCAACAGAAGTGCCTATCCAATGCTCTGCGTGACCTTGACAGTCTTTTAAAAATGCACTAGCAAACCCAGCAATTGCCTCTGATCGAATTAAAAAAAACAGCAACACGAACACGACAACAAGAATTCCCGACACAGCACCTCTGTCTTGGACAAGAGAGGAGAGGGTAGACCTCACATTAGACCCTGAAAGTGCAGCAATTCAGGCGGCAGAGGAAGAGAGAGTTCCAAGATATTTTTCCTTAAAATATAGGACCAGTTTATTTGGCTGAGAATTTGTTTCTCTACCTTTTTGGCAACCATGAATGTCAGGGCTGGAGATGCCAACCACCCCCTGAAAAGTTAGAGCACAAAAGCCAGGACTTTCCATTGTTCTCCCCATGCATAGCATTCTCCAAAGGAATATTTATTTTCTTTCTAGATGATGCATTTTGTCAGTGGTGGTTTTATTTGCTGTATGTTGGGGGTGGGGAGGGATTAGAGATTCCTTTCCCTTGTTCTGTTTCTTTGCTGTCCAAATTATTGGAACGCCAGAGCAAAGTCATATGGACTGAAAAAGCTCCAATGTGGACAAAAAGACCAGCCCATCTGCTTAGCAAAATAGGTTGCATGACACCAGCAGAAGTGGTTTAATATGCCTTGGGCCAAGGTTTGCAGACCTAGTTTCTTAAAGTTCAGCTCCTAAACCCAACTTTAGGCACCTGAACAGAGGTGGCTTGGTTTGCGGAGGTGCTGAGTCATGGAGATGCTATTCCTATATAGGTTCCTATACTGTGTTCATTGTCATAATATCTGAACACCTTCCAGTTGCTCATTAAGCAGTGTGACTAACATCTGTCATGTTCTCTCATCTTCTCCCCAGGGGGAGAAAGGTGGGCGGTAGAGTGTTTTGTTTTGGATTTTTTAATACTCTCACCTCTTTAGACTCCAGCAGTTTACCTATATTGGGGGTCTTGCAGATTATTTCCACTAGGGGGAGAAAGTGATGGAGGCAAGTATTTCTTTGATACAATCCTGTTTATTTACATAGAATAATGTGCATAAAGTCCTGTTTCTCTGAACACAGTAGGAGACAGTTTATTAGGTCACATTTCTCCACCCAAAAGCTCTTAGCTGGAGAAGCACTTGTAGTATGACCCTGAGAATAAGCTGTCTATCCAGCTTCCTTCTCTGTGTGATTTGTGGTGTTTCTGCTACTTCTCACATATACAGCTGCAATCTAATTAATCCTCTGCATATTATCAGACACCCCAAGAAACCCCTTGGACTAGGTGGTCCAGTCATTGCTCGGGCTTGAAGGTCACCTAATCCGTGGGTGGTGATTTTCCATTCTTACAGCTATCACTAAAGAAAAGAGCATTTATTTGTTCCTGCATTTAGCCTCAATGAACTATACATACATACATACAGCTATCTATGTTAAAGAAGGTGAGAACGAAGAAATACACCTTGCACTGCCAGTGTAAGATGGGGAGATTTGTGATGATCCTTAGTCACTGGGAAAGTTCATTGCACAGTTTTGGGATGGCTCCAGGAAAGCCATCTCCTGCACAGTGGGATTTCAGAAGCAGGAAGCACCCAGCAAAATCAGGCCACGTAGATATAAGAGCCCAATTTAGGCTCTCTGGTTTGAAAATTTTGCTCTACATTTTCTCAGTAAGAATCATTTTCTAAAGCATAGCTGAGCCGACAGTTTACCCACAAACAGGGACCTTTGACTGCTGACATATAAAACAATGGGTAAAGTGTGCTGACCAAAAAAGGTTCTGCTCCAGACAGCTTGTCAGCCAAGGAAGCACAATAAACTGCTACAATGCACAGGAGACACACAGGGCCAGATCTAAAACTGGTGCAAGGAGAAGCAACTGAAGTCAGTGGAGTTAAAGCCAGTTTATGCCACTCCTAATCTGGCTGAGGCTAGGGCAGAGTTACGCTTGGAATGCTTCACAGGTCAGATGGAGCTTGGGAAAAGTTTCTGAAAGAAGAGAGTGAGCAGGTTAGTGGATAATTAATTGAGAGCCTGTTCTATAACATCAGAAGTTGGCATGAAAGAAGGCAAGAGAGTCAGGAATGAGCAGTAGAGACAACAGCAACAGCTAGGAGAGATGCTTGGGTGGATCATAGGGAAGTGATGTTTTGTTAAGTGATCCGAGACCCTCTGGCATGGGTGCTATATAAATAATTATGTCGATCTGCACGAGCAGGCTCCAACAGAAGATTTTGCAAGTTTTGAAGAGCTGGGTAGTCATTCTGCCAAAAGCAACTCATTATCAGCTTTTCTCCTGTGCTAAAAAATAGTTTGCAGCATGGGTGGGGTTTTTTTTCCCACCCGAGCATAATTAATATGCATTGTAGATATTTCTATTTTTAAAAAACCCTCTGTTTGCAGTCCCACAATGTGTTGAATTTCCCCTAATGACTATGCCCAATTAGTTGGAATCTAGAGCTCAACTTTGTAAGCAGCAGGGTTCCTCTTCAGAGGACCGGCCCCTGTGGGAAGGAGAAATCTAAAGGCTGAGCATTAAAGCAGCTTTGTTTCATTGAGCATGTTCATCATATTGCAGGGTGGTTGGCATAGGAACCTTCCTATGGAGACACTTGTGTAGTGCACAATAAGCAACCTCCATAAGAATGGAGAATAACGGGAGGATAGAAGCTACACCCTTCACCTCTCAATTGAGAAAGTGCCTGGCAGATGGAGGTGGAGCAAGTGCACTTTAGAATCAGTTCACCATCTCCCCACTCTGACAGACTCTCCAGCTCCTTCCAGAATGTGTTATTTCTTCCTATATCTGAACAGGATGATCACAGCCTGCTGAGATTCTTTTGCCTTCAGGCGTGGCTGTCTTGATTCAAGTTCCACTTTGTCCACTGTCATTATTTACTGTATCGAACGGCATGGTCTTTCAGCTGTTGGTAATCCCAGTGAAAGATTTGAAGGGAAGAGAGAAGAGCTGGGCTAAAGGGACAGGATTAAAGAAACAACATTACATGGATTTCTTGGAGATGCCAGTCAGCAAACCCATAAAGTGACTTGCTGGGAGCATTTAGGGTCTAAAGCAGTGACGCTCTGAACCATGTGAGTAGTTCTGTTGATTTCAGTGGGACTACTCATGCGTTTAAGGCCTCAATCCAGCAAAGCATTTCTAAACATGCATAATGTGCTGACAAAAATGCATCACTAAGGAAACATTTGAGATCCACTCTGGAAACTGGCCTCCTCTCTGTGATTCAGCCCTCCCATGCAGCAGAGCTTTCTGGGGCCAGGCACAGAGGCAGTCAGCCTTTTCTGGCTCTCTGCAGCCTGAGGAGGGGGTTCCTGCAACCAGGGCCATCCCTAGTGCGGAGCATGGCCCAGGACAAATCAGCCCTGCCAGCTTGAGGGCCCCGGGAGATGGTGAGCACGCAGCTGATGAACCCAAGCTTGCCAAAGAGAACCTGAACGCTGCAGCCTGGAGAGATGCTGGTTTACATTTTCAGCTGAACCTTTTGTAGCTAGACATTAGCACCTCACTGCCTATGGCTGGTGAAAGGCAGCTTAGTGATTCACACCACTGAAAACTGCATTGACAATCACTGGAGAAATCTTACCCTGCTAACCGAACGCTAATCCCCATTTCCATTTGAACCCCAGCCCACCGCAATCCACACCCAAACCCTGCTGCCATGGCCCATCTAGACTACAGCTGTATATTAACATAACGTATTAATAGAGTCAGTGAACCTTCCGCTCTCACAGCGAACAGTTCTCTGTCCATTGATTGTTTTGCTATAGCTAGTTTTAATCACTTTTAAAATATTAATTCAATATTGACCTGATAGTTGGTACCCAGGTGAATTCTGCAGTGAGCTGGGGAAGAGCACCATCGTCCCCAAGTGCCTTTCTACCACAGGGCTGATCACTCCCCTTTGCTCTTTCTGGAGCTCTCTAGAAAACTCAGCTATCTGGGAGAAATTATAGTAAATGCCTCCTGCAGTAACCACTTTGGAAAACGCGATGTCTCAGGAGAGTCACTCTCATCCATGTAATTGGATCCCAATGTCACTGAATCACTCTTGCCAGGAAGCCAATTCGTTTTTAGGGAATTAAATTTGCTAACTTCACTGCTTCAAAAAAGGGGAGCCAAACAAAGCAGGAAAGAGAAGTGATCAAACTTTGAAATCAGCCGCCTCTCTGCAAACAGCACAGGCTGCCTCTTTACACTTAGGCGAATTGCGGATGAAACACTACTAGTGTCTTCTGGAAGTTATTTTTCTGATCTCATCCAGGGCTGTTGTTCCAGCGTGCTCGCCTTTCGTATGTAAAAAATTCCGGTTCTTGACTGAAGCACTAGATGTATCTTATAAAACTGCAAACCTGGGAATGTGCCCATGAGACCCGAGTGTAGAAATTCAAATAGACAAGGCTAAAATTGACGAGCTCCTGCCTAACTGGCTGGCTGCAGGACAGACACACTGGTATTCTACGAGGGAATCAGGGAATCATCATAAATAAGCAGAGTGGATCTGAAAGGGCTGACTGTAGACCAAATCTTGGGATTTCCTGTCTAAAGCCGACCTCTAATTACCATGAATCTTCTCCTCCAGGGGAAACTGATAAGCCAGAAGAGCTGGGCTGGTTTATAATAATGTCTGTGATGCAGCTTTGTGTAGGATTTAGATGTGTGCAATTAGGTACAGGCCTATTTTGAGGCCCAGAGGGGAGATGGAAGAGGATACTCTCTTTTCAGTGTGGAAAGCCCATGTTGGGATTACAGCTGGAGCGCTGAAGCTTTAAAAAGGAGCACGCTGGGCACGGACTGGAGAGAGCTGCTTCACTCAGCCAGGCCATCATTAGCTTTATTAAACCTGACTCACGGTCCCTTATGTTCTCCCTTTCATTTTAAGGAGGTCATTCCAGAGCTCCCAAACAGGCTTTGGGCTGCCAGCCAAATCAGAGAAGTCTTGCTTTTTTCCATTGTACTATTCTTCAGTGGCTTTTCATGGAGAGCAGTGTTCTGCCTCCCAAGGTCAGGACACATTTCCCTAATGGATCCCCATACATAATGAATGAACTTATTAATGAATTGATTTGCAGTTGAGTTCACTGCAGGGGGCAGCAGCTTATCCTCAGGTTCCTAACAAGGCTATGATTGAGGAGCCAGTGGGGAAGTCAGGATCTTTTCTGGGACTATTCCACTGTGTGCCCTATATTCAGAGCATTTGACTCACACCATATTAAGTCACACTGTACTTCCCTGGTACATTGCTTTTCCAATTGTCACAGATACTGGGGTTTAAGCAGATACTTCCTCCATAATAACATGTAGTTCTGATGCCTAGAGGCCTGACCCCATTCCACAAGTGCCATTGACCTCCATAATCAGTCCAAGGTTAGTGCAAAAGTTAAGGGTGCTTGTTATTTTATCCAGATTACTTTGCCTATCCCTAATTTCCACGTTGTGGGGGCAGATTCCATGCCCTGCTCAGATGACACAAAGGGAAGGAGAGCCGGGCAGGCACCAGGCACCCAAGCACATGCTTGGGGCAGCACCTGGTAAGGGGTGGCAGGGGGAGCGCAGCGCGGCATTCCGTGGGGGGGGGCGCTCCGGCGGTGCAGCGCTCGGGGGGGCGGGGCTCGGCGCTGGGTGGGGGCTCCGGCGCACGGCGCTTGGCAGGGGGGCAGTGCGGGCGCGGCGCTGGAGGGGGGTTCCAGCAGCGCTCGGCAGGGGCGGGCTCCGGCAGCGCGGCGCTTGGCGGGGGCGGTTCGGGGGGCGGCGCTTTTTTTGCTGCTTGGGGCAGCAAAAAAGCTAGAGCCGGCACTGGAGGAGAGTGACTGCATGCCAATAGTTAGGTATTCCTTCAGCAGGCATAGGACTAGCTCCTACTCCACTCCATCTGCAGCTCCGAGCATAGGGGGAGTGTCGGGAACAGGTAGAAGGAGTCGATAGAGAATTATGCAGTCTCTTCTCAGCTGGTGGATGGTCTCTTGCAAACTGTTGCAGTTTAGAGCAGCCTGTGTGCTGCTCTAACTTGCATCAAGCCAGGGACCAGGCAGAGAATCAACAACCTTCCCTCTCACCATTTACCCACCACGCTGAACGTTTGTCGACATTCTAGCCCACCATCTCAAAAGCAGACTGAAAATCAGGGCATGGTACCAGATATTTCCTTGTTATTACTGGCCATCAAGTAATAGGAATTCAACTCTGAAATAACCACACAGAACTGCTACTTGAATAGCTCCAAATGAATCAAGGAACAGAACTCTATTTTTTTTCTATAGTGAGCAATGCCTTGTAACTGAAGCAAACAACCCTCTGATATAGGTCTGTGTGGGCAAAGTTAATTATCTCCAAATAGCTTCCAGAAGCCTCAGATCAATTTATGAAAACAAAAATTAACTTTCCATATAAACATAATTACAATGAAACAACACTATCCAGGCTGGTGAGAGCGCTGCTTTGGAAGCTGGGCATAGAGCCAAATGAGTTCATTAGGCAAGGTAATTAATAATGGTTTTCCCTTGCTTTAGGAAGCCGTTTATGGCCCTTGAAGTGGAAGGTAGCAAACAAACAATTTACAGGTTTAAAAGGTGCTTCAGGGCTGGCTCGTTTTAGAGACACCTTACAAGGGAACGGCATTTAATAAAACCACCAAGAGGGACAGCAAGAGCTTTGCTGATGGGTCACTCTTCTCTGCTTAAGGAGTTGCTCCGAGGTTCTCTTCCTTGGGAGAAGCCATTGGGTTTAGGCAAAGGGATGAGGGCAGAAAGCACAGAAAGAGGTAGAGCAGAGCAGAGCTAAGTTAGTACTGTTCAAACTGTCTGTTTGAAAAGGGGAAGCCATCTTGTCTGTCAAAGTCCTCCATGTCCATCACTACCCACCATAAGCACATAAGAATGGCCACACTGGGTCAGACCAAAGGTCCATCTAGCCCAGAATCCTGCCTTCCGATTGGCCAATGCCAGGTGCCCCAGAGGGAATGAACAGAACAGGTAATCATCAAGCGATCCATCCCCTCTCGCCCCTTACCAGTTTCTGGCAAACAGAGGCTAGGGACACCATCCCCTTCCCATCCTGGCTAATAGCTATTGATGGACCTATGCTCCATGAACTTATCTAGTTCTTTTTTGAACCCTATTTTAGTCTTTATCACCCTAATGCAAGTTAAAACCCTCAGAGAGGGGAAAAGAAACCACGGAGCACATAAAGTCTCTTGGTACTGATGCCAGTTGCGACACTGAGCATGAAATCGGTTTTCAAATTCTGACCCTTTCCTACCCACTCTGGGCTTCAATTGTATTGCCTCCTTTTTTCAGCCCCTTGCTTTCTTTTAAACAAAGCGGTTGGATCCATTCTCACAAGGAAGAGTGAGCCCAGATGACAAACGTGAACTGGGCAAGCTGTAAGGCAGTGTTTCCCAAACTTGGGACGCCACTTGTGTAGGGAAAGCCCCGGTGGGCCAGGCCAGTTTGTTTACCTGCCCCGTCCGCAGGTCCAGCCAATCGTGGCTCCCACTGGTTGAGGTTTGCTGCTCCAGGCCAATGGGAGCTGCTAGAAGCGGCAGGGGCTGAGGGACATACTGGCCGTCGCTTCCAGCAGCTCCCATTGGCCTGGAGCAGTGAATCGCGACCAGTGGGAGCCGCAATCGGCCGGACCTGCGGACGCAGCAGGTAAACAAACCGGCCCGACCCACACGCCTAGAACAATCCCCAATTGGGCTCTCTAATCATTACTGCTATACAAATAATAGCAAGCCAAGGGTTCCTGGTTTCATAGAGGAAACTCATCCTGCAGTAATCTGGTTAATGATCATGTGCTGCAGTGAAAGAACCACCTGTAATATCACCAAATCAGTGATGCATGCTACTACACAAAAATACCATCAATGTTGTTGACAGATGTTCAATACCAAGAGTGGTGGGGGTTTTTTGCAAAATCATGTTGGTCAGATTTGGGTTGTATAAAACCATAACTATGAGGGACGGGGTCGCAGTGGGGAGGTGATAAGTCTTATTTTGTAAGATGCATGCCCATTTCTCCTAAAGTTCAGAGGACTTGGGGTGGAGCAAAACTGGAACCATTCACTAGCAAACCTGGGGGGAACATCACTGACATTTGTTTTGCAAAAATAAAATTGTGATCAGTGATGGCACAAACTGGATGAGGAAAGTTATTCAGATTTCTTCTTCTTAAACTAGAGTATTCAATATAAATATGGAAATTTTCCACTTTGTGAAAAATGCCAGATTGACTGTTCTGGAGAGCAAACCTGATCACTGTTTTTCCTACAGTGGCGGAACAACGCGGGCAAAACCAGTGCAAGCTTCTCCAATTACCCCTCACTGGATTGGGGACCTCTAAGGTTGGGAATGTAGTTCACTCTCCCTTCCGCTAAGGGTGCCGGGATTGCCAAGGAGGGTGCCAATAAGTGCTGAATGTGGCAGTGGGTTTTGTGATATGGACACCCAACAAACCCCCAACTCATTCCACAGTGAGCCGTCATTGCAGCAGCCGAGATCAGTAAGGCATAAGTCATTGAGCAGTAACACTTTTGGCTACTAGGGAGAATTTGAAAAGGTAAAAAGCTCTGTGTCCCATTATTAATTGTTTGCATCCTCCAGCACCTGCCAATGAAGGATGAGTTAAACCTCTACGTGAAGAACAGCCTACCTTTCCACTGCAATGTTCTAAATTAATTTCCAACATCACCGCAACACCATTTGCCTAAAATGGCTCCCTACAACACATGCAGGGAGCAAATATAAAGTACTCCATGATGGAATTCAAGCCCAGAGTTCAATCAAGTAGCTTGTCTAGTGGTACACCGCAGCATAGCAACCTAATCTATTTATGAATGTCAGCAGAACCCCAAGACTGAATTATGAGGCAGGTATTCAATTATGCAGAATGTGTAGCTGCTTTCTTTAACACAGACCGGAAGGTTAGGAGAGTGATAGGATGCTTGATTTCCTTCCACATGACAGCATTCCCTCCCTCCCAAGGAGCTAGAAGGGGCTATGCTTGAGGAGAAGATTACAGTGCTCTGGATGCAGGAGGAGGATTATAGAAAGATTTCAGAGCACGTGCATAAGAGGACGACACTGCATCCTACCCACAGTAGGACTCTAGTCGCCAGCTCTGGAGAACAACAGCGTGTGTGCAAAATAGAATAGCTGAAATTCCAGGAGGAAATCGGTGTGCAGCTGGGAAACTGGCATCCATAAAGCCATGCCATCAACAATTTACAGAGCGTCTAATGCAGGAAGGTTGGGGCACCTATTCTGGATGGGACGATAGGGTTCAAAGAGACACCGCAAGGTGTTCGAAACTGGTCTTTGGTGTTGAAAGACTGTGCTATGAACAGGGGCTGAGGAAAGTGTTCAAGGTGATGGAGAAGAGCTACAGTTAGTAGAAGTTGTAGTCAATAATTAAAGTACGGGAGTGCCCAGTTTTGCTGGGTGCTACACAGAAACAGAGAAGAGACAATTCCAACCTCGAAGGGCACAGTGCATGTAATGTAGGAAAGCTGATTTATCTAGGCCTTATACTGCACCCATCACTGTGGTATCTGGGCACCTGTATCCAATACAGCAAAGTGTCAGGCCTTGTTATCCTTGCGAGTTACAGTGCAATAAAGCTGTCCAGAGCACTGTACCTCACTCCCCGTCCACACTGGCAAGGCACGTACAGCGCTGTATCTCCCTGGCTACAGCGCTGCAGGTACACCATCTCCCTGAGAGGAATAAGAGATGCAGCGTAGTGGCTACAACTCCCGGGTGTCAGTGTGAACGAGGAGTTAACTTGCTGCACTGTGATAATTCCCTTATCAAGTGGCCACTCCTCTCATTGTTGTGCTTGGCTCCAGGAATGTGGAAGTGCTGTTTCAAAGCTCTGTACCAGAGAGAAAAAGCAAACATTTTGCTGTTTGCTTTGAGAGGGTGAATGAGAGGCAGGGGGGGGCAGGGGTGTCGGAACTTGCAAGACAGGGTGCTGACACACTCAGCACCCCAAAAACCACTCTCTCCCCCCACACTCCCTGTCACACTCCACCCCACCCCCTTTTGAAAAGCATGTTGCAGCCACAGGAATGCTGGGATAGCTGCCCATAATGCACCGCTCCCAATGCAGCTGCAAACGCTGCAAATGTGGCCATGCCAGTGCGCTGGCAGCTGTCAGTGTGGACAGACTGCAGCGCTTTCCCTACTCAGCTGTATGAAGGCGGGTTTAACTCACAGCACTGTACAGCTGCAAGTGTAGCCATACCCTTATATATTTCATGGAAGGCAAGGAGATTATAGCATTATAGCATTTGGAGATCAGAGAAGACCTACACTGCCTGTAGTAGGAAGATGTCTATCCAGTGGTGGGAACGGATTGCAGCATCTGATGGAGGATAAGGAGTCAGAGAAGGACAATAGTGCATGTGATGCAGAGAGATGATTCTCTATCTAATGCGGCAGGATTACAACATGTCTGATGGAGGAGGCCTATTGTGTTTTTGCTTGTAAAGGAGGATTACTGCGTATCTGATCTAGGGGAAGGATTAGTGTCTTTGAAGCAGGAGTTGAATTACAGTACACTGCAGGGAGATAATGCATGGAATGTTGGTGGAAGGTTAAAATGGACATATTACTAAGGAGATGTGAGACCAGATTTCACACAGAAGTCAGTCTGTATTGGTGGGAATTCTACATGGAACCCACAGGCTCTGTAGGCGTGTATATCAGCACATGGCACAGGACTTGTACCAATGCACAAGATTCACCAGCAACTTCTGATTTGCTCCTGGACAGTTACTGATTATACCCACCTCCATTGCCAAATCAGACTAGTCCTGCACACGTCTCCTTCCTGCAGAAGAACTAGCCTAACCCTTCCTTCATACCAATGTGAATTTGCCCCACTCTCCCCCTCACTCCCAAACATGGTCTTCTGGAGCCCACACTCACCTCTGCCTATTCTGAACCCTCTCCCGCTGCGGACACTTTCTTGTGTCTCAATAGCCAACTCTCCTCCTGCTGTTCCATTTATAATTAATTAAAGTCATCACTGGATTTGACAGTGATCAACATGCAAAATGTGCGCTAACATCTTCCAGTGTATTAAGCCTGGTGCACGTATCTGTTGCACTCTCCATTATGGATACGTCAATACACTTCCAATTAAACCTGGTTACAAGGCAACTGAGTTTTCATTGAAATCTACAGGACCAGTCTATTAGTGCAGGCATCATACGGGGGAAGGCATCACAGCCACCCTAACGGAACACAAACCAGACAGCACATAACACACCAGATGGTGCTTGTCCAGATATTGATCATAAATCTTTGCAATGGAAACTGCAAAAAGAGAAGGGAAGGCACAACTGATCATTAGTATCATACAGGTCCTACTTTGATGTTTAGAGCTTAGCCTAGAATAAATAGATACCAATCTTATTTACTTCTTTTAGGCCCCAATAGTCAGCTCATTGCTCTGTGGCATCCCTACTCATTGCACTCCAGAATAAAACTGTGGGATTCTGGGAGGATTGCCTGATTCTGATCTCATTTGCACTGCTGTAAATCTGAAGTCACTTTTGCAGTTATTAAAGTTGCACTGGTGTAAGGCATAAATAAGATCAGAATCAAGCATGAAGCCTCAGGTCACATGAGCCAAATTAATCCTTGGTGTAACTAAATCAGTGGAGTTACACAGGGATGAACTGAACCCAGTAATCTCTCTCAGTTTGGGTCTTCCAGCCTGAGGCCAGCTTGGCATTCAAGGGTGCATGCACAGGAAAGCCAGAGGGCTGGAAGGTTTCTCTAACCGAGAGACCACAAGACTTGCTGAACCCCAAATCCTGATGAGTACCATGAGGAAGAGAGAAGCAAGGAGCAGGGCAGAAAGGCAGAGGACAGAGGGGCACTGAATTTGTACAGGAATACTCCAAAAGGAAAAAAGGAAAAATTTGTTCCTGCCAAGATAGCTGTCTGGTGTGGTCAAGAAGCGTGGATATTTTAGTGTGGCCCCATTCTTCCAGTCAATAATTTCCAATGATTGATGCAAACTCATAAGAAGTCTGGAGTACTACAGGAAGGTGATGTTTTCCCCACACATGTAGTTGGGAGGAAAATAGCTTTCTTTGTAGTTCATTTTCTGCATGTCAGTGTCACTGCGTGGCTAGCTTTGGCTCATAAGTACACAATGTGTTTACCCACATTAGCTGCTTTAGAAAGTTCAGCCTGTTAAACACAATTGTAAGAAAATATTGACAAATAGATATTTGACAGGGTGATTGGACTCTTATTGACCCAACACCCTGCATAAAAATGCTTAAGGTCTGCTGGCTCATTGTGGCAGGTGCAACAGGTTAATTCCACCCTGGATGCAAGGGAGATGGGAGCAGTTTTCTAAATTCAGGGAACTAGGACAGAGGAGGTTCTGGAAGAAAACTGAAGGAACAGCCAAGCTCAGGCAGGAAGTGGGACCCAGAGCATCTCACCTCTAGGCTTCTGGTTCAAGTCTAGCCCAGATCCATATAGCAACTGGCCATCATCCTTATCATCTGATGACTGTTCATGGTCTCCGTTCAGTGCCTAGCAGACAGAGAGACACATCATGGGATGTGAAAAATTAATTTCTGTCGTGCCCACAAAAAGTCTTCTTCAGAACAGTTTTGTAGCACGCTGGCGAGGTGGTGTGGGGAAGCAGTATTGCTGCATCTGCGTGAATACAGAACTTGCATCTCTTTTCAATCTAGCAGTTACCAGGAGGATATACTAAACAGAAAAAACCACTCACCACTGTCCAATGTCATAAGAGCTGGGAATAAAAAAACAAACAAACCCACCTTATTTTGTGCTACTCTAACCGCTTTCCTTCCTGGAAAGTACCAACTCCTGACGGAGGTACTCCTGGGAACAGATATTGCGGTATCCACCACTGCAGCCTCATTCCCAGAACGACCACTTCCCATAGTAGCACATTCAAAGAGATTAAAACAAATTAGATCTTTTATCCTAATCCTCTGCTAATACAGGAATATTCCATATTGTGCATTTCCTTGTACACGGTCTCACAACATAGTGTACGGACTGGTGATACAGATGTGCTTTAAATTATGAACTATGGGATCATTATTAAGTCAGGGTTGCGCCACTTTATTGCCACTGACGATATGGCCCATAGACCCAAACCAACCCCCCCGATGCAAACACTCTGCTCTAGGAAAGTCCAAGTCCGGATTCAACATTGGAGCGTCAAGTCACTCCCCGCTGGAATGTTTTTAAAGGTTATTTTCTTGCCAAATCCTCCCGCCCAAAGCTGTCCCTTTGAGAAGAGGAGCAGTAAAATGAGTAAGAAAGCAGATACGACGCCCACTGAAGTTTTACCAGAGGGCGCACAGAGTGGGACTCCGTGAAAAGTGAATCATTATCATTAGCAGCAGCAGCAAATTGTTTGAAGTGATGACTGTTTCATCACCACCCACCCAACTTTTCCTCCGTCTTCCGACTGCAGCAAGAGCACACTTCAAAAAGAGAGGACAAAAAAAGCAAGCTCTGGGAAGGCACTCCCTCTTTTCCATAGAGATTTACGGGTCCAGCCAGGGGTCAATGGGCTAGATCAGGGGTTCTCAAACTCGGGGGTCAGGACCCCTCAGGGGGTCGCAAGGTTATTACATGGGGGGTCGCGAGCTGTTGGAGAACTACTGGGCTAGATTGACCCATGGTATACCCAAGGCTAATGACAGATCAAGGCAGAATTCCAGTTCCTGTTTTCAAACTAGTAACTCATTTGTTGAAAGGTCCCCTGCAAAATTACAGCCAAACCTCATGATAAACTCTGTGCAAGCAGACAGACCCCTGTGCTCATGCAGGGCACCAGCGTGTGCAGGACCTACCCACACGGAGTAATGTACTGGGTGGGGCCTTATTGTAGGACCAGTGCCTGATTGTGAGGTGCTGTGTGCTCAGTGTGGGAGTTAAGGGCACTCGGCACCTTGCAGGATTGGCCCTGTAAAATAGAAAAATCTCACAGCTTGAGTGGGACACGCCGAATGCCCACGGAGAGCTGGGTGAAGATGGGTACTAAACACAGAAATAGGATCCTCCTCCCGCTCACACAGGACCAAGCAGCATTTTTTGGTATCATATGGGTGAGCGTTGGTTTGGGAGAAGCCATGTGACCCACAGCTACTGTATAGGGAAGACATTTGTCTCACCAACCCATGTAACATTGGCTCTGTTCCCCTCTGGTGGCCCAGCCATCCCAGTGGCTTCAGGGCTTCTTTACGGAGCAGTTGTTGGTAAGGCCGCTATTAGCCCCACCCTTTCATTATGCTAACAGAAGTTTGTTTTTAGTTCTGGAACTGCCACCAAAGCAGGTTCCCTCCAAGCAGGAGTCCTTACCACTGAGTTGTTTCCAACACATCCACGCTCCCTGTTAGGCAATAAGGCACACAGGGAGTGCTGTTATCATGAGATAATCACATCCTTGGGGTGTTCCACAGCATAAAATGCAGCTGTGCTTCTGATCCTCGGGGGCGTAATTATCTCCTCACAGTCCGTGCTGCTGCCTTTACTGCTATTATGAAATTTTCTGAACTTCCACATCTCCATAAATTAATGAAAGCTATTTATCTGGAGCCCTTCTAACCACCACTTAGCATCTGAAAACTTTCCACTGCAAGAAGCACTTGGACCTGGATGATTCAATTCCGCTTGTGATGCTGATTTCTTTTATCTATATAAAAGATTTGCAATCAGGATTTTTTAAAAGTCTCTTTGTAACATTAAACCCAGGTCTGCATAGAACAGGATGGATGACGACTCGTCATTCGGATACACAGATAAACCCAGAGAGACTTCATCTCAACTTATTAAGCCTCCAGTGAGTTGTTCTAGGCTTTGGTATAAAAAGAGCATCTTGCTATTTGCTGCTTTTTCCTCTTCATTTCTTAAGGGGTGCCCAGAACTCCTGGCCTGCACTCCTACTCTGTAGCAGGGTTTCTTGTCGTTAAGTCCACACATCCATTCACTGGCTCCTTTTTTGCTGGAAAGACTTCACCATCTAAGAGGTATCCCATGCCAAATTGTCTACTTAGTAGTGACCCAAACCAGAAGTATTCTTTGAGTGGCTTTGAGCAGCCAGTCTAGCTCGCCCAGTGCATGCACATCTCTGCTGGTCGTGGCATTCTTGCTCCTAAACCACATCAGAATGCAGGGGGCAGAGAGGGGGCCCCACTAGGGTGACCAGATGTCCCGATTTTATAGGGACAGTCCCGATTTTGGGGTCTTTTTCTTCTATAGGCTCCTATTACCCCCCACCCCGTCCCGATTTTTCACATTTGCTGTCTGGTCACCCTAGGCCCCACCTGCACCATCACATAGTGTGAAGTGTGTGCTATTAACGAGACCCCGAAGGTCATCCTTCATTTTGGAAGGTGGGACTCTGGACTGTAGGGGGCAGCACAGCTGGAATAAGCTATCATAGCTGTGTAATGGTTGACTAAAAACATAGTCAAATACAAGCCCTCTGTGCCTTCATAAGGACACTCCTAGCAGAGGCCTCTTTTGTGGGTGACCTCACATGTGCACTAGCAGCCACTGGAGTGGCATTGGATACTGACCTCTGTCATGTCTCTATATACACCAACATAAAGGTTTAACCTTATCTGGATGACTCAGTAGTTGTCTGGCTTCAGTGAAACGTGTACAATAGGGGCTAGCTCTTAACATATGAGCAGGCCTATTCAGTGCCCTCCTGGTGGATGCTACTTCTCCTGTATCTTCCTTTTCCAGCCCCTCTGTGTGAACTGATTTCACACTGAACTGTATCATGCCATTGATTATCAAGGCAAATTCCCCATTGATTTCAAGGGCCCACTGAATGCCACCCTCCTGCAAGCAAGTTACATCACTTTTGCTTTACAACCGTTTTCTGAGCCCCCTTTTATGTCACCACTGAACTTGGCCTATTGACGCTACATTTGCTGATCCAAAGTCATCCTTGGAACACCATTGACTTCAGCAGAGCTGCAGCAGAATGACATTAGCCCTATTTGTTTTTCAACCCATTAGTTCCAAAGAATGTGTATAGCAGAGAATCCCACCTACACTGTGACACACAGAGCAGACTAGATCTTTCATTTTCTAGGACATTTATTTCATTGCTAAACACCCAGAGTTCAGAACTTTGCATTTGAACAAGATCTTGTATTTGTCCTCCAAAATAAACCCACTTAAAAAAAAAAAAAAAAAAAAAAAAAACTTTGCCTGGAGAAAAGCGTTCTTTGTTTTGCATTAACTGAACACCCATTAATTTTATAACAGAAAACAAAATAAAAGTTGGTCAGGAGAAAGGGTTGGCATCTCCCTTAGATTTATGGCCGTTTTATGCAGACTGGGAAGGGAATTCTCACGTTAACGTAGCATTGGATCTCCCACCAAGCTCATGTTCACAGAAGAATTTAATGTACCCTGAGGGTGTCTGCAGTCTGAATCTGATGAGATGTTGATGATTTGTTATTTATGTTGCAACAGTGCCCAAGATTTTCTAGGCATTACACACACGCATAGCATGACACAGCCCCGCCCTGAAGAGCTCACAGTGTAACTAAATTAGCCAGACAAAAGCATAAAGGCAAAATGTTCAGGATGATGTTAGAGTTTTCCTCCTCTCCCATCTCTTTTCATGGAAATAACCACGAATTTTCCATATTTGTCTGTTGCACCGCTATCTTGGGAGACAACCCAATAGTTCTCTCAGGCTAATAGGCAAAACAGATTATCCATGTCTAGCCTCTTGAGCAATCAGAATGTCTGAACAAGAAATCGCAATCATCATGCTTTAATTCACCTAATGGGGGCAGTGTTAGCAACAAATATCAACCAAACAGGAAGCAACACACTGAGCCAAGCATAGCAATCTAGTATGGAGTAACTCCATTGTCTTCCATGACCCGAGTCAAGCCCAAGGAGGCCTTCCCACCCCCCCAAACCCGAACCCAAGCCCAGGGAGCCAATCCCAGCAGAATCCTGCACCTAGACATAGGTACCCTACCTGCCCCAACGCTAACCCAACCCCAGGAACTCTACCCTCCACAGCCCTACCCTAGGTGGGGCTGTGCCACCCACCCCAATCCTAACCTCAGCCCAGGGGTGTCTGGCTGCTCCAATTCTCACTGGAGCTCCAGGAGCCCTCAAGAGCAGGACCCTAACCCAGGGAGACCTACCCCTCCCAGCCCCTAACCCTAGGGTGGGTGCCTTACTCACCCCAATAGTAACCGTTGCCCAGCCACCTCCACACACCTAAACTCTAACTCCATCCCACAGAGACCTATCCTGAGCCCACCACCCCTAACCCAGTTGGAGCAACCCTTCCCTGCAAAGCCCTAGGCTGGGGATGCCTCCCCATAAAACACCAACCCAAGCCCAAGGGTGCCTGCCAGCCCACCAGTGCCAACCCACCTAACTTGGGGAGCTCTTCCCTGCAAAGCCTTAACCCTTACCCCCGGGAGCCCTCCCCTTTAGGACTCGAACCATAGCACTTGGGAGCCCTACCCACCCTCATCCTCACCTGGGAGCCCTTGCTGCTCCCACCCTAACCCTCACCTGGGAGCTCTTCCCATCCCCACCCCATCCTGGGAGACAGCCCCCAAAACCCTACCCCAGTCCAACCTCTCCCCACCCTAATGCTGTCCTGGGGAGCCCTCCCATGCACACCCCTCACCTGAGCCCTACTCACCTGAGCCCAGATCTGAGCTGGGGAACCTGGGCCCCTATCTTAATACAAACAGTGCTATTTGCGGAATGTGTCCACATGTACTCCTATTTCCCCCTCCCCAAATCCCATACAACTCACGTTTTCCTACACAGGAATATGAACAGCCCTATGCTTGGGGTGCAGATCAGTACTTCAGCTACTTTTCCATGTTAGTTTTAACTTCCAAGAGGAAGCAGGAAGAAGTGCAGTTTGTTGTTAGATGTTTTAAGTGATGGAACATTTGTCTTTTTTTTTCCCTACTACAGAAAGCTGCCAAACCAAAAAGCTCTGTCCTGCTTGTAAAGCAAACCCTTGAGTATTATTTTTCCAAGAGCCAATGTCATCACAGAAATACTACTTGAAAACAATCTAAAATTACACTGCTGAGTGCGATGTGTTCTGGAGTTTTTGTTGGCACCACTAAGCTTATCTTGCTGTCCTTTTCTAGCACTGATCTTGGCGCTACAATTCTGGAGCAGGGAAACACCGTATGCAACCAGCATCATTCAGCATCTGCTCAATAATTTATTAGGAAACCGTCTCCCAATCTTATCGGCTGGATCCTTTGACTAAAAAGTGTTGTGTGGAGCTTCATAAACAAATCCAGGTGTGGTCTTGAGCACTTTAAAGGCTTTTCCATATTCCAAATTCATTAGGTTATAGAATATTTCTTGCCCGGTATCACTCCACTGTTTCCAGTGGTAGAAATTAAGCGCGTCAGTGCCAAGAGAGGGAGTCCATGAAGCCAGTATGAGGAGTACAGACACTTCCTGCATGGAAGTAAGACAAGAGCAGCCAAATTGATGAGGGTCACGCTGTCTGGAGTGGCTCTTGACCGAGAGTGACAACCTCAGAGCAGACTGTCAAAAAGCAGGGCAGACACCCCAAACCGGTTGCATGTTCGAGAATTAGATTTCACCAACCCAGTACCAAAAGTGAACTCCCAAAGTACTACAATAGTTTTCTAATGGAGGCACAGACAGTCCCCTGGGACACTCTGGTCTATCTCGCCACCCAGGCAAGCTGGACTATGTGATAAATGGTCATTTACACCAGACAAAATATTCAGGTAGCTTCCAGTCTCAAGAAACCAGTCACTTACCCCAGATCAATCTGTACCTTAGATGTACTAATGACAAATCTGGCAGCCAATTCTGCAATAAACTAACTAAAGGTTTATTAACTAGCTAAAAGAAATAAGAGTTATTTACGGATTTAAAGCAAGCAAGTATAGCTACACAAATGAGTTTCAGTCTGTGATTCAAAAGAGGACAGTAGTAGTAATCAGTCAATTCAATGTGTCTTTCAGGGCTAACCCATGCCAAGCAGCAGGGAGATCTCTTTACTTATGTTTCAAGAATCTTTGCCCCTCATAGTCCAGACAGCATAAGAGATTCAGTTTCTCCTTGTCAGGGATTTTTATCCTCTCCACTCCAGAGCTCAACAGATGGGATAAGTTCATGCACAGGTCTCTCCTTCCCAGAGGGAGTTAGGAATGCTGTCAACAGGGCCTCTGTTCTTTGATGCTACACAGTATCACATTTGCCTTCAGTGGGCTGTCTTTTACGTGGGACAAGCTCTTTACCTTAATTAGGTATTTCCTGTTTGGTGAGTTACACAATTACAGAGGTTTACAATGCAGACATTTATACCATAGCCTAAAGAGGTTATAAATTAGATCAATACATGCAGAATCCTACAAGCATTTGATAAAGTCTAAACACATTCTTATCAATTTAAGAGCTAATATCTCTTTTGATAAAGCTAATACATAGGTGAGCCAGACCGGTTTCCAGCTATGCATTTGTCAGTCTTCAGTGAGACCTGGGGCCTTGGCATGAGCTGACACCTGGTCTGCCAGCATCACAATGAACATGCACATAAACACCACTGATCTAATGAGGTAGGAAAATAAAGCTAGATATTCTCCTTGCCTGGCCTAGCAGATACAGCACTGGAGTGGTGCTCAGGAGACTTGGGTATTATTACTGGCTTCGCTGTTGGGTAGCCTTAGAGAGGAAGCAACTTGCCCGTCTCCATTTTAGAGATTTGCAAGGCAAGGAGTAAGATTCCTTTGTGAAGCACTTTGAGACCCACCGCTGAAGAGTGCTATAAGAGCTAAGTATTATGTGCAACAGACTGGCAGGTGGGAGGAGATATTCTCACTGTATTTGTGGAAGGTCTTCAAAGGTTAGACCATCCAGGCAAGATCTAAGCGTGACACTACAGCTTGGTGAAGTTTTTCAGTTGAATATTTTATTCACTAAAGCTATCACAGTTTGGGGACAGCTGAAACTATTCACAGTTCAGCAAATAATTTTGGCCGTTATTTTTGGAACTGTGAAAAAGTTGAAATGTTTTGTTTTCAAAGTGATGGTTTCAGAATTTGCCTAAGTTTAAAGAGGATTTTTTAAATGCCAAAACAAAATGTTTTGTTTTGCCTCAAAAACAACGTAATTTTGGTCAAACTAAAGCTAATATTTGAGGGGTGGTGGTCGGAGGTGTTTTGGTGCCAAAACTAGCAAAAAAACCCAATCAATTATTCACACATCTCTACTTGAGACCATTTTGACTATCTACTGGTGTGTGTGAAGCTCCAACAATACTAGACTAGGCTCTGTATAGAGAGAAATAAGAATCAAAAGAGCATAAAAAGAACCTGAAGAAAAACCAAACCAAGACACAGAGGATAAACGCATTAAAGACTGAAGTGCTCAGATACCATAGGAATAGGGGCCATAAGTCCCTACCATAGATAGATTAAAATCCATTCTCTGTGTAAGATCTAGTGATTCTACAAAAGCTAAACACGCTAGAAAGTGGAGGCTGAGATATGGATTCTGGGAGAGGAAATTGCCGCTCGGTATAATGAGGGGAAACATCCTCTTTGCTGTACCTGACAAAGTTCAAGCTCAAAAAGAAAGCAAGTGTTTTTCTGGACCTAGAGGAGGCCACGACCCTAGAGAAAAGAAACAATTGTAGGACACTCACATGCTTCCCCTTTCCATCCTCCCCACCATAAGGGGAGGATGGAACGCACTTTTAAATTAGAGTACGGGATAACATTAAATGCAAAGAAGAGACTTAAGTCAGTGATCTACTGCATACATATTCCCAATGCATTTCAGTGGCATTGTCCTATCTTCAGAGCAGACCTCTTGTAAGAGTTAGGGTGCTACAAAATTTAGATCTGGGTCCAGATCTGGAACCCGAAGACAGAGTTTGCATTTGAAATTCCATTTTAGCCTATGATGGAAATAGAAGCAGTTGCAAAATTTGGATACAGTTTTTGAAGTCTTGGAAAATTTGGATTCAAGGTCCCACCATTCTGACAGAACCCACATTACAGCCCCTTCTTTTGCAAAGGAGAGGGAGAGAACAAAGCTTTTAACCAGACATAGGAAGGACATAAGAAAGACTTATTCAAGATGAGGCCCATTCTTATTTTATCCAAACCAGTTTGCTTATTTATGATCTCTAGGCATTGCCTTGTTATCTTTAGCAATTGGAGGGAAACGAGAATTGAGTGCTCGGCTAAATCTCAGCGAATCGGTCCATCAAAGGGAATTTATACAACAAACCGGCCCTCCCACCAGAGCACAGTTTGGATAATGCTGCTTGAGGCAAAACCTGTGGAAGTGAAATCCACTTAGGACTCAGGAGAAAGCCCGTGAAAGAACTGAAATTCCCTTTCAGCTCCTAGCTTTGGCCCTCTTATATTTGCCTGCCAGCCAATTATAATGAATGATATTATGATTAAACAATAACATTTCCCTATGTAAATATTCTGCTGGGATTTTTAAAGCAAATTGTTTGTTTTTAAAAATAGGCTCCAAGACCTCACTAGTAATGCAGAGTACATCGCTGCTAGACTGAAGTCAATGGGTGTTTCTCAGAGGCAGTGGCTGCATAAATTGGGTCGCTTTTATATTTGGGAATGAAGAAAGGAGAGCCAAAGAGACCTCCTAACATTAGTACGGGTCAGCATTACTATACGCATGGACCGTTTTCCGAAAGCAAGCTGGCTCCCCTGTCAATTTCGGCTCCTCTCAAGAAAACCCCCTTTCTCATTGTGTGCTTTCCCTTCGCTCTTAGGTCAGGAGCCCAATGTCTACCCAGAAGCTGGGAGGTGTAATTCTCAGCACAGGTACATATATACTCACTAGCTCTGCTCAAGCTAGAGCCTAATAATAGCAGTGTGCTGCAGCAGCACAGGCAGTGGATTGGGCTAGCCACCCAAGTATGTAGCCAGGGGATGCGGAAGGATCATAGTACAGCAACTAGCCCGTGCTTTCCAGTCACACTGCTACAGATTAATCTCTGACTTGCGGTGCGTGTCCCAATCAAAGGTTATAATACACCAAAGTGTCCCAAAAGACTACCAGGAAAGCTCCAATCTTGCCCATTAAATGTTTCCAAATCAGTTTGTTAGAAGGCAACTGATCGTTAAACTCTGAAGCAAGCAAGCAAACATTTAGGAGGGAGGGATAGCTCAGTGGTTTGAGCATTGGCCTGCTTAAACACAGGATTGTGAGCTCAATCCTTGAGGGGGCCATTTAGGGATCTGGGGCAAAATCAGTACTTGGTCCTGCTAGTGAAGGCAGGGGGCTGGACTCAATGACCTTTCAGGGTCCCTTCCAGTTCTATGAGATAGGTATATCTCCATATATTATTATTACAACATTCCACTGAACAGCTGGTCTTCTCACGAGATTCATTTTGCGGTCAGAGTTGGACTAGTACAAAATCACCACTCCCACATTTTGCACGTATGCTATTGGTCCCAGCTGGAACCAGCAAGCAGCAGAGAGATGCAGAAAAATTACACGCACACACAAAGAAGTTGAACGACGCTTTGTCAAACGCAGATCTTGCCACCTACACGCCATACATGATGCAATGCGTAAAAGACCCAATAAAGAACTAAGAACACCGGGTCTGTGTCCTGGATTACCACTAGATTGATTAAATCATACACAGTGGTATCTGATTGAATTAGATGATAGCACCTGGGAAGGTGGTAAATAGAGGTCACTCTGCAGTTGCCTTTCTGGGAGCTGTCTGTCAAAGAGTCAGGGCCCAGATCCTGAACTGGTTTACTTTATCATAGCTCCATCAAAGTCAGTGGAACTACATCTGGTGTCTAGTGTTTACTGGACTGAACCAATGTTCCGCCTACTCCTTTTGGTTAGGACATTTCTTTTCAATAGCTACAGACTTAGTGTCCCTTCTTTAGCACAGATTAATACAGGGTGTAGCACTTTAAGATTAGCCACCCTGTGGCCTTGTGGTGCAGTGACACTTCTAAAGATAGTGTAGAAAATCCATCCCAAGCACAATGCTCAGGGGCCTTTCAAACTTAGACCCTGAGCTATGAGTTACAGCACTAGGAGTTCCATGCTCATTTCCCAGAGGATAGAGAGATGGGGGAGGGAAACACTGCCTGTCTGAAAGCTGGGTCCCAAGTTCCTGCAGCACAAGGTTGGTTTCCTCTTTGCTGTCATGGACCGAGCTGCCCTGCCAATAGTAGAAAGAAAGTCAAAGCAAACACCAATCTGTGACCAGAGCGCCAAGATGCCAATGCAGTCTCCCTCTCTGTATGTTCCACCCCCATCTCCCCCCTTCACCATTCAAAGTGCCACGTCAGTGCAGGTGTCATTTGCAGTTGCATTGTGAATGAAGGGGGCGGGAGGTGGGTTATAAACCAAAGGGGGGGTGGGTTATAAACCACCCTTATAGGAAATCATTTATCCCGATTAACAGACACCACAGCAAGACTGGCTTATTAGAGAGTGACTTCAAAGCCGGGAAAGCCCAGAGGCAGGAATTTTCAGAGCTCAGACAGTCCTTTCCCAGGGGAGCTTCCTCATCTGCATATCATTGTGCTGCCACCTCTTGCAGTTTTGTTTCCCTCCCACATTTCAAGGAATGCTACTGCAGGTGAGAATGATGCTTTCAGAGAAGGCTGCGTGGGAAGGCAACATGAGTGAAAGGGTGGCTCTGCCAGAAGCAGGTCTCACTGGCCTGTATCCCGAAGCCATCCTTTCCTATAAGGTAGCCTGTAACCCAGTAGCAACTTTCAGATGAGACCCTTTAAAGCCCCATTTTCCACCCAAACCTGCTAATAAAGGCTGCCCCGGTAGCAGCTCAGTTTACCCTTCATGGGATTCAGAGCACTCAGCTCATTGCGAATACTTGCTCTTGATGCAGGGCTTTTCATCCATAGAAATCAGTGCTTTACAGAAAGGACCCTCAGGGCCATTATCCCCATTTTGCAGATGGGAAAATGGAGGTCTAGAGAGAGATGAAATGAGTTGTGCTAGGTCTCTTAGCAGGTCAAAGACAGGAATAGAACCCAGCCCTCATGTCCTGTCTACGGGGCCACACTGCTTTTTACGATGCTGTGGCCCGTAATCCACCACGGATTCTTCAAACAGAGCTCTAGCTCCGTGTCTCACCCTTTCTGTGTACAGTGGCTGGGATGAGACAAATAGGCCAGATGTGATTGCACTTTCCTGATACAGATACCTCAGAGCTAGAGCACTCAACAGAATTGCCTCACTCAGTCCCCAGGGAGGTTGGCCACAATCAAGTTATACAGCCCTATTTATAAAACAGGTTTATTTTTGAAGCTGAGGTGGGGTGAGTAGCTGAAATGATCAAATCCAATGATTTTTTATATTGTAATAGCACCCGGGAGCCCCCAAGTCATCAATCAGGACCCCCTTACACAAGTATGTATGTGCAAATACATAAAATGCAAACCCTGTCCTGGTAAGCTTATAACTTAAGAGCAAAATAAGAGAACACGAGGATGCAGCAAATAAGAGGAGCACAAGGTAATGAGACAAGACTGGTCAGGAAGTGACCTCAGCACACCAGTGTCTGCCTAACCATTGTCAGTTTGTTTTGGGGATTGTTTTGTATTTTGTTTTTGTTTTAAGTCAAAATCATGGCAGAGAAAAAAGTGTTAAGGAGAGATTTAGAGGAGGAAAATGATGCGGCCTTGCAGATGTTTACATTTGAGGTTCCCCCCCATCCATGAAGGGTAACATGGAAGGAAACATGAAGATGCTTATTTGAAAAAAGTTTCAACAAATGGACGGTGAAGGCTGACGAGATGTTACCCCTACCTCTACAGTGTGCAGGAGATGTTGGATAGGGCAGGGATAAGTTATACAGGGGCTTAAATGCAAAGACAAGTAGCTTGTGTTTGATCTTGGGGAGGACTGAGAAGAGAGCTAATGCAGTCACAGCATCAAGCTGGGAAAAGTGATCTTTGCAGCAACATTTTAAATGGCTATAAGGGAAAGATTCGGTTTGTCAACACCAGAGAAGGTTTGGTGAAGGCTGCATTTGTCAATGCTGGAGATGGTGTTCTGGAGCAGAGATTTAGCGCATGGACAGAGAAAAGCCAGGATCATAGAGAGTAAGCAGGAAATAGTGGCAAGAGATTTAAACATGGCCAGGATGGGGAGATCTAGACTGTTGCATTGAAAATAACATCTAGAGAACTGCCTGGAGTGAGAAGGAGGATTGTGTTATCCACAGTGATTCAGAAAGGAGGGAGAAAGATGCAAAGCTTTGTTTTGGACACGCTAACTTAAACCCAAGGCTAGAGCCATTTCAATGGAGTGTCGGGGCAGAAGCTGAATTGCAGAGGGGCTAGGATGGAATTGGAGGAGACAACTCTAGACAGTACCTTCAATGAGCTTTGAGATGAAGGACAGAAAGGGCAGTAACTGAAGAAAGGAGTGGTCAAGAGAGGGATTAAGATCAGAGAGACTAAGATACTAGGAGCGGAAAGAGCCGGAGGCTAAGCAGTGTAAGGGAGGAGATGAGGCCAGACAGGTCAGGAGATGAGACTGTGATAAGTTAACAGCTCTCCCCGTTGATGGAGTCTTTGGCTGCAATAAAATTACTGACACTTATAGAAAAACCACATGAAGTCCCTTGGCATGCTCTGATGCAGAATACAACCCACATCCTACCCACCTTTGTGGGTTATTGCACTATATCCCCCACTTCCTGCCTGAAGCACCTGAAGATTGCAAATTAGTAGAGAACAGACCAAGATATCAACTACAGGCATTACATCCGATATAATGGCCTCACCATGTTCACGTGAAACAATCTGCAGATGAGGGAATCTCAGGGTACTTCCAGCTGCCCATGTGTATGAAGCCGGAGGGATGCTAGTTCCATAGTAACTCCCAACTCCACCATTGCAGAGGGTTCATGGTGGGCCCCAGAAAGAACAGCAGGTTCCTTGCCATCATTCATGTTAATGATGCAATGCTTTCTTAATTAGAGTTTTCCCAAACAGCATGTGTAGTATTGGTGACACTCGTAATTAAAACAGCCAGGCAGCACTTTTTAGCTAGCAGAGAGTTAATTGAATTCTGCAATCCCTATGATCAGCCGTGAAATTTATACCTGCAATTTGTGCAGGCTGCAAGAAATGGAGCCTTTGGGGCCTTGTTATTCATCAAAAAAATAGGTTGATTTATTTGTGCCAAGTATCTCTGTAGGAGGCTCTTGGGCCTGATGTACAGTCACTTTCCTCCAATTAACCTCCCTGGCCTAGAGGGAGAGGAGAATTAGACATCTGTTAAAAGCACAAATCTAGTCTGAGAAAGGAAGAATATTTCAAATAAAACTAGCCCTTGTCTGAGTCAACCTCCGGCCACCAGGACTGGGGAGTTCCCAGCATGGGACATGTCAAGAACAGCATTGACAAACTATGGAGTTAAAGTTAATCACAGATGATAGAGGTGGGAGGGACCTTGCATAAGTCATCTCGCCCAGCCTCATTCAAACAGGGAAGACTGCATTCATCTTTTCACCCCAGTTTGGCGACTTGTACTGTGATTTAAGTTAATACCTCAACAACTGTTCCTCAAGGACTGATTTTACTTCCTATCAGAAGATTCCTTCCCACCCACACACCCCTATACGTATCCAATACTAAGTTTGGAACATTGCATTAGTCCTCATTTACTAAACTGGAATCCATTGCTTCTTGCTTTACTACTAGAGTGGTAGCAATTGTGAGTAATGCGGCATCAGGGAAATGTAGCTTATGTAGATTATTAGGCCATGGTTAGTATTTGGAGACTCTCCGGCACTTCTAACAGTGGGAAAGCTTTAGGGGTGACCTGCAGAACCCCAGCACAGCAGCAGAGGAGGTAGCGTCTTTTTCCCCAACAACCGCTAAAACCTCATGGGAAGAATTCTTCCTCCCGCTACCCCTTTGCATTGCTGTGGCAGGCTCTCTTCTGAGGCCGTTTCCATAATCCCCATGGTAGAGCACATAGTGAGTTGGGAGCATAAATCGACACCGCTACTGTGATTCTGGGCAGCACTGCTGCTCAGGACCAGCTTGGCTTGGGCTACATGGGTCATTGCAGCCCCAGCAGCCCAGAATCAGGAGGGCGCAAAACGGGTCTTAAAGACAATTTGCCACCCCTTCCTCTTCACTGTGAGTTTTGCACTACACCTCTCAGAAGTGCAGCAAAAATTCTCTTCCCATGACTCAGAAGGCTGGATTCTGATATGAGGTACACCAGTATCAATCCGGAGTAACTTCACTGGCTTCTCACCAATGTAATTACACCAGAAACTGGCCCAGTTCTTCCAAGGTACAAATAGAATAGGTTATTCTGGCGGATCTGAGGGGCCAATCTGAAGAGACATTGTTTGACTCCTTAGCAGGAGATGGCCTACACAAATATAGTATCATGAGAGCCAGTCAATAACATAGGATGTATCAAAGGGGCTTGCTTACCATACCCAGCACCTTCAGCTTCATGGGAGAGGTCAACTGTCAGCAGCCTCTCATTGGGAGTCTGTGTTAAAGTTGCAGCGAGAGTTCTTCCTTAGAAGGATCTTTTCAAACATGTGGACTGATCTCAGCTGCTACAGCTGGGACCAGTTTGGTTCCAAGTCATCTTGATTTCACTCCTGAACACTTTTCAAGAGCTCTCAGTGAGCCCAAGAATATTGATGGGGCCAGAGGCCTACCAACCAGCCAGGGCCAGGAGGCATCGGCTCTTGAGTCAGGCTTTATTAGAAGTCTTGTTTTGCTTAAGACTTAAATGACGCATGACAATTATTTCTCTACCCCTGACCCCCTTCCTCATCCACTCTGTGCAAGCTCCAGTCCTGGAGGACAACAAGGCTTTGGTCAGATGCTTTTCATGCTACGTTTATTTCAGCTGCTGAGAGATGGATGGGCTATTTGCATACACACAGCACCTGATTGCTTTGTAGACTCCCCCGCCCCCTTTACACACACTGTTCTTCACACTGAATATTCTCTTGCAGGGCTGCCTTTCCTCAGACAATGAGCACAGATGAAGTGAATGACAGCATGTGCTGTGCTCTACCTTTTATGCCAGGCTAACAATCACAACAGGAAGTGGTGGTATCTTATTGCAGTAACACCCAGAGGTCCCACCCCACATCAGAGCCCCATTGTACTAAGTGCTGTTCGAATACAGAGTAAGAGACCATCCCAGTCCTAAAGACTTTATAATCTAAACAGACAGCCCAAGTACTATCATCAGCATTTAACAGCTAGGAAACTGAGGCACAGTGAGATCTGTGGCAGAGCCAGGAACTGATGGGGGCCCTGCCCTACCGAGTTTACAATCCAAGGGCCTGATTCTGCCAACATTATGATCACATTACTCACTACCACTGAACTCACTGATCTAGCAGTAAGCACTCTGCCCTGTAGGGTTTGCAAGATCCACTCCCATAGCTTTGATGATCATAATACCCAGAGCTTCCATAAAGCATTACGCCTTCCCAGCATTGTACCAACATGGACTAATTAATCTCCATTTCAGTAGTGGGAAATATTTAATATGACTGAGTTCACAGAACTATAATTCAGCAAAGAGCTGCAAGGTACAGGAAATGTCTGTCACACAGACACATTACATTAGCCCTGTGACGGGCTGGGTCACAGAAACCCCCTTGGGGCTGCCAACTGATGTGCCAAGACTACTTCTGACCCTGCTTTCCTGCCCTGGCAGCTTGGGACTCCAGCACCCTCTCTTCTTGAGCCAGACACGCCAGTCTGCTCCAACACAGACCCAGGGTCTGAACCACGTGCCCCAAAGCTGCAGACTTAACTGAAAGCAACTAAAGAAGTGTCCCTGTCTTTAACACTCAGATGCCCAACTCCCAACGGGGTCCAAACCCCAAATCAGGGCCGGCTCCAGGCACCAGCCCACCAAGCTTGTGCTTGGGGCGGCACCTGGAGGGGGGCGGCACGGCGCTCCGGCCCCCGGGGAGAGCGGGGCCACGGCCGGGCTCGCTGCCCTCCCCCCGGCGCTCTGGCCGCCCTCCCCCCCGGCGCCCTTCCCCCGGCCGCCAGGGGGAGAGCGGCGAGCCCTGGCTGGGGCTCACCGCCCTCTCGCCGCCCTGCCCCCTGCGCTCTGGCCGCCAGGGGGAAAGCGGAGCCCCGGCCAGGGCTCGCCGCTCTCCTCCCAGGGCTCCGGCCGCCCTCCCCCCTGGGACGGCAAAAAAGCCAGAGCTGGCCCTGCCCCAAATAAATCTGTTTTACCCTGTATACAGGGTAAACTCAAATTGTTCACCCTCTATAACACTGATAGAGAGGAATGCACAGCTGTTTGCCCCCCCCCCCTCGCCCAGGTATTAATACATACTTTGGGTTAATTAAGAAGTAAAAAGTGATTTTATTAAATACAGAAAGTAGGATTTAAGTGGTTCCAAGTAATAGCAGACAGAACAAAGTGAATTACCAAGCAAAATAAAATAGAACACACAAGTCTAAGCCTAAAACTGTAATAAAACTAAATACAGATAAAATCTCACCCTCAGAGATGTTTCAATAAGTTTCTTTCACAGACTGGATGCCTTCCTAGTCTGGGCACAATCCTTTCCCCTGGTACAGCCCTTGATCCAGCTCAGGTGCTAGCTAAAGGATTTCTCATGATGGCCGTCCCCTTTGTTCTGTTCCACCCACTTATATATCTTTTGCATAAGGCAGCAATCTTTTGTCCCTTTCTGGGTTCCCACCCATTCCTTCTCAATGGAAAAGCACCAGGTTAAAGATGGATTCCAGTTCAGGTGACATGATCACACGTCACTGTAAGACCTCATTACCCCACTTGCCAGCACACACGTATACAGGAAAACTTAAAAGTAAAACAGAGCCATCTACAGACAATTGTCCTGGTTGATGGGAGCCATCAAGATTTCAAAACCACCATTAATGGCCCAGTTTGCATAATTACAATAGGCCCTCAGAGTTATATTTCATATTTCTAGTTTCAGATACAAGAGTGGTACATTTATACAAATAGGATGACCACATTCAGTAGATTATAAGCTTTGTAATGATACCTTACAAGAGACCTTTTGCATGAAGCATATTCCAGTTACATTACATTCATACTCATTAGCATATTTTTATCAAATCACAGAGTGCAACATCACAAGCCCCATCAGACTAGTAGAACAAGTGATGTCCTAGGACAGGGAAACGGTGTAGGACTGCTTGATAGTCCATGGCTCAAGTTATGCAGGAGGTCAAAGTAGACCATCATAATGGCACCTTGTGTATTTTTAAAGCCATAATCTGTAAGTGAATACTTAGGAAAACCTCTGGCTTTCCATTTGCCCTAGGTCAATAAAGACTAGGAGCTGGTCAAAACTTGGAGTTTCTGTTCCACAGGAAACAGACATTTTGAAATTTGTTTTTGTTCCAATGTAAAACAACAAAAAATTGAAAATTCCCAGGAAATGGAATTCCAAAAAAAATCATTTGGGATGGATCAGAGTGTTTTCTTCCAATTTAAAATTTTAAAATAATGTGCCCCCAACTGGAAAATTTTCAACCAGATTTCTCAGAGAGCCTGGAGCCAGCTTTGTGCATGAATGCAATGAATTTTATCAGTTTTCCCTACAATGTCTACCACATCTAGTTTATAGGTTTGATTTGGACTTCAGTCCAAAGTGGTGAATCAATTCACCTGCAACAGGGTTTCCCTTTAAAATAAATGGTCAAGATTTTTAAAGAGTGACTAAGAATCGAGGGTGCCCAAGTTGAGACACTTTCGAGGGACCTGAGGTTTTAGAAAGAGTGGGGTACCTACTCTGAACATTTCAGGTCCTTTTAAGGTGTCCCAATTGGGCACCCAAAATTCCTGGTCATTTTTGAAATCTTAAGCCAACTTTTTTTTAAGCATGAACCATGAAACACCCAATTAGCAGCTTTAAATGATCTGTCCTCTTAGCTAAGTGCAGCAATTTAACAAGTGCTGACTGTTAGCTTTAATGGTTCTTTAAGAGATCTTTTACGATGCCCAAAGATAAACAGGAAGCTCTTGTCAGATTAACAATGAAGCATTTTTACGCAAACTGGGTTTACAGGCAAACAATTTTAGTCACTGCTAGAAAATCCTTGTTTATTTCAACTGCTTTTTTATTGGTGGAATGGTTACAAGAGTCAAATGCAGCTTTGTCATTGGGCAACCAAGTAACATAGGCCCACAATTTCCATTATTAGAGAAGCCTTATTTTATGTGCTAAGCCCTGTGTGCTAGGCTATATTAGTCCTTTAAGCATGATCATTTTTAAAAAGAACCTTACATGGGGGGAGGGAAAATCTTTGGGATAAGGCCTGAGGGGGAGAAGACTGCCTGAGATTCCCCTTGCTAATTTTTTCCAGAATCATTCTGCTGTAAAGGCAGGGGTCTTGCCCTACAACTGATGCCCTTACCTAGGGGGCGTATCATTTTCTCAGTTCCCCTCTGGAGCAATGCCTCATGCTGTAGAAAGTTTAGCCCTTCAGTCAAATATAAAACTCTTCCAGACTGTCCAAAGGCCTAAATGGGCCAACAGACTGGCCATAAGCTTTCATTACACGCACTGCCTCATTGGGTTCCTTCTCTCAGGAAGGTTTCTTTCACCCCCAAAAAGTGTCCCTGGCCAGAGCCTCTCAGGCCCTAGCTCGTCACAGGCCCTCCCAGCTGGGAGCTAAAATACTTCCCTCTACAACTGCTGTAGGGAGTAGAGGCTTCCTGTTTTCCTTGACTAGAAGCCACAGTCCTGGGCCTCTGAAAGGAAAGAAACATATGTTTGCTGCAGATGTGATAGCAGCCATCTTGGCCAACACCAGAGTCCTCTAGAGCTGAAAGTGTTTACAACTTGAGCAAAAGAACCAGGCTCTCAAAACTAAGGGATTGTAACATACTCTGTGGACCAGGGACTGGGTACCATGGGGACACATTATAACACAACCAGACATCTTCAAATACCCAGTTATTTCCATCAGCCAGGGAAAGGAAAACTCCAAACAGAGCCCAAATTCACAGCCTGGCCATCCATTACATACATACCTTTACCCCATCAGCAGGCTCCAGTGCAGATTTTCCCTGAAGAGACCCACCAGCACAGCTACCATGCCTTTCAAAATCTCCTCCAACATGCCTAGGACAAGGATTTATTTAACAGACACTCTTTCCCAGCATGCATCTATGCCCAGCTCAGAGTAGCATGGGACCAGAGGGCCTTTCTTAAAGGGTCCATGCAACCCTAGTGGAACTGGCAAGAAGTCAAGCCTCCAGATCCCAATAGAACTTCTAGAGGCACATATGTCTTCCAGCCAACCTGGTGCCTTTGCAGCAGTTCTGGTGCCCTCTCAGGTTCTTGTGAATGCTTTCCCCATCCCAGTTTGCCAAGACAGCATTTTAACCTTCCTTCAGGTCCCCCTGAAAGACCCACTTTTGTGAATCCCGCGTGGCCCTTCTGCCAGCCATTGTCAGAAGCAAAAAGGTCCAGGTTCAGTATTCTAAGGGGTCCTTCTGAAAACTTAGATAACAGCAGCTCAAGTCTCCAGCCAGAAACCTGGGGAACTATAAGTAATATTTCTCCACTTGCAAGCTCTGAGCCTGGGATTTAAGACAAAGAGAACTTTTGGGGGAAGGGGGAAATACAATAATACATTTGGGAAAGCCAGCAATCAAATGCACACTCCTTCCAAGTGTCCCAACAATAACCCTCCTCTTTCAGGTGTGAACAGCTAATACATTCTAGCCACTTCCCTCTTCCCCAGCTTGCCATTCACAGATTGTCATCCAGGGCTGGTGGGGTCCAGGAATTCTGACTGCTCTGTCTCCAGGCCCTAAGGGAAGTGCCACCGGGCTGCGCTGAGAGATCTACCACCTCACCCAGCTAAAGTGATTGCTAGCTCAGACAGCCTGCCCCGAGTCCGTCAGGTAGGCTGCTGCTCACACCACCTCAAGGCCTACCGCTCTCTGGAAACTGCCCCTCTACCAAGCCTCCAGAGAGGGAACCAGTGATATATAGGACCCTTAACAATCTTTAGCAAGAAACTCTCCACAGAAAATAGGAATCCTCCTCTCTCCTCATACTTTTCCCAGGCACCGCTACCAACTCTGCCAGACCACGTTCTCCGACAGGATGCACCCAACCTGCTGAGCTCTCCTGAAACCCTAGCTTAGAATTTAAGCACTTCAGGGCAGCAGCTGACTTTCCTCTTGTTCATCATGAAGCACTGAGCATGTTATCAGTGCTAATAAATAACGGCCAGGCGATGATGGAAGGATAGGGATTTTAATTACTCAGGTGCTCAGTGCAAATGGAAGACAGCGGGGACATTTTACAGTGAGACCTCAGTGTCTGAGCGTGTAACCAGTCAGCTAGAACAGTGTTCTTATGTCAAGGTAAGAGGAGAGAGCAGCCTTTATTCTTGTTACAGAGCTATAATGACCTGCAGTGTTCGCATGTGAGGACTGCATTCTGGGCATGCACTCTTGATTTGAAGGAGGAGGTTAGAAACAGACTAAAGAAGGCAAAAAGCTCAGTGCTAGAGGGCCGGTGATGAAGAGGAAGAACACATCTATGCCACTATCTGTTAGTCTTTAAGGTGCCAACGGACTCCTCGTTGTTTTTGTGGATACAGACGAACACAGCTACCCCCTGATACTTGACATCTATGCCACACACACACCGTGGGCTGTGAGCAGCAGGGACTGAATCTGGGACTGCTGCATTTAAATGCCTGGGCCTCTACTACCTGTGCTAGAAAACTCACCTCCATTCGCTATGGCAGGAGTAGGCTCATCACCCTCTTTCTGTGGCCCAGCCACTATTGGGAGGAAGAGGGGGACAGAGCACTAGACTAAGCTTCTTTCAGCATTCCTGCCAGAACATGGCTGTATCTACCATACTTCTCTACTATCCCCTCTCCAAGGAGCATCATTCACTTTACATTAGTGTGGGAGCTAGGAAGTAGTGTTCCCTTGCTGAAAATCGTTGACATCTGAAACAATGAGCCACAGAGCTGGGGATGTAGGAAGAGTTCACTCCACTAAAAGAAAGAGTCCCTCAGCATGCTAATATTTCCTACATGAATCATATATTTTGGTGCCCCTCATTTTGGGGCACTGTCTCACCTGGCCTCCCACATTTGTCCTTTGGCAGGTTGAGAGGTCTGGCTCCTAGCTGCCTGAACGGTGCATGTGGAACCCCTGTGCAGATGACATCCACGGATGCTCCAAATGGCTCACTGTGACTGCTGCATCACAGCACATCGCTACGCCACATTTCCATCTGACATATACCCAAAATAAAGTTGTTTATTTAAAAGATATTTGGAGCAGCACTTTACAATAAGTGGCAAATCATTATTTAATTCCTTTGGTACTCATCGAAATAACATCAATCAAAACTAATGCATCTGCTAGCTAAATATGAATGTAATCATCCATTAAAATGTTAACATTCATGAAAACTGTTTATTAAAATAAAGTGATAAGCATCTCCTTGTGATTTGGCAATCAGCCTATGTCCCCTTAAGGCACAGTTGGTACACTGGCTGTTCGGAACTGGATTATGTTTGAAACGTCCCATCCATTTATATCTCCCTTTATTCAAAAAACACAATTTTGCTTTTGCAAGAAGCCCTGGAAGCTACATCCTTTTTACCCTTGAACACATACACTGCAATGAAGACTCCACCTGCACTGCCCAATTCTAATTTGGAAATGCTGCCCAAAGCAGTAAGGAATAGCTGACCCACCCAACCCAAGCTATAGGGGTTGGGCTGCAAAAACAAAGGCTCTAGAGGTAAGAAAGCACCACTGCGGTGCTTACATTTGTGCCAGGGCTTAGCTCTGGCACCTTTAGGCTTGGCAGTTCATAGCCCCAGCACCTCCAGGCTTGCTGCGTCAGTTATGAAAGTAAAAAAATGGCTTGCGCCCCAACACCTCTTTCGTTACAAATTAAGCACTGCAGCTCTGCTCCGCGGTAGCTCTCGCTGTAGTGGTGGAAGCCTGGGGGCAGGATGGAAGAAGGGCTTGGTAGCCTGATCTGTGCCTGTGCATAAGGGAGCCACACAAGTGGCATCTATTAGAAGATGGGACCAGCCGTAGAATGCCGGCACAGCTATCCTTGATGGAGAGGAATTCATTTCCTCCCTGGCCTGAATTATGCACATGTCCTTTGTGCAAGGACCACTTTACTCCTGTAGCAGCACAGGATTTAGCCACAGGGACCATATTCCACTATTGGACATGTGTACACGGATCCAGCTGAAACCAAGGGAAGCCGTACACACCCCCAGAGCCCTCATTTAGATTTCTGATGGGGGCAGGGGAGTTCTCGTGACTAGCGGGTGCCGTGCAATAAGAATGACTGGCAACTTTTGACAAGTTTCTTTCTCCTTGTTGTACTTACGCTGTGTGAGCAGTAGGATTGTTTCTATGTTACAAGTGCCCTTAAATTCCTAAGGACTCTGCCAACCCTGGTGACCGTTCAGCACAGCCTGTTAAAAAGGAGTCTCACACGGTGCACCTTCTCCTGGAGATTTTCCTGTTATCCCTTCCTGTTCTGATATTGAGCCTATGCCTTCACTACCATAGTATTTGAGCACCTCACAGTCTTCAGTGGATTTATACTCCCTGCATTCCTCTGTGGTAGGGAAGTGCAGTTATCCCCCTTTTACAGATGGGGAACCAAGGCCCAAGTTTTTAAAGGTGTTTCACTGTTGCTGCACTCAGCATTGCAAAATCTCACTGATTTAGGAGCCTAAATAACATTTTTTCCAAAGGGATTTATGCACTTAGAAGCCAAAATCCTATTGACTGTCAATAGGATTTTGGCTCCTAAATCAGTTAGGTATTGCAACCTTTTACAATCTGGGCATAAGGCACATGAAGGCTAAGTGACTTGCCCAAGGCCACATGGGAAGTCTGTGGTAGAACAAGGACTTCAAACAAGTTTCCCCAATTCCTAACCTACTGCCCTAACCACTGAACCAAAATCAGAACACTATAAAATAAACATCATTCAGCCTTGAAGTACATTTTGCTTTTTGTGTATGAAGGAAAACAACCCACAATCCTATTTTCTATTCCTTTCATGCCTCCATACTTTGACTGGTACGTGTTTCCCCAAAGATACTGAAAATGTAACCATTTTTGTAATGAACAACAAACCACACTGAATATATCTTGTAACAAAATGTATATGAAACATCACAACTAGCTGCCTGTTTGACAAACATGTTTTGGAGTCCAAGGGCCAGATTTTCAAAGATGTTCAGGCACCTGAAATGAATGGGAGTTAGCAACTAGTAGGGCTTACAAAAGTGCTTAAGTGAGTTAGGTGCCTATCTGCATCTTTAGGCACCTCAATTAGGGTGACCAGATGTCCTGATTTTATAGGGACAGTCCAGATATTTGGGGCTTTTTCTTATATAAGTGCCTATTATCCCCCATCCTCTATCCCGATTTTTCACACTTTGTATCTGGTCACCCTAACCTAAATGCATTTGTAAATGTGGTCTGAAGGTCCTAAATTGCAATGTTAAATTGTTCCAAAAAGAAGCAAACCTAAGTGCTGTTTGGGGGAGGAGGTGAATTGTCCATTCGAATATATTTTTAGGATCCATTCGTTCAAAAAATTTGTGTTCAGCACTTAGCAAGACTGTTAAAAAAAAAAATCAATGTTTGCTCTGCCGACTACCAGGTTTCAGCCATTTCAGCTGAATGGACGAATGCAGCCACAACTGCTTCATATTTTCCAAGCAAGCAACCAATTGTCTGTTATGTTTAACTTTAAGCCTCTCATCATGATCGTCAGTATATTAAGATTTAAAAGAATTGATCCAAATCCCTTTGATAATCATGTGAGCTGTCTTCATGTTGTACCATTTCCATTATCATTCAGAATTAGTCAATGGACATTAAAAAATAAAGAATTCCCAGGACTGTATAAAACACATCATTTCTAGTTTCCTGTGCGACTAAGGGCTTGTCGACATGGGGAAATTGACCAGCGTAGCCATAGCAGTGAAAAGTAGTTACAGTAGAACCTCAAAGTTACAAACACCTTGGGAATGGAGACTGTTTGTAGCTCTGAACAAAAGTTGACAACTGAACATTGACTTAATACAGATTTGAAACTTTACTATGGAGAAGAAAAATGCTGCTTTCCCTTTATTTACTTAGTAGTTTACATTTAACATAGTACTGTTCTGTGTTTGCCTTTTGGGGGGAGGAGAGGAGGGGTTCTGCTGTAGCCTGATTGCGTACTTCCGGTTCCAAATGAGGTGTGTGGTTGACTGGGTCAGTTCGTAACTGAGCTTCTACTGTAAGTGAATTATTCTGCTTCAGTAATTATTCCAGAATAAAGTCACTTGTATTCCAGAATAGTGTCCACATGGGGGAGTTGTATCAAGACAGCTGTAGCAGCATAATTATTCCACTATAGCTATGCCACTTAATTTCCCCAATACAGAGGCTTGAGAGAGTTCATAAGAAGCATTAGATGGCATTTCTGATTTTTTCATGCCTGCAAGTTGAAATTATTGTACAGCACAGAGCGCAGCACATTGTTTGTCTTACAGCCATGTACAAGCAGGATGTTTGTGTCACACTGGGATGTTCTGCTGCTGAACCTCAGCTTAAAGGGGAGAAGAGACTGAGATGATGTGCCTGTAGAAAAGGGAACTGGATTGATAGACAGCATAAAATTTTCAAAGGTGCCTAAGTCCCATTTTCAAAAACTCTTACTGTACTGACATTCCACCTTACCAATCTTTAGCCTAGATTTTTAGGTCGAATTATATATGTCCATTGCTAGGAATGGGCGACAGGGGATGGATCACTTGATGATTACCTGTTCTGTTCATTCCCTCTGGGGCAGCTGGCATTGGCCACTGTCGGAAGACAGGATACTGGGCTAGATGGACCTTTGGTCTGACTCAGTATGGCTATTCTTATGTTCATTTTCATTATTAGCAGGGCCGCCCGGGGGGGCGGGGGGGAGGCAAGTGGGGCAATTTGCCTTAGGTCCTGGACCCTGCAGGGGCCCCCACGAGAATATAGTATTCTATAGTATTGCAACTTCTTTTTATGGAAGGGGCCCCCGAAATTGCTTTGCCCCAGTCCCCTGAATCCTCTGGGCAGCCCTAATTATTAGTATTGCATTAATGCTTTTTTTAAGGTATACATAATTTATTTTAAAATTGTTGTATTTGGGTTTTTTTTAAATGGTGTGTTCTCAATAGTGCATTTTACACACACATACACACACACACACACACACACACACACACACACACACACACACACACACCTCCTTATCAAAGTGGCAGCCTTGCCTTTCAGTATCTTTTTTGAAGCTGTGGCTGGCTGTTGGCTGGCAGTCTGTTCTTGGCTGGAGAATCCAGGTCACACACGATTCATTAAAGTTACTGAAGATCATCATCCCAAGCAGTATTCTGGAAGCACATAATTAAACTTCAAGCCTTTGCAGAATTCAAAGTACAACTGAACTTTCCCCCAGTATGCACAGCAGTGCACAATTGAATAGCGACATTATTATGGGGTTATGCCTCCTTTTGAAGCATTAGGCATTAGCCAGTACTGAAGGCCAGATACCAGACTCGAGGAAGGGAGGCTACAAGCATATGGGAAGTGGTGTAATGAAAGCCCAAAGCCCCTGGACTTTGAGTCAGGAGACCTGGGTTCAATTCCATAGACTTCCTACATGACACTGTGACTGGAACGACCTTGTGCCTCAGTTCCCTATCTGTAAAATAGGGGAAAGATTTCCCTCTCTCAGAGGAGTATTGTGAGGTTAAAAACCATAATTGTGAAGCATTTGGGTGGGATGAGGATCACCTAAGTATCTAAAGAGATATACGATTCAGTTGACATTCGGAGGCTGATGATGATGGTAGCCATAAAAGTACCTAGGAGGTAGGAAGTATAGCAAATGCTCTAACTTTTTTGCTTCATTTATGAGAGAGGGGGAGAGAAGTAGTGGAGGGAAATACATGTCTGCCTTGTTCTACTGAACAACCAGAACTTTATAGAAGTTCTGGAAGAATATTTGAACCCCTGTATATTGCTTGGTTTTCCATTTCCTGCCTAAAAATGTCATGACCCTCCAGATTAAATGTGTTTATTGACATATAAGGAAAGAGCTAACACTGATTATATGTGGGGGAGATGGGGAAGGGAGGTCTTTTAACAAAAGATGGATAAATTAACAGAAAATAACTTCGCCTGAGCCTTTCCATGTTCTGAAACTGGAGTTTTAAAAAAAATGTGTGGGTAACTATGTTTATTCACTTATATTTCATTTCATGCAATTTCTTTGTTCCCTCCAGAGCCAGAAACAGATGCCAAAATTTTCCATGGTTTACCGAAAGCCATGCTATGGAATCGGTCTCTTCTAAATCTGTTTACTAGAACTGGTCAAGAGTTTTCCCTGTGAGCTATTTTCAGAATCAAGCTTTTTTATGGAACACCACATTTTTCAGGGTTTTTTTTTTGGGGGGGGGGGGGGGAATTAAATTAAAAATTCTGCAAAACAAAAAGGTCGAACAAACGTCTGGGACTCAGTCAGTTGAAGAGGTTAACAGGTCCATTGTTACAATGTACTTACAGCCTTATCAAATCTAATGTAAATAGTGCTGGCCCCCCTGGCTGAATGAATTATATGGCAGTCCAGCTGTTTAAAAATAGCACACCAGAAGTTCCCTTGGACTCTTCATTGCCATTGCAAATACTCCTAAGTGCTGAGGTTGAGGCATTGACTCCACCTGTGAAGCAGAAAACTGGATGAGGACACCAAAGGGAAAGAAGAGCAGTGCAGTGAAATCTAGTTCCAAGACATTCTCAGCTTGCGAAATAAAAACAAAGCAAACTAGGAATGTTAAAAGGCTGCCAAAGAAAGCATTGTCTTCACAACGAACAAAAGTCTGATTAATAATTAATTGCTTGCCAGCTAATTAGCATTCCCTTGGGCAGCTGTCTATAGAATGCCTTCCATTTCCAAACATCACCCAAGGCCAACGTCAAGTGCACAAATGGTGCGTTAGCAACTGATTTGTTCGCAATTGATTTGTTCCCTGAAATAAGTGGTTTCCCCATCTCCTACTGTCACCCCTGCTCTTCACCCCTGGGTTTTAGTTTATTACAATGTCAGCCAAGCAGAAAATGTTAGTCATAGCGGAGTTGTTTCCTCTCTGTTCCTGGGCGGTGTCATGTGTATCTTTTCATGAGACCCTGATGCTTTCCCTGTCAACTGTTCCTTTGCAAAGCGCTCTCAGCCTGTGTAATCTGAGAACCACTGTAGTGGCACAGTGGCTGACGGAAGCCTTGTTTGGCTGCTACTTCACAGGGAGAAAAAAAAAGTTACTGTCTGCAAGAAGCAGATTAGCAACAGAGGCGGGGACCCAATCTTGGCTTTAGAAGCAAAGGCAGCATTTAGGGAACTGTTCTCCAGCTAATGCTTGAATTCAGTTCCTATTAACGCTAATGAGACTTACACACTTGCAGACACCTTGAGAGAGAGAGAGAGAGAGAAAACAGAAATGACAGCTAAGTGCAGACAGAAAGAGCAATCCTTTACCCTCAGATTTGTGCCAGCCTTAGAAAAATGCACTTTCCGTTTTAAGAATTTAGCATCTTTACAGCTGTGTTTTTTAAATGAGCTCCTGCAGTTGCTGAAATACCGTTGCAGAGCAGGGAGATCTCTTAACAAATTGCCACCACATGGCCAAGCCAAAGAACATTGGAAAGCTCACCCAAATGGAACCTCCGGGAACAAAGAGGCTTGCCCATCACCATTACATACTCACATCTGTGCCAGGAGCATGTCTCAGACCAGCCCTGCTGCGTGAACTGAAGAGAAGATGCTGCTGTCCCTCAGGCCCTGGCCCAGCAAAGCACTTACACATGTACTTAACTTCAAGTATGTAAATAGTCCCATTCACTTCAATGGGATTACTTGCAGGCTTGAAATGAGGATACGCTTAAATGTTTGGTGATCAGGGCCTTAGAATGTTTAAGATCAGGAGTCAGTCCAATGAAGTCAGGGGGCCAGAATTCTGATCTCCATTAACCTGGTGTAAATGCAGAGTAAGGTGACCAGATGTCCCGATTTTATAGGACCAGTTCTGATATTTGGGTTTTTTTTTTTTTTTAGATGGGCTCCTATTACCCCCCAGTCCGCCTGTCCCTATTTTTCACACTTGCTATCTGGTCACCTTATGCAGAGTAACTCTTCCCTGAGCTGGCCTAGAGGAAGCTGTTTTCAGAGTACAGGGGTACTGACGGTCTATGGGAGAGTCTGAAAGTTATTCCACTTAGGAACAATTCTGCTTTTGTAGCAAAATGTGGCCAGATTCATGTGTGACTTACGCCATTGTTGCCACCCTTCCCTGGTACACCCCGGAAGAGAAATGGCAGTGAAACACCATCTGTGCACACGCACACACATACACACTCACGCACACACACACACACGCATGCATGCACGCACATCCTTTTAGTTAAGGGAGATACTATGTATCCTTAGCCCTAGAGCTAGATTTCCTCTATGTTGTAAATAGAGATATAAAAGATACAGGAAGTTTCATAAGGTCTTGTTATGTGCAAATATTTTACTTGTGTGTCTATGTGCGTGCCCATACATATACACATTGTTAGATTGTAAAGATGTTTCTGTGATAATTTCCTGGAAGGGGAGGGTAGCCTTTTGTTACTTGCCTCATATGTATAGAAATATTACTAGACATATTTTTTTTAATTAAAGGAGAAGGAAGAAGATGCAGATTGCCTGGAGATGTGGACTGTACCCGGAATGTGACACATCAGACATTTACTTTCCCAAGAGGCTTCAGCAGTACTAAACACAGAGAGGAGAAGAATCTGTAGCATTGTGTTCAGCCGAGCTAGCATGTGTCCTTGGCACAGGGTTTACTGGGAGAAGAATTTGGCAAGCAGCGATTGTTGGGGCGCCAAGGATTACACCAGCCCACCTATCACACGGGCAGCCAGTAATAATGGTGTGAAAGCCATCGTGGGAAAGAAATAAGTCAAAATTAGATAATAAAACGTAAAATAATTTGAAAAAGCAACTAAAAAAGCCAACAGAGACCAGGGCTTGAAGTCTATTGAAGACAATGGGAGTCTTTCAATTGACTTCACTGGGGTTTGGATCAGACCCTTCAACTCCAGACGGCTGGGAACAAATCATTCTGTTTCACACACACGCTCACAAATCGGATCAGCTTATGAAGTGCCAGTAACGGCAGCCTGAGAGAACGTCACATTACTTGGGATGTAATCTCCTCAGGGCAGAGCGCATCTTTTTCTTCTGCATCCGTACAGTGCCTAGCACAGTGGGGTCCTGCTCTATGACTGAGGCCTCTAGGTAGTATGGCAATACTAATAAATAATATTTCCTTTCACACCCAGCAAAGCACTGATGCAGCAAAAGAGCTGAGACAGGGAAAGAAGCAAGATCTTCAGAGTGAAGGGATCAATAGACTTGGTTAAGTGCGGATGCCTTGGGCGGGAGCTTATTGGCCAAGTAGACTGAGAAAAAACAAACGGGTACAAAATAAAAGATATGTCATCACCACAGTTAAGTTATTATTGACATTCTAAACACTTGCTGGTAATTTCTGACCAGCTTCCTTCCAGGTGCAGGGCTCCACTAACCCCAAACCCTTCTCAGAATTCAGTCACCTCACTGGGTACACTACAGAACAGTAGCCCAAGTACTCCCACCAGTTACCACAAGCATAAGTCTGGAGTATCTACATTAATGTCCAGGGAGATAATGCCAGACGCCAGTGTACTAAGGCTAAGATTTGGCCTGTCAAGTTGCCCTCTGTGCCTCATATCCAGTCATGAGCAGTTGACCCATAAAATGGGGAATAAATGGATACTAACTGAGTAGCTGTAAAGGGTTTTGGAATCAATCTCTTAAAGGTGCCTTTAAGATCCTGTCTTTACTAGTCTGTTTCCTCATATATGGATATGTGAATGATTAATTTAAATTATATACATTCATGGAGCCCAACTCTCCTGTCATACCAATATAAGTCGGGGTCACTCCACTGAAGCCAATCGAGTTACACTGGAATAAAACTGGCATAAGTGAGAGGAGAATCAAATGCATGTTTCCTTTAAAGTAGACAGGCCATTAAGAGACTTATAATCCAGACCACATTGCAACACTATAACATAAATAAGATTCACAGTGTACCGTATCTGATGTATTACAGACTGTAATATGAAACAAATGGCCATTTTTCCTTGAGGATCTCCCAGCTGAGAGCTTTGGGACCAAAAGTAATGGGAAATATTCTCCTGTATTCATGTGTGATGCGTTGCTCCCATTAGTATTAATGGGAACTATGTGTCCAAACAGAAAATGTGTACATCAGTGACTTCAACTGTGTATTATTGAGTCCCTAGACAAAAATTCCAGTTACGCTATAACCCCATGCAATGGTTCTGCTAAACAGCAGCCCTGGTTCTTTTGTCAACTTTGCAAAGCGTTTGGGGAATAAAATCACTTGTACACTAAGGGTACACAGTGTGGAGCTGTCAAACGTGACAGTTTTACTTCATGGAGTATCTTGTGAATGTTTTCTCTCCTATACTTGTTGCATGTGGCTTCACACCACCTGAGTTTTGTTCTGAATGTCTGGTATTCATAGATTCCAAGGCCAGAAGGGATATTCTGGGAGGGATAGGTCAGTGGTTTGAGCATTGGCCTGCTAAACCTACGGTTGTGAGTTCAATCCTTGAGGGGGCCACCTAGGAATCTGGGGCAAAATCACTACTTGGTCCTGCTAGTGAAGGCAGGGGGCTGGATTTGATGACCTTTCAAGGTCCGCTCTAGGAGATTGAAATTAAATTAATGGAGATATCCTATCAGCTAGTGACTAGTTTGACTTCATGTATTACATGGGTCACCGAACTTCCCCAAAACAACTCCTAGAGCACATCTTTTGGAAACACATCCTATCTTGATTTAAAAATTGTCGGTGATGAGAATCCACCATAACCTTTGGTAAATTGTTCCAATGGTTAATTACCCTCCCTGTTAAAAATGTATTCCTTATTTCCAGTCTGGATTTGTCTAGCTTCAACTTTCAGCCATTGGATCGTGTTATACCTTTCTCTGCTAGATTGAAGAACCCATTATTAAATATTTGTTCCCCAGCTTATAGACTCTGATCAAGTCCCCCTTAACCTTCTCTTGTTAAGCTAAATAGACTGAAAGAGCTCCATCACTAAGGCACATTTTCCAATCCTTTAATCATTTCCGTGGCTTTTCTCTGAACTCTCTCTAATTTATCAAAGCATCCTTCTTGAATTGGTGACACCAGAACTGGACACAGTATTCCAGCCACGGTCGTACCTCTGCCAAGTAGAAGTTAAAATCTCCTACTCAGGATTTCCTTGTTTATGCATCCCCGGATCACGTTAGCCCTTTTGGCCACGGTGTCACACTGGGAGCTCCTGATCAGCTGGTTATCCATCAAGACCCCTGAATCTTTTTCAGAGCAATTGAGTCCCAGGATAGAGCCCCCCAACCTGAAAGTATGGCCGACATTCTTTGTTCCTAAATGTATACATTTACAGTTAGCCATATTAACTAGAGGTGTGCTCAGGCCTAATTTTACAGCTCGACCCGCACCTCAACCCAACCCAAGAGCATCGAGTCTTTTTCAGATCCAACAATTCCCCCAACCTGCATCAGCACTGCTGCCTTGTCTTCTGGGGCTCGGCCTGGTAGGGGCTTCCTGCTCCCTGTGTCTGAGAACCATCTCTGGCCACCATCTGCCAGTGGAGCTGAGGCATCAGCTGCTGCGTGTTCCATTCCTGCCAGCCTCGACTGCCTCGCGTGCTGTGTGCGTTGCAGAGCAAGAGGTGCTGCAACTCGTTGGCATGCTCACTCTGCGGCACACACAGCAGAGCGAGGTGATAGTGTCCACCAGGAGCGAGACACGCAGCCTCCACATCAAATTCATAGGCAGGAGAGGTGATCGGCACCTATCCTACCCAAACTTGAGAGGGCTGGGTTGTTTTCAGACCTAACCCAGACACTCGTAGTCAGGTCCTGTTGGGGTCAGGCTAGGTTGCTTGGTTTGATTATTAAAATACATATTGTTTGCATGAGCCCAGTTTACCAAGCAATCCAGATTGCTCTGTACCCATGACCTGTCAACTTCCTTCTTTATCACTCACCCCATTTCTGTGTCATCTGGGAACTTTATCGGTAATGATTTTATGTTTTCTGCTAGGTCACTGATAAAAAATGTTAAATATCATAGGGCCAAGAACTGATCCCTGTGGGACCACTAGAGACACACCCACTTGATGATGATTCAGCATTTACAATTATATTTTGAGATCTATCAGTTAGCCAGTTTTTAATCCTTGCAATGTGTAATATTAAGTTTATATTATTCTAGTTTTCTAATCAAAATATCGTGAAGTACCAAGTTAAATGCCTTACAGAAGTCAAAGTATTAGTACTTCAAAACTATTACCTTTGTCAATCAAACTTGTAATCTCATTTAAATAAATAAAAAAAAAGAAAGTTAGTTTGATAGGATCTATTTTACATAATGCCATGTTGATTAGTATTCATTATATTATCTTCCTTTAATTCTTTATTAATCAAGTCCCATAATAGCTACTCTCTTGTCTTGCCCAGGACAAGCAGAGTGTGTGACCCTGAGAAAAGTCTAGAGAGGGAGCTTCTGGGGCTGGGGCTTGCTAAAAAGACTTGGGGCTGTAAGCAAAGAAACTATCAGGACCTTGTACATTCTTAGTCCATAGAGAAGATAGCATCAGAGAAAAATACTTGACTTTACTAACAATTCCTCCTCCTAAGTGGAACAATGTGAGACACCCCGAATTGGCTAACTGCTCATGTCAAAAGGGGTAGCTTACATTCCATTAGAAATAGTATGTGATCACATGCCTGATTCTGAACTCACTCATGCCAGCATGACTCTGCTGACTTCACTGGAGTTACTCCTGGTTCACACCAGCTTCGCAGTCAGGGCCTGTAATGTGTGGGTATGATGAGGCAGAGTTGGGGTTGCATGTGCAATCTAAACTGTAACCTTTGACGTTTTTGGAGTGGTTAATTGTAGAACCTTAATGTAGTTTTTGGATGGAATTTCACTGAGCTTATTCCAGGCATAAAACACCAAATCCTTTCAACCCTCCTTAGCTAAAGTAATGCAGAAAATGTGCAGCTATAATGTAAAAGCTTAATCCTAGAGTTACTGTCCAACTACAATAAATATCCACATAATTTTGTGTATACCTTTGACAAAGTTGTAATTAGTGCAATGGAAAACTGCAAACATGTCCATGCTGACTCTAAATAAAGATGTCTGCCAATGATACGGGGTCAGTGGGAGGCTATTCCAGAAATTCGAAATGTACCGCCCTGAGCAAGGAATGAAAGTATATCTGTAAAGATAGAAAGTGAGACTATCTCTGACAGCAAAATTGCCAGCGGTAGCTTAACAGGAACTTGGTTACATTGCTCAGCGAGCCTCAATGAATTAAATAAATTGAAATGCTAATGACAGAGTAAATCCCCAATGCAGTGATAGGATAAAAGCAGTCAGATGAGGTTTCAAACATAGTGAGTTCAATGCTATCATGGAGACCAGGGCCCATCTAGACAAGAGTAGAGGGTGCTTTAAAAAAAAAAAAAAACACACTAGCGAACACATTTTAATTACGTTTTAAAATCCAACTGTAGACAGTTTAACACATGCTCATTGGTCAAGGTGAACTCTGTCTACACTAGAATTTTTTCAAATGATAACTAAAATGTATTAGATAAACATTAAAAAAAAAACCCTACCTTTTCTGATAGTCTAAACACACCCTTAGTGTCATTTTCTGTTGTTTCCCTGACTAGTTAAATTTCACTGCCCTGACATGTGTGGCATTAGCCTATCAGACAGTTCCCTAGGGGTGTTATTCAAACTTTTCTGACTGCTTCCAACTTTACTGTAAGATTTGTCACAAATTTCTGCAAAACAAGATGTTTAGATTTTTAAAAGGCTATATCAACATATGCTTAGAGTAACCAGGGGTGAAAGTAATATTAAATTCTTACTGGTATAGGGGCCGGCTCCGGCCCCTGGAAGGGGCAGGGCCTCAGGCAGAAGGGGCAGGGTCAACCTCCCTCAGCCAGCCCATCCATGCTGTCTGGCCCCCGCCGCCCGGAGCGCCAGCGGTGATTTAAAAGGACCCGGGGCTCCGGCCGCTGCCATGGTAGCAGTGGCAGCAGCCGGGAACCCCAGGCCCTTTTAAATCACCAGTCCTGGGGCAGCTGCCCCTTTTGCCCTCCCCTCCCCCCCGTCAGTGGCGGGGGGGGCAAAAGGGGCAATGGCTTTAAAGCGCTGCCACGGCAGTGCTTTAAGGAGGGCTGCGTATGGGCCATTACCGGCTTCTTACCAGTACTCTGTACCGGACCACTTTCACCGCTGAGAGTAACGCACCGAGGTTTTTGTAATCTCTCTCAGTACTTCAAAGATCCTTATCACCATAGCAATGAGTGCCTCTGTGACCAGAATCCCAGGGGAGCCAGTTGAGGTCACTCAATGAGGGTGAACTGCAAAGAATGGAGCCGGCAAGCCCCAAAGCTGGTGGATATTCCAATACTTAGATTTACCAAGTCAGCACAAAGCAACTTCTATTATACCTCACTGGTTAGTCAGAAGCCAACAACACCGTTCCCTTAAAGTAACCCAGCCTCAGGCCTCCACCCAGACACTCAAGTCAGGTATGATGAGGATTTCTGAAAATCTTATTTCATCATATAAAAAAAGATTCTACCAATCCCAAAGGATCGGACACATTACCTCCCAGGTTAATGAATATCCCAGACCTTTCCCAAATATATGCTTACAGCCAATTCTTATTAACTAAACTAAAATTTATTAAAAAAAGAAAAAGGGGGAGAGCATTGGTTAAAAGATCAGCATACATACAGACATGAGTCAACCTTGAGATTCAGATCTATAGCAGAGATGGAGAGCTTTGTAGATGCAAAGGGGTCTTTCAGAAACAGTTCAAAGGTTATAGTCCAATGTTTATATTCAGGGCAGTTCAGTCAGGACTGGGATCTCAGTCCTTATGGCTTAGGCTTCCCCTGCATGAAGCCTCAAGCAGATCTGAGATGACAGGATCAGGAACCAAACCATTCCTAATACAGTTTCAGGCCTTCTTTGGCAGCTCGAAGTCCATTGATGAACAATAGGCACTCATTTCCTAAGCATTACCTGGTAATTATTCACACAGATTAACATAAGGCCATTTGCAGATGATTGGCTATACATGTCAAAGAGAGAGGAATACAGAGATCTCTTATGTTTACAGTTCATTTAAATGGTAAGATGTTCATTTGATCTCTGAATTAACAGAATACAGCATAGACAGGGACTGTGATTACATGGTTGACCTCTACCAATATATGAGTAAATACACAAAAAGACAAACATTATCTCCCCATAGGTTTTTAAGGGTTGAATTTGAGTCATTTATCCTCCAGGATGCTTAACCCTTTCTGGTCATACGTCACAGCCTCACAGTCATGAATGGATTTTATCCTCCCTACACCTCTAGGAGGTATTATCCCCCTTTGCCAGATGGGGATCGAGGCACAGTGCAAATTAAATGACTTCCCTATGATCACATAAGAAGTCTATGACTAAGCTAGAACTTGTACCCAGGCCACCCAAGTTCCAGGCCAGGGTCTTAGCCACACAGTCAGCCTTCCTGCCCATTGTTACACTCTTAAAGGAGAGAGTGACATACACACCCAAAATGTAAATTCAGAGTTCAGGCTGAAACTCCACCCTTTTAAGATTAGGCACGGCGGAATATGTTGAATGGTTCATTCACACAGGTGCTGATCTATTCCTCTCTCACCCAAGGTCACCCAGCAAGTCAAAGGCAGAGCTGTCCGATTGCTTGGATGCTGTCATAGAATCATAGAACTGGAAGGGACCTCAAGAGGTCATCTAGTCCAGTCCCTGCACTCAAGGCAGGACTAAGTATTGTCTAGATCAGTGCTTCTCAAAGCCGGTCCACTGCTTGTTCAGGGAAAGCCCCTGGTGGTTTGGGCCGGTTTACCTGCCGTGTCCGCAGGTTCGGCCAATTGCGGCTCCTACTGGCTGCAGTTCACCACTCCAGGCCAATGGGGGCAGTGGGAAGCCGCGGCCAGCACCTCCCTCGGCCTGCCCCGCTTCCCGCATCCCCATTGGCCTGGAGCAGCGAACCGCGGCCAGTGGGAGCCGCGATCGGCTGAACCTGCAGACACGGCAGGTAAACAAACTGGCCCGGACTGTCAGGGGCTTTCCCTGAACAAGCGGCGGCCCGACTTTGAGAAGCACTGGTCTAGACCATCCCTGACAGGTTTGTCTAACCTGCACTTTAAAATCGCCAATGATGGAGAATCCAGAACCTCCCTAAGCAATTAAATCCAGTGCTTAATCACCCCAACAGTTAAGAAGTTTTTCCTAATGTCCAACCTAAACTACCCTTTCTGCAATTTAAGCCCATTGCTTCTTGTCTTATCCTCAGAGGTTAAAGAGTCACCTGCACTGAGATGAAAATTTCTGTTCTCTGGCTCATTCCAGCTCACAGCAGGAAGTAAAACTTTATTTTGAGCAGGGGATTGGACTAGATGCCCCTGTCCCTAGCACTGTGCTGCGATGGGGGAGCCCTGCTCTGTGCAGCCAGGGGGCAGGGCATTGGAGAGTGGGTCATTGAGGGGTATGTGTATGGGGGTGCTGGGCTGTGAGGGGATGGGGGGCACTGGGGGAGGCTTGTGTGTTTTGGGGTGCTAGAGAGTGGGGAGGATCTGTTGGAGTGCTGGGCAGTGGGGGAGGTCTGTGTGTTTTGGGGTGCTAGGCAGTGGGGGAGGTCTGTTGGGGAGGTCTGTGTGTGTTAGGGTGCTGGGCAGTGGGGGCGTGTGGGGGTGCTGTGTAGTTGTGGTGGTGGGGATGTGGGGAAGAGCACTGGGTAGTGGGGGTGGGGGAGATCTGTGTGTTGGGGTGCTAGGGAGGGGGTCTGCGTGGGGTGCTGTGTAGTTGGGGGTACTGGGCAGTTATGGTGGGGCTGTGGGGTGCTGGGCAGGTGTGATGGTATGCAGAATGCTGTGTATTTGTGGGGGGGCGCACTGGCAATGGCAGGTCCAGGGGGCACTGGGCATAGGGAATCAAGGGGGAGTTGGGCAGCGGGGGGTGGCGCAGCAGGGGCACGCTGGCAGCACAGCGCCAGGCGGGCCAGTCTGCGTCTGGCAACTGCCGGTTTGTAAACAGTGCCCTAGCGCTGAGCTGGGCAGAACGATGGCCGATGCCCCTGGCCTGCCCCTCACTCCAGGAACCCACCTCCCCGTGCCATGCTCCATTGCCCCCATGTTTGCTGACAGGCCCACGAAAGGTTAATCCGGTGCTGCCTGTAAGCCCGGCAGGGAATTGGCATTCTCATTCCTTTTTTCACAAATGGGAAAAGAGGAAAAGCAGCGAGTAGAGCTCCCGACTGCCTGCTCATTCTGCCGGAACAGTCTCCCTGAGCCAGACACATTCCCCAGTCATTCCTCCTATTTTTCATTTTCTCGGTCAGCCACCACCTGCTATGCCAGGATGCATGTGTAGCTCAACGTGGTCTTTTTCCCTGGAGCCAGCCTGGATCACATCCATCCGCTCGCCAAGGACAACACCGAGAGGGAACGATTTCCTAGGAAGCACTAGGCCATTTTGCTTACAGCTGCCATGGTTCATTTAAGAGCCATGGCTGCTGCACAAACAAGGCCTAGAAGTCAAAACTGGCAAAGAAGGGAATTGTATAGGCACTATTGACTCCAACTGCATTTCTAGTCACCTTTTATTTATTTATTTTCCTCTTCTACCTAAAAGAATCTGCTCCTCACTCGACAAGGGGAGGTTCAGGGGAAAGAGAAAAAAAGAGAGACCTGTGAAATGTTTTATCATAGTTCACTGGCAGTCCTTCACTGTGACAGCTCTCAGCCTGTCTTGTCATACCCAACTGTGCAATTTCATCCATCTCTCTGGCATAAATTATCAGCCAGGGTTTCTTGTGGCCAGCGTGCAGCCCAACGTTGCTCCAGAGATCCATATCGCAGCATGTTTTATCATGCTCCCCTGCTGGGGAAGGTGACTGCAAGCTCTCACAATTGGCTGCAATCGTATAATCTCCTAGGTCCTCATGCTAAGAGGTGGAGTGTGTTCCTCCTCCTCCCACCCTCCCCGTCATGCCTGTCAGATGGCTCACAGGCCACACTTCAGCCCTATGGAATGAGGGGAATGGGTCACAGCTTAAGTCCTCCCATCCCACACACAGAGTAGTCAGAGGGCAGCTAACAGGCATTGTTAGCCAAACATAAGGCACCCAAATAGTGCAATGATAGCTGCAGAGTGAAAGTTTAAGGCTTTGTCTACATGCAAAAGTTGCACCAGTTTAATTAAAGGTGTAAATTTAAACCAATTTAATCAACTGGGTCAGACTCCTGTAGCTTTGTTCTCACTAGGAAAACGTGCATTCTTAACTTAACTACTTTGACGTAAAATCCGATGGAAGACCAGGCAGTTTGTAGTTTTCACATGAGTTTGCCAGACAAGTCGCGCCAGCTGTAGGCACTGAGGTGCTAATTCAGCAACACTTCTAAACATATGCTTATGAGTGTGACTCATGGAAGCCAAAGGAAGATAAACATGTGCTTTGGTGAATTGGGGCTTCGGATCCATTTAGACTGCACGCTGCTGATTTTGGGGCAAGGGGTCTTGTATCTAATTTTTTTAATACTATGCCTCAGAGACAATTATCTGAGCACCTACACAGACCTTGCCTTCGTAGCTGCCTGAAAAGCCTCACCGAACTGCTGGCCCTGTGGAAATAAGTCAATCCTAAATTGAAGGTTCAGAGCGGAATGCTCAGGACTATGTTATTCCCTGAAAGGTCTAATTTAGCCCTCTGCAGCAGGGAGCAGCACCAGAGCTTTCTGCTTCTTTGTAAGCTGTTGCACCAGCAGGCTGCAGCTGTGTGCGCCAAGAGCCATTGCTCATATGTGTCAGAGCACTTGTGAAACAGCTGCGTGCCTTTGGAAAGCACTTCTAAGCTGGAGCAAGGATGTGTGCTAACTTCAGATGGGTTTAACCCCTCTGGGGACAGAGTTACTGTTGGAGAAGGTCTTGGTGCCTTTCTGAGTGGGCCCGTCTAGACTGCAGCAGGCTTAGAGCACAGAAGGCCAATGCTGGTGCTGCCTCCCACCCTCAGCCGGAGAGTGTCACTTGCACAGACATGGGGCCTGATCCACAGCCCACTAAAGTCAACTGGAGACTTTTCACTGGATCAGGCCCCACAGGGCTATGCGATTCCAAGCTGAGCAGCATGAGAACAATGGAAAAGAGCAGGAAACCAGTGACCCAGAGACAGCTGGCAGAGCAAGAAGCAGAAGTGCCTGGCTCTAGGCCACCTACCTTTGGAAGGGGGAGGGCAGGGTTAGGTAGAAGGAGAAGAAACAAGCAGCAAAAAAGGGAGGAGGAGAGGAAGACGCAGAGACATCAGGAAAGGGATACATGATATCGTTGTAGCCATGTCAGTCCCAGGCTATTAGAGAGACAAGTTAGGTGAGGTAATATCTTCTATTGGACCAACTTCTGAAGAAGAGCTCTGTGTGGCTCAAAAGCTTGTCTCTCTCCCCAGCAGAAGCTGGTCCAATAGAAGATATTACCTCACCCATCTTGTCTCTCTAATCTGGAAAGAGAAAAGACAATGGTGGGGGGAGGAGGGGAGGGGAAGAGGCAGAAAGTCTCCCCTCAGTGAGGTTAGAGTGGGAGATGGAGAGAAGCAGGTCATCACTCAGGAAGGTGGCACATCTTGCTCCCACCCCTGTAAATCCTCCCTCAGGCTCGGCCATGCCCCAGGTTGGTTGGACTGAGATACACTTTGAGTTCTAGGGAATGACTTCCCCTTCCTTGTCTCACCTGAGTTGGTTTCCAGTCTCTCGCAGGGCTGCGAAGCCCAGCGAAGTGTGTGGCTGGGCCCCTGACCCCAGTGCTTGCCAGGCTGAACTTTCACAAGCTCAGAGATTTGTGAGGCCTCGAATTCCTTCGTCTGTGAAGACTGAATTTCAAGGTGCCAGAGCCTAGCAGTACCAGGTCAGCAGGAGAAGGCAGGCATGGCGGCTTGGAAGGCAATCTATCCCTTTAGTATCTGAGCAACTCCCATACATTGGCTGATTTAACCTCACAACATTCCTGTGTGGGAGTGTAATACGGCTGCTGCTTCCTGTGTGCCCACTCAGCCTGGAATGGCTCTGCAGCACCCTGCCTCAGTTTCCACTCTCACAGGGCTCCTCAAAACACCACCTAGTCCATATAATTTTAAACCAATATTCCCCTTCTGGAGGGGTCCCTGTTTATTTAGTCCACACAGTGACCCTCCAGGTCCCAACCCTTCCCCTCACCCCCACACTCCAGTCATGGGAGCTCACAGTCCTCTGTCATATCCATGTAGTACTTCATGCCAACTACGCCCAGCTGGCCCCTCCACCCACCACTTCCACAGTTCAAGTAGCTCTCTCCTCGAATCAGGAGTGCTCAGCCCTCCTTTCCAGAGCAAGGCTGTCATCCTACCAGTCTCTCTGGGAACCAGTCCTCAGCCCCTCCTTTGTGGAGCTATGTCACAGTTCAGTCTCTCTCCTCTCCAGTCCGGGGTCCCCAGCTCCCCTCCCTGGAGCTGGGTTATCCGAACAGCCCCTGTACTCCCCACAGGGGCCAGCCTTGCTCCCTGCAACACTCACTTGCTGCTACTTCCCAGACTTCTAGCCTGCCTGGCACCCCCAGCCCTGCCTCGTTAGACCGTCACTGGCTCTCCCTCAACCCTCTCCTTTAAATCCCTAGGCCTGGCCTGCATATTCACCTAGCCAAAGGCATTTCCCACCTGGGGAGGTTTTGTTGATCTTGTCACAGGTGGGGCTGAGGCCCCTGTCCACTTAAGGGACCAGCCACCCTGTGACAGGCAGGTAGGTAGCATCCCCCTTTTACACTGGGGAAACCAAGGCACATGACTTGCCCGCAGTCACACAGGAAGTCAGTGGCAGAGCAGGGAAGAGAACCCAGATCTGGGAAGAGAACCCAGATCTGCAGCAGCAGCCCAGGCCTAGTCCCTTACTCACAAGACCATCTTTCCTCTTTCTTTAGAGTCCCATGAAGACAGTTGCTACGGGTGAGGGCTGGGAGAAGGAGGGCCTCCCCCAAACACAGTGAGTGCCAGAGTTACGGGAAAGTGGTTCCCCTTAAGTGAACCTTTTCAACTTGGCCCCTCGCTAGTCGTAACCAAAAGTAAACAAGTCCTTTAGTCTGAAAGGCTTCACCTCAGTACCTGACATAGGGGCATTAGGGACAGCCCTGAGCCTGGGGAGAGGTAGAAGCTACACAAACTCAGGAAAAACGGATGCTCAGACAATGCTCTGCTGTGGCGGGAGCAGTAGTTTGCTGCTAGCCTATACCAGCAACAAAGGACAACATCCCCCATGCTGGGTCAGCTGTGCTTGCCAGCATGTCATGGGGAAATGGACCAAAGCCTCCACCCAGTCCCTGTTCTGCCCCACCTACCAGCTCCAGCCTGCGATGTACTCAGAGCCAGTTAGCCCTTAAAGGAGTTACCCTAACGCCCTGCAGAGTTATATACAATCTAGCCCATCGAATGCCTGATTGCTGCCCAACCTTAAACAGTGACAGCTCTGTATGGCACTTATGTAACCCTGTAAGCGTAACTTCCTGTGGATGCACTTTCAGGCAGCTTAAATATTTTACAAATACATACATACATACAAATCTGCTGCTGGGCTGTAGTCCACGAAAGCTTATGCTCTAATAAATTTGTTAGTCTCTAAGGTGCCACAAGTACTCCTGTTCTTCTTTTTGCGGATACAGACTAACACGGCTGTTACTCTGAAAATTAACTCCTGTGTGGCATGTACTTAAGTGCAGGTAGGTGGCTGAGATTCCTAGGAGTATAATTTACCATGCAATGTGATAGATCTGGGGCCAGAAAATGCTATTTTTCTGAGCAATGAATAAGCGTGTTTAAACCATTCCTCACAGAATGTGCATTTCTACAGGGATGTTAATTCTTTACGGCAATACTTTGTGAGAGCTAGAGAGAGAAATAGCCCCTTAAATATCCTGAAAACAAATTGTCCAGGAGGACTCAGCTATATTTGTTCCCATCTGCAGGTTGGATTATGTAAGTGAAAGCTTGACACAACAGGTTTTTCTTCTTAATACTTTATTTGTAAGAATGTGCAACCACAAACAAACCAAAATGCCATCCATTCTTTATAACAGAGCAGCCATATTCTGCAGTACGGAGATTGCCCTCTTGTTTCTTACACAGAGCTGATCACTTCTTACCCTTAACATCATAGCCTATGGAATAGAACCTGCTTATACCAACTCTGAATTTTGGTTCAAAGGATTTTGGTATACAGAGCCTGTGCAAACAAACTGATGGATGGGTCACCTGATGCAGTAACAAATAAGGAGATGTTTGACTATTCAATAAGTATGGACTATGTGCTTGATGCACAATAGACAATCCTTGCCCCAAAGAGGTTATGGTACAATCTAGTATCAAAGGCTTGCAATCTGGCCAAGCTGGGGGTTTTCCGCAAGGCTTATTCTTGTCTTAATGTGCAGAGGTTATGTGATTTTATATAATATTTTATATAATTTTATTCTTATTTTAAAATCATTAAGGACAGCTGCTACTTAGTACTAATAGAAACATCTTATTTTCAGAATCAAAGAGTCTCCCCTTCGCATTGTAATGAATAAGTTTGATGCTTGAACCAAGAAGAGAAGCACATAGTGTACTAATTAGAGGAGCAGTTGTTTTCAATATTCTTAATATAATATAATTAATGGAGATATCCCATCTCCTAGAACTGGAAGGGACCTTGAAAGGTCATTGAGTTGAGTCCAGCCCCCTGCCTTCACTAGCAGGACCAAGTACTGATTTTGCCCCAGATTCCTAAGTGGCCCCCTCAAGGATTGAACTCACAACCCTGGGTTTAGCAGGCCAATGCTCAAACCACTGAGCTATCCCCCCCTTGTGTTAGCCTGGAATCTTTTTCTAGGATAATATAGGGTTACCATGAGTCCAGATTTTCCAGGACATGTCCGGCTTTTTGGGCCTCAAATCCCCATCCGGGGGGGAAATCCCAAAAAGCCGAACATGTCCGGGAAAATAGGGAGGGGCCGGCACCGCTGGGTGCTGGGCCGGGGGCCGGGGGTGCTGGGCTGGAGGTGCTGGCTTGGGGGTGCTCGGCCAGGGGCCGGCACCCCAGGGCCCAAGCCGAGCCAGGCTGGAGACGCTGGGGCCGGGGCCGGCTGCCGAAGGGAGCCTCTCGGTTGGGGGGCCCAGACTGGGCCGTGTCTCCTCTCCCCCACCCCCCACAGCTTACCTGCTGCCTGCTTCAGGCTTCCCGCAAATCAAATGTTCGCGGGAAGCAGGGGAGGGGGCGGAGTTGGGGCGGGGACTTTGGGGAAGGGGTGGAGTTGGGGCGTGGGGGCGTGGGCGGGGCCCCGTGGAGTGTCCTCTTTTTGGACACTCAAAATATGGTAACCCTAGGATAATATGACATGTCAGTAGTAGGTAGTGCATGTCAGATTATGCACTACTTACTAGTGACATAAAATATAAAAAATAGCAAAAGTATTTTCCCCTTTTTATATTAATAAATTTTTAAACAAAGATTTCATTTCAAAATAAAATATCCATTTTTCCAAATGTGAAACTGCCAACAAATGTGTGATGGTCTTTGTCCAGTTGGCGCTAGATGTCTCAGAAATCACCAAGAATTTGTTTGCCCTGCTGAGCAGTCAGCAGACGGTATTGACTTTCAGCCACAGCCATCTGGAGCTAGATTCAGGCACAGATTTTGATATTCTAAAGGGCCTTGCACATCAGAGGAATGAGGAGGAGGGAAGGGTGTCTAGGGGGATACCTGCAGTGAAATGAGCTCAGGGGAATGGTCAGACTGGAGAACTACCAAAGTGGTGACATGAATCTCAAGTGTACAGGATGACAGGACTGAAATAGATCTTTGACTCAAACAGAATGAATGGAAGTTGGAAATAATTATGGATTTTGTGGATGAGCTTGAAAACCAGGGGTACTGAAAAACCATGATCTCTCCAAGGAATTCAAACCATATAATTCACAAGGTTTTATGCCTTGGCTTCTGTTTCAGTATTGCATCTGAAGAGGGGCTTTCTTGAAAATTTAGAAGATACATAAATCTCTCAGGCAGAGAGAGCCTGTGCACAGATCCAGACTTATACTTTGGATATTTATATGTTTCCAGATGCATGAGCCTCTCTTATGGGGGTCAGCTAACATGACAAAGACCATCAATCAACAAGAGAAAAAACAGTCTAATTCTTTTTGCTCAGACCTATAATGAGTTTCCTACATTGTCCTTCTATCTGTATGGAAGATAAACAGTAGGGCAAAAGAGTGAAACATACATGGTGATGGGTAGAGGAAAGTGGTACAAATGTGGTGATCCATTAGGTATTAATAACCCCTTGAAGACAGAGCTTTGTATTGGATATGCTGATGGGAGCTGAGTGAAGTGTTATATATGAAATCCAGACTTAGTAGAGAGATTTGAGAGATTCCCCCTCCCTCCCCAATGATGTGATGTTGTGGATAAGAAAAAATAAATACTCTTCTTCACTCTTCCCCCAGCCCTGCCACTCCTAACTTACTGCAGAAAAATAACAGAAATTGACCTGAAAACAAAACCAAAGTTTCACTAAAAACCTTCCAACTTCTGCAACAAATGAAACAAGGAAACCACAGGCAATAGCTTCCTTTAGTACACAACTCTGATCCATCCCCATGCTGGAGAGTTAATGATACACAATGAAGCCAGCAACACTTCGGATTGAAAACATTTTCAAAATTGGCAGGAAGAGATTAGCCCAGCTAAAAAGTTCTTTGGTACAGAGACAAACTAAGACAAGCCCAAAACTCCATAGTCAATCTGGAACCTGCGTAAAGTTATTATTTCTGCAGTGTTGCAGGGAAGTATGAGGTTAAAGAAAGATCTGCAGTGGATATTTACTTAACCTCTTCCTGAAAGTGGGGGAAAAGACTGGTGGTGAGTTTGCGCTCAGTTTCATCCGGTGATTATATTTTTTTCTTCGGATGCTGTACAAGTTGAAGCCAGTGGGACACAATGCTGCAGTTCAGGATGAAACAGCTACAATGCCTGGTCTTACATAATCAGGAAATGACACTTGTTTGACATAGAAACTTTAGTAAAAAAAGGTCAGTGTTGTGCTCGTGCACATCACATCCTGTTGTCAAAGGTGCAAGGATTATGCATAGCTCATCATTTATTAAATCTCAAATGCAAGACATGTGAAAGGACCCTACCTAGGAGCCCTCCTGTATATTTCATGCAACGTTCTTACACAGCACTTGCATGATTCCCTGCATTTTTGCTAGCTCGGGTTGGCTCATAATATCAAACTTGATTCTACCCTAGATGGTGGTCTCTGGACACCATTTTAAATGCTCTTGCTCCTACCAGGTTTGTTCCTTGATAAAACTTCTGACAACCAGCTAATAATATAAGTGGCAGTAGTTATTCCTGCTGGATGTGAGTGGTGAGACATCACTGTTTTCTCTCCCATCCTGCGAAACTGACTGATTGAAGAAATGGACACTCTCTATTGGGCACAATTTGAGGTAGTTTTGAACACTATCTTGGTTCGTGTTGAAGCTCCCCAAAGACTGAGGGAAAGGATGGGCACTTTCTCCCTATGAAGCCTGACCTAAACACTCATTAAATTGAAATGACATATAGCAAGAAGAAAATAAAAAACTCTGGGACAGATCCATGAAACTGTGCCCATGTACAGTAGCTAGCATACTTCCTGTCTTTGTAGCTCCACCCTCAGACTCTTCTGTCTCACTAAATTGCTTCAGGGGATAGTTTTAAAGAAATAGACGGATAGCATCATAATCTAAATGTCAGTGTTGGCAGTGCATAATAGAAGGTCTTGTCACGACACATACAGTGCACTACTATGACTAACAACATGTAAAAATCATAAAGAACTGGAAATAAACAAATTTCAAAATGAAATGAAATTTTGAAAAAATTTCCAAAATTAAATCTTCCAAAATGATTTTTTCCCCATTTTAGAAATGGGATTTCCCCCCCCCCCAGGAAATTGGGTCAAAATTGACACACATTGGAGGGGGAGGGGGAGGAACTGGTTTAGTTGAAATGGCATTTTCCAACAGGGAAAACTGTTTTGACAAGAGTTTTCCCACCAGCTCCATTGTTATGGTGTACAGGGGCTGCAGCACACCGGAGAATCCCTTCTAATTTGATTATCATCCTCAGTAATAATCATGTTTATTACGGTAGTGTCTAAAGGCTAACCAAGAACGGGACCTAATTATAACAGGTGCTGTACAAAACACAGTAACAGACCGTCCCTGATCCAAAGAACTCACAATACCCACACAGGGTGGTGGAAGGAGTAGAACACACAAGCAGAATGAACAATGGGATGGCAGCAAATGTCATATTTGTTCCACAATTTTGTATGGGGTGGGGTGTTACTGAAGAGGGGATCAGCTAAATGGAAAGAATAAGGGAAGGGAAGTGCTGGGGTGGAGGAAATCAAATCAATCATATAGGCATCATTGTGTACTGGGCTTTGGGCTCAAGTGACTTGCTTATGTTTAACAGCATCTGTTTTACATCTAACTTCTTATACTGAATAAAATCTGCCCGTAGACGCTCTCGAGGTCCTTTCCAGCCCTATGATACTATGATTCTATGCAATAAAGAACTCCTATAAAGATCAAAGATGGACTTTGCTTATCACTCAGGGATTTCATGAATTAAACATGACACTCCAGGTGCATGGCTGTTAGTACACATGATGCAAGGAATAAGCGTTTGCACTACATACACAAACACACGTAATTATAGGGGAAGTGCACAATAATGAGGAACCAAAATATTTTTTTAAGTGCAAAGTGTATTTAAAAGGAGAAGGCTCTTAATGCTTTTGAAGTTCAAAGTTGTTAAACAGCCAGAGGCTGGAAATTTAAAATTCCTTCACAACAGGGCTCTCAAATCTGTGATCAACAGGGATGAGGTCAGCGGGGACTTTTTCAAAGCCTCTAGCAGTATTAACAAATAGGAAACTGAAAGATGGATGCAGTTTCCGAGACGCCTGCGAGATCTCAGAGTGCGTGGAGAGACTGCTTCTTGTTTAGTGACCATGCATAAAAAACCAAAACAGGGCAACGCTAAGGCTTTATTCCTTCCTCCACATAGACTTTGCACTCTCATCAATGCAGAGATCTCTAGACATTACCCTATACATAGCATCCTATCACACTACAATGCCCCCTACTGTCGGAGAGTATTTCCCTCCTATTTCTAAACTTTAGGTCTGGGCTCAACTCTCCTGTGTGTCACGTGTGAAGCACAACCCCCTACTGCACCTTTAGTCACATCACAAAGCAAGTGGACGCACTTAAGAACTCAGCAGGTTGGCTGCAAATTGGCTGCTCAGCTCTTTCTGAAAATCTGAGCCTGTTTGTGTGGTCCTTAATGGCCTAAAATTTTAGGCAACTATGCAAAATGCCTGAAGAGGATTTACATTTGCATATACTTTAGTGTGTGCATGTGCCACACTCAGCATTAGGCATTTTGCATCATTTGGGAACAATTTGGCATCTACACTTCTTAACGAGTGTCTAGTTAGGCCTGATTGGGCAAAGGACTGGAAGATTTAGGACTGAGGTGAAGTGTGGAGAAGTTTGCATAGTAGCTAAAATGCTTATGATTGGTGCTAGCCAGGGCTATACACTCTGGGCTGGAATCTTCACTGCATCTAGCTTCTACTCAGCACAACAGTGGGAGAGCCGCCTTGATTCTCTGCCTGGCCATAGCCCCAGGCCCAGATTAGAGCAACCCGAGGGTTGCTGTCACCTGTGTCAGCTGGCAGAGATTCCTACGGGATCATTCAACAGCTGGAGATGCTCAAGCACAGTGCATTCTGGCCACACTCACCCCCTACCACTCCAAGCTTCGACACTTGCTTGCCTGCACCGGGGAACTGAATGGAGAGTAGCAAAAGGGCCAGCTGCACCATCTCTATGCCTTCTGAGGGGTCCCTCAGACCAGCAAGTGGGTTGCATGCAGTCTCTATTCCCTTGGTGCCACCCAAAGAGCAGAATATTTGTGCTTCTGCTATTTAGAAGAAAGAGAGAGACAGAGAGACAGTCAGAGACAGAGAGAATGTGTACTACTAAAATTTCTTTCTTGACTAATCATAGCGACATTAATGAGAGACTGAGGAAAGACAGCAGAACTCAGTCCACATGGATTCAATGTCTGAAGAGTGATTCCATAGAAGATGATCAAAGGACAAGTTCTGCCTTTCATCAGATCCAGAAATTCTTGATCTTCTGATTTATCTTCCATTTATTTTTTACATTTTTGGGGTCTTATTAGATGCTTAAATGTCCTGTTTTGGGGGAAAAAATAGCCTTCTGCTAATATTAAGAAATTCAGTCCCTTGAATTTTCTCTTTCTGCCTAGCAGGTGCATTCTAGTAGAAAAAGATTTCCTCCTCGACAGATACTGAATCTGAGCAATCTGGTTTCATTTACAATAGTTCCTGCATGAATGACTGCCGCGTCTTTGGATTTACAACGTGGTCAACAAATTTGTTATTTTCTTCCTCTCCCTTCCAATTGCCTTTGTCTCGCGCTCGGGTGATGAGAGAGGCTGAGGTGAGTCATCTAGCCAGTGGAAATTGCCGTGCATCTTAGCCAAGTGGCAGCTCGAACCTCTGGAAACCTCACTAGCGCGTCTTGGTGAGAGATGCATTTTAATGACAAATTGCTGAAATGCCAGCCACTCGGAGCCCAAGTCTGTTGTCCCCAGCAAAACATTATTGCACTGACTAGCGAAGCAAAATGTTTTATGTTGCTGTGAAAGGAACCGACACGGCTGGAGATTTAATCATTTCAAATTCATCTTGGCATGACGCCACTAGTGCGTATAAATGGAGCATTTAATGTTTAATGTGCTGTTCCGACTGAGCTGTGACCTTCTTGCAGCAATTGCATGTTGGGGATTTCCGATGCTATGTCACTATAAGTAGCATCACCTGTTACAATACTTGCATGGGTTTCAATAGAAATCTACTCTGTCCTGACATAGCAGCATGCAGACCTGGGGGCTTGGCGCTTCCTGATGGCCTCGGTTCTTATCTGGGATACTGAGACTCGGTGACTATAATTCACTGTATATTGGTAAGCAGCCCAGGGTATTTATTTTGACCTTATAGTTTGGCATCTCATTTTGCTGTAGTTCCTCAGCTCAGCAGTTGCTGCCACGGTACAGAACAAGCCTTTAAGCAATCTGATCTGTCTCACTAGTTCAATCTGTGACTTTCAGTTGCAGGTGGAAGTTTGAGAAAGGCATCCTAATGAGGTGTCACTTCTCCATGGGTAAGGTGGCGATTTAAAAACCAAAAGACGCCTCTACACAAGTATTCCCGTGCACAGCCCATGGGCAGGGGGCAGCACTAGCAACAGAACCCAGGCTAGTCAAAATGAGTGAGGCTTTTGCTGATGCATCTCCAGCTGGGTCTAAGGGCCCTATTCTCTCCTGTCCAAGTCAGTGGCAGCTTCCTGTATCAGAACTGGGCCCTGTGGTTTGCATCTGGGCCCATCTCTAGTGGGCCATTAAACATTGGTCCCATATCTTTTTGTGTCACAAATGCATGTGGTTCTTATGTAGCTGCCTGTGACTCCATTTGATGATGGAGAGCCACTTGGCTTGCTACCGGCTGAATGGCCACTTATACAACCGCAGGCATGTCTTACTCTGAGCCCACTCTCTCAGGGGAGGCAGCTTTGGATTACAGCCAGGGCTGCGTAACGTTCTGACAGCAGGCAAAGACTGCTGGGGGGCGAGGGGGGGCAGCCAATTCAGCCTGACATGCAGTCTCTCCAGCTAGCATCAGCCCTGTCCATTTCCCTTTACCCCCCATGTTAGTGGGAGGCACTGCATGCAGCCCCGGGGGAGATGAACCCCAGTGGGAAAGGCTAGGTGGGGTTTGCTCTCAGAGGTGGGGCAGCTTTATCTTGCAGTCATGGCGCTACGAAAGCCCCACCAGCTGAGGCTGTCTAGGAAACTGGCTGAGGCAGTACACCTCAGGCCCCCGGCCAAACCCCTTTTGTGGGCAGCCCTGCCACATTTGGAGCTGCTGTGGCATACTGCACGCCCCATGAGAGAGCAGGAGCCTTACACCCCCACCAGCGGTTCCATCAGTGGGGACCGTGGGTGACACTGGCTGTAGAATGAAGCCCATAAATCCTATGTGGTTATATGGCATGGGATGCCCCGTTTTCAATCCTCCGGGCCTAATTTAGAGAACCCAATTCTGCCAATAACTAGAGATGGGCCTAAACCTAAAACCCAAATCCAGACATCCCCAAACTGGAAATTCAGGTGCAGGAGCAAAGTTTGTGTCTTGGACCCATCTCTAACAACAGCATCCAATGTACAGTTTCCTGATTGCCTCCTTGATTTGTTCTGTGCAGTGTCTATCAGTGTTGCCATGCCTTGCCAAGGGAGGGGGCGCTGCCATGGAACTTTAAAGTGACAGGACAGCGGGTACGCATTACCAAATTACTACAAATGGCAAGAAAGGGATCCCAGCCTATTAACATCAAGAGTTTCCTTTCGTGCACGTTATACCCCACTAGGAGCATGGGCAAGCTCTGTTGTAAGCCCTTTGAACTGCAGTAGCAGCTTACATGGCTTCAGAGAAGCTATACGTCTCCCTTTCTCATCAAGGCGCCTCACTGCAGTGCAGATCTTTGACTCCACACAAACCTTTAAACCCTTTGGAGACCATGTGTGCTGTACGTTTGAGGTTAAACACAGAGCTGTGTTGTGGCAATATCAGTAATCTTTGATGCCTAAAAGACCAGCATTTTACGTAATTGTATTTAGCAGGTCTCCAGGTACCTATTTAAAAGATCTTCCTGACTGGGATGTAATCAGTGAAAACATTTTAAGATGCAGGGTTTGAGGGGCTATCCAGCTAGAGAGTAAGGAGGCTCACAATTTCTGTCAACTATTCCCTGCATTCAGGATAGACAAGCTGTGTGCATTTTCTCAGCACGTAGGCATGGGCTGTTGCTCATCTCTTCCTTACTGTATCCTCAGATCTCCTCTCAATTCTTTGTTTGATCTGGCTACTGTCACAACATAATCTACACCTGACTGGGAAGATAAAGTAGCCCCTAGCTATTGTTAAAGGATTAGTTTAGCACAGTAGAAGTGCAAACCTGGAGTAGCACGTCAGAACTGAGGTGCATTGTCAGAGACTTGCTTGTGATGAAAACCCTGTCTGTCCATAGCATTTGTACAGTATTTTATACCTTCAAAGCCCTGTACTGACATTAACTCATTAACCTTCTCAACACCGCTGCCAGGGAAGTGGGAGGGTACTAAAGCAGCGTGGGGGGAGAGAGGGAAGTAATTATGTTTCACAATAGTTTAAAAAAAACCCCAAATTATGGCTTTGTCTATACACAAAAGTTGTATCTATACCACTATAGTTAAAGCAGACCAACGCCCCCTAGTGCGGACACCGTTATATCATATAAAGATAGGTATAGCAATTCTGATACTAGAAAGGGAATAAGCTAAATTGATATAAGCCACCTTTATATTTGTATAACTACATCCATACCAGGAGTTACACTGGTATAACTATTTCAGTTAAGAAAAATCACACTCAACGAGGCCTAAGGTTTTTTTTAATTTGCTTCAATTTTTTTCCACAAAACTTTTCAGATTCTGATGAAAAAAATTGGAAACAAAATGTTCCAATTTGAATAATTGTTTCAAAATTTGATTTCATTTTAATTGAGACATACCTACTATTTTTTTTAAATATTCCCTGAAAAACAGAGGGAAAGTTAAAGAGTGAAAAAAGCTGCATTTTGCATTTCCATTCTCCAGAAATAAAACATTTTTAAAAAGGATTTTCCCTACAATTTAAAAAAAAAATTAAATTTCATTTCAAAATTTCAGCAAAAACAAAACATAAGCTGAGAAAAATAAAGTTTTCCCACACAATTTTTTGTTGTAATCGAAACCCCATTTCTCATCAAAAAAGTTTCAACCAGGTCTGGTAAGTATTATCTTCCTCATTTTATAGAGCTAGAAACTGCACAGAAAGGCACAATGTTTGCTTAAAGCCACCCAGTGAGTCATTGGCAGCATGAAGATTTGAACTCAGAAACGCCTGACTCTGTACTGATTCCACATGATCTTTGTGCTGGTTTGGGGTTTTCATAGCCTGAGCCAAAGCCAATCCCATCAGGATCTTGCCCTAACTCTATGAAAGGAATCACCTCATTGACGTTTACTCATTTCCCTGGCTCTGACTGCTAGGCTGTAGTACTTCTGTTTCGTGTAACCACACATGCCAAACTCACCTGCTCCAAACTGATACTGAAACCAAGAAAGCAGAACGTTTATTGACAGTGAAGAGTGTTTAAAATGGGCACATCTGCCATCCAGAACAGCTGCTAACCTTTACAAGCAGTTCAACTTCAATAAACTCTTTATGATTGCCATCAATCTAATTCCAAGCATTATCGTTTGCACTCTCAATTGGGTATACTTACTCTGCTTCACTTCCTGTCCCAAACTGTCATTGTTAAAAATCTGCTGCAGTCCACCTCAGCAGGCTACTGCCTACCTGCTCTGACACCACGCTGCGCCCCGGAAGGGGCCAGCAGTGGGTCCGGCTTCTAGGCAGGAGGGCCGGGGAGAGAGGGGGCGTGCCAGCGAGTGAGAGCTGTGCGCGCCTCTGCCTAGGAGGCGGACCTGCTGCTGGCCGCTTCCAGGGCGCAACGCGGTCTGCGGTGCTAGGAAAACCTTGGCTGCGCCACTGACCAGGATCTGCCAGAGGTAAGTCCCCACCCCAATCTCCTGCCCCAGCCCTGAGCCCCCCCAAATCCAGAACCGCTTACTGCACCCTAAACCCCTCATCCCTAGCCCCATCTCAGAGCCTGCACCCCCAGCCCAGAGCCCTGACCCCCTCCCGCACCCCAACCCCCTGCACCAGCTCTGAGCCCCCCCTCCCCAAAACGCAGAGTCCCTCCTGCACCGCAAACCCCTCATCCCCAGCTCTGTTGGGTCGCAGGCATCAATTTTCTTCAACTGTGTCCCCAGAAAAAAAGTTTGAAAACCACTGGTATAAATAACCCAAACAGACAAAGGGGGAGGGGAATGTGAGATGACTCATGCATGGTCAGACAGCAGCTCAGTGGCAGAGCTGAGAACAGAACCCAGATTCCCCCAACTCCCAGGTCTAGTCACTAGACCACACTGCCTCTCTTGGCTCGTAGACAATGGGATCTAGAATATGGGGTACATTTTCAAAAGCACCTGAGGCAGCGATTAAGGCAACAGCCTGGCGGGACTTGGGAGAGGAGCTCAGACTTCCAGTGTGACCTACTAAAATTGTGACAACAGCACTTCCTGCCTCCCAGGGGCCATTGTGAAGATTAATACATTAAAAAGATGGTACTCCGATACTGCAATAGATGGTTGGATACGGGGTCTTTTGTGCATAGACTCTTCCTTTCCTTGCTCCATCATTGACCCTGACCCAGTGAAATGGCAGACTATTGAAACATACATGTTTCCTGAAGCAGGCTTTATCAGCCAAAACAGTGATTGTTTGTAGCCTTATCCTTTTCCCCTGTGTCGCATAATTTTTATTGGCCTCCTCAGTTTCCGCTGCATGTGTGCGTCTTGCCGTTGCACTAGAGGAAATGAACTACACACAGGCAAGGCATAAAAACGATGGTAAAGAGTTAGAATTAAAAGCCACTTAATACAAATGCATTTTGTTTAGATCAGCGGTTTTCAACCTTTTTCCATTCGTGGACCCCTACAAAATTTCAAATAGAGGTGCGTACCCCTTTGAAAATCTTAGATATAGTCTGTGGACCACAAGTTGAAAACAACCTTTCACTGACCCCTTAGACATATTGTACGGGCCCCAAGGGGTCCAGGGGCCACAAGTTGAAAGCCACTGGCCTAGACACTGCAACTCATGGGATATTAATTTTTGTGTATTTAGAGCTCGGCTGCAAAAAAATAAAATATTAGGAAACTTTCTCATTGTTATTTATACATTGCTTAATTCGTGCTAGGTGCTGTACATAACACATGCAAAAACATGATCCCTGTCCCAAAGAGCCTACACTCTAAGTTTAGGCCTCATCTATACTGAGGATTAGCCCCAATTTCAGGCATCACCATGATGGGGCTGCACCATTGCAAATCCCTATCATAAACTGTCAAAGCTATGATTAGTACTAGGCAAGTGAATGCCCTTTTGACACCAGGGTAAGCTTCATTGCAGCTGAGCATCCAGCTCATAGAGTGAGTGACGCTGCATACTTTGAACAATTTACAATCTAGGGGTTAATCCTACTCACTTTACAGCATTCGTCTGAGGTGTACCATTGACTTTTTCATTCATTCTTCCCAGGCTCTTCTGGTAGAGGATCATACAAACAAAATACTTAGCAATATCTCTTCAGAGGTGGCCTTACCAAAGGCCTGGATTCTGAGTTTCTTTACACTGGTAGGTTGAGTTCAGCTTCTTTAGCAATAGTTTAAATGGTTTTCATTTTGTTCCCTTCGTCTTTCCTTGGCAGTGAAGGGACTTCTTTAAACACCAATAGTTCTGTGAACTAAGCAGGGTGTCAGGAGTCTGACAAGGGTATTCAGAACCAAGGGTGAGAGCAGAGTCTAACCTGAGGCTGAGAGTAGCAGAGGAGTTCATAGTCAAGGTCCAGACTGGGGTCAATACCAAGGTTTGGAGTCTGAGTCCAGGAGGTGAGGTCAAAACCAGGAGTCAAAAAGCAGGGAACAAAAAATGATCATGGCAGCTGCAGGAAATTCTCACTGCTGTCCGGATACTTCCTGGAATGTCCCTTGGGTTTATATAGGCTGGGGAGCCAATCAGGAGCCATGAAACTGCTGTTGGTCAAACCCCTTGAGGCAAGACTGCCCCGTGATATATGTCCACAACAGGTAATGGAGTGCAAACTAGGCTTACTGACTGCTGGGTGGCAGCATGATGGTGTCTCTTACTTAACAATGCTGCAGGCAGAGGTTCAAAACCTCCTAGGCCTAACATGGGGATTGTATGGATAAAAGGGGGCTATGAAGACTGCTGTGAACCTGGTATAAGGTTTGGCACACAATGTTAGGCAATATCATCAAGTGTCATTCAAATACACGGAACTCCAGCTTCTCCAAAACTTTACCCAGGTTTTGGACTACTTTAATTCAACTTACTTCAGTGGAGTCCCTCCTGCTTTGCACTGGTGTACATGAAAGGAGAATGAGACCCAAAGCCCTTTGGCAGCTGGCAGGACAGTGTTTTCCATTTGTTTCAACAGAACTCTGTAATTTTAAAAGAATAGGCTGAATATGGAGCACTAGGAAGAATACCAGATAGTCCAACTCAAAACATTTCTTACTACTATAAAGCCACAATCAATATCCCTTAGAGGGGCAGTGCTGTCCACCAGACAGGGCACTGGAGGGGATTCCCGGCTCTGCCACAAAACTGATGTGTGACCTTGGCTACGTCATTTAACTGCTCTGTGGCTCAGTTTTCCCATCTGTAAATTGGTGACAATGGCACTTGCCCTTCTTTGTACAGTGCTTTGAGATTCATGGATGAAAATCACTGTATAAGAGTTAAGTGTTGTTATGAGCAGATAAGCAACGGCCGCAACCCTGACTGTTGTACGGTTTAGCTGGTATATTCACCCACACATCTGTAGACTGAAACAAAACGTTTGGTGAGTTTAAAAAAAGCAAAACTATTGCACTGATTCACGCTGCCAATTAGTTAACCAGCCTTGAGTGTGATGTCATAGTAAACATTTCACCCAAAGCAGAACGGGGGTTCCTCACTGCAGAGTAAAACCAAGCGATTCCAAAAGAAATGGAAACCCAAACCTGAAATCTTGCTGAACAAGAGCTGTCTCCTGCACAGGCTCCTTGCAGTAGGGCTCAGATCGTCAGCTGGTGTAAGTCAGCATAACTCTGCTGATTTACACCAGGTGTAGATCTGAGCAGATATTCATGGAGAGTCAGCTGGACAGTGGATGTGCATTTTTACAGACTGCGTAGACCGTCGGTCCTTCGTCAGTTAAGACTTAGCCGATCACAACACGTCTTCCCATCTCCTCTCGCTCTGGCCATCCTTCGCCATGCTTGTCCATATCTCCTTGTTAGGAAATCAGCCCATGGAGGCCACCCGTGTGGCCATTTCAGTTCTCGCGGATACCACTCAGATATAGCTGCGGTCCATTTGTTGTCACTGAGTCGGGCCACATGTCCCACCCACCGCATTTTACATACTCATTTAACATTAAAATGCAGAATCAGCTCTTGTTGGTATCATTTAGTTCTGGGCCTGTTGGGCCACGATGGTTTACAGCATTGACCTGTTGCATTGTTTCATAACAAAGAAATGACCTCTTGTTAATGACAAGACAACTAGTCCCCCCCACACACACTCTCACTGTCACCAAGGGGAGGTGAGAGCACTCAGCCCCCAGCAGGAGGCACTGGAATTCAGCCTGGCTACCCAAAAGTGATTGGTTGAATGCAGTGCAGCACAATGTCCCTTTGCTAGGAACAACATGCCTCTGCTTTTGCAGCGATCACAAGAGCTTGGTATGCTAGGGTAAGTCTGCACGGCAGCTGAGAGCGATCCTCGCAGCCTGGGGAGACAGACCCAGGCTAGCGGGGCTTGAGGTAAGGTGCTAAAAATAGCCTTGTGGAGTTTGTGGTTTAGGCTGGAGCTCAGGATTCAAGCCTGGTGGTGGGGTTGTCTCCAGCACAAGCCAACAGCATCCACAAGGTTATTTTTAGCGCACTAGCTCAAGTCCTGCTAGTGCACGTCTGTCTCCCTGCGCATGGAGGCCCGCTCGCAGCTGCATGGTAAACATACGCCGAAAGGCTTTAGGGCCTGCCTCTAAAACATCATGCATCCCAGGGGAGAGGAAGCTAGTCCCATCATGCCAGCAGGTCTCTGATTCACAAGAGATGATTAATATCATGCGCCATTTATGGCACTTGCTTCAAAGGACAAGCCGAGCAGGCGGGAGAGAATGCACTAATGAGAAGCTGACTATCAGCCCAGATAGCTGCTCTGCATTTCAAACCACACAGGCAGCATGCAAAGAGAAGGGAAGATTTTTTTCCCCGCACTGCTTAAGCATCTCACAACCACCCAGTCCTGGCAACAAAAATACTGAGGCCCCGAGGAGCTACCATGCCACAAAGATCCAGCAGGAGAGATGGGTTTTCTTGCCTCACTGACAGGCTCCCTTAGCAACTTCTTAGCCCTTATTCCCTCCTTCCTTGTGGCCACTCCGCCCCTTCTGCTGCTGTGTTGTTTTATTCCTAATGCAGTTTGCCAGACTGTAACAGCCATTGTAGACATACGTTCCAGTCCTTTTCCGGCTTCTGCGGCTTCTGCGAGTGATAAAGTCAGCCAAGGAATGAAAGAGAGCCACTTGGGGGTCACCGTGAGGTCAGACTGCAAGAATTTCGCTGGCATCAGTTGTGAATGTCTGGATCTCAGTGCTTCAGGCAAGGGAGGTGTTCTTTAGGAAGCCAGAGTCACTTGTAGTCTCTTCCTCTGGGACAGCAGAACTGCCATGTTCTCTGGTGGGCACCGCACCTTAGAGACGAGTGGGAAGGGGACAGAGGTGACGTGCGTCTCGGGAAGAAATCGGACCATGCTGCAAATCTTCATCTTCCCCACTTCAGCACCACTCATTGCCAGGGTTCTTGTCAGCCCTCCTGACAAACACTGCCTGCGGTGGCTACCCAGGCTGACAAAACAGAGCTCCCCCCAGAGAATATGATCTCAGCTTTGGGAACCGCCCTGACAGACCAGGTCTCAGGAGAGTACAGCAGATAGCTTCCCTGGGCCCACCAGTCTTGCTCTATGGACTGACAGGAGGACTGTGGTCCCAGCTCCGCTCACCCCTGCCTTCTTTATGGTGCTCTGCTCCCCAGTGAGAGCAGTGGTGAGCAGTCCCTGTGCTCCCCAGGAGCAGAGGGAATGGCACCACGAGCCCTTTCACGGTGCCGTGGGAGGGGGGGTGTCTCACTTGCCCCCTGTGCCTGGGGAGCAGAGTCTAACCCCACTCAGAGCACATCATTTCCACACACTGACTAACAGTGCCAGAAAAATAAACCCTGTGTGGGAAACACCCAGCCCTAATTGACGGCGAACAGACACGAGCCGCCGTCTCCTTAGCCTCTTCTCACACTCAGGGACTCGGGGAGCAATGAGGAGCCTGGCTGCCTGCAGAGGGTCAGATTCTGTCCTTCCTTCAATGGGGTAGTGAGCGAAGGCAGAATTTGGCCCCCAGCATGTGTTGATTTCTAATGAGATTGGGCCTCTCCTCTTGCCTGTACCTCAGCTTTCTCGTGCGCATGACTGGCCCTGCTGAAGCTATGCCAAATTCCTGATTCCAGCCTGGAGTCTGCCCCCAGATTTCCCCTCTACTCTGCAAGAGGCACCCTACCCGCCTCTATGAGGCTGGTCTTTCCCCTCTGACAGCCCCCTGACTGTTGACTCCTCTTATCAGCAGGAAATAAAAGGGCTTGCCCAGGTCTCTGCTGTGTCAGGAGGCACCTTCTTTGATATCCTCAATAAAATGCGTGAGAGAACACAACAAAGAGATTCCAAACAGCAAGATCTAAGGCACAATTTCATCAGCATAGGCACCAATATATTCCTCACTAGCTGCTCTGACCAGATCCTCCCCTCCTTTGTGTGATGGTGGCGCTGAAGGGAAACAGATCCAATGCATCCTAGAGCTCGAGCGTGTGGAAGAAGCCCCTCCTTGCAAGCACCAGCAAGCATGGTTGGGGGGCTGGTGGGTAGGCGGACAGCATTGCTCTATGTGACATGTTCTCCTCCCAATTCAGCCGAATGTCACGCAGAAGCGCTGCTCAGCAGAGCATTATAAATTCCATTGCACACTCCGTGAACCCCACACAACACAGGTTGGCATGGGGACCAAGGGCAACATAGCTACTGGACCAGCCGTGCCAACAGTGCATGGGAATCTGGGGTTAGCAGAGAATGATGGTTTGGTATTAGCTTACCTCCATGTGTGTGTGAGTCCACCTCTGCCTTACTAACCCATTCTCTGACAAGAGAATGAATCCTGAACCAGATTTGATTTGCATTTCCCTTTTCCATGTGGCTGTGCATGAAAGGTGATCATCAAACCCTAATCAATTAGACACTGGTGCAGGGTAGAACAATAGTTGCAACAATATAGCTCCTTTTCCTGTGTTCACTTCTGTTCCAATAGGACCCCCATTGACTCACAGGATAGTTAATCTTTTAGTCTGTGGTTTTAACACAAAAAGAACCATTGGCACGAAAGATCCTGTTTCTTTTCTCTAGTATGGCTTTGAAGCATAGCTAGCAGGTTGGTCCCTGTTTGAGCATCATGTAACTTGTTTTTTGGACATGTCTGGTTAGCTCATGCTGTGTCTCTGCCTCTTTTTGCAATTCCTTTTACTCCTCTCTAGCTTTGCCCATCACATATTAATCTTGAACTGAGGTGCCATTTTGCCCCATTCCTGTAGCTTCCACCAGACTTACTCCAGGTATGATTCTGCCCACGTGTCAGAAGCATTTGCCCTTTCTCCCTTCTGAATGTTGTCAGACTGGATTCATCTTTATCCTGCAGTTATTTAAACCTAGTTCTGTGCCCATGGCTTTTTCCTTATGCCGATGCATATCTCTTCTTTCCTCTCTCTTGCAGAACACTACAGGGGGACCACTGTTTCTTGAAGACAATTACACGGCTTACCTAGTCCTTCTTTCATAAGTCTTTTGCAAATGTTGCAAGAGATTCAGCCTTGTAGTCTCTCCGCCAGCACTGTTTGTTCCATTGTGCTAAGTATTTTCTTAGCCTGCTGGTAGGTGGCCATAGACCCTTGCTAAAGAGAAAGCATAGCTCATAGAGTCCTGCCTTTTTCCATCTCTTCTCATTATCCTTTGGAGCTGGGCTTAGTAACACCTGAGAACATTGTGGAACTCAGAATCTAAGCCCCTTGAGCCCCCAGGGTGTTGGGGGTTGGAAGAGCCATAGATGAACTTGGCTTTCAGCCAAATGCAGAAGGGAAGAAGAGATGAAAATTCTGCAAGGTGATTTTGCTTCCTGCAACTTAGCACTATTAAAGGAACAAAGGAACAAAACCCCACCAACCACCACCACCACTGTGGGCCTGATCCAATGCCCATAAATGTGATGTTATTTTAACAAGACTGGTGCCATGTCAGTGATCTGGGGGGGTGGAGGGGGAAGAGACTATTTATTTATAAACCACACTGCCAGAAGAAAGAGAAAAACAAAGAATACAGACAAAATTTTTGCCACAGGCATTTTCTCAGGCTTTGGGTGAGAGGAAAAAAGGAAACCCCTCAGAACATCACGATCAGCCCATTAGACAAGTTAACCAAACAATGTTTTATTTCTCAGCAGCCCTAGGTGAGCCCTCGGGCCCCAATGCAACTCTGACCCTATTCTTTTCTCAGACAGGGTTTTATTACAAAACTATTCTGTGGGTGTCTTCTCCCTTATGGAATCCAATCATGCTTTCCAACACAGACAAGCAGCTACCCTGTTTCCCCGAAAATAAGACAGTGTCTTATATTAATTTTTGCTCCCAAAGATGCGCTAGGTCTTATTTTCAGGGGATGTCTTATTTTTCAGAAATGAAAAATGCCTTATTATCGGTGGATGCCTTATTATCGGGGAGGTCTTATTATCGGGGGGATGCCTTATATTACAACGAGAGGCAAAACTGTAAGTAGGCCTTATTTTCGGAGGATGTCTTATTTTCGGGGAAACAGGGTACTTGGTGTGTGCATTGGGGAAGAAGCAGGGAGAGGGGCCTGTCTAAAATCTTTAGGGGGCCTGAAGAAAAGTCCCTCAAAGTCAATGAGAAGGACATGAACATGGAAGGACGCAGAGGTGTAGAAGGGACTCTGAGCGGTGTGAGGAGCTTTGGGAGGAAATAATTTTTCTCCCCTCAGAGACTGGAGCCTCAGTGAAGGATAAAGGTTGTCGGACAGCAAGCGGCTCACTCAGAGTGTGGAACAGCTGGGACTCGGAGCCGTTGAATTAGATGCAACAACCTTTGTGAGCAGCTTGGCAGCTATGCCAGATGAGTTTCTGAGTGCTTGAGTAAGTATCACAGCTGAACTCTCTACTGGAGAAAGGAAATTATACATTATATATTCCAGAAAAGCAGGGATGGCAGGCAAGTGCATGCATTTGCTAGGGACGAAGGCTGATGAAACACACAGACTGAAACCACAGTTGGCTTCCTTCTGGTGTGATTGGTTTTCCCTATAGTAAATTCCTCACTGTGGCAGCCTGGCTTTGTATTGTGCTCTGTAAAGCATCATGCCTGTTTGTTGTGGGGTATAAATAATAACTTCGTAACAGGGTGGTCTCCTGTGTAACTGCTCCGTTGTCACCACTATCAGGTGGGAGCCAGCCCAGGGACTAAATGACTCAGAGGAGCTTCCCCAGCTAAATCCTGGGGGTCAATTCATCCCACATTAAAAGGGACTGAACCTTGTTACCGTCTGATGGCTGTTGGATCTGAGATGTGGAATGAGTCAGCGTTCCTGTCCAGTTCTTAGTGGGCAGTGTTCACCTCATGACAAGACCCTAGTTGGCAGGCTCATCAGAAGGATTCCGGATTGACTGGATGTGGAGGTTGTCAGCTGCTCAACCCTCGAGGTGGAGTCTCTGAGTCAATGCTGATACACATTGTTAAGGAGGGCAACTCTTATCTTATCTGCTTCTGTACCCACTTCACAGTCTTCTGCCTGCCCAAGCATCTCTCCTGATGTCCCCTTTCTCCATCTTACCTCTGTGCCCTTTTTTCACGCTGTACTGTGTGTCTGGAACAGCCTTGCAGCTAATGTTTAGCACCCCCCTCATCTCCTCTCCTGGAAACTCACCCATCCATGAAGTAGTTCTGTTGCAAGGAGACATGCCACCTTACATTTTTTTCTGTGTTCTGCTGTGCTGCATTCATTGTATTGCATAACAATGTATTACTGTCTCTTGATAATAAACATTATTAGCAATTGTAATTGAGGGTGAAGTGGGATTTTGACTGACAGGGAGGAGCCCCCAAGTAAGAAAGAAAGCAAGCGTCGTATCTCCCACTTCCAAAGATAAAAATAGCTTATCCTTCCCATAGTGGCTATCTTTTCAACAGAGCTCAGCTGCCATTTAGCCACCTACATAAGAGCCAGAGAACGTAGCACATTGGGCACAGACAGGGAGATGGAGTGTTTTGAAGATCTGGCAGATGTTGGGTGCTGAGCCCTTTTGAAAACCTAGCCTTGACTTAGGTGCCTCAATGGAAGTGAAAAACTTTTTTCCCAGGGGATAAACAATCTACGGGGTTTTTAACATCATAGGGTTTTTTTTTTCCAGAGACTTTAAGGCCAGAAGGGACCATTATGATTACCTAGTCTGCCCACCTCCGAAGCCATTGCCAGAGGCAGAGGATAACACTAGGGGAACATTTACAGCACCTATTAATGTGTGCTTATAGCATGGGTAGGCTAGCTTTCCTTTATGTGGGCAGCTCTAGCTGTGTAGATGTGATGGCACAGGCTAGGGAACCTGCGTACACACTCGAGTGGCTAGCCCAGGCTTAAGCCCGTGTCACCACATCTTCACGATTACTGCTACCCTCCCTGGCTAGATTAAAGCTAGCAGGGGTATGCCTACCGGCGCTACAATTACACCTTAATTTGCAGTGTAGACCCCCCAGATGGATCATTGGTCTGATCCAACACGGCATTTTTTTTTTTTTACCTCTGTGTTCAATGAGATTTCTAATTGGAAACCTGAACCCTCTTTGTTCTGCTGAATTACACATCACTCTGCTGGAAACCTGGGGCTTTTATCTCCCAGATTTTTTCAGGTTAGCTGGGTGGGATCAGAACAAGATCAAAAGCCTTTGAGGACTGAATAAAAGGCAATACATGACGTAGAAAGGAAGGTGATGTGTATTGCTCCCCGAAACTAGTTATTCAAGCAAAGGGAGGCCAGTAGCTGGTGTCAAGATAAATGGCCATCAGATCCCCAGCTGTCTCAAAAGCTTCAGAGCGAAGCGCTGTTGGTCTGAACTGGAAGGGAACTAGGGCAGAGTTTTTCCCCACTGTTAACTTATAACTACAAGGGACCTGACTCTCCAGCACCTTGCACCTTGTATAGTCACTTATGCCAGAAGTAACATTTTACACCTGCTTTGCGCAGCTCAATGGCAATAGAAGGTGCCAGACATTGGAGGATTGGGCCCAAGACATGAAACTACAGGGTACAAGTGTCAATAGTCTTAACTCAGTGTTTTTCAACTCATTTCTCTTTTGTACAGAACTTCAATAAGGTAGAAATACAGCGGCCTGATTTTCATTTCACTTTGGCCTGATTTAGGAGCAGGACAACTATTTCTGTGAGGGGTGTGACTTTTGATTGAAATACTTATACCCGTACAACCTCTAGTGTAGACACAATTATAGCGGTATAAAGGTTTCTTATTCCCATAGGGGAATAAGCTATACAGGTAGAAGCACATTTATACTGGTATAACTGTGTGCACCCTGCGGGAGGTTGCATTGTTTAACTATGCCAGTTTAGGTAAAGTGGTACAGCTTTTGTGTTTAGACAGGGCCTTACTCCTGTGGAAATCAAGCAAGGCAGTGGGCCAGATCCTCAGCTGGTGCAAATCAGTTTGACGCTCCATTGACTTCGGTGGCATTATGCCAATTAACTACTGTGCCAGACGTGAGGACAGAATCCAGCCCACAGTCCACAACTCTACAGGTCCAGCATATCCTTAATGATGTCTTCCCCACACTTCCAGGCATGCATCACTCATTGATGTAGAAACATACGCAAAGTGCTCGTTTCTCAACACGTCAGACCAGGGAACTAATTATACAACAATCTGCAGCTTTGCCGTGCTGTCAAAGAGGGTGTGCGGTTTGCACGCCAGCAAGTGACTGATCTGTGCGCGTGTGTTTACAACAGCAGCTTTTAATGCTTTCTTACATACTGTTTTGCTGATTGATGGCTTACCATGGAGCTGTTAACACTACAATATCCCAGCACTCTTTACAGACATCTCTGCACATTTACTTTGTCATAAGTAAACTCCGCACACAGCAATAAAGCTTAAGGTAATGACTTCTTCAGCACAAAGCCAACAATTTCCTGTCAGCTGGGTTTACAAATGGCTAACTCTCGGGTTAATTTTCAACTGTGGCTTAGCTGGGGAGGCTATGCAAAGGAGGGGTGGGGGGCGGGAATCTCCAGGCTATGCTGCTCTGGTGACAGTCCTCTTCCAAAGGAATAAAAGCCAAGATCTCAGTGCTGTAGGGCAGAATTAGCCCTGGACTCATGTCTTCACACATACTGTTTTCAGCCAGTGGGCGGGCAAGCAAATTAACTCCTGCACATCTGCACTGCTCTTTAGACAAACCCCTTGCTCACTAATGTTTTCAAGCTCAGCTTTGGAATTCTAGCTTGATAAACATTCTGTTGCTGAGAAGGCGGCTACAGTAATAGGAAATCTGAATGGAATGGATTTCTTGTGAAGAACCCCTGCGCTGGTTGTGGGGTATGGTGATTGACCCTCTCTCAGAGGGATGGATCTCTCAGTGGTTTGAGCATTAGCCTACTAAACCTAGGGTTGTGAGTTCAATCCTTGAGGGGGCCATTTAGGGATCTGGGGTAAAAATTGGGGATTGGTCCCCCTTTGAGCAGGGGGTTGGACTAGATGACCTCCTGAGGTCCCTTCCAACCCTGATATTCTATGATTCAACCCTGGTGTACAGTCTACTCCAGGGATCGGCAACCTTCGGCGTGCAACCCGTCAGGGAAATCCACTGGCGGGCCTGGACAGTTTGTTTACCTGCAGGTTCGGCCAATCACAGCTCCCACCGGCCACGGTTCGCCGTTCCAGGCCAATGGGGGCTGCAGGAAGCGGCATGGGCTGAGGGATGTGCTGACCGCCACTTCCTGCAGTCCCCATTGGCCTGGAACAGTGAACCACGATGCTGCAGGTAAACAAACCATCCCAGCCCGCCAGCAGATTTCCCTGACGGGCCGTGTGCCAAACATTGCCAATACCTGGTCTATTCTTTCAGGTCTTTGAGTGGGATTTTCAAAAAGCTCCCAAGTGATTTAGACAGACAATGCTTTGTCATGGGTGGTAAAAACATATATGATTTTAAATCTTTGTGTTATGATACTTTTTCAGACAAACACTCAGGCCTTAATATTAAGTATCTTTTGTTGTAAAGTGTTGGTAGCTGAGAAGTGCCCTCAATCATCGTGACAGACTGTACCCTTATGATCACCACTTTTACAAAACTATGATAAATGTTATACAAAGTATGCCTTGTGAGGAATCATTCGAAAAATCATAATCTACTGAACATTATTGTCCTGGTAAAATGTGTGTAGCAACATTGTACGTAAAGTTATAAGCTTTTACTGTATGACATTGCTGAGACATGTTCCAAGTTTAGAAAAGCAGCCTAAACCAGTTCCTCACAGACAAACGGTTGGCCAGCAGCTCAGCCAGGTGTCAACATAATCAGATGTGCTACCACCTGGGTAAGCAGCCATTCTTTAGCAGAAAGAAGGATGGGAGTGAGAAATTGACATGTTGGCAATGGAACAGCTGAGGGGTTCTGTGTAAGCAGACTGGCTGTCACCTGAATCCCAGCTGGAGATGGCTCTTGAAGAAGAGGGAAAGAGATCAAAATGAGAATGGAAGACACAAATCACCTCTCTCCCCTCATCTCTACTCATTGCATCAACAAAGTTTGAAAGACAAAGGAAGCATCAGTGAACTGGGGGAGTGGTCCTGGCTGAAGAAGCTCAGCCAGGAAAAGCATGTGGTGAGAAAAACCTTTGCTTTGAATTCAATTCGCTTGTTAAATTAGGTATTAGTCTGCATTTTTACCCTTTATTTCTTTGTAACCAATTCTGACTTTTATGCCTCATTACTTGTAATCACTTAAAAGCTATCTTTCTGTAGTTAATAAACTTGTTCTGTTGTTTTGTCTAAACCAGTGTGTATTCGGATTGAAGTGTTTGAAACCTCAAATTCCGATAACAGGGTGTGTGCATATTATTTTCTATTAATGAAATGACAGACTTTCTATGAGCTTGTACTATGCAGAAGGAAAGACCTGGCCTGGGCAGCAGTGTTCCTTCTAATTTTTCCCACTCATGTGCTGAATGAATGTTGTTATGTGCACCAATATGGAGGTGATGTGTGATGCCTCTCCCCTGGCTGCGGCAGGTCCAGGATTGGGGCCGGGGGAGGGGCGCCTCTTCCCCGGCCTCCGCAGGTCTGGGGCTGGGCTGGGGAAGGAGAGGCTCTCCCCCGTCTGCGGCAGGTCCGGGGCTGGGCTGGGGCTGGCGGGGAGAGGCATCTCTCCCTGTCGTGGCAGGTTCAGGGCTGGGAGAGAGGCATCTCTCCCCGCCACAGCCCTGAGCATCTGTGCAGCACTTAATAGGCTGCTGCGTGGCTTAGAGGGAACTTAGCTGGGCAGTACAAAATGCCCACTTCTGGTGACAAGCCTGGGACTGAGAATTTGCTGGTGTCACATAATTCAGGAGTGGCTGGCGAGAAGCCAGTCATATCATTCAGCTGAGAGTGATTTTGCATGGTAGAGGCTGTATGTGAACAGGCCAGGAGTGGTTGTTCTCACAGCAAAGCAGTGGGAAAGGCACCACAGGTTGGAGGATTGAGAGGACACAGCTGTTCCACTGTCCAAATTGTATCCTGGGGAATATCACAGTCATGTCTCTAGTTTGTCAATCCCCTCTCTGATCTCCCATGTGCTTCACAGAACTATAACCTCTGAGCCATTCATCACCAGCACAATGGGGTCCTGGTCCATGACTGGGGCTCCTGGGTGCTACCGCAATACAAATAAATCATACTACTAATACCGTCTGTATGATAAATCTAACCACCCTTGCCTCCACAACATAGCCCCCATCCTTGAATGACTTTGGCACTCACTCTGAGGTAATATACACTCACTCCTGCGATTATCTCGGCACACCTGGATTCCTAAAGCTCCCATGTATGCATCCCTCACCCATATATGCAAACACAATCACATCCTCCCCTCCCTAAGTTATTTCCACTGGCCTGCCGTTCATTTCTGTATCCACTAGAAAATCTCTCTACTCATCTGCAGCAGCCTTCATGACAACACACCCATCAAAGTCCATGAGTTTCTCTCTCTCCATATGTTCCCCATTGATTCTTTCTCACATGCCAATTCTGGCCCCCGCTCTGAGGCCTGTCCTTTGCTACCCCTTCCTTCACAAGCCATATGGGACCCTTTGCCTGCCTCAAACCCCCTCCAAATTCCTTGTTAAAAACACAACTCAAAGCCCACACCTCCTACCATATGTTACCTACACATAGCAAGTTATTACCTGGAAGTCCCCACATAGACACTGACTTCACAACATAGCTACTAATCCTCAGCTTATGTTCCCCATCTACTCACACTCTCACATTGCCCTGGGTAGGATGAGTGCAGGTGGAACCTTACTCAGTAGGAGGGAAAGGAACATGCAGAGCAACTCCTGGACGTCCCGTTGAACTGGGCATGTGACCAGGCTTGGCCTGATAGCCCAATCAGGTCCTAGCAACCATTTTCACTTGTGTTGATTTCAGCCTGAATTGTTTTGCTATGACCACAGCGAGCTTCACCGCCATAGAAAACATCAGCGTAGCTAAGGAGCGAGGGAGAGGGGAAATACAAAGCAAAGGGTTCAAATATCATTTTGGCTCAGTCTCCAATGCTCCTTGTCAAAGGCACTGGTTTTACGCTCCCTGCCCCCACTTCCAGAAGACACCTGTATGATGTACATACAGCTCCCCTTTCTGACCAAGTGGTTAGCCAATAATTGGGCCCTGGTGGGTTGTTTCCATTAGTAGGAGAAATTGATTATTATTATTACTATTATTTATTTGCCTACCATAGCACCTAGCAGCCTTAGTCATGGACCAGGATCCCATTATACTAAACGCTGTGCAAACATAGACTGGTGTCATAGTTGTTGGGGGGTTTTAATGCAATCTTATTTATTTACTAAGAATGTACGCCAAGTCCCGTTTCCCTAACCACAGAAAGGATCAATCAGCAAGAGGCAGTTTCTTTGCTCAGATTTCCAACTCATTCCAGCCAGTACTTTGCCCAACCCTTCTCTCTTTTAGCTTTTTCTCAGGGTCATGGTCCAAGTGCTCCTCTGGCTGTGTCGGGGGCTTCCTTCTCTGATGTATCTGTTGCTTCTCTCTCTCGTTCGCTGGCTCATTCCCACACACACCGACAGCTCCATCAAAACAATACTCACCCCCCAACCCACCCCTAAATCCCTCTGCTTGCATGGCTCAGATTCCAGAAGGAATTTACATGGGCGGTAACTACGATTGTTTCAGCTATCTAGTCCACCAAGGAGCTTAATTGTTTTTCACACACAATCCTGAATGAAGGCCAGCAATTATGCTCACCAACCACAAGCTTCCTCCTTTCCCCGGGGATGCTCAACGCCCACCCGGCCTCTTCCCGCCCCCTCTCCTCCCCTTCCCGCAAGGCCCCACCCCTGCCCCTTCCTGCCCAGTCTCTCCCCTTCCCCCCAAGCACGCTCTGTCCCCGCTTCTCCCCCTCCCCCCACAACGCCTTCTGCAGGCCGCTGAAAAGCTGATCGTGGCGGGCAGGAGGTGTTGGGAGGGAGAGGGAGGAGTTGATCGGCAGGGCCGCTGGCAAGCAGGAGGTGCTGGGGGGGAAGGGGGAGCTGGCTGCCAGTGGGTGCTGAGCACCCGCAAATTTTTTTCCATGGGTGCTCCAGCCCTATGTCGGCACCTATGCCCCCCAGCTTCACTGAGGTTTAACCCAGCATAACAATATCAAAGCTTTAGGGAATGACAGCGCTTTGGCACCCCATGCCCCGAAAGCGCTTGCCGAATGCGCTTCTCGTTATTTTTAAGAATGTGTGAGAATGAAACCCCAGTAAAATGCCTGCCACTATTCTGAGGGCTAGCACATTAATCAAAGGCACAGGCCTCTCCCCAGTTGTCTGTGCCAGGCCCAGCCTGGAATTGATAAATTACACCTGCAGGTAACTAATAAATCTGAGAAGTCATTTGCCTTTTATGAACAGCAGCAGCCAGAGCTCCAGCTGTTGAAGGAATTTGGCTGGCAGGAATAAGGCCTGGATCTCCTGACACATTTCCCTCGCCCCCTCTTGCTCCTAATGGTCCCTCTTAAATAAGCTGAGTTCTGAGACTTTTGAAACATTCCAGGGACTGAAACATTCCGACGGAAAATACTGAGATCAGCCAGCAGCGTTTTATTGTATGGGCAGAGCAGGTGCTTAGGGTTGCCAATTGTGGTCAGACGTATTCCTGGAGGTTTCATCACATCATATAATCTCGCATGAAAGATTAATATTTCATTTCTGGAGACTCCAGGGCAATCCTGGAGGGTTGACAACCCTACAGGTGTTTAGCTAGCGTAGCAACCTAGCAGCAGCACCATACTTATTGGCTGTTGCGTGACTGTGACTGCAGGCATTGTGGGGCAAGTTTATCACCAGCAACAAACACCATGGAGGCCAGCAATGGCTGGTGCACCCCAGAGGAGGACCACGAGCCCATGAAGAGGGAGATATGCTGTGGTTAAAGTACTGGCCTGGGACCTGGGTTCATTTCATGGTTCTGCTGCAGACTTTGTAACACACTTAATCTCTCCGTGCCATCAAGCTCCATCTATTAAATGGGGGAAACAAGCCTTTTTCTCCGCGTTTTCTGTTGTGTCTATTTAGAATGTGAGCTTTCTGAGGGACAAAGTGTTGCTCATTAGCACCTAGCACCATGGAGCCTTGATCGCAGTTGGCACGCTAGTGATACAAGTAATTGATAATAATCCTCTGTACGCTTGCATTGACTCCTATCAAAGTTAGCACTGAAGGTGAGCTTCTAACGGTATGTGAGGCTCTGTTCTTTAACTTCTTTGGTTTGAAAATTTTGCAAAATGTCCAATATGGCCAGGTCATAAAAAGCAGCAAGATCACAATACTTTGTCAGTTTTGCTTCTTGTCCCGGACAAAACTACAAACTACCTGTACTCAAAAGTGAAGGGATGTGTGAAAACATCAGCTGTAATCCAGCCCAAAATACTGTGGCCTGTCTTCTCTGTGTATATCAAACTTTTCTTGGTAAGCAATTTCTTTATTTTTCTGTATTGTACCCAGGGCCGGCTCCAGGCACCAGCCCACCAAGCTTGTGCTTGGGGCGGCACCTGGAGGGGGGCGGCGCAGTGCTCCGGCTCTGGCCGCCGGGGAGAGTGGAGCCCCAGCTGGGGCTCACCGCCCTCCCCCCGGCGCTCTGGCCGCCAGGGAGAGCGGAGCCACGGCGCTCTGGCCGCCGGGGAGAGAGGAGCCCCGACCGGGACTCGCCGCCCTCCCCACGGCGCTCTGGCCACCGGGGACAGCGGAGCCGCGGCGGGCTCGCCGCCCTCCCCACGGCGCTCTGGCCGCCGGGGACAGCGGAGCCGCGGCGGGCTCGCCGCCGGGGAGAGAGGATCCCCGACCGGGGCTCGCTGCCCTCCCCCCGGCGCTCTGGCCACCGGGGACAGCGGAACCGCGGCGGGCTCGCCGCCCTCCCCCCGGCGCTCTGGCCGCCAGGGACAGCAGAGCCCCGACCGGGACTCGCCGCCCTCCCTTCGGCGCTCTGGCCGCCGGGGAGAGCGGAGCCCCGACCGGGACTCGCCGCCCTCCCCCCGGCGCTCCGGCCGCCCTCCCCTGCCGCGCTGGGGGCGGCCGGAGGCTTTTTTGCCTGGGGCAACAAAAAAGCCAGAGCCGGCCCTGATTATACCGTGCAGACAACATGGCTGGTAGCAAACAAATAATGAATAAATAGTAAACAGCAATAGTATTGATCTCAGCATTAAATTGGTTTAAAATGATGGCACAGTAGAGGGCAGATCTAGCAGCAGGGTGGTTAAAACAACATGAAAATCAAGAGAAGAAATTTGGCTTGGAGGAGTGTAAAGTCTGGCTCTCCTGACATATTTCGCATCCTGATTCCCTCACCCCCTTTTGCACCTGATGTCTGGAAACGCTTTTCAAACGCAAGCAGCAATTTCACAAGAGCCCTAATAACATGTATGAGCAACGCCTCTTGGGACGCAAAGGTGCAATCTGCCAGCACTCATTTGAGCAAGAATAGAAAAGCTGTGGAGCGTTTGCAGGATGTTAAATGAGACCTTCAGGAAACAATGTAGATAGATATATGTACTCGGCTCACAAGACTCACATTTACTCAGGACACGTCTACACTACAAAATTAAGTTGACCTAACTTATGTTGGCGTAACCGATTATGTCATGTGATTAAACCTCCAAGAACACGTCCAACCAAAATTGGCAATCTAATACAATAATTACATCACTTGTGCGTGTCTACACTTTGCTCCTTGAGTCAGCAGTGAGCATCCTCCCCAGGAGCGCTTGCACCATTTGAACCGTCAGCGTGGGGCATTGTGGGATGGCGTCTGAAAGACAACAACAGTTGATATAAGCAACGCAGTGTCTATACTGACACTGTGTCGATCTAACCACATTGATTGAAGTGCTACGCCTCTCACAGAGGTGGAGTTATGATGTCGGTGGAGCGAGTGAGTTACGTTGGCGGGAGCAAAAATTTAGGGTAGACACTTACCGAGTTAGGTCGACATAAGCTGCCTTACAAGGACCTAACTCTGTAGTGTAGACCAGGGTTCGGTTCGGTGAGTTCCTCCCTAAACACCAGGCACGCTTCAAACAGGAGTAGTCCTAAGAGAACAGTAGAAGTGGAGCATTCATGTTGTATGGTGTGCAATCAATTTCTTTTCACCAGGAGGAAAGCAGTGCAAAGTCTGCATCTGTGCATGAACTCCTAAAGAGGAGCTACAAGGTACATCAAGTAGCATTAACCCATGTGTAAATTAAGGCACTGACTGACCGAATGGATGAATTGCATGAGTGATTTGTGCAGCTTTTCATCCTGGTTATTTCAGGAAGCCTTGCACAAGCATTGGCAGCCCTGAGACAGGTAAAATGCAATGTTCAATGAGAAATACAGCAGTGATCATCTGATGGAGTCAGATGTCTATCTTAATCCAGGTTTTCATGCCATCTTCATCACTGTAGAGTGTTTGTACCAAAATCCATCTGATGGGATTTAAACAACAGCAATAACATTTTGTGCATTCACAGTGGGCCCCAATAATTGTTCCTGACGTGTGGAGAGAGTCAGAGAAGAATTGCTTCCTGCAAATTACTAAATTCAAGTTCAAGTCTAATGCTGCTCTAATGGCCTTCTTATACCTATTAAAACTATATTATGCAAGTGAGGCACTTTTAAGAATATCTGCATGCTATAATATGCTACATAAGGTATAACATCACCTGGTAAGAACTGATGCATTCATAGCCCACTTTAATAACATAAATTACAGAGCGAGAACACAGCCTTTCATACTCAGAGTTTGCCTCTGAAAACCAATGAGAGAGCTACTGGCAATGTAGTGCCTACACTCCAAACTAAGAGCCATTACACATTTTTGCCTAGTTTTGGATCTTGTTTTAATTGCAGGAAAGGCTGTCAGCTAGGAAACGGGGATTCTTGCTTCTAGTCAGTCTCGGTCAAATTCTCCTCTCTGTGATAGTAGTACAGGCCCATTTAAATCAATGGCATTGGACAGCATGGGTGTGTGGTAAAGGTACTGCACTGAGAGTCAAGAGAATTGAGTTTTGTTTCTGCCTCTGCCCTAGACTGCCTGGGTGACCTTGGACAAGTGTCTCTGCTTCAATTCCCCATCTGTAAGGGGGGAGGGAGAAATGTTCTCTCTCAGGCAGGGCTGGTGCTACCATTTAAGCAAACTAGGCGGTTGCCTAGAGCACCAAGATTTGGGGGCGCCAAAAAGCGGTGCCCCCAATTTTTTTTATAGCGTTCCTACGCCCCGTCCCCGAGCGCGCGGTGGCGGCTCCACTTCTCCCGCCTCCCAGGCTTGCAGCGCCAATCAGCTGTTTGGCGCTGCAAGCCTGGGAGGGGAGAAGAATTAGAGTGGGGGCTGTGTGCTCGGGGAGGAGGTGAGCTGGGGTGGGGAGCTGCCGCACAGCTCCCAGGAGGGAACTGCCGTGTGTGGGGGGGTGCCTAAGGGCAGAGAGGGGGAGCTGCCACGGGGGGGGCCGCCTCAGGGTGGAGGGGAGGCGGGGAGCTGCCGCAGGGCTGGGGGGAGGGGGACGCGCAAGGTGGAAGTTTCGCCTAGGGCATGAAACTTCCTTGCACCAGCCCTGCTCTCAGGGGTGCAGCAAGAGAAACGTCCTTATAATGCTTGTGAGCCACTCTAAAAAGACAGCCATGAGGAAAAGCCCTCTGGTGCCTCTAAAAGAAGACACTGTATTCCGAGGAATAGTGGGAGTTCTCTAGTCTAGCCTGTGAAGTAATCCCAGAGAGAGAGAGAGTGAGTTTAATATCTGGAACGGAAATCATTAGGTTCCAGAACTGAGAGCATCTGTAAGTACAGGGAGCACCAAATATGGTGAGAAATTCCACTGTTACAGGGAGTTGGAGGGGAAGGAGGGGAATGGATTTCATCTCCTCCTGCTGACATTTGAGCTGAGGAGCCTTTATCCTGCCTTGGGAGCCAGCCAAAGCTGGCATTTAAACTCCCTGCCTTTCATTAAAGAGCTTGTTCAATGCCTTTTTTTTTCCAAGCTAACTGAAGTGTTTTAGAGCGTACACGTGAGTTAATGAGGGCGAGAAGGCCCACAGCAAAGCCCCAGTGTGATTTCATGCAACTCGCTCGCATCGCTACAAAGAACTCATTCACTGGTCTCTGAACAGCTTTATATGCTGGGACAAACCCAAGAGCCTCTAGTGGGATTTCCCACACTGAGGGCGGGCTGGGGACACCTGACATCACAGCCATTATGCAGATGAGATGAGGAAACAGCCCACAGCCTCTCTCTGGAGTTCAATTAGACGCATCTGAAATATCAAGATCTGGGTGGCCTCGTGGGTGATCGTCAGACTTTTTATTATTGAACTGTCCTGGCAGATCATGATGTCAAAATATTAATGGAATAAAAAGGCATAATGTATTAAAAGGTAAAGGTTAGGACAGACAGAAAGAAGAAGAGAGGAGGCGGTTGGATGAAATAAAATGAATCTCTAGGGGAAATGGCAGGAAATTGATTCTCCACCAGCTCCCACTAGTGTTATGGACTCCAGTGGAGAATGAGATCTCTATAACGTTGCTCCCTGCAGTTCAAGCCACACCCCCACCTCATTTAGGCATTTGTGTAGAGCATAAATCAGATATCCTTGGGCACAGCTTGGAAGTGGCACAAAGGTATGTCGCACCAGGGAAATGTAATCCAGAGCTCTGAACGGATGGGGACTTGAGCCCTAACTGGGCTTTGTTGGAGTGTAAAGAAGGCCTCCCCAACCCGGAAGTCACTATTGATGAAAAGAGGCCTTAAGCTAAACCAAGATGGAGTCTAGGGGAAAGATGTTGGGCTACTCCTCCTAAGAGACCCAGCCCAGAGGGAAGGGGTGGCTATGATTGCTTTAAACCACTTGTGTGCCCCTCCCAGTACTGGGCCGTTCTCAGCCAGTGGCATAGCATGGCCAGCCCTGGGGGCCTGTCTCAGTTACAGGAGCCACAACACTACCTGGACTTTCCGCAGCCCTATGGGCTGCACGCACCTCCTGCCCCTACCTACCTTATGGTAAGGCTTACAAGGGGGCCCCCCCACCATGTATGCCAGGATAAATCTCCCCTTCCTGGGACTGGAGCTTTTAGAGCCCTTTTATGCCACTTATGCAGTGTAAAGGGACCAGAGTGTGTGTGTCAGGGCTGGGGGGGATCTGACTCTAGGTCTTGTCTTACTGTAGTCCTCTTGGTCACACAGGTGAAGGCTCCTTCCTGGTCACAGCTGAGGGCGTCAGCAGAGCAAGAAGCTAAGGCCAACGGGTTTAATCGTGGGTGGTTCAAATTTCTGCAGGTGAAAGGAATGGACCTGGAAAATGAATCCTCTTCCTGTGCTGAAGTACATGCCCATGAAAGCTTTTTACTGTAGCAAAAAGGAGGAGGGGTCTACGGGCCTGATCCAACACCTACTAAAGTCCATGAAAGTATCTTTATTGGCTTCAGTGGGCACTTCTTCAGGTCTGAGCTTAGCAGAGATAGCACTGGAGAGATGTTTCTTAAGAACTAGCTGTGCTACTGTTCAGAGCTGACCTTGCCAGATTCTCTCTCTCTTGTTTATTTGTGTGTGTGTTTTGTTGGTGTTGTTTGTTCCTTTGTTTGTTTAAATATAGTCACTTTCTTCCCATTGATTTGAAACAAGCTGTAACCTAATTAAAAGAGTCAGAAAACCAGACTGGTACAGTGGTGGCACCAGCTAGCATTGCAAGTGTTGGTAGAACTCACAACAGAGTGCAAATGATACTGTGATCCATTATTTCTAGTTTATATTGAATTGCATTTCGAAAGGATAACAGAGCAATTAACCCACTTTGACATTATATAAAGGTTTAATGGGGCATTTGGGAGGAAAAGAGAAAGCCTTAAAGGACCTGAAACTCGCGATGGGAATGGGCAATGATATACAGGTCTGATTAAGAATTCACCCAAAGTGCTACGGTTAGATTCCTGTTTGGATCAATTTTATGGAGCTGGTCCCTGTCGTGATCTATAGAATCAAACACTCTTAAACAGGAGGCTTTTATTAAAGAAAAAGCTACAGCCGCAAGTAAACAGGCTTCCTCATAACTCGAACTCCAGCTTTGTCTCCCTTGATTACCAGGGATCAGACCCTATCTGGAACTGTATTCAGCACACAGAGACATCTAGTGGTTAAATAATATACTTCTAATAAGCATATCATTACCAGGCCTAAGCTGCCAAGTTCAGGTCTGTATCTGAATTTCCCCAGAGTCTGAAATGGCTCAGAGCAGGTGTTCCAGCTCACTGGAAGTGGTAAATTTAAAAGAAAAGAAATATGCATGGAGTCAGCATGACCAGCTCTAATACCTCTGCAGGCCAAGAGAATAAACCAGCACGCCAGCAGGCCTTTTATAACACATCAGTGTGCCTTTTAAAGCCCCACGGGGGCACGGTAACTCAATTACCACATGATGTGGACTCTTCACCTACCTACCCCCTACTAATGAAAGGACTAATAGGTGCCAAGGTTTGAAGGGAAAGGAAAATAACACCAGATAGATTAGCTCGGCAGTCGGGCTGTTAATTATGGGTCATTTAGTTCAGTTAATCAATAGGCAGACTTCTTTAACCGGCTAATTATGCCAAACGGCTTCCACAATGAGCAGGTTCGCAGTTCGTTGTTAACCATGAAGGGATAATATTTCACTGTAAATATAAGTGCAGCCCCACTGCTCAGAAAAATGCTTTGCAGCTTAGCCAACTTGCGTCAGAACTGGCTGTGATTTAACCCAATCTATACGGCGGCAGGGGCTGGGAGTAAGACACAGGTACCGGTGTCACGAGTTTCACAATTGTCAGCTGCAGTGGTAAGCATCTGGCCTTCTCCCTTAGTTAATCACTCAGACAGCTTATCTTCTTTAAACACTTCCCTACCTGGGGTAAAGAGGTACTGAAAAGGATCCCTGCATAGCCAATCAACCAATTAAACTGTCAGCTTCCCCAGGTCCTTTGTTCAGGGCAGGTCTGTAATTCTCTCCTTTGTGTGGGGTGCCAGTTATTTGAAGCTATGTTGCTTCAGAAAGCAACGAATCCAGGCAGCCAATCCAAACTCTGTGAGTGACCTGTTCTTATGCATTCCTATGGATCCCTTTGAACAGCAGATTCATGTTCCCAGTAGAGGGGAGAGTTATGACAAAGGCCCAGCCTCTCCGTTGTCCAAAGTGGGGGAAAGGTGACAAGAGGCTGTCTTGACTTGTTGTACAAAGTTGTTTATAAAAACAAAGTTAAGTTACAGACAAAAAGATTCAAAGGACTGATTTTTCAAGGCTCCCAGTGAGGTCACAAAATCGCTATTGCAACAGACCAGGATAGAAATTACTGGATGTGATTGGTTAACTTCAGTGGCACGAGTTGCCAGCACTTTTGGGGGGAATTGCTTTTCTGGGGGTTGCTTGGCAAGTTTCCTAAGCTGGCTAATGACAGCTTGCAGACAGAGCACCACAATGGAGTGATATCCCAGCTGCTGGGATAAGTATTGCCCCATGGGACCCTGGCATCTCCCATCATACCACTGGGCTTTCATTTTTCTGAGCCCCACAGGAAGGGGAATAAACTACATCAGTATTTAGGCCCATTTAGACTGGTGTAACCATGTCCACATTAGGGATTGTAACGGTATAGCTATTTTGGTAGAAAAATCACTCCCCGAACTGACATATTGGCATAAAAACTGTGCGCAGACCTATGTCTCAGAGTGGCTAATTACACCATGGTTTCTTCCTGTGATTTTTCAGTAGTTAGCTGCAAGTCAAAAAAGCCTCAGTGACAGAAAATGCATTTTCTAGCTTTGATATTCCTTCTGCTCCCCGTAGTTGTATCCGTGCTCTTTTGTTTTAAAAATAAAAACAGAACTGAATTTCTACAGCAACTTAAGACCACCTACAATGGAATCTTTTTTTGTTAAACTGAAAGTCTTACTTAAATTTTTAAGGTTTGAATGCTGATTTCTAATCCCTGCCCCATCATTGTTTAATAAAAGGTTAAAAGGTTTGCAATGGTGATTGTTACAATGGGACATAGGCTTAACAGTAAACACATGCTTAAGTGCTTTGCTGAATCCAAAGGCTTGGGAAAGTAATAGGCTTTGTATTTTGTGGTGAACTGTTAACCAGCTGCTGCAATTTCTTGTCAGGAAAAGTGATTCTTATAGAAAAGATACCAGCTTGACTTCAAAATGGGTTTTGTAAGGATTGTGACATTGGACCCATGGCTTATATAGCCCTTTGGTATCCTCCTGGGGAGAAACTGCGATAGAGATGTAAGAGCATGTCATTATTGTTCTCTAAAATATGGCAAATTTCCACAAGCAATTAATTTGCAAAACTTAACAATTTTTGCCAGGAGCTAGAATTTCACCATAGCCACTGGGAAACAGAAACCTCATGGTTAGTGGCAGGAATGGAATATTTTTACCTTGGACCACTAGAAAACAGCAGGATAAGTAGTGTTCCTTCAGGACGCGTGGGACTGCATTGTGAATGTGCTTCACCGAGGCACTCAATCTGAGGATCCATCAGGAGCACTGGGAAATTACACACATCTTCAGTAAAACTGCCATTAAGCCAGAGATACTAGGGCACAGACTAAAATGATTTGACTCGGGCTTTATTTGTTAAACAGCAGGCAACCGGTACATAGTGAAATTTTTGCAATAATAGCCATGCATGGCATCCATTCTGCAGAGAATACATCTGTCATTCGGGTGAAAACAACTGACAGCACCATTTATTACCTTACATGCTTCAAAACAACAGTTCAATTTACATGTTGCCCTTTGGCACCAGGACTCACAGCTCCGTAAAATGCAACAGCCGAGCTGATGGTGTGGATTTAAACAGCAGTTGACCTTATGCTGTTTTATTGAAACTTCTATGAACATTCACTCTAGTTCAGCCTCCGGTTACTGAGAAATAAATTCTTTTGGAGCGGCCACAGCATGCCCGCCCAGGTTCTAAAAACCAAAGGGGAGCAGAAAGGTCTGTATATCTGCCAATATAGGAAGCAAAGTTCTAGCCGTTACAATGGGCCTAAGTCCGGGAGATGCCCCCTGGGATTAAAGGCACTCGGTTCCCTTTCAGAAGTTTTCCACATCTTGTCCATCATGAGCAATTAAATCATCTTCTAACTCAGGAAGATAAAATCTCAACTCTATTCTATGTACAGAGGGCCAAACCCTCAGCTGCTGTAAACTGAAAACACTGGCAGTAAACCATTTTACACCAGGCAAATATCTGGCCCACAAGAGCTAAGAAAAACATTTTCTTTCATAATAATAATTAATAATAATAATTAAAAAACCCTAAAGAATACTACAGTTAAGCTCTAAAACTGTGCAGCTGACAATAGCATTGCTGCAGTCTTAACTGTTTTTCCAGCATTTGTAATAAGGTTAATCGGTGTCTGTGATGGGGTTCCCGGGGTGCAATCTGGACTGTGGGACCGCTGAGCCCTCTGTCCCACCAGCCTGGGGGATCCCTCTCACTCTGTGATGCTGTGTCAAGCCACAAACCTCTGGCAGGTACTGCACTTACAGACATCCATAGGCAGGGACACCCCCAACTGAGTTACATAAGTGTTTTCTCAGGCTAGGTCTACACTACGCACCTTACAACAGAGCGTCCGTGCCACTGCGGCCGCACCATTGTAAGTTGCACTGTGTAGCCGCTCTTTATCGCCGGGAGAGAGCTCTCCCAGCGACAAAATAAAACCACCTCCAATGAGGGGTGGTAGCTTCGTCGGCGAGAGCGTGTCTCACAACGGCGCTTTTTGTCGTTAAAATGTCGGTCATTCAGGGGGGTGTCTTTTCACGCTCCTGAGGGAGAAAAGTTTTAACGAGAAAAGTTTAACGAGAAAAGTGCCAGTGAGACATAGCTTTAGTCACTCATGAACCAACAATAGAGAGGCTCCAGCCAATTCCCGCCAGGTCCCCAGCCTTGCACCTAAGAACTGTACATCTTGCATTGGTCAGAAACCTGGCCAGTGTAAGTTCATTACCCAGTCCGCCACTCCCTCAGTGTGGAGAATACACACACTACTAGCCTTTGTAAACTGAGCGGAGATTGCCCAAGCACTCCAAACAAAACACACTGTTTGAGGTCAAATAGAAAAGAGATTTATTAACTACAGAAAGATCATAAGTAGCAGGCATAGAAATCAGAGTTGGTTTCGTAAGAAACAAAATTCGCAGTCTGAGTTCTACGAACTAAACTGGATTTGAATCAAGCACTGTCTCCCCAGGATAGATGGTACAAACAGGCCACAGATCCTCAATACACAGGCTGCCTTCCAACATGGGACCACCCTCCTCCAGTTCCAAGTCTTTGTCCTCCAGACGTTTCTTCCAGGTGTTGCGTTGGGGGTGGGGTAGAGGCCCAGTGATGATGTCGTTTCCTCTCTTTTATAGTTTCTTCCAGCTTGCTGGAAAGATTGTTTGACGTGGGGAATCAGGCAGTCCCCACTGGCCAAACAGTCTCCATTGTCTATGTGTTCTCTCTGAGAAGTCTCCATTGTATACAGTTCCTGGGATAGTGGATTCTTTGGGTGCTGATGAGCCATTAACCGATGTCTGGCTACTCCATTATTGTACCTGAAAGGCTGGTTGTGGGTGTTCCCAACCTCACAATGTATTTCAGTAACACACACATAGCAAAACTTCATAACTTCACATACAATGATAGCACATACAATCCAACAAGATATTAATGTTCAACAGATCAAGACATTTAAAATGATACCTCACAAGGCATACTTTACTAAACATATCATAATTCTATGACCGTGGAGAATATGGGATTTCCAGGCGCTGCTTTGCGGTACAGAGTGTTGCAGTGTCCTTAAGGACTGGGTTAATATGATGTGGGCCTGATGGATTTGGGGCCACTTCCAATGGATGCTTATTGAATCAAGGAGAAATGGTTAAGAGCAGATGTAAGGTGCTGTCAGTAACATCCATACACTTAGAAGGCAAAAAGAAGCAGCTGCCTGCAATGGGCCAAGCAAAAGAATACCCTATTTTTACATTCATTCTATCAGACACATGGTGAATATACAGTGCCAAACGTGTATCAACTTCAAACCATCTGTATTAGGAAGAGGCCCTGAAACATAAGCCCACGTATCAGAGGCCTGGTATGAGGCCTGAGGCCTGGGCTAAAATAGTCAAAACTGCTGATATAAAGCAAAGTTAAGTTGTGAGCAAGAGGCAGGCCCTGCTCACAGAATTTGGCAAGCATAGAGCTGATATTGCAAAAGCGCATATTCCAAAGAGATGCGAGGCATAAAGCACTCACGCAAGCACATTCCAGAAGGCTGGTACCAGAACACCCCGATAAACACATTCCCCAAAGATAACAGAAACATGCTGACCCATCTTAAGGATAAGGTCAGGATGACAGCATGATAAATAGAGATGTTTTAATCGAACCTACAGGAACAAGACAATGGGTGGCACCCTAATACGTTAGAGGGTGGCACCCTGATACGTCGGGGCAATATGTAATTTGTTTGTATTTGTGTATAAAGATGTATCTCAGAGGGAGTGTCTTTGTCCAACTGAGGGAGCAGTGGAAAGTCCCGCCATGACTGAGCTGTATCCATTGTCATGGGCATACGTGTGTTAGTTTACCTGTAACCGTTGAGCCGGGGCATTAGCACCATGCTTCGTCGGCACCTTCGCTAGAAAACCAAGTCTGTGGATTTATTGGACAGTTCAATACGGGCTGTCTGGCTAGAGTCAGTACAGCATGCAGAGAGAACACACGCACGCAGCTGAACATCTGACACCACCATCTTTGACCCCCCCGAACAAGGGCTGTCTTTACTTACCTATGTCCATTCCCCTGGCTTAAGTGAGAGCAGCCTGAAGGCTGCTCCAATGTAACTAGCTTCCAATGGCCCCAAGGAGACATTACAACCATCAGGGAAGACGTTCACCTTTCTCCATGACCACACCCACTACTGTGGCTGTGGAAAGACCACTTCTTTGGCCCTCTGCCCCTGACCATCCTCTTACACTGAGTTGATCTTCCCAGAACCAGCTACAACAGCTTCATAGATACCTTATGCTAGCAACCACACTCAAAAGCAATTCAGATGGAACAGAGAATCTGCTCCATTATGTATATTATATTTTTTTCCCTGGCAGACATTGCCCTGTGTATCCACTGAAGGGACAAGTTATAGTTCTCTCCATTTCATTATGCAGTAAAGTCGGGGGTGGGTGGGGGCTTTTATGTTTATTTTAATTTATCCTGCAATTTCATTGCACACCTTCATGTCTAAAAACTAGCCATTTATGAAGCCACTCTATTATTTCCAAAGCACTAGTATACATGTTGCAACTGCCCAGTTGGATTAATCACGTCAGTAATAGTTCACACATTTCTCTTTAAAGCTCCTTTTGCTCTTCCTCCCCCTCACTCCAATCTTTATGGTGCTGTGAAGAAGCTGCACTCGGAAACATCCTATTCCTGGCACTGGGACATACTCACAACATAAGAAGTGTTCTCTTGTCCGGTATTTCATAATAGAAGACTTTAGCCCTTTGCCACTAGGGAATGTTTGCAAAACTCCAGGCTGTACCCATTTTTCTAGAGTGTTTTTTTAATCCTTGGCAATGCTAACATATAATCAACATGTCATTATTTTTTTTAAAAATGGGTTGTCATCAATCTGCAGTTATGTTGTCAAATAAACTGCTGATTCAGGTGTATCATTTAGGCTAATTTCTACCAATGCTGAGATTCACATTTCATTATTTTCACACTACAGCAAGAAGATGCCACTTGATTCATGTGGTCTGGTGAGTGCTGGAGAAAGTTGTCAGATTGACAGCCCTGGGCAGTGTGTAGCCATCTGCGGCACCACATCATTGGTACAGCACTGGCAGAGTAGCCGTGTGTACTTCCCCAATGATGATCCTCAACTCTGATCAACCCACATTACAAATAATGGGCCAGATTCTCAGTGGGCTTAAATTGGTATTGCTCCATTGAAGTCAACGTAAAGGAGAGCAGAATCTGGTCAATGGCTTGCTCTGGTCATTCAGTCCCTATGCCTCCTTCACAGAAGAGACACAGCAAAATTCTGTGAAGAGGCTTCATTTTGCCTTTGGTCTTCTTAGACTATGTATAATGAGCATCTATCATAACCTCAGGCCCCTGCATGGAGGGCAGGCCAGCTGATAGAAAGAACACTCACAGGGAAGAAGGGAATGTTCCTTTCCCACAAATCTTGACCTACCCTATGGCCCACTCTCAAGAGTAGATTGTGGTTGAAATCCAGAGGCCCTGCTATTGCCCTAAGGTTTTTATGTATCCATATACAACAGCCAAGGAGAATTTAGCACCCTATTCCAGGACTAGCAAGGCAACTCCTTAAAACATTTGGAAGTTCCATTGATGGCATGTTAATTTCTTTTATCTCCCCAAGGCAAGAAAATTTGATGGATTCTCATGTATTTCCCTTCATGTCGTCCCACTCCTCTGCACACAGGGATCATAGAGCGGGAACCCTAGAATCTACGCAAAAAGTCAGTAACGTGGGATTAGAGGTTACATCTTTCAATATTTTATATGGAACTAACGCAGCATCTTTTTACTTCCCAAGCCCTAAAAATCCTCTTCCTATCCTTTTCCTACTCCCTTCCTCCCCACCTCTAACCCCAATTTAAAAAAAAATTCAAAAGACATAACTAGTCAACAACATGGTGTCAATTCTTCACCACATCCACTTCCTTTTATTCTATAAATTTGTTAGTCTCTAAGGTGCCACAAGTACTCCTGTTCTTCTTTTATTCTGTATCCACATTGCCTCCCTTTTGTCTGTTGATGTCTTTGGATTGTAAATTCAGGGCAGATATTGTCTCTTTCTGTATAGTGCCCTGCACAATGGAGCCCAAGCCCATTTGGACACTCCCATAGTATAAATATTTATTATTACTACTTTGAATGTAAGCTCCTTGGGGCTCAGGCGGATTTGTTTTTGTTGTCTATGTTTGTACAGTGCCTAGCACAATGGGATACTAGTCCCATCACTAGAGCTCCTTGGTGCTACAAACAAATAAATAATAGGTCTGTCTGAGAGTTTTCCAGTTAGATATCCAATAGCTTCTTTAATACTTGGTTGCTACCACAACAGTAGTCTGTAAGCTTTATGGTAACTAACTGTATTATTGATTCCTTATTGGACTATCAACAATGCACGCTGCTGGAATCTTGCCCAATTTGTCTTTTGATAGCAGTTAACTCGGAGTCACGGATTAGAGCTGGCATACCTTGGAGCCTCGCGATAAGGCTGAAACATTCGGCAGGCAGTGAATGAAAAAAAACAAATAAACGTGATTCTTGCATAAACACTGGAGGGATATTTTTCAATAAATTGGACACCTGCCTGGTGATCTCTCTCAGTCAAGTCTTCTTCACCTACAGCCCTTCTCCTCTTGCTCCTCTATGGAGTTATCTGCAAAGTCAGAATGGGGGGAGGATCAATGAAGGAACCCAATACTAATAGGATGATCAGACAGCAAATGTGAAAAATCGGGACGGGGGTGGTGGGTAATAGGAGCCTATATAGGAAAAAGACTCAAAAATCGGGACTGTCCCTATAAAATCGGGACATCTGGTCACTCTAAATACTAAAATGTATCCAGTGAGACTGCAATCCAAAGTGCTTTCCTGCAGTGAGAGCCAAATAGCTACTTGCCTTACTCAAACAGGTAATAATAATAATAATAGTAATAACTAGCTCTTCTACAGTGCTTTTCATCTCAAAGTGCTTTACAAAGGAGGTCATCACTATCCCCAGTTTACAGATGGGGAAACTGAGGCTCAGAGAGGTGAAAGGAGTTGCTCAAGGTCATGCAGCACGGCAGTGGCAAAGCTGGGAAGAGAATCCAGGTCTCCTGAAACCTTGTCCAGTGATCTATGCACTAGGACCCCTTGCTGTCTAAGCCAGAGTAGTCTCGAGAAACCTCAGACAACCTTCCCTCTAATTTAAGGGCCTGGTTTTCTATTGCCCTGTAACTTGTGTAGACAGCTATGCAAAGTGAGGGTAAAGTGCTGCTATTCTTATTCCAATAGAATTTTGACACACATTTTGCACTAGTGTCAATGGCAATACAAAGTGCAAGGCACCAAGAGATCAGGACCCAATGTTGAATTGTAATTCTTTCCAGCCTCCTTTGCCAACCAGATTGTTTTACTGGAACCACTGTGGTTTCTGATTTACAGTGTGTATTTTAGGAGCATATTTACTGATTTTAGGGCCCAATGTTTGCTTATACAGAGACAAACCTGGCTGTCAGACTTCTCCCAGAGGTTGTCCCTGTTCTAAACTGGTCTGGAAGAAAGTGAAAGATGTTTTGTCCTAGAATAAAAGTTAACAAGATTCCTGCATTTGGGCCCGGATCCAAAGCCCAATAAAATCAGTGGGAGAGTTTCTATTGAATTCAGTAGGGTTTGGATCAGTCCCGTGACCTTGGTCAGGGCACTGCTTAGTACAGTAGGTTAAGGAACCTTGCCCTTTTCTTTAATAGCCTCTCTCAGATTCCTCTTTTTCCTGTTTCGGTTCCATCCCCTTCAACTTCATTCCTGACAGTCAAACGCTACAGGGTTGCTTCCCACTTGCTAGGGCTGACTGGGATGTGCTTTTGAGGTGGGTGGCAACCAACAGGACTCAGTAACATTTAGTGACCTTCTGCACCATTAGTTTAGTTGCTTAGATGCCAGGCTTCCACTCCCTGCTATTTGCAGACTCAAATTGTGATAGTTTAGCCCCTGGCCTTGTGCACAGTCCCCTTTTATGAACAGCAGTAACAAAGGAAGCAAACACAGAAACGTCACTTTCGGTAACCGAAGTAGCAGCTGACGTCGGCTTAGCTAGAACAGTGCCTAGTAGCAGGGCTGGATTGGGACCGTTCTCTTAGTATGGATCTAATGCCACTGTGTTAAGCATTGTACACAAAGAGATGGCCCCTGCCGCAAAGAGCTTTTATTATTAACATGAATAAAAATGGCAGACGTCCCACCTCAACGAGTAAAGCAGAGGGCACATTAAAGCTGGCTGAAATTCACCAAGTTCACTCTTTCATTTTATTGTTATTAAAATGTGTTGCTTTGGGTGCAGAAAAATTTTAGAATAATTTGTATTATAATAAAAAATAATCTTGCTTTGGATCCAAAATGATTTTTTTTTCAAATGTTTTAGCACCCCCACCCCCAAAATCAATTAATTTCTGCTTGAATTGAATATTTCTTTTGACCCCTTCCCCCTCCCCCACCTTTCATTTCAATTTTGGATTTTTATTTCCATTTTAATTTTTTTAATAAATTTTAATTACTTTTTTAAACGAAAAGTCACTTCAACTTGAAAAAAATCAGAATATTTCATTTAGTAAATGTCAAAATGAAACATTTTGATTTGGGGGTTTTGGGGTGGGGGTGTTGGTTGGTTGTTTTTTTTTGACAAACAATTCTGCAGACTCAACATGAATTCACAAAAAGTTTTGGCCGAATTGAATCTGCAATTAAAAAAAAAAAGTTTCACTGAAAAATGTTTCCCAATGGCAGCTTTCACATCACAATCACACCAAAGCACACATTTTAACATGTTTTTAATGCGTGCAATTTTTTGCCCCAAAATGTTTTGCCCACTTGCACTATAAAACCATCCTATTTAGCTGAAAATGCCTTTCCTAACTGCGGGAGACTTTTCATGGAAACAGAGTAACAGCCGTGTTACTCTGTATCCGCAAAAAGAAGAACAGGAGTACTTGTGGCACCTTAGAGACTAACAAATTTATTAGAGCATAAGCTTTCGTGGACTACAGCCCACTTCTTCTGTAGTCCACGAAAGCTTATGCTCTAATAAATTTGTTAGTCTCTAAGGTGCCACAAGTACTCCTGTTCTTNCTTCTTAAATGGACGACAGAACATTCTAAGTAGGATAGTAACCGAATAAATAAGCCCTTCTGTTATTCATTTTCAGATAAAGAATTATTTGTGCTAAAATTCTTTAAAATGGATTTGTAAACATTGGGCCCAATGCTGGAACCCTAACTTGCTTTGGTGAGCACATACTCAATTAGTCTGACTGGTCATCCCAAAGTTATCCCAACATTCGTGAATAATGAACATAATCCCATGAAAAGAAGAACAGGAGTACTTGTGGCACCTTAGAGACCAACAAATTTATTAGAGCATATGCATATGCATATGCATATGCATCCGAAGAAGTGGGCTGTAGTCCACGAAAGCTTATGCTCTAATAAATTTGTTAGTCTCTAAGGTGCCACAAGTACTCCTGTTCTTCTTTTCATGGAAATAGTCCCAAATTTCAAGTTCATCATGAAGTGAGAAAACTACTTGTACTTCAAGTAGCTTTGCATGTTGGTATCGCCTCCTGTAGCATGCACTGCCAACCATGGCATAGCCTTCCTCCTCCATTTTCTGCAGGACAGACTAAGTAATCCAGCCCCCATAGAAACCCATGGGAGTCTTATCTATTGGTTTCATCAGAGACTAGATTGAGCCCTAGATTCCATCAAGAGGGTGGGACCATCCTGACTGATAGAGACGTGGGTGATTTCATGAAATGCCAATAAATGCTTGGGATGGGCAGGACACCAAAAATGGGCAAGAACGGTCAACCCTTCACAATGCCAGAAATAAACGATTCCTGCACCAGAATACTTGCAAGTCACTTGTGGCCAGAGTACTGCTGAAAGGCTTGTATAAGTGAGTAAGCGTGTAGGAAAGACCTGGGGTTTCATATAGGTTTGTTATTGTTACTTATTTTAACTGCCCCTAGGGGCTGATGGATAAACAAATACAAATGGTGGATGTAATGTATTGGTCATATGTGCACTGCATCTTTTAGGGTAGCCAGAGTTAGCACTAAACAAGTATCTGTTTCCCCAACCCCCCCCCCCCACACACACACACACTCTATTAAATGCATGCATTCCAATATGTAGAGGACTGTGCATGATGCCGATTAGGAAATCATTCCATGCCTGTGTGTTCTTCTGAGCTTCATACCTGGCTGCATAGACACTTTTTGTATAGATTATTAAAGGCAACATACAGTGGAGGGGAAGCAAGCCTACCTGAATATATGTATAAATCATAGAAATTAGAGCAGCTAATCACCTATTAGGTCACCTTGTCCAACCCCCTCCAGTGCACGATTGCACCCTATGCTCCCTCAAGTGCTCTCTCTGTCTAGTTTTAAATTACTGAAACAAAGGGGAGTCGTCAGCGGATACGCTACATAGGGTTTTCAACAAAATAAGCCTTCAAGCATTTCCATCCTCCACGCCAGACTCTTGAATCATGAGCTCATAAAAGTGGGGCTGATAGAATCATAACTAATATGCATGACAGCTCCCCCACCGCATTCCCCTTTCCGTTGTCTAGCAGGGAGATGCAAACAAATGAACAGATAGACCAAGTCCAGCAATACTTTATGACACCCATAGAAGGAGTCGGCAGAAAGGGCTAGAGCCCTCCTCGTACTGCATAAAACAGGCAGAAACAGTTTGAGTCTACACAATAACACTCCCTCTGAGACAGAACACAGTGAGGGATGGTGACCAACCAGGAGGGGCGGGGCATGGGAAACTACAAAATCACAGTCTCTCTCTTTGCTGTGCAGGAGTCTTCTTAGTTTCTGGTTGTATGAAAGACTTTATTTTTTCCTTGCAGTGTGCTTGCTGTTTTAATGTCAAGGGCCAAATTCTGACCTCATTCACACTGGTGTGAATGATTAGGTGTGAGTGCGCTGTAGCCAATGGGATTACACTTCTGCAGATCCAACATAACTGAGATCAGGGAAGGAAGGATAATAGCCTTGTGGATGAAGCATTGGACTGGGATGCAGGAGAGCGAAATCCACTTCCCAGCTCCTCCACAGGCTTCCTTTGTGACCCTGGGCAAGTCACTTAATCTCTCTGTGCCTCGGTTCCCCAACCGTAAAAATATTTTCCTACGTCACACGGGGGTTGGGAAGATAAGCCCATTCGCGTTTTTGAGGCACTATGCCACTTGGGGCAATAAGTACTATATATACGTACCAAGGATGGTTAGGCAGCTAATGTGCTGTGAATGCTGCTTATTACAACTATCATAATCATATGCAAAGGTGTTGGAGCTGTGTTGGTGCCAGGATATTAGATACTATCACAGTCATCTTTCTCAAAAAGAACAGGAGTACTTGTGGCACCTTAGAGACTAACAAGTCATCTTTCTGTTACCTTGCACTCTCCAGGTCTGTTGTCTCGTTTTACTTTTAGATTGTAAGTTCTCTGGAGCACGAACCATGCTTTTGTTCTGTATTTGTACAGCACCCAGCACAACAGGGCCCTGATCCCTGACTTGGGACGTCTGGCTGCTACTGTCAGGCTGTACCGGTCTCATGAGCCTATGTACAGTCTAGCCACTAGAGGGAGACAGAGCCACAATGCATAAGTGTGGGCTACAATAATATAGGTAGATTCAAACCCTAAGTGTGGTCAGAGTTGATAGGCCAGCTGAGAGGCAAGTCTTGCAGACTGATATGAAGAAGAACAAGAATATGGTGCATGGCACACTGCATCAGAAAGTATATTCTGGGCGAAGAGATGGTGTAGAAAAGGTGCAGCGTCCCACATAGGAGGAGATATGGGGATTTGGAGTTTGGCTCAAAGAGGCATTGGGAGAATTCATTAATAACCAATGTATCCTCGGGCTCAATCCAGCTTCAGAAACTTACAGTTTAAATAAACATGAGTGAATTTACTATTCCTCTGTGTCAGATCTTCCTCACCTTCTGTCCAGCTCATTTAGTGCAGCTAAATGCTTATAAATAGCTTACATCCTGAAAAGGCATCTCTTCCTGGCAGGGGGTCACCCAGTACTCCTCAACTTCTGTCATGGCTGATGTTCCGCCACCACAGATCACTCAAATAACTGCCCAATGGGACAGAAAGGATGACTGGGCCATTTAGTTCAACAAACCCACCTCCAGGGTCTGAAAGAAGAATGTGTTTGTGCTTTTCAAAATTTAGCTAAGCTACATGTTGTGTGAGCAGCAGTTGTGGGGGAAAATGGATATGATAACTGGATGGAGCATTACTCGTGCTGCCATATGTTAACTTTGTAAGTGTAATAATGAACTCTACATTTATCTGGTTTGGCCTGCCCCGTTGGTTATCACATGTACACACTGTGAAACTAACAATTTGGAGTTTACTCCGCTCTGGCCTGGCACCAAGATGTTCTGGTAATTCAGATACATTCCCCCAAGCTATTCTCATCACCGGGGTTTCTTTATCTTGTTTTTAACTCAGTCCCTGCTGAGCTACAGCATAACCCACACCAGGGGAAAGAACAGCTAAAGAAACTATTAACAAGATTGACTTTTGCGATACTTTGTTTTTAGTGGCAAGAGCTAAACTGAGATAACGCGGACAAGGACAGAGGTTATAATGATTTCACAAATAGGGGCCAGATCTTCAGCTGGTGTAATGACTGTAGCCCTGTATTTCTGATCCCTCGCTTACTGCCTTTTAAGGGGATGTCCCATTGATGATCTCACTGTCAACAACAAAGTAAGATTCAAGAATAAATATTTCTTCCACACATGGATAAGGGTACCTTGGTCTCTTTTAAATTGGGTTGAGTCCCTGTGTTCCTTGTTTTCTGTCCCCTGAAGGACCAGCCAAAGCAAGCTCTGGAGTCTGATCTGGCTTCCAGATGCATGACTCAGGGGTGCGGAATGAAACAATAAGGTCTTCCTTAGGTGTGAGGGGAGAATGTAACACTTTGTCTGAAATGAGCCCTTAGAATGATTGTGCAAAATCGCTGTGGGCACCACAAATAACCAGTGTGTCCCCGCTTGGTAATTTCTAAGAGTCTCCTCTAGAAAACTAGTTTCTAGGCATTTAAAATTAATGGCATCACTGTGTGATAACTGTTATCCCACAAACAATGTTTGCATTGATCACAAAATCTCTAATAATCAGAGAGGGAAAGGGGGGTAATTGAATGCCTTTTCCTCATCAAGCAAGCAGTTTATTTTTAAATGAGGATCCCTGCCCTGAACTTTATAACTAGTGTATCGGAGCCAGAGAATGGAAACTCATGGTGACAATGCAACCAAAACTCAGAGATGCACTACAGTATTTAGCAGTGTTTACCTGCTCCAATAATTCACATCCCAGGGTAGAGCTCTATAGATTAGCTCCAGCCCTCATTAGGCAGGATAGAATTATGTGGGTTAACAAAATAATACTCTGGGTTTTCTTATTCATTCTAAAAGTGGCTGGAGACCTATAAAATCCCTCTGAATCCTATTAAAAAACTCCTGTGATAATTTTTCATCCTGCAGCCCAGTTGAGCTGAACTAATAAATTAACATGTTATCTGCATGGGCATCCATTAGAGGATCAAATGAACATGATTCGAGTGAGTAACTAACAATGCCAGTCCCAAACGGTGGGGAGAAAAACAGAGCCAGAAAGAGGCAGGTACCCGATTCAGAGGCCAATGGATTAGGGTGTCAGCTACACCACTACCTGCCCCAGGTCAAATCTGGCAGGCACCATAAGAGAGTGGCTGTTGCTGCCAAAGGAGTGGAGCAGGATACCCAGAACAAAAGGCGGGGGACAGGAAAGGTTGTCAGACAGGGAGCCATTCAAATGAGATTTGCCTGAGCCCCCAAATGGAGGCTCAGAGGCATTGCCCCTAATCAGAGTCCCATCTTCGCACAAAAACTTCTCCCTCTGCTGGGGTGGTGCTTTGCACTCACACTGGCTGGCCCAAGAGAGGGGCAAGGCTAAAGCAAGATTGCTGCAAACACAACCATCTGCAGCGTGGATGCAGGCCTTACGGCTGGGCTGGCACATTGCTGGTCCACACAAGTTAACAGTGACTATGGCTTTGGCATGGAACAAGTAACCATGTTCGCTATCGGCGCCCTCCTTTAACGTCCTTCTCCCGAATTGTGCTAGGGCAGACGTGTGGTGTTGATGTGGAACTTGGCAGCTTCTCAGTCTGTTCATCCCTAGTACATTTTCCCCCTCAGAGCTTAGGAGAAAGAGAATTTAAACATCCACAGCTAGAGGGGAAGGTTAAGACCCAAACTGAACAGGCCTGGCCAGAGTCTGAAATGTACTTTGAGGGGGCAATACGTATTCCACTCCTCTCCCCATAAAAGCATACTGGTGAGAATGCTCCCGGCTTCTCCAGTTTGGGCTCCTTTAATTGTTCTCATAAAGAGCTATCCCTAGCTGGTTTCCTACATTTCCCCATAAGCGTTTTCGGTGTCTGGCCTTCTCGGAGTGAAGTCCCATGCCTCACATTATAGCCCCTGGACACCTGGGCTCCCCAGGTGCCTCCCATAAGAGAGGCAGCAAGCAGTCTCCCTTGGCCCCATGGAATCAGCTTCAGCCATAAAAGTCAAAGCTTCCTGCAGAGCAAGCTGCTCACAGGGTAAGCTTCAGAAGGTGGAGAAAATATTTCCAAGCTCTCCCTGGCCTGCTGAGCCCTCGAGCCCTCTCCCAGAATGCCAAGCATCCACTCACTCATGTAAACACTAAGCCTCAGTCGTGTAAGTGCTTGATTTATTAGGGCTGGGCCTAGACCAGGGGTTCTCAAACCCCCCTCAGGGGGTCACGAGGTTATTACATGGGGGGTTGCGAGCTGTCGGCCTTCACCCCAAACCCCGCTTTGCCTCCAGCATTTATAATGGTGTTAAATATATAAAAAAGTGTTTTTAATTTATAAGGGGCGTCGCACTCCGAGGCTTGCTATGTGAAAGGGGTCACCAGTAAAAAAGTTTGAGAGCCAGTGGCCTAGACACTGTGCAGCCCAAGGTGAACTTCAATACGTAGCTCCTTCTTGCTAGTCTAACAATGACAATACCTAGCTTTTAAATAGTACTTTTCAAGTTGATCTCAAAGTGCTTTACAAAGAAGGTCAGTATCCTCATCCCAATTTTACACCTGGGGAAACTGAGGCACGAGGAGGGAAACAAAAGTTGAAGTCTCTATTTTTCCCAAACTAACCAAAAAAAAAAATGGCACTAGGCTAATGTAAATGTTTTGTTTCATTTTGATCACTTTTTATTTCTAATTTTTAATTTATTTTAGCTTAAATTTTGAAATGAAAGGTGATCAGCAAACCAGAATTTTCCATACTGAAAATGTCAAAATCGGATGGTTCAACAATTTTGAAACTTTTTTTTCCCAAAATGTTTTCAAGTCAAAAATTTCATCAACACCGACCCTTTCTTGAGAACAGTTTCACTTTTGGTGCATCAGTATTTTTCAACGTGAGAACAGTTTGAAAAATTCCCAACCAGCGGTAGTCACAACTGGCCGAGGTGCACTCTCAAGAGGTGTGCAATGACTGTGAATTGCATGCACAAAATTAGAAGTCGGTTTGTGGCTAACTGAAAAAAATCCAGCTTTAGTAAGTCTGGTGTTTCCCTCGTGAAGGAAAAAAACCCAGCATTGTTTGACTGTAATGGTCTGTAACATTACACGTTTACAATACTATTACAACAGTGTTTAGAGTCATTACATGGGGATAATGTAGCATTTTTTTTTATACAGCAATTGGGAACCAGAAGCCTAGTGAACCTTTGTGAACCCTTTTTAAATAAGCTAATTACTAGTTTTAATTCCATTGAAACATAAATTGCCGTGCCTAATATCAGAAGAGCTGAGTCTTTTGAAAATGAAACTGGCTCGTATGCTTTACAGTATGTGTTGAATAAATATATATATTTATTCTTACTGTACACCTATCTCCTGGCAAAACTTGCAAGTGATGCAATGTAATAAACCTGGGTATGAAAAATTTCTCATGTACACAGTTTCTTCACTTTTCTTACCTTGAATTCATCAATGCCAGAGAGAATATTCTCTTGGCACTGTTCTAGATGGCATATATTAGAGGCATAACACACTCTGACCAGTACATTATACTTACATGGTTTAGAATTCGTATTTATTACTGTTTGTCTTTCAGGGATCCAGACAAAATTGGAGCAACCAAACTCTGCACTAGGTGACCAGATAGCAAGGGTGAAAAATCAGGACAGGGGTTGGGAGTTAATAGGCACCTATATAAGGCAAAGCCCCAAATATTGGGACTGTCCCTATAAAATCGGGACATCTGGTCACCCTACTCTGCACTCAGATACATGGTTACAACTTGTATTGATCTGAATTGGAGATGTACTTATGTATTGAGGGTAGAATTTGTCCCATAAGCTGGAGTGCCATGGGTTATGGAGGAGAATGACAGATTTTTCATGGTGAAATAGTGGTTCCCATAAGGAAGAGTTAATCTTACTGTGGTGTTGTAGGCTGATATAAGTACGTAGACAGATACCATTGCTTAAGAAGCCACATCAATATAACATCCCTATGTTAGAAAATGGCTTTTGACCTGGCTGTAACAGGTCATTTTTGACCAAGGCCGGCTCCAGGGTTTTTGCCGCCCCAAGCGGCGCAAAAAAAATAAATAAAAAAGCCGCGATCACGATCTGCGGCGGCAATTTGGCGGGAGGTCCTTCGCTCCCAGCAAGAATGAGGGACCGTCCACCAAATTGCCGCCGAACAGCTGGACCTGCCGCCCCTTTCCGGAGCGGCCGCCCCAAGCACTTGCTTGGCAAGCTGGTGCCTGGAGCCGGCCCTGTTTTTGACCCAGCACCAGCCAAGAACCTCAGTCTCCTGAACTCGGTAAGATATACGCACCGCATGCACACTGAACTCCTAGCCTGAAGGCCAAATGTAGTCCTATTTGGTGAAAATTGATTACATTTGTCAGGTGAATAAAAATCCTTTATTAAATTTGCCTGGTTGAATGTATGCCTGTGTATGTTAGTTTTCCATTAGAGCACCGCTGAATTTGTCTGAAGTAGTTAAGAATATCATAAATGAAACATCAGTAACAATTGGACCAAGCCACGATAGAAACCCTCCAGGAGAACACGCTTCGCCTGTGCAACTGAAGTCTAAATGCTGCTGGTTTAAATTTCTCCCCACCAAAGGGGAGCAGAAGAGAAATTAAGCTGGAAAATGGAAAAATACACAGAGAAGCACTGCCAAGAGGAACCGCATAAATATTTCAGAAATAGTCACAAAGTTCAGAAACAAATGTTTGCACCCGCAAGTTCTAATCATTACATTTAGAGGAGCTGTCTGTTTTTTTTCCCCTCTCTTTCTCCCCGTTTCCCCTCTCCCCACCATCCTCTCATCACTGAATGCATCTGATATGCTACGCCTGGGGAATTCATTTCAGTTGCCCGGGTCTGATGTCTAATTATGATGCAGGATGCAAGGTTATAAATTTCCTATGGGATGCTCATTATATAGAGCATATGAATGTGCTGTAATCAGGCGTATTTGTTGCTATGGAAAAACACAGCAAGCATGCAGCGCCTTCTGTGTGGCATCTTTAGTGTCCATGCACTTCGAGTACTTAGATTCCTTGGCAGCCTGTGGCATAGCAACATGTTGTCTGGCATGAAACCCAAGGACGGGACAAGTTTCAGCTGAAAATTTATGGGGCGTTTTAGTCTGGTGTATTTTCAGGAGATGCATTAAATTTAAGAATCTTGTGTTGTGCCTTTATAAAGGGAAAAGACCAAAGCAAAGTACCGTGGGCAGCTAGGGGTTGAAAATATGGCCCCTCTGTCTTTCCCAAAGACTGAAGCTGTTGTCTTCCTCTAATGTAGATTAACCACTGCCATTTAAAAAGGAAAAACAGTTACATAACAGAATTGTTTGACCATTTATTCCAACTCTCATTTATCTGCCATCACAAAACAGCCCTGGGATTGGATTTCCATGTGCCTAAACCAGGAACTTTAAGCCTGAATATCACAAAGGACAATGTCCAGGTAGCATATGCGGGGCTCAGAAATAATCACAATGCCTATTAATTCCCTTACTAACCCAGTTTTTGAGCAGCTGGCTGAGTTGAGGGGGATGCTGAGGTGTAATTCTTGCCATGCTACCCAGTTAATGGATCTCACCAGCACATTGAAATATGCTGACCGTTCGTTTTACGCCTCCCTTATTTTAAAACACTTAACCTGAGCCCTAGGCCTGTGGAGCCAGAGTGCATTCTTGAGGGGATATACTCAGTCGCCATAGAGAGAGACTCAGGGTGGCAGCCATATTACTTTGTAACATGCCCTGCCTGCTAATCGGCAGGGCTGTGTTGGCACTGGAGGCAGAGGGAAACACAGCTTTCCACACAATGACTACCATGGGAGTGGGAATAAAACTGGGGGAAATGGTGGAGGTGATACAAAATAATGGCTCTTTCATATAGCTAATACTCATCCACAGCCAACTGAAGCCAATAGAAAGGCTCCATTAACGTCTATGGGCTTTGGTTCAGACCCAAAGTTCTTTATTTTTACAGCCTTTGACCCAAAACTGTTTTTATACCAGATTCTTGCACTGAGATGTTGGAGGTGAACCACTTGAACCCATAAGTGAGACATATAGAAAAGAGCTGCTTCTAAATGTATGCTGCTTATATCCCCTATATGAAAAATTATCAGAACTATTGAGCATGCCAAATGTGATACCCCCCGGTGTGAATCAGGTTCATTATTTGTGTACTCCTTATTCCAGAGTAAATTAGCTGAAACTCTTGAAAATTCTTGTGTGGCCATTTGTGGCAAGCAAATTAGAATATATTGTTTGGAAATAAACAAGCTGCCATAATAAATCCCTTGCTTAAATTTCTGCTAAAGACAAAAGTCTTCAAGACTGGAGTGTTTTTCCTCTAAATCATGAGTTTACCCCTTACAAAACAGCTCTGAGATGTCTGTTCAGAGTACATGGGGACTTGGGGAAAAGGTATAATATATATTGGCTTAGTTCAAACGTCTCTTTATAATGGAAGACAATGGAGCAAATTCTTTTTTCTTTTTTAATGGATACATTTCTATATGATTTGCTGGAGTTAAAGTAAAGCTTGCTTTGGTCCACTGTGCTATTTTGAATGGTTCTGAGAGGCTAGGTTCCTAGAACATGCACTTTCCCTAAAGACTAATAACTCAGAGCCCACCAGGAGAATTTTTGGAGAAAAAGAACGGTGGGGGCACGCATGTGTGTTCCTGCTTCAGAAATAAAGGTTGTTTTGTCCTGGTCTCTCTCTTTCCTCCACCGCTCCATTTCTTCCTTAGGGTTCTCTTTTTGCCACTGCCTGTGTATGTCCAGGGCATTCAGAGCCAAGTTGATGAGAGCAGCAATGATCAGAGAGTCCAAAGTACACCTCTACCCTGATATAGCACTGTCCTCGGGAGCCAAAAAATCTTATCGCGTTATAGATGAAACCGCGTTATATCGTACTTGCTTTGATTCGCCGGAGTGCGCAGCCCCCTCCCCCCCCCAGAGTGCTGCTTTACCGTGTTATATCGAATTCGTGTTATATCGGGTCATGTTATATCGGGGTAGAGGTGTAGCAGCATTTGAATGACAGCACAAGCAAGCTGTGGCTCGATTAATGCAGGTTCCCACCCTGTCTGTCTTGAATCTAATCCATTCCTGTCTGCTTTGTGTGTTGCTATCAGAAGCTCGTCTTTACAGATGATTTAAATGTGAAATGGACATTTGACTCTGAAATTTACACTATTGGCTGATACCATCGAGGGCATGGAGGGAGGGAGGGAACTGCCACTGTTCACCTCTAGAACATGGTAAGTGTCTCCTCTTACAGTAAAGGAATATAGGTGCACCTAGACGTAGCTACTACCACACTTTTTAATTTCTTGCTGATGAACTTGGCTGATAAAGTTGAAGTGTCTGATGAAAGAGGAGATAAAAGAGGAGATATGACTGGACCACGCACAGATTAGCCAGAAGTGACGGCCTATTCTGCAAGCTTCCCCTCACGGGCTACGTGACTGAGAGGGGGTGGCAATCCTTTCAGCTGCAGTTCAAGGACAACTGATATTGCTGCCAGCCACTGCTGTCTGATCCGTCTTTTGGGGCTTATGTGAAATAAGCTGATGGAGCGTCAGTCCTAGTGGACAATACTAAAGACGTTTAAGTTCTCTCACACTTGGCATCTCTATTAACAAGCTCTGCAGAGAGGCTAAGTTTTGCACAAAGAATGAATTCACCTCTTGTCCCCGCAGAGAGCAGTCAGTGCAGATCTGGGCTTGATGGGACAGCAGTTCAGAGAAGTTTGCACCGTGGCTGCCTTCACTGTACTTGTTCTAACCCTATCTTGTTCTTACTGTGCTTTAACTCCAAGGATCTCCAAGCACTTTACAATCATTGCAGCGGGTGGCATTCGCCCAATTTTACAGAGGGGAAAACAGGAAGAAAGGAGAAATAACTTGTCTAACGTCACAAAATGATTTAGTAACAGAGCCAGGAATAGGGGTTCTGAATTCCACCCCACCCTTACTTAGACAACTCTCCCTCTAGTACAAGAAACTGGAGGCAGCGGTACATGGCTGCTGAGTATAGAGTCCCTGGTTTGGGACCCAAAGTAGTGGACGGACCCAGGTTCCACCACCAGCCACTAGAAAAGTGACCTAAGCCCTGGGAAGGGGATAAGGCTCACTTAGGAGCCCCAGTAAAGCATGGGATTTAAAGGGCCCAGAGACAGGGTTGAAGACCCTGGTAAGGGGAGATGGTTGTGTTGGACTTTTGCTCCCCTGGAAGCATTTTTGATTGTGCGACTTGGCTGATTTAATGTGTCGACAGACACAGACCGCTAAAACTTCCCGTAATGAACTGCGGTTTTCAGCAGTGGTCAGAAACCTCAAACATAACAGGAAATGAAGCCGGGGTTTTGTTCCCCTCTCACCACCACCGCCAATTTCTTATAGGGGGTGAAGTCACTATCATTTAATGCTCAGAGACAAGATTTGGTCTTCTCACATTTGACCCAAAAGGAGCCATCTTCTGCTCTCTCTGACACGCACATCAATCTGCAGTGACTCCATTAAAGTCAACGGAGTTATGTTATTCCAGATTTACCCTGCTGTAAATGAAATCCGAATCTGGGCCACTGATTCTAGCTGTTTTTCAGTTGCTGTTTTGGAAAATGCTAAAATATTTTTTTCTCTTTGTGTCAATTGCAACTTCCCAGCCTTGCTGCTAGGTTACCGTTTTGTTTTATCTCCATTTTTTTTTTTTTTTTATAAAACTGTGCAGAAATGTCATCTCCATTTGATACCAGTATCAGGCTTTTATCTCCTCACACGTAAAGCTCTTGCCTATGAAATTTTGGGGGTGATTATTTTTTTCTGTTCAGTCACAGCTTCATCTTGTCTTTTACCCCCAGCCCCACACTACCCCTCTGTACACCTTTATATTAACTGATACGGTGTAAAGATCAATTAATAGAACCGAAGAAGGTGACAAATGATCCCTTGGTCTCCCCCCGCAAAAAAAACAGGTCCATTTATTTTCTCAAAAAATAGGTTGCTGGGGAAATATCTGCCTCTTGGAGAGAGGTAACCCATTGCTGTGTGTGTTGTGGGTCCCCCTGTGCTGAACTGCAGAGGTTGAGTCCATTAAAGTCCCGGGCTACAGAATCTTCTCTCTTTAGTTTAAGCTGTAGCCGCTCGTTCTTTTAGTTCTGGTGATCCAATTTCAATCTGCGGTGTGTCAGCCATCACATGACTATGAGAACTCTTTCAGTCTCTAGTGTACAGTTTTGGTGGTCAAAATGGGTGAGTAGGTACGAAGGATCTTGTGTTCTGTTCGGAGCTTCGCTACTGATTTGTGCCACCCTGGGTCAAGTCACTTAATCTCTTCACGGTATCTTTAACATGGGTCTAATGCTTATTATACTTACTGAGATTGTGTGTGCAAAGGCCAAATACAATGCACAAGGAGCAGAGAGTACAAAAATCCTCATCCTTTCCCTCCACCAACCTTAGTATCTCCGCCCAGGAGCAAAGCAGAAGTACAGTCCTTGCAATTACCACCCCCAAGAGCATGGGAGCAGATGGGGCAATGGTTCCCATGCTGCGCTCCACCTGGGCCATCTCTGCTTGCAAGGCTCAGAAGCAGCACGCACTGCACCCATTAAGAGGTTGGTGCAGCAGCTGTGCCCTTAGGAAGCCGCGGGAGGCATAATGCCCGTCTGAGGCCCAAAGGGTCTAAGACTACAGCAACAAAATCCCACTCCACCTCTCCATGTAAGGCTGCGCTTCCTATGCAGGGCCAAGCCATGAATGTTTGATAAGGGGTTTTGGAGCCCAGAACATCATGCCAATGTGCAAAGCCTTGTCAATAATTGTTTTCAGTGCTGTGGACCATGTGGATAGTAAAGAGTCCGATTGTTTAGCTTCACCTGCAGGCTTTTTCAGACTTCTCAATCTCAAGCAGGAAAACAAATTTAGAAGTAAAATTTTTAAAATCTACAGCATGCTGATAAAGAAAGACCCCTTTGAGATGAGAGAGACAGCCTACCCAGAACCAGCACAGTTACAGAAATCAAATAGCTTTTGGTTTGAAAAAGAAACAAACAGGTCACGAGAGAATGCAAAGTGAGGTCCTGGAGAGCCAGCATCCATTACCCTCCATTAATACACTAGCAGCTAAACTTGGGAAATCTGTACCTGTTTCTAACCCAGGGGTGTTGGAACAACTTTTATAGTGGGGGTGCTGAAAGCCATTGAACCCAACTGTAAATCCAGAATCTGATGGAAACCACTTCAAGCCGGGGACGCTTCTGCACCCCCAGCACCTGTAGTTCCGGCACCTGCTCTAAACTGTCTGTTGCTCATAGGAATGAACACTCCCTAGTCCATGACTATGCCTGACAGCAGATCCAGCTCAGGTTTCCTGAACACCACGTAGCTACGAGAGGAAGGGCGGTACAGCTAAAAAGGCCAAACAACAACAAAAATAATCACAGGGAACTGATTCTGGAATCTGATTGGACCACTGCACAACTTTCTAGTGCCAATACTTGAGGCCAAATTTAAAACCGGCAGCCTGAAAACTACAGCTGCATGAAAGTGAACACAAGAAGCATATAAGCAAATTCTTTTAAAACTTCATGGGCATATTTGCAGACAGTGATTTTTTCCTAGTATTTTTAACGGCAGCCAAATTAGGTATTAATATTGCTTATTAATTTATGTGGTATTAGCAGTCATATAGCATAGCACCTAATGGCATTAATATTAGCCATCTGTGCTCTATTGCTAATGTTCTCACAGGACTTTATAAACACAGGAGCACATCCTGCTCCCTTTGAAGTGAATGGGTGTTTTACCATTAGGGGAACAGAGAGACGAATCCAATGAGGTTTCAGGCAGCGTAGAGGAAAAAATGAACTTGTTTTCAAGGATAGGTTCCAAAGAAAGAGCATGAAAAAGCCTGGGGCTATACCAGTTTGGTAATTCAGCCAGGAGCTGCCATAAATCAGGTCCACGGGCCAGGATGCATTAAGGAGGCATGAAGATAGCTTTCCAAAGGATAAAGATGGTAATCTCTGCTCAGCTGCAAAGGGCAACAGCTGCTGAATAATTGTTGCAATAGCACTGGCTCCAGAGGCAGCTTATCACCCTGCCCTGTTCTCTTGGTGGGAGATTAAGGTGGTGGGACTGACTGCTGAGAGAGACTGAGAAAAGAATGTTTAAAGGGGGCAAAGAAATGGCAGCCAGAAATTAGAATAAAGGAGTAATCTCCCCCCACCCCCAGATTCCAACTGCACCTTTCTGCTTTCAGAAAATAGCAAGGGTTTTGTTGTTGTTGTTTTAAAGAGAAGGTTTTCTCCTAGCACACATCCCAAGTGTTAGAATAAAGAGCCTAGGACAGGGGTGGGCAAACTATGGCCCGGGGGCCACATCCGGCCCTCCAGACGTTTTAATCCGGCCCTCAAGCTCTCACCAGGAAGCGGGGTCCAGGGCTTGTCCCGCTCCGGCACTCCAGCCGGGGAGCAGAGTCAGCGTCTTTCCCCACTCTGCATGGCTCCCAGAAGCAGTGGCATGTCCCCTCCTCCGGCTCCTACACATAGGGGCAGCCAGGGGGTTCCGCATGCTGCCCCTGCCCCAAGCGCTGCCCCCGCAGTTCCCATTGGCTGGGAACAGCAGCCAATGGGAGCTGCAGGGGTGGCGCCTGTGGACAATGCAGCACGCCGAGCTGCATGGCCGCACCTCCGCATAGGAGCCAGTGTGGGGACATGCTGCTGTTTCTGGGAGCTGCTTGACGTAAGTGCTGCCCAGAGCCTGCCCCCAAGACCCTCTCCTGATCCCCCTCCCGCCCTCTGAACCCCTCGGTCCCAGCCCGGAGCACTCTCCTGCACTCCCAACCCCTCATCTCCAGCCCCACCCCAGAGCCCACATCCCCAGCTGGAGCCTTCCTGCACCCCAACCCCCAATTCCATGAGCATTCATGGCCCGCCATACAATTTCCATACCCAGATGTGGCCCTCGGGCCAAAAAGTTTGCCCACCCCTGACCTAGGATCTTGGTCTAGGATTTAAAAGAAAAAAGCCCTGAGGGAGTTAGATGCAATTGGATTTGGGAGTCTACCTACCTTGTTTACACTGGGCATTTGCCCTATTTTCAGCCATTGGTGTCTGACTGCCACTAGAGCTGCAAATGCAAACCCCTACTGCAGACTGGCAAAGCTGCTATACACCATGATTTGCCTCAATGCTTGTTTTGAGGTCCATGGAGGACAGGCAAATACATTTGAAATTGTTATTCGTGTTACCTATGTAGCATTGATTAAATTGTGACATCCATGTTGTTAATGTATAGTTTTCCCTCTGATTTTATTGATAATGAAAATCATTGGATAGCAAAGTATAAATATGTCATTTCTTAGTGGCTGCTGGGACAGGCAAGGTTAGCAAAGCCAAAGTTTCCTCCAGGCTTGTCTACCCTGGAGAGCTGCACCCCAGTGTAGACAGTGGCTTAGGAAACAGAAATAAAAATGAAATATGATTAAAATGAAGAGAACTCTCAAGCCTTCTTTAGCCAGAGGCACAGTGGCTGCAGAACGAGGGGCAGGGAGGTGAAGTGAGAGATCCCCAAAGGCTCTGACAGAAATATGCCGCACTGCCCCCCGTTTCTCCTAGTGAGAGGGGAAAACATATTTGCACAAACCTGAAGGAGAAAGTATAACAGGGTCCTGCGCTTTTTAGTGTTCAGCTGAGCCTCCAGTAAGGCAGTAACACCGCATCCAGGCAGGGGCAGAGGTTGGGCCTGACCACAAGTCTCCTGCCTGCAGGTAGTTGGAGCACTGCCAGACGATCCATTGAGCAGCGCACAGCTCCCAACAGCTCAGGAAACCTCTCCCCCCCAGCCTCACATCCAGAGGATGAAGCAGACGTCTCACATCAAAGAGTATGAAGGGCCACCCACGGCTAAGACCAACTTTTTCCTCAAACGCTAGAAGATGGTGCTGTTAGGCTCCAGTTTAGCAGAACATGTAGGTATATGAGTGAGTCTCATTGAACTCACTAGGAATTAAACCAGGGGGTCTCAAACTGGGGGTTGGGAGATTATTATAAAGGAGATTATTACATGGGGGGTCGCGAGCTGTCAGCCTCCACCCCAAGCCCCGCTTTGCCTCCAGCATTTATAATGGTGTTATAAATTAAAAGCACTTTTTTATATATTTAAGAGGGGTTGCACTCAGCAGCTTGCTATGTGAAAGGGGTCACCAGTACACAAGTTTGAGAACCACCGTTAAACAAATTAATAAAATTAAGCACATGCATGAGGGCTTTGCTAACCTTGCCTGTCCCAGCAGCCACTAAGAAATGACATATTTATACTTTGCTATCCAATGATTTTCATTATCAATAAAATCAGAGGGAAAACTATACATTAACAACACGGATGTCACAATTTAATCAATGCTACATAGGTAACACGAATAACAATTTCAAATGTATTTGCCTGTCCTCCATGGACCTCAAAACAATTTACAAAGACGAGTTAGTGAAGACTCAAGTCCCTGACGGAAGGTACTGTAGCATTTTACAGATGGGTAAACGAGGGCCTCAAATTTAAGATGAGATTCTGAGCTCCATGCCCCTATGGAATAGTACTTCATTCCATAAGGAGTCCCATTGAAACCAAATGGGACCAGCCATGGATTATGGGATTACTCCACAAGCGTGAGGGTATTGAGCTAGCCATAGCAATTTGCACCAGGTTAAACAGCAAGAGTGTGGAAGACACAGGCATCCTAACTCTCAGCCCCCTGGTGTAACGACAAGCTACGTATCTCATACACGCAGCACACAAAGAATCACTGTCTATATACTCCTCCTGGTAATTCCTCCCTGTATTGTAGCATTGACTTATTGGTCCTCTGAAGTGAGGGAGGGGTGATGGATTCACATTAACGTGCATCCCGGGAAGCTGGTAAATCCCTAGGAGAGCAGCATGATTCATTTTTAATGATACGGCAATTCTTCACCGACTCTGTGAGCCCCATAAGCCACGAATTACAAGCCTCGAAAGTCATCATCACTGACTGAGCAGTTGTTGGTGTAGGAGTCTTTCCAGCCCAAGAGGGAGTCGTTAAAGCAGAGGGATCATTTCAAACTAAGTGACAAGAATACATTAGGGGAGGGAAAATTATACTTTTCAACAACAACAGCAACAACCGGCAAAGAAAAAGAATTGCTTCCTGCCAGAAATTCTGATTCAGAGACACGACTCGAGTGCAAATCACTCCCCTCTGTCGAGGCTGCATGGAGGAAACCTATACACGTAGGTCAGAGGCCTAGCTAGAGCCTGAGGCTAAACTAATTATTGTGATTTGCTCGTCTTTTGTAATTAATCTAGGAAAGGCTTACGGCTGTTAGCAGCTTTAAAGAAGTAAATCTGAAGGACCAATTAATTAAAAACAGCAGTGCTTAATGAGGACCTTTTGGTTCTCTCATGTTGATTGTTATATTTGTTGAAAGTTTCGTTTCCGCTGTCTGTCAGATCTTGTCTGGTCTTGTAAAATAGATCTTCTTACTTGCTGCTTAGCCACTTGACACGGGAACAAAAGCTTTCGATTACAAAGCAATTTGTGGGGATTATAATGGAATGATCTACACCCACGCTTCCCGATTTAACAATCAATTTGAGTCAGGGTTAAGTTCAAGTGGGAAACATGAGGCTCATGAAACTACAGTTTGGAATCTACCTGATTTCAGCTTCTTCTCCTTCTGCCTGTGTCTTGGAGATACTGACCAGGCTCCAAAATGACAAGCAATCAAAATCTCTTCTGGAAAAGAGGAGACAATTTTTCTTTTCCCTTAGCCTTCTCTGTGTTTGCCCTGGAAACATCCATCCGTCATGCAGCTAGGCAGGTGCAAAACCCACGTGCAGACAAGCAAAGACACAGCTTGCTCCAGAGGATCAGCTTTAAACTGGGGGCAGGGCCCAGGGGAGGAACTCCACCAATGCAAAATTGTGGGCCTCCTTGTTTAAAACGGAGGTTTGCCCTGGTGCAGCTATGCTAGTAGCTGGCCACAGAGACAAGGCCTGAGCTCTAAACTGAATGGGAGCATGTAGTGGTTTTCATACATGTCTATACAGGTTAAAGCCCTTGTAGACACTGTTATACCAGCACAGACAAACAATTTTGCTCCTATTACTTATTTTGTTTGGCGAGAAGGTATAAGCTATATCAGCAAAAGCACTATGCCACACTGAGATGCAGGAAATTTGGTTTCTATTCCCAGCTCTGCCACCGATCTACTAGATGACCTTGACCAAGTCATTTCGCTGCTCTGTGCCTCAGTTTTCCCCCATCTGTAAAATGAGGAAAGTGCTACTATCCTCTTTGGAAAGTGCTGTAAGATCAAGGGATGAAAAACACTACTTAAGAGCAAGGAATGTTACCATAATCATCATCAACCTCAATAGCAAAACTAAGTATTGAACAGAAGTAAAGACCCCTCTACCATCCTAGGGTTCATCTACAGAGCAAGCAGCAGTCCACAGCATCCAGCCTCAGAGCCCTGCTCACACTGCGGGGCTAAAAAGAGCAGTGTAATCATTTGGGCTCTGAGTCCCACCCCTGTCCCTCAGCTTCAGAACCTGAGCCCAAATGTCTACACCGCTATTTTTAGCGCCATAGCACAAGCCCAAATCTGTTGAGCCGGGCTGCGAGACTCACTGAGGCAGGCTGCCACTCACTGTGGAGACTCATCCTTAGTCCCAGAGTTAGCCCTTCCCAAACAGAAATGAGGTATTCTGCAGGGCCGGATGGGAAAGAGCTAATACAGCCACTCCCCATCCTGTACTTGAACTATCCTCACTTTCTACAGCTATCATTTTTCACATGAAGCACATTCATTTTAAATTCCCTAAAGGCAAAATGTATTGTAGGCATCACTTAAAAAACAACCAGCCAACTTTCTGATATTTTATATTCTTTTTTATATTGTTAGATTTATTTTAAACAAGCCATGTGTTTGACAAAACACAAGCGCCAGTAACTCACAGGAAGAATGTGACATTTCTCTCTCAAGGATATTTTGACTGACACATGAAAGCGTCTATAATCTTTCATAGGCTCAAACTGTCCATATTCACACCCACACGTCTGGTGAATAAGATCTTGATTGCATTCGACGCAAGTGTAGGCTGCCCCCGCCAGTGTCCCTAGCTCAGGGAACATTAACACCTCACCTAGTCTGGTTTAAGATCATTTTCATAACTTCAGCTTTGTTTCTTCCAAACACCACAAATTCAGGACATCAGTTGTTCCTTCCCCTCAATCCAGTGTCTTCTGGAACCATCTATCTATATTCCCTGCAGGTTCCCACTCGACCAGCCGCATGCCTAGGAATCACCCTGCTACATCATCCTCGCTTCCAATCAGAACCTACTGATTCTAGGTACCTCTCTCTCCCCATTCTCCAACTGGCCCACTTGACGGCTTTTATAACCACCTGGCCCCTGGCTGAGCAGTCTCACCTGGTAGGTAGCCGATCCAGCGAAGGCTGAGTACAATTTCTTTGAAAGGGCCAGCCACCTTGTGGCACCAGGAAACATCTGACACTCTTCAATGAAAAGGGTTCCCCAGCCCACAGAATCACTTATGCTGCACCATATAAACTTGACTCAGTTTGAAAACTCACCCAAATCAATAACATCCCTTTGGAATTGCCACTGTAGACCAGGTCACTCTACTGTCCCTAAATAACAAAGCCAGAAACTGGCATAACTAATCTCTGGTGTCTTATTTGCTATATGTATAGATGGGACCATTTGACTGCTTACAGTAAACACTTAGGACAAATTTGTCCCCTATATGCGGGTTTTTCGTAGGCAGGGGAGTGCAAACTCCATGAGTTTTGACCCATTGTTTCTGGGGGTTGGGAGAGGGAAAAATGGGGCTGAACGGGAATTCAGCCTACGGCTCCTGCAGATCACAGGAGACCTGCTGAAACCAGGGCTATCTGTGTGGGGACACCAAGCCTGACTGCCACAAACTCACACCTTGTGGACACCACAGTCACCAGTGTGTGTGAATGGTAACAGCCACTTAGCCCTGAAATGGATCTATATTCCCCTGCCCTGATCACAGTCTCAGCTACAACGTGCAAAGTGGGTGGGAATATGCTCCCCAGGCAGGATGCCAGCGTCTTACTCTCGCTTTGCACAGGTGATGACACTGGGTGCAAGGCAATGGAGAATCCAGGCCCTTCTGCCAGAATACAGCTTTCCTCTTTATCCCACCTCTAGCCACCAAATGCTGGCAGAAAGTTGCGCTGCTACTACCTCTCTTCTAGCGCAGGGGGAAATACTTCTTTGAATTCCCCTTCGAAATCCCATTTGCAACATAGGCATTCTTCGCCTCCCGCATGGATCTCTCTTCTCTCTCTCTCTGTACCTGGGTGGCATCTGACGGTGACTGGCAACACGGCACGGGCCCCTGCTCAGCCCACTCCCTGCCATGTCTTCAAACCCCGCCAGCCAACTATGAAGATCACTGTGCTCTTCTGGGACAAAGATATACCAACAAACACATCCCCGTGTGGACAAGCCCTCAGAAAACCTGGGTTAAGTGTAAGAGAGCTGGAGGCAAACCAGTCTCTATTCAGGGGGTTCAGCCTCTGCCAGAAGAGGTCACCCTAATCCAACCCTCTGACCATGTTCAGCATGCATGCAGTGTTGTTGTGGCCACTTTTTGGGTGTGCTGCAAGACACCCCTCATCGGTAAAGCTTTCCTGCCATAACCAAATTAATGGAGGAGGGAAAGAAGACAGAAGATTATTATTTAATGACATTATGATGATGCCAAAGGGCCCCTAATCAATATCAGGGCCCCATTGGGCGAGGCCCTATATAAGCATATCATAAGAGACAGTCCCTGCCCCAAAGAGTTTACCATTTAGATAAGATAGACAAAGGGCAGGAAGGGAAAACAGAGGCACCGAGAGGTAAAGTGACATGCCGAAGGCCATGCAGCTGATCGGTGGCAAAGGCAGGAACTGACTCCAAGGCTGACTCCCAGTTCAGTGCCCTACCCACTGAAGCACGCAGCCTCCCAAGATTAAGTGGCTTTCCAAAGGTCACATAGGATGTCTGGGACAGAACTGAAAAATGAACCCAAATGTCCTAGTCCATTGCCCTAAACCATAAGCTCAGCCTTGTCTGTGGTGCAGAGCAGGGAAGACAAGACAGGAAAACACACATACGGGTCTCTCCCAAGCTAAACTGCCTCCAGCTGCCTCCCCGATGTGAGGAATCCTGGTGAATATCCCTTCCCATTCGCAGCAGACGACATAGGCCCACAATTACAGCCCCACACCCACTCACAGTTTCCCAGCTAAACTCGGTCATTGACCTGCATTGCACAAGACTGCCATCTAAATCTAATACTGACCCATTCCCATGTGGTGAACTAGCAGAGTTCCAAGAAGCTACTGCCCACGGCACTCTGAGACGGCAAGTGGGACTTAATTGCATGCACACCCCACATCCCATGCCGGGGTCTCCAGTTTAGAGAGGATGAGTTCAGCTTCCGGAGTCCGCTGATGTTCTAATCCAGATTATTTAGCCCTCCTCAGGTCCAAATTGAAAACACAAATAATGATGCAATTTATTCAGTCCTTCTAGGCAATAAAAAAAACCCTGCCACATAACAGATAAATCCAGAAAGATGGAGCCAGAGATTTTCATCTGTCATGATTAAATACAGTAATAAGGCAGCCTGAGTGCCTCTTTACCACAAAAACAAACAAGAACCCTCCCCTCCATTTTATCCTCAAAGAGCGAGCTGAGGGGTTGGTTGGGTTTCCTTCTGTCTCTTCTTTGGGTACAGTCAGTCCATTATTAAACATTCAAGTCACTTGTAGACAGTTTCCCACAGCAGAAGGTTTCCAAGATTCTAGTCTCCAGCAGATCCCAGCTTGACACTGTCAGGAAGCTCCACGGGCACATTCACACAAAATCACCACCTCAAAAGCCTGGAGAGAGGCATTTTAGAGCCAAATGAAGCTCTTCGTGGGAAGCTACGACGAAATGTTCTCTGCGTGCAGTGCCTGCCTTGGCATTCGATCCCTTGTTGCTGCCAACCATCAGCCACTTCAGTCAGCCACTGGCAGGTCTGGATGCTACTGCAGGCCTTCCTGAGGAGCAGGGCTTCGAAGGGAATACACGGAGCATAAGCAGTGCAGCCCCTTCCTTCCATCAGCCCTCTTCACCGTTAAAAACGTCATTCCATCCATCAAAGAATTAATCTACTTTCCAAGCTGAGGAGCCTTCAACAGCCTCATCTCTCAGATGTAACTGCTACAGCACAACATGCTGCTGGACTGAAGGTTTTTTGCTTTTGTTTTGTTTTGCGAATCCCTTAGAGACCATAAGATGAGGGGTAACATTTTTTCAAGCGTGCCTAAGAACCAGATCGTCAAAGATATTCAAAAACATTTGATGATCTTGGCCCATGTGATTTAGGAGCCCAAGGCCAATTGACTTTCAATGAGGCTCCTCAGTGCCTAAAACTACATTTGAAAATGCAATTTAGGTGCTTCTGAAAATTTTGCCTGAGATCTACATCACATTTGAGCCTTCCCAAAATGCACCAAATCTGTTTATATGTGATGGGCCAAATTCTGCCTTTTACATCTGTGCGACTGCATGGGCTTTACCTGGGTTGCATTGGTTAAATGAGAGCAGAATTTTGGGCCCAGGATACAAAAAAGGCCTGATGCTCCCTTATTCTGTGCAGCTGGAAACCAACCAATCAGCCAGAAGCTAATAAATGACTCAATGATGGAACGTGAGATACACGATCCAGAACATGCCGAAGCTACCAATCCCAGGCCTCAAATTTAAATTAATAGATTATGAAGCCAGAAGGAACCATTGTGATAATCTAGTCTGATCCTCCTGTAGTACTATGATCCCCATTTTACACATAGGGAATGGAGGCACAAAGACACAGGGTGCATCTACACAGTGAGCAGCAGAGAGTCTCAGAGCCCGGCTTGACGCAGGCTCACGTTGTGGCACTAAAAGTAGCTGTGTGGAAGTTTCAGCTCGGGCTGGAGCTTGGGCTCTGAAGCCTTGGGGGGGCAATGGGTTTCAGAGCCCAAGCCACAAATACACAGCTATTTTTAGTGCCATAGCACCAGCGTAAGTCTGTCAACACTGACTTACTGCCATGGGCTCCTGCTAGTTGTAGGCATACCCTAAGTGAGTTGCCCGAAGTCACACAGGAAGTCTGTGGCAGAGCAGGGAATTGAGGCCAGGTTCAAGTTCCAGTTTAACACCCTCTGATTCCTGCACCACCCTTCCTCTACCCTATTCTCTTCCATCCTTTGGAACCTCAGTTTCTGGCCAGAAGGGTTTGCGTATGTTTGCTCCTTGCACCAATAGCCCCCATATAAACTCATGTTGGCATCCTGCAGACAGCTTTGCGTGTGTCTAAAATGTAGTTTGGTGAAGGAGGGTGGCATGGCAGAGTGAAAGGACACTCCTGTTGGATGGCTGAAGGGGCAATACCTTGCACCGTGTCAGTGGGCAAAGTGAGAAAATTGCCTCCTGGGGCACAATCAGTTTGTTTCTATCTCACCTTGATAGAGTCCTAGCTGGGGCTTTGCCCCGACATCAATAGAAGGGTCAGAAATGCATTGATTAGATCTGATCAATGGGAACCATTCCTCAAAGTCTGAAATTGAAGGTTGCTGCTGCTCCAAGTTCCAGAGGTCAGCAGACGCTTGGAGGACAGTGCTGAAGAAGAGCTCTGTGTAAGTTTGAAAGCTTGTCCCTCTCACCAACAAAAGCTGGTCTGATAAAAGATACTACCTCACCCACCTTACCTCTCTCTTAGTACATGCTTTTCTACTTTAACAAAGGGACTGATTTCTTCAAAGCCAATCAAAGCCGATCAGGTGCTTTATCCTGCTAAACCTTACTTGTGCACAGGAATGCAGTCCAAGCCACAATCTAGCCCATCAGAAGGTTATCATCCTTCCTTAATGATTGGATCTGAAAAGGTATTATATGATGTACCTCTTCCCCCCCCCCCCAAGCCTTTCCCTGAGAAATGGTCCTAGAGAGTTTTGTGGTTGTTGTCCATTAGCTTACGTGTTCTCATTTCTAGTTTATGAGATCTGGGAGACTCATTTCAGATTAGACTAAAGAATAAAGATTAGGTGTTCTGTAATTTAGTATTTCCTTTGCCTGCTCCACATTTAACAGTGCTTGGCAGAGAGAAGGAAAGGGTGTAGCCAAGAGAGATCTTTTTCTGAATCCACGGGACCTAAGGAGAAACCAGACTGACTGTGTCACTTGATTCTGGTTAAGAACTTTTGGCCATGTGCCCCTTCCAAACTCTATGCCTGCATTCACTTTGCCATCAAACCATGTGTCTGTTTGAACAATCCCATGAAAAACACATTAAAAAATAAACAGAGGAGCTGTTCCAGATGTTCTGAAATGCTAAACTTAGTGCCTCACACTCTATCCTCCCGATCTAGCTAAAAAAAAACCCAGAAAACTCTAAAGCATTCCTGAGCTGGCTTGTAATGGGCCATTACTTCATTCTAAAAGAGTATTTTCTAACACTGGCTTGAACAATCAATCTCTCTGACAATAAACAAGATCACACAAACTCTTTGAAAGTTTGGATCTGCTGCATGAAAACAAAATTCTTTGTTCGTTTTTTTTTTTTAAATGAGATTCTTGTGTCTTTTTGGCCTCAGATAAAAATTGGTTCTCTGTAAATAAATGCACATATGTAGGGCTAAGATCAGGACCAGCTCCAAGCAGGAGATGACACAGAGGGCAGGGATTGATTTTCCGTGATTCTTGCATGGGCATGCCGGGAGGAGGTAAAGGCTTCTAGCACCCTGTTCCCTCGGTGCATCCATGCACAAGCCAGGGACAACCTAGCCTTTAGGATTTGCTGCCCCCTATAATTTTGCATAGAACTATCGTCTTCATGCACCTGCCGTCATGCAGCTTCAGAAAACTGGTTCCACCATAACCAAAACAATATTCAGAGCATCGGAGAGCCCTTCCTCTCCCACCACCCCACACACCTTAAATCAAATAAATAAATAAATCATCCCTATACTCTGAAAAAGCCAGGCGAGACATGGATGCCATGATTTCCCTATGGCCCTGCTGCCCACTGTTCTATCGGGGCCTAAACCTGCAAAGTGCTAAACCTGATCCAGCAAACCACTTAAATACATTCATAAACTTTAAGCATGTGAGTTTTCTTGACTTGAATGGGACTGGTTAAAATAAGCATGCGCTTAACTGCTTTGCTGGATCCAGGTCAGAGTGCCCAAGCAAGATCAAGCCCTAACCTGATTTTATGTTAACAGTGTTAGAAGAAGAAATTCCAGACAGCTAAGACTTAGAATCTCCTTTGCCTAGTGGCACATGAGACAACCCCTTTCCCCACTGCTGTCTGTCCAAACCAAGATGTTTGGCTCCTTAGTAAATTGTCTCCATGATAGCAGCATCCTTTTTGATCAGCCTGTGATCGGTCATTCTTTGTCCTCCAGGCCTTCTCTTCCGGCCAGGTGCAATCCAGTCTAGGATGCACCCTGTGCTGCTGCCACAGGTTAGCCTGATGACATGACCAAACTACTGTAGCCATCTCAGTCTAATTATTGAGTTTGCAGTCTGCTGACTCATGTGGTGCAGCACTTCCACATTGGTTGCACGACCTCTCCATTGAATTCCCAAGATTCTCCTTAAACAGTACTGGGGGAATTCATTCAGCTTCCTATTGTGTATTTCCACCATCTGCTACGTTTCTGAGGCATACAATAGTGTTGGAAGAACAACAGCATTGTCCAATCTCATTTTAGTGTGTAGCTGCATCTTCTTACTCTTCCAGGTATTTGACAAATGGAGACTGTTCCACTGACTTTACCAATGCCTTCACCTCTTTAGTGAGTTGGCTATTAGCAGATATTGTACTTCCAACATCGATGAAGTCATCAACTCTTTCATACTCTTCTCCACCAGCCACACAGCCACCAGGGTTGACAGCATTCTCTCCTGTCTCCATAATCTTGGGCTTCTGTGCATTGATGCAAAGTGTCACTTTGGCAACTTCCGCTTTTATGCTTCTTTTCATTCCATCCAAGACGATATCCACTATAACTAAATCATCTGCAAAATCTAGATCTCAATCTAAATCCCAACCAGAAACCCTGGTGGAACATTGCTAGTGACAACAACATGGATTTTGCTACCTCTGCTTCAACTCTAGTACGGGCAGGTGTCCACGGGAGCTAAAAGATCATCTGAAGCTCAGGGATGAACACCATGGCTGATAACTATGCTCCTCTGGCACAATAGAACTTTACAGTAAGGGTGAAGCTCATCTGTTGAGAAGACACATCTTTCCCAGGGGCCAGTCCAAGACTCTTAAATGAACTTCTCCAGGAAGTAAAGACCATTACAAACCTCACCACTTTCCACTCAAAGTACAGGCATGTTTCTTTGACCTGCCTTCTCTAATATAAACATACATATTTTAAAAATACCCTAAAACCCTACCAAAACAAGAGAATCTGCTGAACACACTTCTCCCTCCGAGGAGAGGATGAGAACAGACATCACATGACCGATCTAAGTCACTTTGCTTAATCCAGTGCTGGAAGGCACTCATACTATGGTGATGATCACAGAATAAGAACCCTTATAGAATAGAATAGAAGTTAAGTAGGTTTCAAAGTGGGAGTTAGGCGCTAACCTGCTTAGGCCCCTTTGGTAGTCTCTGTAGGCACCTGTCTCCATTTTTAGATGCCCAAATACCTTTGAAAATCTGGTCCTTAATCTCTCTGTGCCTCGGTTTCCCACCTGTAAAAATGTGGAAAATTTAAAGTGGTTAAATTTCTTGAATGAAAAGGGTATGTGTTTTGTTTTGTTGTTTGATTTCTTTGGGGGTTTTGGTTTCTTTGTGGTGGTGGGGGGAGGGTTGTGTGAAAAATAGCCTTTTTTCAAACATGATAATTTTAAACTAAAAGTTGTCAACAGCGTGAACACTTCATTATTTTGAAAAACAGTTTCTGCCTTTTTCTGACATTTTCTTTCATTTTTTTTTTAAATCAAAAACTCTTTCAAAATGGTTATAAAAAGGTTTCCATTTTTGAAATTCTGACATCATCTGTCTCTCCCTCTTCTCTGGCCCAATAGCAAAAATCCCATGCCACTGAATTCAGACTTAGTAAGCATTTACAATGTAAATCTAGCATTATGTACATCCCATCAGTGAAAATTTCCTTGATAGCCTTCTACCGAAAAGAAATAGCATGTCTCAGTCCACACATAGAAGTCATTTTTTTCCAGAATCTAGATCTTTGAGGCTTATCATAAATGAATGTTGCAGACCCATTTTAAAACCAATTCCAGAACATTTGGAAATTATTATAGTCCACTAGCACTGTAATTCTAGAAACCTGAAATTACTTTGAAGCTTCAACGATGCAGGGCTCATGCTACAATTATGCTACAGAACCGTTTGCAACCTAATTATCGACAAGTGTCATATTTATATTTGTGCATAAACATGAACTATTTAAGGACAAGAAACAACTGAACGTATACCTTCAGGCTTTTCGGTTAATATGCTGCCCCATAAAACAATCTTCAATAAACGAAGAAAATAATAATACATTGCACGCTGGTTTAATTGTTAGTTATAGTTTTCCTTGTAAAGCAGCACATATAAGAGGGCACTGTGAAGAGGTGGTATGTTTTATTGAAGAGGCCAGAGAATTACAGCTTAGCAGTATGGAAGTGATTAGCACCTGCGTATCAGTGCCAAAAAACAAAGTCAAGAACCATGATCTCAACTCCTGGCAAAAGCCTGAAAAGTCTTGGTTTTCCCAGGCATTAAGTGCAATGATGACTGAGATGGTATTAATATAAAATTAACTTCCCTCATTTACGTACTGCAGTGTATAAAACCTTCTGCAGGTCTCAATGGCAAGACTTTTAAAGGCAATATTTCCCGTGAGCAGGTGAGAGGGAGTAAATTACTCGCCTAAAGCCTGATCTTGCAACTCTTACTCAGATGAGTAGTCCTTATTTATACATCTGGTCCCATGAGTTTATCAGCACTAGAACTGGTCAAAAAATTTTCACGGAAAAGTAATTTTGATGGGAAGCCAGATTTTTGTCAAAAATGAAGCTTTTTGCACAACAAAATTTCATTTACTGACTTTTTTTTTTTTAATTAAAATCTGGAAACCAATTTTTTCTGTAATCTTTTTAAGTTAATGAAAACTAAACTAAGTGATCTTCAAAAAACAAAACAAAAAATTAGTTTTCAATGTTATGTTGAGAAACAAGTATTTGTGGGAAATTTCATTCAAAATGAAAAACTTTTTTTAATTTCCTTTGAAAAATACTTGCCATTTTCTGACCAACTCTAATCAGCTCCACTTACATGATTGAGGCCTACCCATCAGAGCAAAGGCTACAGAATCAGACTGTGTGGGTGTAGGTAGTAGAAAATCAATAGAACAGTTGTTTCCTGACAGAGGTATTGTGGGGAATTGTCAAGGGCTACTGCAAAGCCATCTGAGAGCTCAGTTCAGCAGGACAAATCTATTGCCTTCTATACCACATGTATGTACAAACCTGAGACACTCACAAAGCCCAATTTACATGCCAGTCAAGCTATTCACTAGCAAGCTTGCTAAAACACGATACTCATTTATTTCCAGTGAATCTGGTCTTTAAATTAGAAAAGCAGCAGCAGCTGTGGTGAAAAGTTTGGCAGGGAGAGGACACAAGCGTGGGCTGTAAAAAGCAGCAAAAAATCACCAGGCTTTCTGCTGCAGAAGAAGGGAAGCAACCTTCCTCTTCACATTCAAGGGCACGCACCAGGCTCTCGATTACATTTGCACTTCTTCTGAGCGTTGGGCCAAGCTGTGCCTTCAGTTTACATTCACGCCATCCCCTTTGTTCCAGTCAAGTTGCACAGGGGTAAGAGGACAGGAATTAGCCCTTTGCTTCCATACAGAATCTCTTTCAAGATTGCTGTGACGGAGGAGCTAGTGTCCATCAACATGGGGAGAAGAAAGACCTCTCTCTAGGGTGACCATATGTCCCATTTTTTAAGTCCCTTTTTTAAACCCTGCCCCAGCCATCCAGACTATTTTTGGCAACAGCAAATGGAACCAATGCCCACTTTTGTCAAAAAAGTAGGGTGTGGAAGAACATGCAGGGGGCAAGTGGCGATGCCAACACCGCATGGGAGTGGGAGGCAGGGCTCATCAGCCCTGTACAGTGTCCCGTTTTCTCTTTGGAAAAAAAGACTTCTCTCCTACCTAACAATGTGTAGGGGCTGGCAAGCTCACTAGAGTCCCACAGATCTTCACAGAACAGCAGCAGCCCATGTGGGATCTGGAGAATGAAGTCAAGCTTCCTGCATGGATTCATTAAGGCCCAGTGTTGACTCCCCTGCTCACCTTGATTAGTGTGCTTGTATCATAGGAATTACTCATTTAGTAAGGGTGTCAGAATCAGGCCACAAACCACTAAGTGCCTCTCAACATCACTTGTTTTCTGATATAAGGCGGTGGTGTTCTGGATACCACCTGTGACCTGCAAACCTTCATAACCCAAGTATCTCTTGGATATAAAGCAGCATCTTGTGCACCCAATATGCATATAGAAGCCCCCTGTAAAAACCCTTGAGCAACAGAGCTCCTTGTTGAGTTCCATGGGTTTCCAGGGACAGATTTCTGGCCAGGGTATTCTGCATGTCTTTGACTATACGCAACCCGAGTAAAAATAAAAGATAGTAATTGCTCCCTGGGTGATACTACTGGTTTTACTTAATTAAAACTCTTTAGTAGGTTTGCCTCCCAACCCTCCCTGTTAGAGGATATGTCTTATTCAGAGTTGGAAAATTAAAACATATTTTAGAAGTATTTTCATGTGACCCAGAATAAATTAAAAATTAAAGGAATCCAGTTACTCACTTATAAAATACAATGCTTTTTGTGTTTCTATGCTATTCATTATTTTTCTTTTAGCTTGTCAGCTGATACTTGTGTTTTAAGGCATATCAAGGCTTCTATTAAAAGAATATCCCTGTCTTAAATAACCCTCAAATCAAAATAATAGTGTTACAGGTATTAGAAAGAGGATGAATGTTCCCCATTCAGCATTGTTATGCAAAATTGTAGAGATGTCTGGTTGGTTTACAGATCTGTTTATCCCAGAGGCTTATTCGAAAGCCATGTCCTGTTGTGTGATAGTATGACTTTGAACCAGAACTGATATAGCATCACAGCAAATATTAGCTAAGCCTGTCAGGATTAGGAGAACCACTCAGACATGCCCCTAAAACAGAATGCTGCATTTATAGAGGTTTGAAAAATTAGCACTTTAACAAAAACTAAGCATGTGGGAGTGGATGGTAAAAATAGGCAGAAAAATCTTTGGTTTTGTTTTTTAAACCCAATACAAAAATTCTTTTGATGATTCAGAGTAGAAGTTCAGTATCTTTCCCTGTCTCCCCAGGTATTCATATAGCACTGATTACTGTAGCATCTGAGCGCCCCACAACCACTAATATATTTATCCTCACAACACCCCTGTGAAGAAAGGAAATGCTATTATCCCCATTTTACAGATCGGGAATGATTGTCTTATAGGACTGATCCAAAGAAAGTCTGTTCTCATCAATGGGCATAGGTCCGGCCCTAAATGACTTGCCAAGTGTATAGGAACACAGCTACTACCAGAGTGGATCAGACCCAAGGTGCCGCTAGTCTCATGATCTGTCTCCACCAGTGGCCAGCACTAGATGCTTCAGTGGAAGGTGTAGGAATCCTTCAGTAGCAGATGTGGGATAATCTGCCCACGCATTAGGTCTCATCCTGGTCTCTAATAGTTAAACTGTGGCTTAACCCTGAAGCACTTGGTTTAATATCCCTTCCAAAATTGTTACCTTTAACGATGACAACTCAGGAGATTCTTAATGTTGACATAATTGTCCAATTCCTCTTTGAATCTTGCTAAATTCTTGGCCTCAACAACTTCTTGTGCCAGTGAGTTCCACAGCCTAACTATGTGTTGTGTGCAAAAGTATTAATCCAGGAAGTCTGTGACAGACATAGGACATGAAGAAATATCTGCGGTGTCTGGAGTGAGTGGCTTATCCACAAGACCATCCTTTTCTTTGCTTCACCATCTCACTCCCCCAGGGCTTCTATTTTGCTGTGACATTCCAGGCAACAAGTGTAAATCCATTGGTTCAGCTGAGTTATTCCTGATTTACACCAATATAAAACCAGGGCACCTGAGAGGAAAATCAGGTCTTCTGTCTCCTCTTTTATTTTCCTTCCTCCATTTTCCTTCAACCCTCCTCCACCTCCTCCTACCCCAGCAACAGTGATGAAGTTGCCCGGCATTTAGCAAAGGAGAGTCAGGAAGAGCTAGGTGCTCAAAAATCATCAAGGGCAGTAAATAGATATGATTTTTAATATTTATCACTTGCATACTATAACTAAGCAATGCTGTGATGTGAAACACAGTTCAGTCCCCTAAGCAGCTACCACTCAGTCAGTATGTTTGTGTGTGAGAGAGAAAGAGAGAAGGGAACTATTTTGAAGAACATCCGCTGTTTGGCTGTTGGGGAGTCGGGTCTATTTCTCTCCCTTCCCAAGGAGACAATCTGCCATTTAACTCCTCTGATAAAACTCCTGGCTTGGTAAATCAAGCATCAGGATATAAAGATTTCAGTGGGGTTCTAATTCCCCATTGCTCTAGCTGTGAAGTATGCCTATCAGCAATCTCCCAGAGACGGATGCTATGTGTAAATAGCGAATGTTCAGCAAGTTCCAGCAAGATAAACTCACCACAGTTGTTCCCTCTCCAAGCATTTATTTTGGACACAACATTTCTCATCAGAAGGAAATATTCCCCCTGCCCTCTAGCTTAGAACAAAAGGAGAAAGGTATTAAGCAGGGACTTGAGATGCTCCCCTGTGGAGAGGCTTCTTATGAAACGCTGAACCACTTGATCCCTCTCCAAATGTTATATCCTGTTCCTACAGGAGAACACAATTTACTTCCTATTTTTTTTCTCCCCATCTGAAGTGCAATTCCAAGCCACTCGCCACAAAAGAACCTACTTTAGTGGGGAGCAGTAAGGCCACCTTTACTCTTTCAGACCCTGCTGTTTCATTATTTTTCTACTGAGTGATAATAAGACCAGACATTCGGTTGGATGAAGAGATATTAAGCAAAATAGTAATCAAAGGGGAACGATCTTTGCAATTCTCTATAAAGCACTCCTTGGGTGCAATTCGCAGTGGAGAGAACCAGTGTGATAGTGGCCATACTGGGGATTAAACCAAGAACCTTGAAAGCTAACAACATGAGCTCCCACAGCTTCAGCTAAAGCTCCCTCACTAAGGCTACAACAGACTCATATTCCCCGTTTGGGCACAAAAGGTCACATGTAACACACAAGTGGGTTATGCAAGCACAAGGTCTATGCACAACCTAAGCTTTCAGGGCCCCATTGAACAGGGCCCTTTCAGCAGACTACGAAAGAAAGCAAATAAACACAGAAGCCGGATCCTACTCCCATTGAAGTGAATGGAAAAACTCCCAAATACTTCAATAGCCCAAAATCAGGCCCATATTTCTTTAGGGGAGTTGTGATCAATGGTTAGGTTACATAGGTTATGCAATAATTGTAATGACCCTTTACTGATATACTGTCAGACTAGATTAAGTGGCTGTAGGGGACATTCCCTCAATAACATCATCCTCTGATTTGGGGACCAGAAGAGTAATTAGATAGATTGGGGCTCAGAGCTTTTTGACTCATAGACTCATAGACTCATAGACTTTAAGGTCAGAAGGGACCATTATGATCATCTGGTCTGACCCCCTGCATGCTGCAGGCCATAAAACCGTCCCTACCCCTTCCCTGGACTCTGCTGTTGAAGTCCCCAATCCTGTTTTAGGTGACTTCAATCGGCAGAAACCCTCCTGCTAGAGATCCCTGCCCTATGCTGCGGAGGAAGGCGAAAAACCTCCAGAGGCTCAGCCAATCTGCCCTGGAGGAAAATTCCTTCCCGACCCCAAATATGGCGATCAGTAAAACCCCGAGCATATAGGCAAGAGTCTCCAGCCTGACCCCTGTCAGCCATTATACAATTTACCTACCATTTCTTGGTTTTCCTTGACTACTATGTTTTACCATTAAACCATTCCCTCCATAAATTTATCTAACTTAATCTTAAAACCAGACAGGTCCGTCGCCCCCACCGTTTCCCTCGGAAGGCCGTTCCAATATTTCACCCCTCTGACGGTCAGAAACCTTCGTCTAATTTCAAGCCTGAACCTCCCCACGGTCAGTTTATATCCATTCGTTCTCGTATCCACATTAGTACTAAGCTGGAATAATTCTTCTCCCTCCCTCGTATTAATCCCTCTAATATATTTAAAGATAGCAATCATATCCCCCCTCAGCCTTCGCTTTGTCAGACTAAACAACCCAAGCTCCTCTAGTCTCTTTTCATACAACAGGTTTTCCATTCCTCTGATCATCCTAGTGGCCCTTCTCTGCACCCGTTCCAGTTTGAGTTCATCTTTTTTAAACATGGGAGACCAGAACTGCACACAGTACTCCAAATGAGGTCTCACCAGCGCCTTGTACAACGGAAGCAGGACCTCCTTATCCCTACTAGATATATCTCGCCTAATGCATCCCAAGACAGCATTGGCTTTTTTCACCGCCACGTCGCATTGTCGACTCATAGTCATCCTGCGGTCTACTAGGACCCCTAGGTCCTTCTCCTCTTCCGTTACATCCTTCAGTCTCTTCCCAGGAACTTCTCTTCCCCCATGTATCTCCAGAGCAGCCCCAGTGTTCCCCTTTACCAGCAGATTCCCGCATCTATCTTTAGGTTTGATGTCACTATAGATAGGGCAGCCCCTCACTTCCTGCCCCTTGCTGACATCAGCAGTTCTCCACCGGCCCAGATACAACTACATATTGTGATGACATCTGGAAGCTATAAGTGAGATCAAGGTCCCGTTGTGCTGGGCATTGTCCAAACATATAGTGAGAGACAGCCCCTACCCCAAAGAGCGTACAACCTAAATAGACAACATGGAAGAAAGGAAGTATTGTCACCGGCATTTTACAGATGAAGAACTGAGCACAGCTATTAAGCAGGGCTTTGGAGTAGAGCCCGGAGCAGCTCCGGAGCAGTGGAGCTGCAGGTTTTTGCCTGGAGCTGGAGCACAGCTCCAAAGCCCTGAAGGGTATGTCTTCCCTGCAGAGTTAACGGAGGTGATCGGCATCCAGGTCTGAGCACCAAGGTCATTCTAGCTCGGGAGTGAACAGCCACACTGAGTTACTGCGTCCTCACTGGGGCTCCATTCACCCACCCAGGTGTGTCATAGGCCTTCTGGGAGCATATCCTATGGTCCTTTGTGCTGCAGTAAGCAGAGCTGCGCTATGGTTCTTTCCCAGTGAGTTGTGGGAGAACTTGTCTCCCCTTCTGGGCTAATGGGAGTAAATGAGGGAAGGCACTGGAGGACTAGCAGCACACAATGATTTAGCCTGCATCCTCCCAGCAGTGTAGGCAGGTTACCAACCTGAGGGAAAGCAGCACATATCTGAGCTCTAGCCTATGCTCCCGGCTGGGCCAGCTAGCCCAGGTTGAAAGCGCCACCAAACTCGAATGAGAGGATTTTGTGTAGGGACAGCAGGAGAGTCAGGAGCCACTCCCAAGTAAGAGATATACTGAGTCTAAGCAACTTGCCCAAGGTCACAGAAGAAGTCTGTGGCCAAGGCAGGAAATATACCCAGATCTCATGAGTCCCTAGCTCAGTGTCCTAAATTCCAGAGCATCCTTTCCCTCAAGTGCAAGATGGATTTAACAGACAGCTAAAGTGAATCTGATTAGACATTTTAGTACTGCAGCAAAATAGCAGCTACTGATGATGCATGAGGTTCTCTCCAGATTCTAAGGATGAGAATGCCAAGCCTTAAATTAGACAAAGAGCTATTTCTCACAAGCCTTTACTGGATGTTGCATGCATCTCTGCCCTTCCCCAAACCTCCCCCTCAAACCACACTCATCCTCCACTCCTTTCCTTCAAGGGTTTTTTTAAATAAGAACTTGGCATATTTTCTGCTGGATTTGTAACCTGCATTCTGGAAGGAAAGACTATGCTCTGCAACATGCTGACCTCTCCACAATATTGTCTCGTTAGCTGCCATATCAGATGGGAATGGAGGAGTCTTTTGAGGGAGTGAGGGTGCAAAGCTTTGGAGGCATCACTCAGGAAACACACTCTAACCTCTTCAGTGAAGGGGGAGGAGTGCTTCCTGAATGTAACCAGCCCTCTTTCTGTGGGAATTTATTCTTAAAGCACAATTCTCCAAGCTTTATTCTTATCATTGATTTATACTAATCCATCTAGCGTATAAATTACACAGGAAATCCTTGAAACACCTGTGTAGTTAATATCTGATGAGCCATGTCTTCCATACCTGACATCTATATCAATTTAATCAGTGGCAAGACATCATTATCTTGGCTTCACCTGGAGGGGGGGCAGAAATCTATAGAGGAAAAAAGTAACTAGAATATCTTTCAGAAGTAGAAGAGAAGCAGCATTGATTGAGGAGGAGACTGAAAACTAAAATGCGTAAGTTCTAAAACTGGTTCAAAAATTAAAATTAAAATTCACCCCCCTCCTCCCCCCAAAAAAATCAACATTTTTAAGAGTTTTGCAGGATTTGAAAAGGATCCAGGGAGAGGGATTCAACATTTTTCAGTTTTAAAAAGACTATCAAAATTGTTATCTAAACTATTATCCATTTGTATGTGCAGCACCCGTACATCTCTACAAGTCTATCTGTGCTATTTATATGGTCCTTATCACCTTAGTATCCGAGCACCTTGTAATCATTAATGTATTTACCTCTTTGAGGTCAGGAATAGATGTGTGTAAAGAACATATTTTCAGTTCATTGGCAATTCAAAAACAAAAACAAATACCAGGTTGACCCAAAAATGAGGCTTGAATGAAATATTTCATTTTGATTGCTTAATGTCTTTGATTTTTTTTCTAAATAAAACGGAAAGAAATTTCAAAACAAAAAGCTGTTTTGAACCAGGGTGTTTAAAAAAAAAAAAAAAAAAAAAAAAAGACACAACCCATTCAGTTAACCGAACACAAAGTCATGAAATATTTCAGTGTTGCCAAATCTACATTTTTTGCTGAAAAATAAATAGTTTGACCCCCCCCACAAAAAAAATCACCCAGCTCTAATAGGGAATTGCTATGTTCGCCATTTTGCAGCTAAGGAACTGAGGCATGGAGATATTAAGTGACTCTCAGAGGATATGTGTGGCAAAGGAGGAATTGAATCCAGGTCTCCCAGGACCCAGACTAGCACTCCAACCACTAGACCATCCTTCCTCTCTGCTGGCCGTCATTTTTTGTAGACAGAATTAAGGCAGCCTAGTTATTTTTAGTCTATAAGGAAAATCATTCAGACTGAAAGTACATGCTTGCCTTTTATAAATGGAAGCTCTGGGGCAGATCTTCAGGTGATGTACGTTGTCAGACCTCCATTGCAGTCAACAGAGCCGTGACAATTTGCACCAGCTGGGGATCTCCTCTCTGGATCTAAATTTCCTCATCTATGATTAGGGATAATAGCTGCCTCCCTCCCTGGGCAGCTGTAAGGTTAAGTTAAGGCTTGGAAATGTAAAGCCCTATAAAAGTCATAATAATCATTTTTAGACACATTTACATTCTATTTTAATTCTGCTGCACAGGTGAGGAAACCGTATGTGTTTTAACTCTACCACAATCGTTTGTGCATTGTGTTGTAAAACTTTTCAGTGCCATTTATTTTTTTATTTCACTGTGAAATACTTTGGGGAATGCTTACTTGTAAATGGCCCATAAAGCTGGACAGGAACTAAGCCTCCCACTGCTTTTGAGAGTGATATATATATATTTTTTTTAAAAAGGGCACCAACATATTTGGCAACCTTAATTCATGTTTTATGGGGAAAGGATCGCTGTCTAGAAAAAGCAAGTTCCTGGATAGGCTGAGTTTAGTCCTGTAAACATCTTTTGTGGCCCTTTATGAGGGAAAACTTTCCCTATAAAGTTCTGGCTTTACCATAAATCCACTTCCCCCTGAACTCATCCATTTATAAAGCACTTCTATTAAAATTCCACTTTCACAGAGAAAGAGCCAGGCTAATTTCATAAGAAACTGACTTTCTTTTTCACCTTGACATCTTTGACTACAGCGAACGCTGTCACTGTTAAAATGGACCCAGTCAACAGGTTAGTCATGGGTACAATCCTTGTGCTTTCTTATATGTGTTGAGGGAATGGGAGAACGGGTGGTCCCACCATAAACACTCCACAGACACAGTTGCTTTTAAAAATGAAAAAGGACCAGGAGTGTCATCTGCATAAGCAATCCTATAATAACAAACCTGTGTACACGGAGAAATGCTGGACTATACAAGCTTCCCCTTTAGACTGGTTCCAAGGCAGGGGCATCAGGGCCAGCTACTGCACAGACACCCAGGAGGGTCTCTTTCCACATGCCCACCCAGTGGCAGTAACATAAAAGCATTGAAGAAGTGAGGTTCTTACCCACGAAAGCTTATGCTCCCAATACTTCTGTTAGTCTTAAAGATGCCACAGGACCCTCTGTTGCTTTTTACAGATTCAGACTAACACGGCTACCCCTCTGATACATGAAAGCATTGGGAGGTTGTCGGTGTCAGGTAAAGTAGTTTGTGCTTTCTAGCGGAGAAGGAAACAAGGAGCCTTGAGGGCAAGGGGCTGGGTTTGATCCCAGCTGAGCAGAAATTACTGCCTTTGAGGGGAGGGAGATTCCCCAGACACATGAGTTCTGCAGAGGACAGGACAGGCAACACCAAGGCACCATCAGGGCCAATGTGCAGAGTGAGGACACAGTAGAGCAGGGGTGGGCAAACTACGGCCTGCAGGCCGCATACGGCCCGTGAGCCGTTTTAAGCCAGCCCACGAGCTCCCACTGGGGCGCTGGGTCAGGGGCCGCACCACACGGCTCAGTCCTGCTCCAGCATTCCATCCGGGACGCAGGGTTGGGGGCCACACCATGGGGCTCCTGGAAGCCACGGCATAAGCCGTGGCATGGCCCTGCTCCGGCTCCTAAGCGCTCCAATGGGAGCTGCAGGGGCGGTGCCTGCGGATGGGGTAGCCGCCTGGCCACGCCTCCACATAGGAGCTGGAGAAGGGACATGTCACTGTTTCCAGGAGCCGCTTGAGGTAAGCGCCGCTCGAAGCCTGCACACCTGAGTCGCTCCCCACGCCCCCGCCCTGATCCCTCTCCCACCCTCCAAACCCTCGATCCCAGCCCGGAGCACCTTCCTGCATCCGAAATCTCTCAACCCCAGCCCCACCCCAGAGCCCACACCCCCAATCAGAGCACTCACCCCCTCCCATACCACAATCCCAATTTTGTGAGCACTCATGGCCTATCATACAATTTCTATTCCCCGATGTGGCCCTCAAGCCAAAAAGTTTGCCCACCCCTGCAGTAGAGAGAAGGAAGAAGTGACCTGACCCAAAATGAGCCATTTTATTTAGACCAGTCATATTGGCTTCTCTCTGAGTCAGCTCTTTCCTTTCTTCCTCTGTTCTTTATGTCTCCTCCTGCAAGCTAGTGAAAAAACTAAGGAGACTGCATCTGCTCTATCTGCTGGAGACCTGCCAGCTCTGGTCTATACCATCTAGTAGATGTTTGATTGCCTCTGTGTAGTGAAATGGGAACCTCAGTCCAGATACTGTATATCCACTTGGTGGTACAGAGGCGCCTAGGACCTTGATCATTCTCTCAGCACAGTGGCAAGGCACATCTATGTGCATACCGAAGCCTTGTCTACACTAAGGAGATTTTGCAAAACTTTCCCACCATTGCTAACACTGTTTAAGCTGCCCTGGTGGTAAGAACACCCAAAGCCCTAATGGAGAATCACATCTGCTGCCACCGCAGTTTTTTAGCACCATGTCAATTAGACCTGCTCTCACTAGGGCTAGATGACAAAGAGTACATCTACAGCATGGCTGCGGCTGGCCTGGGCCAGCTGACTTGGCCTGGCAGGGCTCAGGCTGCACATCTAGAAGATTGCAGTGTAGACGTTTGGGCTCAGGCTGGAACCCAGGCTCTGAGACCCCGTGATGAGGGAGGATCTCAGAGCCTAAGCTCCTGTCAGAGCAGCTACATTGACATTTTCAGCCCCACATCCAGAGCCCCACAAGCCCGAGTCAGCTGACCTGGGCTCTGAGGCTCAGTGCCACGGGTTTTTTAATCACAGTGTGTGTAGACATACCCAAAGTATCCTTAGTGCATAGACCAAGGGTTCTCAAACTGGGGGTCGGGACCTCTCAGGGGGTCGCGATGTTATTACTTGGGGGATCGCGAGCTGTCAGCCTCCACCCCGAGCCCCGCTTTGCCTCCCGCATTTATACTACTGTTAAATTTAAAAAATGTGTTTTTAATTTATAAGGGAAGCACACTCACAGGCTTGCTGTGTGAAACGGGTCACCAATAGTCTCTGCCACACACAGAGGTCACAGATCTTCAGAGGAACATTTCATACCCGCTAAAAATGCACAAGAATGTATGTGAGCAGGGAGAAAATACATGGTAAATAAGTGGAAGGCAGCATGACCTTGTGGCTAGAGGTGGGAACCAGGAGACTTGGGTTCTGGTCTCTGTTCCAAAGATTTTATAATCTAAATAGACATGACAGATAAAAGGTGGAAGAAAGAGAGTACTATTATCCCCATTGCACAGCGGGGGAGATCAAGTGATTTGCCCAAATTCACACAGGGAGTCTGTGCCAGAGCAGTATATTGAGCGCTGATCATCTGATTCCCAGTCCATTGCAATAACAGACCATACACTTAGAGCTACAGCTGCGTAATTAAAAATGATCAAAAGAATGCATTCACGGAAACTAGTCAACATGCAAATATTCTATGAGCTGAGAGGGACGGAGTACATCAGAGACATTTGGCAGAATTAGCTGATAACACATTAGCAAATGTATTCGAATTAGGAGTTTTCTGACACCAGGCTTTGTATTGCAGAAATCAGTAAAGTTTTTAGTCTATCATCCAAGAATAGCCTTCAGGGGCAAGCTTTGGAGAATAGCACAGAGGCCTCAGCAATATTAGCGCCGGGTTTAGGCAGTGTGAAAAACCAAGGAAGACAGTTTCTCCATCTGTCCCTATAAAAATATGGTATAAAAAATTCCATCTGAATTTATTTTGCATTCAAGTGATACATCTTTCTGCATTTCACCAGGAAAACGTCCAAGGGATGTGACAGGTTTATTTTTAGCCTCTCTAATCTTTACAGACTATGGTGGCAGATTGCGGCCCATCCCGAGCTTCCTAAACCTGGCCACTGCTAAAAAAGAATGGGTTTGGATCAATTGTTACGTTGCAAGGATATGGAGATGTTCTTAACAGCTAACCCACTGCAGCTATAGGAAATTTGATCATATGCATTTCATTCTCAGTGTCACATGTAAGTGGAAGATACATTTGTCACAGGGTAATACATTCAGAATTAACAAGAAGAACTTGTCAGGTTTTGGCTGCAACCACTAAAGCTAAAGCCTAGAGCGAAATAAACTGTCAGATCAGAGCTTTGTTAAAAGGATTAAACTCATTCTTGGGGGTGGAGCTGTGGAAAAGCTTTTAAGCTCTGTATTTACACCTGAAAGGTTTTAAACTGGGATTCTAACAGCTGATGTTAAACAACATGTTTAAAAAACAACTTTCCCAATCCTGCTAGCGGGACAGTTCTAGAACCAGCTATATTGTGAATTGTGCACTGAGAAATTCCACAAATGCTGGGTGTTGAAGATTATCACTAATTATTGGCTAGGTTTTGGCATCTACTCAAATTGCTGTAGAATCAGTAACTGTTTTGTAAGTTACTCTTCTTACAAAGTTAATATAGTAATTGCTTTGCCCAGTGGCAGTATAGTGGCTCATAAAACTTTGTATTCAGGCTCCGCATATACATCTGCATATGTTTTACTTTAAGCACACAAACCATCCCATTGACGGTAATGGGTCTACCTGGATGCTTTAAGTAGAGCATGTGAGTGTTAGCAGGACCAGGACATTACATGGTAACTTTCATGTAGGGATCTCAAAAAGCTCTTCTCAAATTAAATTACATAATTAAGACCCACCATACATTTGTGGGTCAAGTAAACACTGTAATACTCATTGTGTAGATGGGGAAGCTGAGACATGACAGAGGTGAAGCAAGTTGCTCAAGACCACTGAGTGAGACATTGGTAGCAGAGCCATAAATAGAACCCAAGAGCCCTGACACCACCTTGCCAATTGGCTGGAGACTTGCCTTCATCGCTAGGGATGCCTTGGCCTCAGTCAGTCCCTGGCCTGTCTGAGGAGACAACCAACAAGAGCTTTGCCACGCAGTAACAAATGTGGCAATTGTTTGTGCGGTGTGGACACTGGGCCAAGACAAACAACTTCCTCTCAAATAGGCCACCAAATTGGTTGTCAAATGGTTCGAGCTCTTGGTCCCAACTGACCTGGAACCTGGAAGTGAGAACTCCATGGTCTTTCATTGCCAGCCCCTTGAGTCATCCCTAGCCATACTCTCTATGATAATAGATAAAATATTATTTTATTTATCCAAATGTCCCGTGAGACCCAGATGCTTTCAGATGAAGAGAGTTTCCAACTAACAGAGGAAGTCAGTTAGTGAACGCTGCATGGGCCCAATTCTGTAGGAGTGGGCTGAGGGCTCTCAACTGCCCCTAAAGTCAATGGAAGTTGCGGGCACTCAGCACCTTGCAGTACTGGGTCCCATTTGCCTTAGCAGTGTGTAGTGAAGAAGAGAGCCGGCTGACTTGGCAGACTAGATGGCTTTGCTGAGGCAAATGTATTAATGCATGAGACTTAGCAGGTCGGATAGGCACAAGGTGGCACCACTGGATTGGGAGCAGAACACTTGGAGTCCAATCACAGCTCTGCCACTAAACTGCTGTGTGACCTTGGGTAAGTCCCTTACCCTCTTTATGCCTTTGTTTCCTTCCATACTTAGCCTGTCTTGGCTATTTTGATTGTAAGCTCTTCAGGGCAGGGACTTGTTCTCACTAAGTGTTTGTCTAGTCAGTGCCTAGCACAGTGGAGGCCCCAAACTTGGTGTGCGCCTTTAGGCATTACTATGATAAAATATTCATATTGCTAAATAATCAGAAAAATAGTAAACTGGTGCAATGGTAATAGAAGAAAAAAAACAAGAGTTGGATTGTTTTGTTTTTGGGTTGGTTTCTGAAGCCAATCTTGGTTGACAGAAATTAGTTTGTCCCTGCTGTTAGAAAAGACGCCACATCGCACCATCCCTTTTGATGCTCAGTCCCTGGCTGGTGAGAATCAATCAGGTCTCCTCCCTACTTTAATGACGACGTACTGGATATTACGTAGTGTCACTCCTTCTCCCAGCCCATACAATTACCCCTCCTGCCATTTCCGCTGTGCCTTTTCAAAACAAAACACAAAACACTGACTTAATCATGATGAGTGCTGTGCCCACGCTGAAATATCAACACGCCCCTAGTGACCGCCTCAGCCATGTAATTAGGTTTGTCGCTTTCATAAAAAAGAAGTGTAATTATGGTTTGGAGAGCCTGGGTATCAAACCCTGCCATTCTCGAAAGTCCTCTGGGGAAACAAAGAAGGAGAACTACTTATTGATTTCATCCTTCTGATGATGACATGCAGGAATGTTGCTTGAAAACAGGACCCGGTTGCTTGAATTCACCAGGGCTCTCAGCGGTGGAAGAGAGAGAGAGAGAGAAGCTGTTTCTTGTGTTTAAAGAAAAAAATAGAGAGGAAAAGAAAAGAGAAAGAGGGCAACAGTCTCGGCTTTCATTATAAGCACTGTTATATCAACAATGGCGAGGGAACAAAGGAAGCCATTTCCACTAGTTCCTGCTTCAATTAGTTATTTGAACTAGTGAAGATTGTGCCACTTTATCTCCCCCTTGTAACATGATCATTGTATTTTACATCTCATGAGAAAACAGGCAGGCCAGAGGCCATTATCTGGCTCGGTGTCATACATCACAGGAGATAACATCGTTATTCATGTCAAGAGGGATGATCAAGGTCTTCCTGTTTTATCAGCGATTAGCCAGGAAAGAAAAGCTGTGCTGCTGCTGCTTTTGGCAGGTAGCCAGGCGCTGTATGAGTATTACCATATCAGTGCAGTTAGGGGAGAAACCAGCGAGCATTACTCATGGTGCAACTGTGCTGTGCTTTACAGCCAAACCTAAATGGCTCTTTAAAATCATTAAAACCCTGGCTGATAGAGAGGATGCTGCATTTTCATTAGCTGACAGCAGCATCAGGTGCCCTCTTGGAGCTGAAGGCCAGAGTCTGCTCTGACTTGTACCACTGGCATAGATCACCATTGACTGTAGCAGAGTTCAACCTGATTTACAGCAGTCAGAGCGAATGGACTCCTGGAATGGGTTTGGGGCACCCAGGTCACTTACGCGCCTTTAAAAATCTCAGGCAGAATCATTATGCTGTTCCCTCCACCCATCTCAAACTAATGCCAAAATGGCTATCATGGGGCCCAGTTCTGCCCTGACTCACACAAGTGACACCCCATTTTGTTCTGGGGGGGTTGCACCAGCTTTTTAAGCCAGGGCAGAATTTAGCATCTCCCTGTGCTATTTACTTATTTATTTTGTTTTTTCTCAACGCCTACCCCAGACTCAAAGCCCTTCACTCGTGAAAATGTAGCATTAAATACCAGATTAAAATATTACAGCTCCTCTGCTAATTGGACTAACCCAGAGCAACAGTAGAACTAACCCACCATAGCCCAGCCAAAAACCCACTGGGAGTTTGAGCTTCAGCCTACCAACCAACCATGCCTCAAAATGTTTTCAGAAAGAAAACTGTTCAGACAACGTCTTTGGTCTAAAAGAAATATGAAATGAAACCAAAAAAGGCCATTCTACAATTTCTTCTAAAAGTAACCCCAGTGCTAATCTGCAACTCCTTGAATCAAGGAATCCTTTCCACTAGCTTCAATGGACTTTGGATAGCAACAAGACCTCACACAAAATCAGAGCCTCAAACTGTTCGGGGAGAAGGACCTGGTGAGCAGGGCCAGTGCTACCATTAAGGCAAACTAGGCAGTTGCCTAGGGCGCCAAGATTTGGGGGTTCCAAAAAGTGGGTCCCCCAATTTTTTTTTACAGCGTTCCTACGCCCCCTCCCCAAGTGCGCAGTTGCCGCTCCACTTCTCCCACCTCCCAGGCTTTCAGTGCCAATCAACTGTTTGGCGCCGCAAGCCTGGGAGGGGAGGAAAATTAGAGCAGGGGCGGCGTGCTCGGGGAGGAGGCGGAGCAGAGGTGAGCTGGGGTGGGGAGCTGCCGCACGGCTCCCTGGGGAGGGAGCTGCCGTGGGGGGGGGGGGGGCGCCTCAGGGCAGGGGGGGGGCGGGGAGCTGCCGCAGGGCTGGGGTGGGGGCGCAAGGTGGACGTTTCGCCTAGGGCGCAAAACTTCCTTGCACCAGCCCTGCTAGTGAGGGATTTCCTTCCCCCTCCCATTCAGTCACTTGAGGGGGAGATCAGTAGTGTACCCTACTGCAGAGTCAGTACAAGGCTCAGAGGTCCTAAGCAGTCACTTGCATTTCTTACACAATTCTGGATAGTCAATTTAAAATGGTTAATAGAGCACCACCAGCCTTTTAAAATATACATACATTAGCCAGAGGAACTTATTAACACAAGGTATTATAGAAGTAAAATTCTTAGCAGGATTCACATAATATGAACCAGAAAACCTGCAGTTACAGTATAGAAAATAAAAGTGTATAAAGAGATATAATCTCTTGTGATTTGGGGCATAAAATAACCGCCTGGAGTTGGGAAGAAATTGCCCCATGGACACATTAGCACATAATTTTCCACTCAGTGGGTTTTATATCTGCCTCTGATTCAGCTATTATTGGCCACAGAAATAGAAACATAGGAATTACCATATCAAATAAGACCAATGGTCCATCTAACCCACTATCCTTGGTATTACGAATATGCTAATAATAATAAAAAATCATGAACAAAAAAATTGTTAAACTTGGGGATATGTAAAATGAAAAAAATACTGAACCACAGTTTCCCTTAAAAAGGAGATAAAAAATTGAAAGTGACTCAGCAAAGATGAGTCAGAAAATTAGACTGTCACAGAGTTAGTTCAACGGAACTTCATATGAAGATCCTGAACTGTTAACACCAGAGTATTCATCATTATCACAGAAGAGCCCAGACACATCTGAATCATCATCAGGAGATGGCGTGGGACAGACACTTCAGCAAGTTTATCATGAGAAACTTAAGAATATCAGATGTTCCTCCATCTAGGTCATGAAAGAGAAGCATTTTTATTGTCAGTTTGAGCTGATAAAGGCACTGTAAGAGCATGCAGCTGGGGTCCTCTTTAAAGGTCATGCAGTCAAAACAGTTCATGCAGACACGGAGTACTTTTTGTTGTTGTTGTTGGTAAGTTGTTAGAGTGCAGGACTGGAAGCCATGTGCAGTGGGTTCTATGCCTGGCTGTGACACTGACCTTGGACAGCTCTGACCACGGACAACTGATTTCAAATGTTTGACCTTCATTTTTCCCATCTGTAAAGCACTTAGCTACCTCACTGGAGTGCGCCGAGGGTTAATTAAGGTTGTGTATGGGGCACAAGCCCAGTAGAAACTATGTTCCAAAGACCTCAAAATGTCATTATAGAAAGGAGAAGCTTTTCCCTGCATGATGAAGCCTATCATGCACTAAATTTCCATGTGGAAGAGCTTAGCAGACCCTGAACAGACCACAATGACAGAAAGATGAAGCTCTACAGCAAGGGACAGGGCCACGTTACAAAATCCATATTTGGGTCTGGGTTTTCATCTGTTGTATTAAAAAGAGTAGCCAGAAGTCCCCCTACAGCAGAAAGTCCTTCACTCACATCTCTGCAAAGGTCTCCTTGCAGAGTTCCTTTTGAATTTTTACCATTCCAAAGGGAGGGGTTTGCATCTTTGCAAAGTTGGGAAGGTGGTGGCTTGCAGACTCCATACATCCCATATATCCACAGGGAAAGAAGAAGCCAACTGTGCAGATCCTGGAAAGCACTACAGTGGCAGTACAGCTTTCCTGTCCCATCACAGCACGGACATAGATTTTTCAGTAGTGGGCTGGCTGGCATTTGCAAGCCTCACCGACAATGCAATTTGAAGAGGATGAGTGCCACAGCTACCCTGGGATGAGGAGGGAGATTCAGGGGGAGAGGTTGAGGGGTGGGATTGGAAGAAGGTACAGTGCTGTAAGCTGTAGCAGTCAGGACCATTACGGTGTAGTGTCACCGGGTAGAAGTAATTCTTGGGGATAGTGTGGTAGAACTCCAGTACAAGGGAAATTAAATACATTTTCAGGACAGCAATAGAATAATATTGCACTGTAGAAATTGCACAAACCATTTCTAACCAAATGCATTTTTTTGCGTGGGTTTGCAGTGAAAATTAGCAGCACCAGTTGGGTTTTTTATCACTACGCTAGGATTGCTAAAGTTTCCATGAAGATGCTGTTTTAAGTACCACCACCCGACACAAAGCCTGCTCCAAAAGTTATGAAGCAACTCCTGGACATGTATATGGAGGAAGTAAAGTAACATCTCCGTATCTGAAGGCAGTCTTTGCAAATGCCACAGATTTGAGAGCTAAGAGGTGTGACAGCACCCTTCAGTGCCACCATCAGCATCCTGCTCTCTCCCTTCCACAGCAAGAGTGGTCTGATCAGCTTGACCAGTTTAAAGCTTCCTTTTCTTGGATCTCGCCATCTTCAGTAACTCAGTTTCCCTGATAGGGTTCAGATCATTTCCTGCAAACAATACCCTTCTCTCTACTTCCATTCCTTTCTAACGTTCATCAGTTTCCTTTATTTTTCTTTTCCCCCTTGGCTCCCCACCCCACGCCCACCCAGAATTTATATGATCAGTGAATCTGTGTGCTATTCTGACCAGGAATGTGAGGTGTGATCCTGTGACATGCTGGGCACCTGCTAGTATACACTGAACATCTTAGCTGTCACGAGTGTCAAGGGTCAGGCTCCTGGAAAAAGCTTAGTGAAGATTCTGCTGTTTCACACAATCAGCTTCATCACCCACTATCCAATCTACTGTCACCACAGATTTACTTTGTCTGGCATCTTTCATGCAAACCATATCCACCTTACAGAGCTAAATAACACTATTACAGAGCAAAATTACCAATAATGGTGAGGGAGAGAGAAATTAAGGAGGTGTAAGTGAAGAAAGAAAGGTATGTTGTGTGCCAGGATTTGAAATGAGCTGAAAAGTTGATGAGGCAGTGAGATATGGGAAGGCAGTTTCAAAAAACAGAAGTAATAAAAAATAGATCCCCGGTGCTCACTGCCAAACAATTCATTTTCTATGCATTGGGAAAGCTTCTGAGCTTGATGTCAGGAATTATCCAGGCTGGAAGAGGATGCCAGAGAAAGAAAACAATGACATGGACCTTACCTTCAATAAGAACTCAGGACGAGGGACAATAAATTGCCAATCTAATAAGCAACTCCTGCCCTCTCCTTGGAGGGTATAGAGGGCTTGCTGGCAGTGGATGTGGTGTTGCAAAAGGCCAGGAGCCCACACAAAAGACCTATACCCATGGGGCTATTCTCATTCTACAGTGCCATAGAAATGGGGGTTAGGAACAGGACACGGGGTTGGCAGATGCAGGAGTTGGACAGTGGATCTTCCCATTGAAAGGGAGTGTACTGGCCATAGAACAGAGATTGAGGAACTACTGCAACAGCAACTACAGAGTGGCCTGGAGGGAGGGTGTTCTTGGCAGGCTTCCCCTGAACTAAGCGCTAGGCCTGGGGAAATCTGACTCCGCCTCTGAGTATCTGAGGACAATTTCCTTCATCAGCCATCACACCTCATGACATCAACCCGTTTTGCTCACACTTGCCTGGATACTTGATGGCTGGAACATTTCAAAAGTTAGCAAAGCCACTGGCTTAAATTGCTCAGCCTTCACTTCGTTCTGGACTTGAGCTCTGAAGGACCCATTCCAGAATAAAGGTGTTTCACACTTCAGAGACAAACAGACCATGTGTACTACTGGTGGGGTTTCCTGTTCTAAATAGTTACGTCTAAAAGAAACTTTAATATACTGTCTACAAAGGTCAAACTCTCCCTTCTATTTGCATCCATAGAGTATTTTTTTTAAGTAGATCTACATCATACACAGACTGGTCTATGTGCCTTTAGCCCCTGCATCTTGTATTGCCAACTCATCGACTCACAAGCTAAGCAATGTTGGTCCTTGGATGGAAGCCCTCCAAAGCATATAGGTGTTGCAGAAAGGTGTCAGTTTTCCTTCGACGTACACACTAACCCCAGCAGGATATTAGAGGCCCCTGTGCTGTTAGAGGCATCATCAACTAGATGAAACATAACCACACTTCTGACCACTTTAGGTGATTAAAGATTCCCTAGAACTTTATCCAAGAGTTGAGCTATTAACCCTGATGTCTGAGCCAAATTCCATTGTGGATAGTTACACCCTTAAAACTCCCCTTTAACCTCAAGTGGACATGGTATTCTTCACTTCCTGTTCTGCAGTGGTTGCATTTCAGTGGTGGGTACATGATCCCTGTGATCTAGGCCAGATTGTGAACCTCTTACACACATTGATGTCAGCAGGTCTATTCCTATGACTAACTGCTTTATCAATATGAGTGGGAGATTTCATATTCTAGCCCTATGTTCTCCAGAATATCAAGCTCCAACACATAGAATTCCCCCTCATTGTTCTTGATTCTGCATTCAAACCATTATCCTGTCTATTCCATACTTACACTACATAGGTCAACATCAGTAACTCATACTATCACTTTGGCTCAGCTAATAGCGGAGAATCTACACTAACAATGGCCATGTGTTAAACCACTGCAGAGTTATCTAGAGTTTGCTTATATATAGACTGCGATGACAGTATTAGAGAGCAGCTGGACAAAATAAAGTCTGGTGAAAAATGTTTTAAGTGGAGATTGTTTATACAGAATTTTTAGTGCTGATAATAAAGTTGGCATTGCTTAGCATAATACATAAGAGTTCTGAAAAATAAATTCAAAGCAGCTATTATTTTGTGACAAGACAGTCATAATAACTCAATGACACTTAAAAACATACTCAATCAGATATATTAATGAAGACATTCCCCAACTTCTAAATTAACTATATTGATTAGATCTATGTAATGAGGAAGGATGAGATTTCAATTTGAGTGTTAACCTGATTGCTGAAATAATTTAATGCAGATGAAAACATTTCCTAAAGTCAATTACATTCTGGTCCTTTCGAAATGTTGACTTTGAAATACTTTAAGGGAATATTAAGATCTGAAATAAGATCATTTTGAAGTCCTCCCCAGCTTGCAATCTACAGGGAGATATTTGCTTAAGGATTTCTTTTAGAAATTTTACTACAGGTATCACATATATACAGATATGTGGACCCAAATCTGATCTCACTGAAGCCAATGGCAAAACCTCTGACCATACAAGTTCCCTACTTCATAGGTTATACATGAGTTTTTTGAGAGGAGTCAGCAGCATCTCTCACTCTTTTCACACAGATTGGCAAACGATTCTGTATTGTAATTCCTTAGCAATAAAGCAAGACAGCCAAGAATGGGAAGAGTCCAGGGTGAAAAACCCTGTTATTTTAGCAATGAAGAATGAGACGTGCAAAATCCTTCTTCTAGTCTGTTATTAAGTAATTATTTTAATCTCTAAAACATCATAAAATAAATTACTTAATAATTCCCTTACAAATTTGAATATGGACACTGGGAGAGAAAAGGTTTGTCTTTAAAATTGTACATATGGGGGGAGGGGGAAGAGCGCTGCTTAATCTGCATCTGTGAAGCAGGAATACAAATTTAACAAATCTCCTAAACCTGTGTTTGCTGAGGAGAGTCATAATGCCCTGAGATTAATTAGCATGAATAAAAATTATGGAGAATGACAACAAGGAACCTTGATTCCCCGTTTGCTATTTTCTCACCCTTCCCTGGGTTGGTTCTCCTTCAGTTTAATTTGGAGTTAGTTCATGAAATAGAAGTGCCTACAAATAGTTACAATCTAACTTCCTGTTTTATCTGACTTGCCCATAATAAAGTACTTGAAAATAGTGCAATCCAGAATCAAGTGTTGTTTTAATGCACCTAACCAAGACTTCTAATCAACATGTTAGCAATGCATGCTTGCTCCATTAAAATTCCTTATGCCTGCATCACTGACAGAACTATTCCTCTGGATTAGGTGATGCAATGTGGTAATACACCATGACCAAATTTTGATCTCTGTTACGCTGCTGTAGACCTGGACTAACTCTACTGATTTGCACTGGTATAAATGAGATGGGACTCTACCCCCTAGGGCTTGTCTATACAGCAATTGGAGTGTGTGACATGCTGGGATGTGAATCGACAGCTCTCCAATCACTCCACCTTAATGGCTGGGTGGACTCTGCTACTGCACACCAAAAGTTCCACAGTGCCCTTTGATCTACTGCAGAATGAGATCAAAGACCACTACAGAAGGTCCAGTGCACAGCAGCAAGGCCCACATGGCCATTTAGTAGGCAGCAAACTAGAGCGCTGTAGACTCAGGCCAAGTTTGCTGCACACTAAATCACCGTATAGACAAGACCCGGTCTCTCACCTTAAGACACTGGCATTTAAATCTTGCTACCGTTTAACAAGGGGAAAAAGAAGTCGGTGATCATCCTCTTCGCTGTTTGAGCACATCGTGAAACCAGGGCTCGGCACTTGACACACAGGGCAGCATAATTGGAAGTCCTTGGACAGGAAAGACATAGGACTGGAATAGCAGGGTGTTTCAAGCCAGCACTGAGCAGAATTGGCAGAGCCAGCTAGAGAAGTCTGCACAGTGCTTGTTTGTATTAAGGTAAATTTTCCTGTTCATTACCGCAATGCAAATTCGTTCACTGCAATGGGCCACGTGACCAGTTATAGCTGGGTTCAGCTAACAGGCCAGATTCTGCTTTTTCATCTCCTTGCTTCTTTGTGCTTGTCTGCTGATGCAAAGCAGCCACGAATCCAGTTTAATGGTAGCAAAACTAAGGATTTTGCCCAGGATGGGGGGGATCCCTAGATAGTGAAGGATTAGTTTAGCAGCTTCTACACCTTTTTTCTAAAGCCCACCCCACTCACCCGCAGTGTAGGAGGCATGGATACACAGCCAACCCTCTGCGACCAGACAGCCTCTTGGGGCTATTTCCAGATGGTGCAATTTAGATAGGGTGACCACACAGCAAGTGTGAAAAATCGGGACGGGGCTGGGGGATAATAGACGCCTATATATGAGAGAGACCCAAAAATCGGGACTGTCCCTATAAAATCCGGACATCTGGTCACCCTACATTTAGAGCAACTGGGAAGCCACAATCAAAACTGTAGCTAGTGTTCCATTATATGTATAAACCATAGATCTAGGAAGCCAGCAGATAACATAAGCTCTCTAGCTCTCCTCATAGTTGAAAAGCTCGGCTCAATGTGGTATACATGATATTGATATTCTTCCAAAAAATCTCATTAGCTTTTTTGGGAGGGAGGGAGAGAGAGAGAGAGAGAGAGAGAGAGGGAGTCTTTTTTGTTGAGATTTCAAAATATATGGTCTGTAATCAGAGGAAAATGTATTGGCAAAATTTGTGGCACATCAGACAATGTGCTCGTGAGACATGGGACTTTGAAAAATTCCTCTAATGATTTGTTGTAGGGCCACGTCTCAGAACCTGCTAGACCTAGAAACTTCAAATTTGTTTTATTCGTGAGTCCTTGGCTAGAATCAGTGCCCAGGATTACTTTGGATAAGGTCAGATCCTTATTTACTACATTTTTTTAAAAACATTCATATACTTCATCAGGTCACAACAGACAAACTTTGCCAAAGGTCTGTCACAGTTTAGTAGCTGTGCAGGTGCAGGGACATGCTAGTAGCACGTCTCAGCCCAGTTAGCTGAACAGCTCTGTTTCAAGGAGATTAATACCTAGTCTTCCTGAGTAGCCAGTGGAATTTGCATTTGATCCACTTGGATTTAAAGAAAGCACAGACACCACTGGCATAGATAGTGCCTGTAAGCTTCATCAGCCAAATCACTCATGTACAGAAGGGTTACCAACATCTGTACAAGTGGAAGAGTTTGTAAACTGACAGCTGAATGGCTCAGATCCGTCTGTTGGTACAGACTGCAGAGTCTGAACTGTCAGCCAAAGCACCTGAATTCAAGGAGTTTACAACCTCCACTGGTTTAGGCAGCAGAGTTAGTAAATTCCACCAGCTGCAGCACAGATTCAAGGAGGTTACAGACACCACCAGGGCAATACTGGCGAATACTATGATGTCTCATATTTCATTCAATAGCGTGAGTAACCTGTATACCACATCTATAACTACAGCAACATACTGGGACGGATATGGACATTTCCTACAACATCCTTGAACAAAACTTGTTGAATTAAGTTTAAGTAAATTAGGAGTTCATTGTACTAAATGCAAAGGTTATATATTATTGTGGGCCAGGACTGTATGTCACCTCTCTAGGGGAAGGATATGTGATGTGAGCCCTGGGAAGTGTTAGGAACTTGAAAGGACTGTATTGAACTATGTGCCAGACAAGAATGGATTTTTGGGATAAACAGTGTCAAGTGGTTTGCCTGGGGAATCTCTAGAGGGAGGTGAACGTTAATGTACTCCCCCCCCTCCAGTTATGCAAAAGCCCAGCGTTTGGAAACAATGCCCTGAGGAGGGGGTCACCAAAAAAAGAATTAGATAAATTCATGGAGGTTAGATCCATCAGTGGTTATTAGCCAAGATAGTCAGGGACGCAATCCCAGGCTCTTGGTGTTCCTAGAACTCGGACTACCAGAAGCTGGGATTAGACAACAGGAATCACTCAATTGCTCCGTTCATTCCCTCTGAGGCATCTGGCACCAGCCACTGTTGGATACTGTACTAGATGAACCATTGGTTTGACTGTATGGCCATTCTTACGAAGGACTGACTCCTACCAGAGCCTGAGATTGGAACTGGGGGGTTGGTCTCTGGTAAGCTTATAGGTTCTTTTACCGTTTTGAACGTTTTCTCTGTAATGCTTTCACCAGTGCTTAATTTGTGCCCGGGCTTGCCCGGACTGAGCCCTGGCACCTCTAGGCTTGGCAGTTCATAGCCCCGGCACCTCTGGGCTTGCTGAATCAGTTATGAATGCAAAAACGTTGCTTGAGCTCCGGCACCTCTTTCATTACAAATTAAGCACTGGCTTTCACCTTAAGAATAATTGTGCTTGCTTAGAAAGGGCTGTATAGTAACTTTTACCTGCTGGCATTTTCAGGTGTTCATAGCCCCCCAGATAGAAAGCAAAGTGCAGATGCTGGTCTTTTAGGCAGCCTGGTTTGCTGGGAATATTGTAGACAGAGAATTATGCAGCCTGAAAATAACCCAGCCAGGAACAAGAGAGACGTGGTCTCTACCCACGAGAGGTGAAGGCTGAGGAGCTCAGTGCCTAGCGGGAGTACAGAGTAAGAATCCAGGTGCAGATGCCCTGAACTCTGACACACACATTTCCTTCTGATGAAGAAAAAACAGAAAAACATGCTTAGATGAAACTCTGCTGTGAAACTCCAAAATAGACTGGAAGTCCCAAATTGCTTCCGTGCATTTCAGTGGGCGTTCACGCTCCCTATAATGAAAACGTCACTTTGCTTATTGTACTCCATGATAACTGGGTTTCATGGTTTGTCTCCTTCAAATACAGCAGTTATTAGTGGGCCCCACAAACCCCCTGACACAGATTCCATGGTAAGCACCCCTCATTTCAGCCCTGCTGCACTTCCAACTCCCCTGGCTCCCTTGCTGCAAACTGCACTTTAGCTCTGGCTCCCTGACCTCTTCCCTGGCCGGTTCTAAAGAACAAAGAAGGGAGCAAACACTGTAATCCAATGGATTCCCCATTATAGGGAAAGGCGCAAAACAAGAGGCAGCAGCAGGGAGATGGAAGACAAAATGCTGGGTGCCTGATTCTGCAGCAAAAATGTTGAATTCTGTGGGAAACTCAGAAAAATGCCAGGGCCACACAATGACAGGGTCCATGAGGCAGTTTACACCTCAAGGGGTCATTGCTTAGGACATTTTGCAGACTCAAACCAGTATTGGTTATACTCAGGGCTTGTCTATGTGGGGACATCTACCAGCATAAATTATACCAGTATCATTACACTGTTCTAGTTATGAGACAGATTCAATCCGAGCAGAAGAGGAAGGAGGTAGAAGAGAAGTTGCCAAGAATCCCCACGGCTTGGTCTGGTTACAGCTGCTGTCAGCAGAGAATGAAAATATGGAGCCTGGTCCCCTGCCACCACTAGTGTAAATCTAGACCAGCTCCTCTGAAGTTAATTGAGTTTATGAATTATGTTTCTTTAACAAACAGAAGTCAGCCAAATCCGGTACATTTTCCTTTTATGGAATCTTACCTGCTAGTTTCTAACTTCTCTCTGAACCTTTTGCAGCTCCCCTTGCTTAAGCCAGCTCTTGTCTCTTTCCCACTGCCCATTCTCAGCCTCCACACTGGAATTTAGCTGGCAGAAGCCGAGGGAAACTTTCATTACGTTTGATATTCTATCACAGGACCCATTTAGCTCTCCCTCCAAGACAAGGCGCCGTATACATTTCAGAGGCATGTTCTGGGATCTTCATGCACCATTTAAACCGGGTCCCTCCCATCGCATCCTTGCTCTACGCCCAAAGTACTTGAACAGATACAGCTAGGCCTAGACAGGCCCTGGCATAATTCCAACACCATTCCAGGCCCACACAGAGACCTGACCCATTTTATGCCTTATCCCTGCCCCAAGCCCTGGCAGGTCTGTACCTCAGTTACTATGCTTCCAAGGAAACCTGTGTGAAATTCCCTTCATTAACCAGTCTCTGGCAGTCCATCAATTGATGAGTGATGTGAGGCCATGCATTTCCCCTGAATAAAAGATCTCCCTGACTGAGAGCCGGCAGCAGGAAATCAAGATTCTCTCTTCTGCATTGCAGAATCACGGCTACCCCACTAATCTAGGGTTCTGCCAGACACCCTATGCTTTAGGCACCCTCTATGTTTAGTCCATGCTGCCCAATTTAACTCACTGGTTTATCTTCCCTATAAATGAGTTGCCTGAAAACATCAGCCAGCCAACCACCTGATTTCCCTGATCTTTATTTGCATTGTAATGGTGTGCAAGGTAAATTGCCACCAAACCAGATGGGTTAAATTTTTCCTGACCTTGCAATTTCAGTGATCAGGTAGGCTCTCCACTTTGCAGCTGTCAGCTTCCTTGACAAGCAAATTGATGCTGCAAATAGGAAAAACAACAAACAGGAGAGGGGGAGGTAATGACAAGCCTTTTCCTGTCTCGCCCCAGGTGAGCATTGTAAATTGGCAGCAGCATTCAGGGAGTCTCCCAGGGTTGTCATGCAGCTATATGATTATTATACAAGCATCCTAGCACTGTTTTCACCCATACTGTATAATTAACCCCTTGGAGCCACTGAGTCTGGCACTTTCGCTCTTAGGCCCAATGTCAAAAAGACAGCGGCATGTTGCACTGTGAAATCCTAACCACCGCCATCAAAGGTTTAATTGTATGCAATTTAGGTTTTCACGGTTTATTACATATTGGAGCTTGCTGTAGCCTTCCCTGTTATCATGCCGCAACATGCAACAAATCAGTGTAATCTCCAAAACAGCACATTGTCTCACAAGAGTCCTTTCCCCATAGCATCGATATTTTTAAACAGTCTAGACTAGAAATTGAATAGGAAGAGGTGGAGACTGGGTTTGAGGGATACACGTGTAGCTCCTTAATTGTCCAGCACGGATACATTCTTGTTTTAAACCACTGGGGTTGTTTGGAGCACCTAAAGAGGGCAGCTGACAGCTAAGATTTTTAGCCGTTCTTGGCTCAAAATGTTTTTAAAACTTTTATAAAAATGCAGATTGTTTTCCCCACAATCTACTTGCTGGCAGCTGATATTTCTGTTGTGTCAGCAGATAAATGGACCCACCAGGGATCCAAGATTAGGTAACAAAAGGTAAATGTTTATTCATATTCACGCTCACAGAGCAGGTGTCTCCTAGCCTCGCTCATGATTGGCCAGACAAAATCACCTATATTATTATTTATTTGCAATCTGGTAGCTTCCTGAAGCACTGAGTTCAGGCCCCACTGGGCTAGGTGGTGTATGTCAGTGTTAACTCTCACACTTCTCACTAATCTCATGACATTTGGTGCTTTATTAAAGCCCCACCTCCTGAAGTCAGATGACAACATGAATCTCTCAGCTTTCATTTACAAAGAAAAATTAAGTTTCTTCATATTTGTAACACTGCCAGCACCAATCATTAAAAAAAAATAATAATAATCATGAGTTGAGCCTCTGAAAAAAAAAAAAAAAAAACGTGAGCTTGGCTTTAAAAAAAAAATGAGGTATTTAAAAAATACATGTTGGATGCTTTTTACTGGTCATCTGGTTTTTGAGCCATTAGGGTGTCATGTTTTCAAGCTTCCCTCCACAGCCATGAGGGATAGAAACTTACATTTAAAAAAAAAAAAAAGAGATGAGGTTCTCCTGTCATCAGTTCACTCAAGAAGCTGGGAGAAAAACAAAGTATCACAAAACTCACAGTAGTCACAAGAATCGTCAACATTAGACTGCAGTAGGCATAGCTATTCTGACGTAGGCTCCTTAGTGTAGACAAACCCTTGCAATCTAAAGAGACAAGACAAACAGAAGGTGGGAGAAACGAAGCATTATTGTCTCTATGCTACAGATGGGAACTGAGGCATAAGGAGATTAAATGAAAACCTTCTCACGGTCACACAAGCAATCTACGGCACAGCCAGAAATTGAATTCAGACCTGCACCTGAGTCCTAGCTCAGGACCTTAAGCAGAAAGCTAGCCTCTCTCCAAACTTTTACAGTGACAATGCCAGAAGGAAGCACACAGCAAGGTCACTGAGGGGTCAGGCTGTCAACAGACTTTCACCACAACTTGTAACAGAACGGTTTTCACCATGCAAAAGCAACCGCCCAAAACCAAAAGGCTCATGCAGGACAGAGTGCCTGGTGCTGCAGTGAGCTTTGCTGAGCCAGCTACCAATATTGCATCAAATGTCAAACACTGAGTTTAGTTACCTAGCTTTGCTTAACTCCCACGTGAAACGGGTCCACGTTTATCTTTCCACAAGACTCCCGTCATGCAATAATGCCTCAAGTGACGATACAATGATGGCAACATCACATGGCACATATCTCGTGATACAACATTTGGTTTGGGACATTTCAGCCCAGAAGTTGACTCCACCCTTCAAGCCTTCCAAGTTAGACCCATTGAACAGCGTGCGGCATGCAGAGGGCAAGGGGAGGGTATTTCAGACTGCACTTCTGAAAGAGACTTATTTGCAGGAATATTAATACACCAGAGAATTTTTCTTATGAAAAGCACCTGTCCTGACGCTCCAGCCAAACATTTCCCTTCCCCAACTGACCTATTCCGTGGGGATCCATCAATAAGCCACGTATTAAATGAAAGCGCCTTCTAGGCTGCCACGGGGTTAGGTATTAACTCCTGTGTTTTCACAGCCCTTATGGGACCTCTTTCACAAGATACTCACTATGAGTAAGCGCTGCAGGGTGAGATGCTTTAACATCTCCATTAACAGTATGGACGAGTGGGCAAACAGCACTCCAATGGAGTTTATACACCGCATGCAGCCAGGCAGTAAGGGAGGGATTAATGTGGGAGTTAGCACTAAGGAGCCAGAAGGACATCAGCTGGAACCAAATAAAGCTCTTCTAAGCACTTGCCTGTCAGAACAGAGATTTCTCCTGGAAACCCAGGAAGAGGGAGGAAGAATGGGGGGGAGGGATTCTTTGGGAAAGAGGTTACCTGGTTAATGTTTGGACAAGCCAGAATGAGTGGCTAACACAGGCAGGCTGGTAATTGTTAATTGGCAATTATGTTGGGCTGGAGAGAGTGACATTTTTTGTGGGGCCTAAACTGATTTTAAAGTCTTAGTTTTGGGATGTACAGACAGTCCTGCTAAGATGCAAACTGCTTATCCACTTTCTCAAACTGTGGCTTGAAAATGAATCCCCTTTGGCCTCATTCTACCAGCAGGACTGTCAGCTACTGCACCGATCTATGGAGCCCTGAATGGCTTCTTGGTTTTGTTAAATACTGAAAAAAGACCCAGCTGATGAGTTTTGCCACCAGCTGGATTTTTCAGTTACAATACTGTAGCGTCTTGAGACTCTGTCAGTAAGTTTCATCAGAGTTAAAGGCTCAAGAAATTTGTCAAAAATAAGTTTTAAAAAACCCAACATGCAGATTTCTCAGTCCCCACTGCAAATTTGTCTCACATTTACCACCCCAAGGACTGTTATCTTATATAGCAACCTCCTTTTTCGCTGCCATATTGTTGTAAATATATGCTCTGCGCTCTCCCTTATGAGTGGGAATGAATAATGCATTCATTACTATACAATGCAAATTCAAACAGCAGAGGAAGCAGGCGGGAGACCCCAGAGGTCACAGAGAAATAATTTGCTTCACTGCCACTAACCCTGAACTACTTTATTACTTTTGCAGGTGTGGCTGTCTGCTAGATAGAATATCCTTTTTGCTTCTCCACTCCACCTCCCTCAGCCTACATTTTGGCTTTATACCAAAGAGCCTATACAATATGCTAGGTGATTAATACAATTAAACAACAGTTGTAACAGGGAAAATAGTGGTAGGCTGCTGATACAACCTGGAACCCCCTTCATCTCGCTCATGGCTCTAAGTGAAGGCAGCTGTTGCTTAGAAGTGACCTTGAGCTTTTTTGGACAGGAGGAGGGGAGTCTACCTGCCACTGTGGAATTTTATGAATCACAGATTGGATTCCAACCTCAGCAACAGTCTGCCACTCGACACCCCGCCTAAAGCCCACCCTTGGAACTCCAGTGCTGCCTGGAATCAGTGGGGCAGCTGTTGGGCAGCTGGAATCAGTGGGGTATTTCTGCTGAGTTCCAACTCATCCGTTTTCCTCACTTCACAGCCAATGACTGCTCCATTCATTCTGCAGAAAGCATCCTCTCTAGATCCCACTGAGAGCACAACATGCTTCATTATTGCTAGGGCTGGCAGATGACTAATCTGGTTAAGTGGAACGATGCTGTTATAGGAGAGGGGGCTGTTTGACAGGACTGACCACCCCCAAAAGCCCCCAGAAGCCAGGCAAGATGTATTAAGAGCAGTATAACTAGGGATGAGGCAATGAGATTGGCCAAAAGGAAAATGTAGGTTAAATATTGAGAAGATCTTGCTGTTAGGAGTTTTATTAGATTATGGAACAGTCTCCACAGAAAGTTTTGCTAGCACTAGTAAATGTATGAGGAATGGACCCAGAACAGAACCCTTGATCCAAACTCTCCCTCTCCCTTTAAACCTTGAGAAAGTTAGGTGTGGGTCCAATCTTCACTGCTGAAGCCTATCCTAGTAAGAAGCCCAAACCAGACGTCCCCCAAGCTTGTTGTTTGAGTAATACGACACAATCTTCCATCAGCAGATTATATGACCTAAAAAGCTCTATTTTTGAAGACGCAAAATTTCTCAGCCCTGTAGGTGCACCCCACCCCCCTCCTCTAAATTACTGCTGCCACATGGTATGAAAATCAATGCCAATTAGCCCTCCAAACAAGAGCTAACAACTCACATGCCACATAACCTGGAAGTAATTTTGTTTTTGTTTTACCTCTCAGTCCTGGGATCATTGTAAAAAATCGTTCTTGTCACACAACCTTTCAGTTAAGGTGACCAGATGTCCTGATTTGATAGGGACAGTCCTGATTTTTGGGTCGTTTTCTTATATAAGCTCCTATTATCCCCCACCCCCTGTCCCAATTTTTCACATTTGCTGTCTGGTCACCCTACTTTCAGTTCACATGGCAGGCACCATGGCTGCCTTCCTTTAATACAACAGCTGCCATCTATTTTAAAAAATGCCAAAAGGAAACAATCAATTAAACTCACAAAATTACAATGTTGAAATTCCAAAAATATATTCAGCATATAACAACCAAAGTAGTCCTGATTGCTCTGTTTTCTGTTGCCAGCACTATAAATATATACACACGTGCACACACTGTGAAATCCAATGTTTCTCTCTAGTTCAGAAAAGGAAGTGTGACTGAGTAGAGTAGTGTTTTGTGGGTATGTTTCACTTTCTCCCTGATTCGTCATAAAACTGTATTACTAACGGCTCTTGGGAAATCACTGCACGCTATTAAAATACCTCTTGATTAACATTAGCTTCATCATACCTTTCTCATCAACGGTGAATAGATATTTTTATAGTTGCATAATGCCAGTAAGCGTCTTATGAGATGACCCTAAAACCCAGATCCGTTTTTTTATATTAAAGCTACACTTTTTTCCTTCTAAAATGAATGTGTTATGCAGAAGAAAGTTTGATAGAGAGAGAGAGAGAGAAAGAGGATGCACTCTTCTATCATCTTCTATCTCAGTTGAGCCCATCTCCTCCCTAAACCTGAGTGCAATCCCCAGGCCTTTAGTTGAACAGAGCACTTCTTAGGAAGATGGTAAGAAGCTATTAAAGTTTAAAATGCAATCAAGTGCCTGAAAGAGAGGTCATTTCTTCACATAAGTTCAAGCTCAGGCTAAAGTGTGTAGGAAATGGGAGGGGGAAAATACATCTCAGGAGATCAAAATACATCAATGGAAAAAAATTGAGTGACCTGTTAATGGAGGGATAGGGAAAGCTAAAATATCTTAGTTCAGATCATAACGAATGTCACTTTAAGAAAGTACCATACCCAGGATGGGGAGCCAGGTGAAACTTGGCTTCCAACTTTCCTTGATCCACTGCCACACACACTCAGTGACCTTCAGTACCTCGCTTGTCCTCCTTGGGCACCTCTCTTGACCTCAGTGGGCCCATGTTCCCAGCTGGAGAATTGGGTAAAAGGAAGGAATTATTGAAAACCAGATGGTGCCTGGGAGCTAAACTCTCCTTCGTTATCGTTAATCTTCCAGAATCAAATTCACATCAGTGCAGAAGGCCCACATGCAAAATGAACATCCTGCATTAAGAGGCAAATCTATCTCACCCCACCAGTGCTACATTCCACTGGCTGAGCTCTAGGAAAATGCCTGGAGGAGGGAAGGAAATGTGGAGAAATTAGAGTGTGCCCTACAGAAACCCTCTGGCCCTGCACATCTCCACGCTCACCCCACCCCGTGTGCACTGCAAAGCATGAATCCTCCAAGGAAAGTGGCTCTGGGCTGCACATGGGGATGCACAGCATCCACTTCTTCCCTTGCACGGAGGAACTACACCAGGACCATTGGAGGTGGGGCTGATTTGTGCTTGGGGTTTCAGACATGCCCAGAGCTTTGCAAGGGGTCATTGCACCGGGGTGAATTTCATTCCAAATTAACAGCATGGTGGTGATACTAACACAGCAGTTGACAGTGAACTACGCAAGAGCATATGGAGGGAACAGTCTTTGCTGGATGTCCTTACCCCCTGAACAGGGGTGCCAGAACAATTTAGCTAGTGGGGGTGCTGAGAGCCATTGAACCAAACTGTAAACCCTGTATACGATGGGAACCACTTCAAGGCAGGGGGTGCTGCAGCACCCACTGCACCGCTAGTTCCAGCAGCTGTGCACCTGAAGTCTAATTTCTGAATCCAGTCTGAACATTAAAATTGGGCCAGATTTGCAAAGGATTTTAGCCCCAAATGTGCTAAGATCTACTGAAAATCTAACCCTAAACCCACACAAATATCCCTCACCCTTTCATCTAGACACCTCGTTGGTTCTTTGTTGCCAGGAACATTTTCAGAGGGAGGCAGTACTCAGGAAATGCTTTCCCTTCTCCTTTCCATCCTCTAATAGTTTATTCAGTCAGCCCCAGCTGTTAGCTGGCATGCCTGTCACAGGTTAACCGTGCAAAACCTTCGGCAAGTTTTTTTTAAGTTCTGCCATGAATCCAACTGAATCTTGCACTTCCCTGCACGAAGCAGAGTGAATCAAAGCAAACAACTGGTTCTTCCATGGGTGGAAGTCCGGTAAATTGGACCAGAAAAGGCTGAACTCAGATGCGAAGAGTATTAAACTAGCACATTTATACAAGTCAGGTGAACAGTAATAGAACTTGCAGATAGACAACTACTCTACCCAGGACTCCCTTTTGCAATAAGGTGTATTTACAAGCAAGTCCTAGGGCTTGTGTTATTCAGGAGGTCAGACAGGATGATCAAGTGGTCTCTTTTGGCCTTATCTAGGACACTATAAATAGTGGATTACCTATTACTGCAACAACAAACAAGTTGCTCACTTGCAAGTGATCAAATTCTCACAAGGTGTTGGGGCACATTCTCTGCCCTAGTTCCAATGTTGCCAACTCTCACAATTGTATGGCAAGTTTTGCAACATTTGGAGTTCTTCTTAAAGCTCCAGCTGCTGGAGTCAAGAGATTGCATTAAAAAAAATTCTAGCCCTCACGGCTGCACCTTGTGGAGGAGACGTGAGTGCAGCCTAAATGCTCAGAAACCAGCAGGCAAAGAAAAAGAACCCAACTTTTTTTTTTTAAATCTCATATTTTTGGGACCTAGGGTGACCAGATGTTCTGATTTTATAGGGACAGTCCTGATATTTGGGGCTTTTTTTTAATAGGGGGTCCTATTACTCCCCACCCCCGTCCCGATTTTTCACACTTGCTATCTGGTCACCTTATTGGGACCAGACTGATGATTTCTGATCATTTGAAGTTGGCACTACTGCAGTTCTGTCCCCTAAGTGCTGTTCAGGTGAAAAGGGGAAGTAATCTGGACACAGATCCCCCTTGGAGAATTTCTCGCATGGAAAGGAGCTCTAAACTGGCATCAAATCAGCAGACTGGGCTCCTAGGCCAACGTTCCCCCAGCTCCTGTGGCAGGACAAGATCAGGGAAGGGGCAGAGCAGAGGGCAGTACAAAAGCAATGTCTGTACAGATGTAGATCATTAATAGATCGAGTGCCCGTAGAGGAGGCTTAACAGCATGAAGCACTGTTCATAGGTTGTCTGGGACCAATCAGCGTTGTTACAGTGCACTGCCAATGGCTTCTGGCATACAGCTCTTTAGCCCTGATCTGCACTTAACAACTTAGGCGGACATAGCTACATTGCTCAGGAGTATGAAAAACCCATCCCTGGAGCACTGTAGTTATGCTGATCTAACCTCCAGTGTAGACCCAGCTAGGGGGGATGAAGAATGCTAGTTACCACTCAGGGAGCTGGAATTCCCATGGTAACGGAAACACCCCTTCTGTCACTGTAGTCTGCATCTACACAACGGGGCTGTAGTGGCCTAGCTACAGCACATAGCTATACTGCTATAGCATCTACAGCGTAGATATCGCCTGACATTGAGCTTTTCTATGGCAACTCTCAGCTTGACAGTTGGGCTGCTGCAACTTCCATCAGGGCTGCTGGGGCTGGCTGAAAATCAGGGAGCCATAACTAGTAGTAATTGTAACTGGGAGAATCTGCATCCCCACATAGACAAACAGTCTCAAGCAGCAGGACTGCCGATTGCTTTAGAAACTCAGGCGAAACAGTGAACTGATACATTATATTACACACTTGGAACGGGTGGGGGCTTTTTAACATTTGAATATGGTTAGCAGGATGGCTCCATCTGCCTCCGAGAGAGTTCGGTGACTCATGTGCTTATGGTAAATTCAGTTTTTAACACATCTGCTGTCTGTTTCCATATGTCTATTCCGCACCTTGCACAACATGGCCCTCATCTTGGTTGGGGGCGCTAGAAGCTGCTGTAGAACAAAATAACAGCATTGGCCCCCCCCCCCAGCTTTTCAAAGCCTGCTGTTGCTGGTGACTGAAATTCATGCCAGTGCAAAGCCCCAGGAACCACTAACTTTCCGAGTAGGAACAACGGAAACCTGATTCTACACCTTATGCTCATCCAGGCAGGGAAAGTGACCCGCCCGCATGTGCGATCAAAACTCAACCCTGCTCAAAATTTCAGATATCAAAGGCTCACAACAAGCTGCTCTTACAATCTATAAATCAAGCACCATTTGCCAAGCATTTTCAGTGAATAACAATACAGAGGGGAAATTGCAAAGAGACTGAGGCTCAAAGACATTATTCATCACAAAAGTATTTGCTTAGCTCTGCGTATAATCAACCTTTCCTTCATTGATGGTTTTGCTCCATCCAGGGCTGGGAAGTCAGTTGCTATTCATTTAAACATGTTCTATTTCCACTTTTAGGCATTAAATATGCCCAACTGTACATGGGATAGAAGTTGTGGGGGAACAAAGCACCATCTGCATGGAGACGGAAAATACAGCCATTGGGATGTAGCTAGCTATCTGGCCTGAGGACAGAGATAACCCTTGTGGCTCAGTTTAATTCAATCAATAAGGTCTATCATGAGAAGAAACGTACTGGAAAACAACATTAAATCTGTTAAAACCCCAGCCGCAGATGTCATCGCTGGCTGGAAAGATGAGTCTTCAGGGTTTCGGTAAGTGAAAAGCAGGGTGCAGCAGTGGCTAGCAAGGAAGGCATCTTGGTCTCAGCTCCTCCCCTTTTCCCCAGTTAATTTTAGGCTCCCCCTCCCCTCTTTGAGAAATGTGCTGAGCCGCTCAGCAGGCTGTCTGGAGAGCTTCCTCCAGGCACAAAAAGAGAAAGTGAGAGGAAGAATTTGCAGTGGGTGGAAGGAAAGCTCGCTCTATAAACTGTTAACAGACTGGAACTGGCAGCCAGCTATTGTGCACAGCAGGGAGCCCACTGTCTTACAATATCAGAGGAGAGGTGCCTGACAAACCCAGACAGAAGCTCTATTAGTTATGCCGCTTCAGCACCGTCTCGCATTATCTTCTGTGCAAGAGAGGGGAAGGTAACTGGCAGTTCAAAGGTTAAAGGCACAATGTCCCCATCTTTGTGAGCCTCAATTTAAGGACTGTATTCAAATAGCTGGGGAGAAGACAAAAAGAACACCCCTGCAGCTTCCCAAGTCAGTGAAATAACCACAGTTGAGAAGTCTCCATTCCTCATTCCAGGAGAAGATCTGTTCAGTATATTTCTTTATTGTAATTAATGTTTAAGAGTGTTATTCAATGTGTATAAAAGTATCAGAATTCAGCCCTAAGCCAGTGGATCTAATAGAGAGATTTCTGATGGGCTGAATTTAAGAGCAGATGGATGTCTATATTGTTATTCTACTTAATGTTTAGAATAGACAATTGGATATAGGATCAGGAGTCCAGAGACTTGGGCACTTTTGTCAGCTTTGACTCCAACTCGTGTAACCATGGGCAAGCCATTTATCCTATGTTTGCCTTGGTTTCCCCTTATGTTAAAGCTGGGATAATAATGCTCACCTCCCTTTCTGAAGTGCCAGAGAAGTCATTGGAAGTATCTCCAATGAGTGCTGAATCAAGCCTTTGAGATCTATGGAAGGTAAGTGCTAGGTGAGAATGAGTATGATTACACAGTTTATTGCCACCAGTGTAAAAAGGTAACCTGTGGTATATCTTATCACCACTGCCTCTCCTTGAGCTTTTAAAGCAAAGGCACCCTGTGGAGAAACAACAGTGGCATGAAGGAAAGTAGACTTTTCCCATGGCCGGTCAGACATATTGGGCCTGTTCTTTAAGACAAGCTCACAACTGTCCACACAGAATACATGTGCACTTGAACACAAATCAAGTAACTGCATGTGCAGACTACCAAAGCTGGCTGCTACATGCACAGTTATCCAATTTTAACTCACAGTAACTTAGGGTGACCAGACCGCAAGTGTAAAAAATTGGGACGGGGGTGGGGAGTATATAAGAAAAAGCCCCCAAAATCAGGACTGTCCCTATAAAATCGGGACATCTGGTCACGCTACAGTAACTGCACGTGCAATCAGACACGCAATTAGGTTCCTAGTGCTTGTAACAATCAGACCCATTATGTCCCACCAATAGAAAAGTCAGTCCTTATATATTCCTTTTTGCAGTTTGTCCATTTCATTGATTAACTCACGGGAGTGAATATGGCACTAATGAAAGTCCAGGAGTCTCTGGCTAGAGCTGGAACTAGTTCAGGCAGCACGGTCCTGACTTGCAGAATTCCCAGCTCTTCGAGCTCTGGCTCAGCAGAAGTGCTCAGTCGTGCTGAATTGCAATACGTTATGGGCTGGGGTGATTTTGTGCAGTGCGCAAATGGGACCTAAAATGAGGTCAGTCACGGCTACCAAAGGCAACATTCGGGTGTGGCTTAGGGCATGATGTGCACAAGGGAAAAAGAAGGATCAATGGCTAAGACACAGGAGTAGGCATCTGGACTCCTGCTGTCTATTCCTGGCTCTGGTTCACACTACTGATCTGAGATGCCCACCGGATTTTTAGGGGCCCACCTTTAGACCACTAGGGCCTGAATTTCAGAAGTACTGAATACCAGCATGTGCCATGGACTTCAATGCAATACTTGGTGTTCAGCTCTTCTGCAAATCAGGCCCCTTTAACGTAGCTAAAGGTGTGTATAAACAACCAAGGAACCCAAAGTCAGAGCCACATTATGAAAGAATAGTCACTTTCTATCTATCCAGGAACTTATAGAGCCCACATTACCAAAGTCTCAAAGCCCTTTAATCACGACCCCTGATCTGTAAAATAAGGCTGCAATGTTCAGGTGGGACTTAGGGCATGACTAGTAATAGTAGTAGTTAGTAACTAAGAGTAATAGTTCTGTACCTTGTAGGAAAGCTAAATTAATTCCTACCTGTTAAATGCATTGGAAAGGCAGTGCTCTAAGTGCAAAGCATTATTGTTAGTCCAACGGAGGGGAGACTCGGAGAACTCGAGTTTTGGTATTCTAGAAGAATGTTAAAATTAGCTGGATAACCAAAACTGTGAACGATGAGGTGATGATAAGATGGGTGAATTTAAAAAAAGAGCACAATTATTTGAAATCCTAAGTAAAAGAATAGCATTCTTTTGTGCACACATAGCAACTTGCTTCCTGCACTCGTGTTATCAGGCATGGTCGCAGGCAAATCACGAAGAGAAAGGAGGAGAGCCAGTTACCATCAGAGACATCGTCAGATGGACTGGTATCCAAAGGAGAGGGGAAGTTTTAGAACTTTGTTGCAACTGCAAAAGGTGGTGGTCGACAACCTTTGCATCAGACATGTAACTTGAAGAAGAAGGTATCCAACGCCACTCAAACACTAATTTACCGCAACCCCCCAGCATGTGCCATGTGGCTTCTCTCACCTTTTCAACGTAGTAAAATATTTATCTACACTCTATGCCTTTTTGCAGCAGCTGGGAAACTAGACTATAGCTGACATGGCATCGTTCTCCTCTCAGGAAAGGATGTTTTAGCTTTTCCAGCATGATGGGAAGCAATAGTGAGAAACACAAGCCCCGGCAATCAATCAATTCCCCAATTAACAGAGACATGTTAATAGGAAGATGACATAACACAGTTGCTGCTGCCATGAAGTTTTAGCTAGAAGATGAAGAGGTCTATCTTGTTGATTCAAATAGATCCTGGAGAGGAAATGGCCCACTTGTTACAGCTGTTTGTGCTCTTACCGGTAGGTTTCCCAGAGCCTGTTCCAGAAGGCAATTTAATTTCCTGTGTTCTGGGTCACCCCATCCCATCAAATGCAGTTCATAAATAAGTCCTTGTGAGCTCCAGGCTTTTGGGCTTTGCACTCTCCTCTTAAAAAAAAATAATTGATGTCTAAGTGTGTTCAGCCAAATGTAAAAGGTCTGTCTAGAAATCAAGCAAAGCAATGAATGTGTGACTGTTACATGACCAGCTCCAGGCAATTTGGAGTCAGGACTCCTGGGGTTTTCTTCCCATTTCTGCCATTGACTCATTTTTCCCACTGGGGCAAGTCCCATTGGACTTTCTGTGGTTCAGTCACTCCTCTGTACACAATCCCTACTGCATGGGCTACTGGGAAGCTCTTAATTTAGGTTTGCCAAGTGCTCGGAGATTATTATTTATTTATATATCCTATCAGATGAATCATATGGCCCCTGCCCTGAAGAGATTATGGTTTCAGGGTTAAATTGTGCCATTCCGGGCATGTCTTCACTGCAGAGTTAACTCAAGTTATCTGCACTCAACTTACTCCTCTTGAGTTGGCCTAGCTCAAGTGAGAGTGGCCTCACTGTGAAATACCAGTTGAGCTGCTATGTCCACACTGGCACTGCACTCACTCGTGTGTGATGCTAATGCTCCTGGGGGTACAGCCAACAGCTCCGTGCACGGCAGTGAGCTGAGCCACTCTATGAATTCTTCCCCAGTGAATTGCAGGAGACACGGTCTGCTCTTTCCGAGCATCGAAGGACTAGCAATGCTCAAGTGGCGCTAACCTGTGTCCACACAACAGAATGGTCATGGTAGCAGCTGATGAGTTGTTCTCACTTGAGTTTTAGGCTATACCCTGTTGAGCCACCCAACTTGAGTTAAAACACCACCGCACTCGAGTGAAGGGACTTTGTGTGTGGACCGGACTCAAGTCAAGGGCAACAGTCAAGTTATAATTCAAATGAACTTCGCAGGTAAGACAAATGCTGCGGCACAGTCCTGTTTCAGCGACAATGCAGAGCTGACCCAACTCAAGGGAGAAGGGGGAATGTTTGGAAGGAACTAGGCCTTAGGGAAGAGCAGGCAGACTGCATGAGTTGGTGCTGCTGACAACCCTGTTCTAACCCTAGCATTCAGTGGGCCACTGACGAGGAGTCAAGAGAAGGGACATAGTGCCATGCCCCTGCCTCCTCCTCACTCCTTTGGAAAACACAGAGGGAGTTGGTCCTACACACTCAAAGACCCTAAGATCTTCAGATGAAAAGAGAGACTGGAGAGAACATGACAGTGATCATAGATTGTTTGAACAGAAATTAGTGTCGAGATGGGGCCTCCTCTGCTAAAAGAGAAGAACTGTCTCTGGCCTGTGGGGAGTGCTGCTAGGATTGGAAATACCAGCTAGTGATAATATCGTACGATCAGGATCTCTATAAAAGCTGAGTCCAAGGGCAGCCCTGGTTTCACACATTGGTCTGACTCTAGGTCTTTCTACCATTACTGCTCATTGCCAGCACACTCTTCCTTCCAAGCCCTGCAGAAGACTTAGCAGGTGATAATGGTCCTGGAACAGCCTCAGTTAGCCCAGCCACATTTTACTACTCAGACCCACTATACAGACCAAGACCCTGCCAAAACAATCATTGAGAAAACAGCACTTGCACACAGCTAGGTCCTAGAGTCTCTGAAGGAGCCATTCATTGTTCACCTCACATATGTTAAGATGCTGTCTTCTTTATTCCTCCCCAGAGGTCAGAATAAAACTTTACATTCCAGCTCTTTTTATCTAGGATGCAGCTAGCTCCCCGTATCTGTCACCTACCTGGCAATCATTGTCCTTTCTCCCTCATGTAATTCTATTTTAGGAAATTCCCAGAACCCAAGTGCCATGGCCTTCCTGTCCCTCAGTCCTTCTTCTGTTCTCAGGGCAGGTCATCTGAGAGTTCGGGTTAACCAGCATCAGGAGAAGGAGGAGATAAGACAGCAGAACTGTTCCAACCAGCACTGATTAGCTTCGCTAACTCACCATAGGTTGATTGACAAAAAAGTTTCCACAAACAGCTCCTAATCACTTTGCAATCAGGGTTCCTGACTCTCCTACCAGAGGCAGAAAGTTCCTGCCAAAGCCACCTCTCCAGACAAAGAACATTTCTTTTCTTTTAGTTCCTCTATCAGCCTCTCCATTTGAGTTTAGACTGTCATCGGCTACTAGAGTTAGGGACAAGATGGAGCGTTCAATCATTGCTCTTTTTGGGAGGAGGTTAATTTCGGAGCACCCTTGAGTAGTACCTGGAAGGGTTAAAAACTGATCTGAAAGCCTTCTGCTTCACACACACATGAAAAAAAGAAAGGAAACAGTCTCTCTCGGTAACCTTGAATACTCTGCACACACCACTAATTCAAACAATCCCAAGGAGGCTGCCAGGGAGGAGGAGGTACTAGCAAGGTCTGATTTCTAACAGGGAAATGTATTATACATCTAATACTTTGGGGAATCTACCGAGAAGGCTGAGAAAGGCTGGCAGTGGGAAGCTATTAAATATATTGCAACTATTACTATTATTACTATTGAGAAGATAGGCATTGGGATCCCATTGAGAGAGATAGAGGAGAGGGTATACAAGCAGCATACAAGCAGACACATAGGAAATTAAGCCACATTCAGGAACCAGCTCAGGGAAATCCATAGGCAAGGTACAACTAGCTATAGCAAGCAGGCAATTTTTGTTCAAATGCCACCCAATTCATCATATATTCCTCTCCTCACTAAATCTCAGCAACGGCCAGTTCCACATTGCACATGGAAATAAAGTGCTTTAAAGCTAGTAAAACCCTAGCGCAATAAAGAATACATATCAAATGTGGGCCTCGGTGACCAAAAGAGCTCACTGACTCATGGGCCCACTCGGCCAGGATCATCCCTGATATAACTTCATTGACTTGGATGGAGTTACTCCACAGATGACCGGATCTGGTCAGAGTAGTGTTGTCATTGAATCATAGAAGTTTAGGACTGGAAGGGACCTCAATAGGTCATCTAGTCCAGTCCCCTGCGTTCAAGGCAGGATTAAGTAATAACTAGACCACTCCTGACAGGAGTTTGTCTAACCTGTTCTTAAAAACCTCCAATGATGGAGATTTCACAGCCTCCCTAGGCAATTTGTTCCAGTGCTTAATTACCCTGACAATTAGGCAGTTTTTCCTAATGTACAACCTAAACCTCCTTTGCAGTTTAAGCCCATTGCTCCTATCCTCAGAGGAGAACAAGAACAATTTTTCACCCTCCTCCTTGCAACAATCTTTGATGTACTTGAAAACTGTTATGTCCCCGCTCAGTCTTCTCTTCTCCAAACTAAACAAACCAAATTTTTTCAATCTTTCCGTGGGGGTGGGGGATTTGGGAGTACATTCAAACCTCAGGCTCAAGGATGCATTTCCACAGAGATCAAAACTCCATTGTCAACCCTAAGTAATAATGGCGCATGACAGACTTAGCTCCCATAATGCTGCAATGGAATGTGCTCCCTGGAGTCAAAGCACTCGATCCAATGAAAAGATTGCCATAGACTTTAACGGGGACCAACCCAGGCCCAAAGTGCACTTCATCCCCCTAGTTCTCAGGAGACAGACACCGACTCATCCAAGAAAATGCTAAGGAAAGAACACATCGGATTAAGGCTGCTACCTTTTGAAAATGGAATACAAAACAAATAGCTACTGCAAAGGACTGTGTTCGTACAGCACCTAGCACGATGGAGTCCTGGTCCATGACTAGGGATCCTAGGTGCTACAGTGATACTAGTATTCAAAGGTCTCCAGACCCTCTCGACTCCTGCATACACTTCTAGGTTTGAGATTCCCTGAGAAACGGCGTTGATCTTTTGCTGCCCTGGGTAAATCATTCACTAGAAGATAATGCTTATAACCCTCAAGCCCCCTAAAAGTTACCATAAAATACAATTATCAAGCAGGAGGTGTATGAGGAAAAGTTGGCACAATTTGAATCAAAAGGTTGCACTTGGTACCTGAGACTCGTTGTTAATTACATGTCTGATGGCATTATGTAGGGGCTCCAATTGAGAGTAGAGCCCCACTGTGCTAGCTATTGTACAAGTTCTTATCAAAGATGACCCCTGTCCCAAAAGGCATAGAATAAAATAACCCAGGCCTGTTAAGGAAAGGAAAGAACTTTGGGGGCCTGTTCGTACTCCTTTCTTTCACTGCATTCACTAGGAATGTCATCATCAGCTTCAATAGAAGCAGGATCGGGCCCTTATAATGCATCCATCAGCAAACAAAATGAAAACCACTTCCACTTTCCTTTGAACCTTACACACTCCCTGCCTGCTTAAACACTCTGTACAACCTAACCAAACAGCTGTCATCCGCATCACATGTCAGGAAACGGCAAAAAAAAAAAACATGTTGCGAAAACAGAAGGCAGTGATCACAAAATACTATGTACTTCCTTCCACCAGCCGTCTCCAAACTCACTCTTTACCCGTTACTGACAGAACGCTGACGTACTGCTGCAGCTTCAAGCCACCCTCTCTCCCCGCTCTCCTGAAGCATAGAAATCAGGGCAGCTGCTCAAAACGTGGATCGCTCCTACAGTCTATGTGACAGGCAGATGTGGGGGAGGCAGTGGCTTTTTCCATGACTGCTTAGTGCAGGCCCCGACATCAGGAACTCTGTGGTGATATTAGACATCAGCTGTGTTTAGTCAGGATGAGATCTATTAATTATATCTATTTTAGGTACTTTTCTGGTCCTCTTTATTGTAGTATCTGAGCACCTTCCCGTAACCCAGTGAGGTAGGGAGGTATTACCTTCCACATTTTACAGACACGGAACAGAGACACAGAGCGATTAAGCAACATAGCCAAAGTCACTCAGGAAGTCTGTGGCAGAGCAGGGAATTGAATCAAGCTCTCAAAAGTATCAGGTTAGTGTCTTAGCCACTGGACTATCGTTCCTCTCTAAATAAGAGACCCAGGAATAACTACCAGGTTCTGTCTGTGACCAACTACCCCAATAAAAGAAGCAGCCTTGCTTTCCAAGAGCTCAGTTTGTTCCATACACGTTGGGTGCTCGGCTCTTTTGAAAATCTGGCCATTAAGTGTTACAGTGGGAGTTGATTGGGTACTGAGCACCTGGAAATCTGGCCCTGAGTTTGCTACAAAGCTCTGTGTCGCTTTTATTCCACAAGGGGCACCACACTGGCAATCCTGTTTCTGCTTCCTTGCTATCATTTTTGTGGTCTTCTCATGATGGACTCACTGTCTGCTTTAGCAGATACTTGTTTCAGCCTTCTACTGAGTCTCTGGGAAGGGCATGAACATGCTACTTAGTAGTAGTTGAGGAAGGCAAAGCCCCTCAGTCATCCTGGCACAGCTTTAGGCTTTTAAGAGCTATGATATCATTTCAGTATACTGAAGTTTATGACACTGGCAGCAGAAAACGTGGTTGTGAAAATGAAGTAGCGGGTGGATAGCACAAGCAATGAAAAGCAAAAGAGCTCTCTCCGTGTGACATTCAGAAGTACCTCCTCTATGGTATAAGCTGCAAATGCTATTTTTTAATGAAGCATGCCATTAAAATAGGCATCTCCAAACTGCTGGCTGAAGGTGACACTGCTAGAGAGTAACATGTCCACACCAGTAGCATGGGGGCCTGGGCACGGGTAATTATACACCAGCTTTCTTTCTATTTCTTCTAGCCAAGGGAGTCCTTTCCCATGTAATATTCATGCTCTTTTCATCAAAGCAAGATGGGAAGAGGCGTCTGATCTCTGACACTGGGCTCCTCCCTTGCATTACCAGTGTCACAAATGATAATGCCTCACTTTTTATGGAGCCTGGAAGCTGCCAGCGGGAGGCTCCTTAATGCAGATTCCCATAAAAAAAAAGAAAAATCCCTCATTTCAAATACAATTTGTAGTTTCAATATGGAGGGAAATGCTGCTCACTAGGGGCCATATTCTGAATGGTGCTGGCACCCACGAGCCCCATTCACTGAGAATTGTAAGTGCCCAATGACCATTACAGCCTTCCTATTAACAGCCTGGTCAGGCCAGGGCCAGGGCTGGGTTTGTAGGTAGGTCTGGGCTTCTGACAAACATATCCTAATTGACTTCAGCATAATCTGCACCACTATTTCAGGCAACCAGCTCCCCGCCTTCCTCAGCATCCTTCAAAACTCCCAGCCCTAAGGTTTAACGTTTCCTATTTCAGATGGAAGTAGATTTTGCAAAAGGATTTGAATCAGACAAATCTGTCTGCATTTGGTTTTATGGAGCTACCCAATCCGCACTGCGGAAGCACAGATTCATTCTCTATATGGCATGAGTGTAGTGGTGTTCCACTTGATCAGATGCTGCTCCCTTTTTATCTTTTAATTTTCAGCCCTGCAAACAAATACATCTGCCAGACTGAATGTAAATAGAATAATGGGCTCTCTGGCCAGCAGGAGCATATGACTCATTAATTGCTTTACACCACAGAACAGAAGCCCATCAGCTCCACTACAGCCAATCTCCTCCGAGAAGCAACTTGCATTAGCATTGCATTTTTCAAAAGGAGTTTCTGTGTGCTTTGCCACTGTTTGCTATGCAAATTTTGGTGTTAATTGCACCAAAATGAGAAGCATATTACTTAAGTCAGCACACTCTTCAGATGGGCATCAGTGCGTGTGCGTATGATATTCCACCAGATGTTATTTTATTACTGCAGTTTAATACCTAACCATCTGCTTCCTTCTTATTTTGTCATGGTTTGTATTATCACTGGGACCCTTTTCTCTGTTACACTGGCTTTTATCGTCTGCATTATGTATTTGTGTGGCCCAGGCTAAAAGCTGGCAAGATCCTGAGCACAATATATGCCTGGCAAAGCATGAGCAGGTCATAAAACCAAAACAGTGACTTGATACCTGTCACAGTTCAAGGCAACTGCATCTGTATTCTCCTTGTGTGGTCCACCAAGAACACCCACTGAAAGGTTTTCAGCTCCCAGCTGTCACCATCTCTTCCTCTCCTGACCAGGGTTTTTCCAAGCTGCACAGTTCCCTGCCTATACTGTGATATCCCTAGCAAGCCAGACTGCCTAAACAGGCCAGTGCCTGCGTTCAGTTTTCTCCCCGAAGGCTATGAACAACTGAAATGGCCATCAGTTACAAGCTATCTACCACACAGCTCTTCTAAGCAAATACATTTATTCCTACGGTGAAAACATTATAGAGAAAATATATTAAAAGCAATAAAGGAGCCCACACCCAGGCTAAAAAGCTTACCAGATCTAAATCTAAAATCTAAAAGGTCACCTCAACTCCAACCTCAAATTCCAGTGGGTGTCAGTCCTTCAAAATCCACAACTGGGTTTTCCCCAGGGTTACAGGTCCATAACAGACTGGTTCTGAATCTGACAGTTGTGGCCTTCCATGTCCAGTCTTCGGGAACAGGTAAGTCAGCAAAGACCCTCTCCCTCAGGCCATTACTTCAAAAGGAAGGGTATTTGCATAACCACAGGTGGGAATTTGCATTAACCTCTCCATAGGTCTTTCCCAGGAAATCCACTTCACAAGTATTGTCCCAAAAGTCTATTCTTGTCTGGCACATTGTTCAATATTGATTATCCAGGCCCCATCTCCCCCTTCGAGAGGTTACATACAATCCCGGCCCTCAGTAATACATGAACCATTCATTAATATAATGACCCCAAAAATACTTAAACTTAATTCAATAAGATCTCCCAAAGATATTGTTGGCATTCGCTATATTTGTCACCAGAGCCATCCCTAGGGTATGGCGAATCAAGGCAGCCGCCCTGAGCCCCGCGCTCTCGGGGGCCCTGCGGTGGCCACCCTGAATCGCCGTACCCTAGGGACAGCTCTGTATGCGTGTTATGTGGGAGGGCGCTTGGCCGGCCCAGGGAGGGTGGGGTTAGGGTGCGTGGGGCCAGGCTGGCTCGGGGACCAGCAGGGAGCCTGGTGCTGGCAGCAGAGGTCGGACCCGCACTCACCGGCGGGAAGTGGCAGCGACGACCCCAGCCCGCTCCGCCCTGTCCTGCCGGCTCCTGGAATCATTTGGGGGAGAGGCAGAAGCCAGAAAGGGGCAGGGGTCGGAAGAGGCGGGCAGGGGTGGGGCCTGGGGTGGGGTGTGTGTGTCCCAGGCCCCGCACCCTTCTAGGGACAGCTCTGTCTGTCACAATACCAAAGAGAAGGCAGAGTTTAGTTTGTTGGGATTATTCTTGGTGCAGAGGTAATGCCAACTGGCCCCAGTTGGGAGTGGAGTCTCATTGTGCTAGGTGCTGTATGGACACACAGAAAGACACAAAGCCCTTATGATCTAAGTCTAATAAACGACTCTCTCTATATATATTTTTTAATTTATGACACGTGGTGGTATAAGGTGCTTCTGTGTGGACCACCCTCCAGCAGCAGCAGGCTGTAGAACAGATATGCCTGCCTCAGTTTCCCTATTTCAGAGTCCCTAGTAACTCAACAAACAGCTCTCTTGCCTAATATCATCCCTCCTTGGTGCCAGTTTAGTACAAAAATATAAGGCATATAGTCCATACCAAAGTCCATAAAGAGCAGTCAATTTATCACCCCCAGTGCATATAGTCCTTAAAGATCCCATGACATGACACCCTGCATACCACACCCCAGCAATTTCTGCCACATCCAGACTCTTCTTCAGTACTTTCCTGCCCTTTTACCAGGACAGCTGGAGTGTAACTACGCGCTTCCCAGCAGGTCCTCCCCACACCCTCTCTGCTAGTAGTTCATCCTCCCCTCCCCACCCAGAGGAGCATCCCTCACTTCCCCTAATCCATTAGCCCTCTCCAGCCCTCTGGCTTCAGCTCTCCAGCATGGAGATGTTAGCAGATATCCATTAGCCCTCCGCTGTTCCCCTGCCTTCAGCTCTCTCCACACTTGGCTGCAGATCGCTGGCCTTCAGCCCTCTGGCCCTGCTTGTCTTGTTTGGGGACGTCAGCCAGCGAACCCCTCTTTTTGCTTTCCTGCCTTCAGCCTTCCCCCAGGAACAGCCTAGAGCTCCCTTCAGGGACCTCCTGCAGTCTCCTGGGCTCCGGGAACTCTCACCTGCTCACCCTCAAGCAGCTCTCATCTGCTCTTTTCCTGACTGACCCATTATAGGGCCAGGTCCCTTGCCTTAAATGCAATTAGGAGGCAGCTGATAAGTCACAGGTGCATTGGCTTCTTCCTTTTGAAAGGGACTGTGCCACCGTACGACAGGTGGACTGGATCAAATGCATTTTGTTATTTACTTTGCTTGAAGAGAATGAATTTTCTCCTCTCTCTCCAGACTGTATTGCTCAGCCGTGCAAGCAGCTAGACACAGACGACATAAGGGACAAAGAAATAGGACTGGCTACCGTAGGCCTGATTTTCCCATGCCCAGCAACATGTCGTCTTTTATACCCACGCAATGAGTGTGCCCAGTGGGTGTAAAATACAAAAATTTGGATAATTACCATTCTTTTTGGACAATGTAAATAACGGTACAAGGTGTAAGGCAATGGAGAGTCAGGCAGAGAAGAATTATGGGCCTATCTTACATTCACTGATCAAGGCAGTGTTGGGGATTCCACGTTCCAGCAAGAATGATTCTGCTACCACCTCTTGGGGAAAAGTATAATCCATTCCTTCCATATCTGAGGTCTATGTTAGTGAGACTCCCCTTGATGCTAGTGAGCAGGACACACCCAAATTCAAAATGTGATTGTGGACCTGCTCCTGTCTCCTAGTCTTAAAGCCTTTCCACTATAAGGGTGACAGTCACAAAAACCCCCTTCTACTCAATAAACCTCTACTGCCCCAAGAGAGAAAAATTACTAAAAGCTAAAGATAAAATCCTAAATATCGAAAATAAAAGCCCTACCCCAATACTAGTATCTGAGCATCTTCCCCTTAAAAGTGATAGCTTTAGAGAATTCCCTAGTGGACTTCATGGAGTCTCTGACACTTCTCCATTTTGGGTGGTAAAAACTCTGCTTGGGGAAGGGCCTTTGTCTTTGTTCACTACAGATATCCCAGAATGCACCATCACTGTCATGATATATGGAATCACAGATCTTCTTAAACAGAAGTCTTTTGTAAGGAGAACAACACAGACAAACTTCCACAGAATTTCAGGCCCAGCTTTGTCTCTTTTGTTTACCAGTGACCACACCTTCTCTGGAATTCTGTACAGCATACAGATGCATCTACTGGCTGAATAATATACTTCAGGTGAACATATCTTCATATAATCACAAATGTCAGAAGTCTCATTGCTACCCATAGCTTTTGTGATGTCACAGAGATGCATTCTGGGATACATTATATCCCAAAGCAGTACAAAGAAAAAAAAATTAAAAGATTAGTTAACATTTGTGCCCTATGTTGGATGCTCCCCAACAGCATAGTGGGAAGTTCACTCCATTGAAATCCATGCTAAGATCATTTTTCATCTTATCGATCTCTTTTGGGATTTTATAGTAGTTTTCTTTCACAAAAAGCCTCCTGTTTAGGAAAGTCTGTGATTCCAACTGAGACTTACCTGGATTTTCATGTTTGTTTTGCAGTTCACCTTTATGAGGAAAAGAGAGAAAGGAATGGATGGGACTGAGTTGAGGGAATTCTAGGGGAAAGGCAGGATGGCTTTAGGAATCATGACAGTGGTATTCACAACCTGAGTTCCATGGCCATTGCTGCCACAAACCTCCTGTGTGATCTTGGGCAAGTCACATAGGGCTTGTCTCCACAGGCCTTTATTCCAGATTACTTGTTCCTGATTAGTTCCCTGTCTGGATGCCCTGAGGCTATGTCTACACTAGCACTTTTGCTTGTATAAATTTTGTCACTCAGGGGTGTGAAAAAACACCCCCCATGAGCGACATAAATTACACCAACAGAAGCACCGGTGTGGGCAGCTGCTCGTTGTGGGTGGTTCAATTATGTCAACGGGAGAGCTCTCTCCCATCAGCATAGAGCAGCTACACGGGAGATCTTACAGCGGCGCAGCTGCATCAGTACCGCAGTGCCACCATAAGGTTTCTAGTGTAAATATAGCCTTCGTTTGGAATAAAAGTCCCTTTTTCCAGATTAAATCATTCTACTTTCTTCTCTATTCTTATCTTCTCTGGAAGTGGATTAGGGTTAATTAATTTAAATTTATTCCAGAATAAAAGCATCACATAGAGCACAAATGGAGTTAGTTGGTAAGAGTAAATCCGCTTTAAATTCAAAACCTAACTTATTCCAGATCAATTTTCATGTGTAGACAAGCCCTTAGTTTCCCTGCCTGATATCTCCATCTGCCAACTGAGAATAATTTTCTCTCTTTCCTCCCACTCTCTGGCCATCTTATTTATTTGGACCAAGGGCTGTCTCTTAATATGTACAATGCCCAATACAATGTGTCATGACCTCAGCTGGGGCCTTTAGACAGGACTGTAATGAGACACAAATAAATCAGCTTCTCCTTTTCTTCTGAAGAGATATAACAGTCTCACTACAGCCTCCCAAAATTCCTAGTTCCAGCCCTGAATTCTTGTTCAGTCTGTGGAAAATAGATTTCTGGTTTCCTCACTAAAAGCACAAGTATAATTTGATTCCCACAAGCCCATATCAACACATGTGGTTTTAAAAATCACCACACCATAGAAGCAGATGTTTCTCAGGATAAAGCTCCCTACAGTTGATTCCCGGGCTCACATATGTGAGTATTTTATTAATAGGATTGGAAGGGTTAGATTTATATTGGTAAATGCCAGTAAATATCTATCTCACTATGCCACAAACGGATGAAAAAGTATTTCCATCGATAATCATTAAAATTTACAGATAGGCAAAGTAAGAAAAATGCTGCATTATAACTTAGGGTACGTCTACACTACGAGAGTAGTTCGATTTTACTTAAATCGAATTAGTGTAACCGATATTACAAAGTCGAACGTGTGTATCCACACTAAGAACAGTAATTCAACTTTGTGAGTCCACACTAACGGGGCAAGCGTCAACATTGGAAGCGGTGCACTGTGGGCAGCTATCCCACACTTCCCACAGTCCCCACTGCCCATTGGAATTCTGGGTCGAGCCCCCAATGCCTGCTGGGGAAAAAAATGTGTCGAGGGTGGTTTTGGGTAACTGTCGTCATTCAACCGTCACGCCCGCCCTCCTTCCCTGAAAGCACCAACGGACAATCAGTTCGCGCACTTTTCTGGTGAGTGACAGAGCGGACGCCACAGCACTGCGAGCATGGAGCCCGCTGCGACCATCGCTGCAGTTATGGCCGTTGTCAACACCTCGCACCTTATCATCCACCTTTTTCAGAGGCAGATGCTGAGAAATCGGGTGAGGAGGCTACGGCAGCGCGGTCAGGACATTAAGTCTGAGAGTGGCACAGACCTCTTGCAAAGCACGGGACCCTGTGCCGTGGACATCATGGTGGCAATGGGTCATGTTGATGCTGTGGAACAGCGATTCTGGGCCCAGGAAACAAGCACGGACTGGTGGGACCGCATAGTGCTGTAGGTCTGGGATGAATCACAGTGGCTGCAAAACTTTCGCATGCGTAAGGGAACTTTCCTGGAACTTTGTGAGTTGCTGTCCCCTGCCCTGAAGCACAAGGACACCTCGATGCAAGCAGCCCTGACTGTCCAGAAGCGAGTGGCCATAGCCCTCTGGAAGCTTGCAACGCCAGACAGCTACCGGTCAGTCGCGAACCACTTTGGCGTGGGCAAATCTACCGTGGGGGTTGCTGTGATGCAAGTAGCAAACGCAATCGTTGAGCTATTGCTCTCAAAGGTAGTGACCCTGGGAAACGTGTAGGTCATCATAGATGGCTTCACCGCGATGGGATTCCCAAACTGCAGTGGGGCTATAGATGGAACTCACATCCCTATCCTGGGACCGGAGCACCAGGCCAGCCAGTACATTAATAGAAAGGGCTACTTTTCAATGGTGCTGCAAGCACTGGTGGACCATAGGGGACGTTTTACCAACATCAATGTCGGATGGCCCGGCAAGGTTCATGACGCTCGTGTTTTCAGGAACTCTGGTCTGTTTAGACGGCTGCAGGAAGGTATTTACTTCTCGGACCACAAAATAACTGTTGGGGATGTGGAGATGCCTATAGTGATCCTCGGTGACTCAGCCTACCCGCTAATGCCCTGGCTCATGAAGCCCTATACAGGTGCCCTGGACAGTGAAAAAGAACTCTTCTACTACCGGCTGAGCAAGTGCAGAATGGTGGTGGAGTGTGCTTTTGGACGTCTCAAGGGGAGATGGAGAAGCTTACTGACTCGCTCTGATCTCAGCGAAACCAATATCCCCATTGTTATTGCAGCTTGCTGTGTGCTCCACAATCTCTGTGAGAGCAAGGGGGAGACGTTTATGGCGGGGTGGGAAGTTGAGGCACATCGCCTGGCTGCTGATTACGCCCAGCCAGACAGCCGGGCGATTAAAAGAGCCCAGGGGGACGCGCTGTGCATCCAGGAGGCTTTGAAAGCTAGGTTCCACAGTGAGCAGGGTAACCTGTGACTATTAAGTTTGTTTAAAAAGAAACTGAACCCGCCCCCGTTTGGTTACCCACTTAATTTTGACTATCCTCTCCAGTTACATACCCACTTCACCCCGTTGCCCCCCTTCCAACACACCTTTAAAAATAAAATAAATGGAACTTTGTTCATTAACACCGTTTTCTTTATTACGGGTTTCGTGGTAAAGGATTGAAACTGGGACACAGACTGTGGTGGGGAGCGGGTGTAGTGATGGAAAGGACGCTTCTAAACTCGAGGAATGACAGGCTCCTGCTCCTAGAGCAGTCCGCAGTGGTGGACTGGTTGTTGCCACCTCTCCTTTTCGGAACTCTGTGTGTGGGGGCTATGTGACTTTGTGGCGGGGGAGGACGGTTACAGATTCCCTGCTGCATGGCTCTGTCATCCAGGCTAAGGACCACTGCATAAGATCTGTAACCGCCCTCTCCCGCCACAAACTCACATAGCCCCCACACACAGAACATGAAAACCACTTCTCAGACTGACCAGGATGTCTAGTGACTGCAATGTGTGTGTGACCTGCTGCTGAACCTGCCCCCATGTCTGTACCCTGGTAAAGGTGACTGTTCTCTCCAATTACCAACCCCCTTTCCCCCCTTCAAACACACTCTCCTCTAAAAGAACATGACAGAAACAGTAATGAACAGAAACGTATTTTTTATTAACAACTACACAGTTAGGGAATGACACTGGGACAAGGGCTTGGGTGAGGTGCTTTTGGAGTGAAGGAAAGGACTTATCAAAACTTTGGGAAAGAGCCGTCTGGTACTTGAGCAGTCTGCAGAGGCGGAGTGACTGTTTTCACGGTCCCTCCTTCTTGGGACTTTGGGTAAGGGGGGGATGGGACATTGTGGCGGGGGAGGGCGGTTAGAGATAGACTGCAGTGGGGCTCTGTCCTCCTGCCTCCGGTCCTGCAGAACATCTACAAGGCGCCGGAGCGTGTCCGTTTGCTCCCTCATTAGTCCAAGGAGCGTTTGAGTCGCCTGCTGGTTAAGTTCAGAGAACATCTCATCCTGTGTCCTTCTCTTTCGGCGCCTAGTCTGCACCAGCCTCTGGGAGGGGGATGCCGGGGTAGGTCGGGAGACACTCGCAGCTGTGGGATGGGAAAAAGGGAGTGAATTCCTCACAAAGATACATTTTTGTGAACAATGAACATAGTCTTTCTCTGTGAACATCACATGGTAGAATTTTCGGCCTTCGCATTCAGTGCCTGGGGTCTTGGAGTACAGATCACACAAGCAGGGCAGAACAGCGGAATTCAGCTAGCAGGCAGACATGGTAAGCCGTAGACTTTTGGCTGCTGAAAGCTTAATTTAGAGCAGTGCCCTCCTTTCACGTTCAAAGCAGTACCCCTAGCGTTGGCCAGTTCCTGCTGCCGGCAATCCAGCCAGCATGAACTCTGCCCCTGTCCCGCCTCCACCGCGTGGCTGTAAACCGCCGATTACAGTTATGTAAAGGAACAGGCAATCAGTCCCAATACTAACATTCCCCTAATTTAAAGCAGGTCACCATGAGTGATATCACTCTGATGAGGATCTCGGACACAGAGAAAGACCGCATGCTGCGTGAATGCCAGCAAAAACCGGGGCCGTATGCGGCCATGCTGTGCGAGAAACTGATCCCAGAGTATTTGCTGCTAGCCTGGCGCGGAAAAGTTTCCTACCATCGAGGACGCAATAAGGCCGCTCTCCCCAGGAACCTAATGCAAAGGCTTTCAAATTACCTCCAGGAGAGCTTCATGGAGATGTCCCAGGAGGATTTCTGCTCTATCCCTGGACATATTGACACAATTTTCCAGTAGCTGCACTGGCAAGGACTAAAAAGTAGAGCGCTTAGGGCAAAGTAATCATGCAAAACCGGACATTTTGAGATACTTTTGCAGTAGTTGCACTGGCAAGGACTAAAAAGTAAAGTGCCTAGGGCAAAGTAATCATGAAAAACCCATTGTTAATATTCCATCCCTGTTCTGATCAAAATAAATGTTTACATGTTTAAAACACTTACCGACTGATCCTTCCCCTGATTCAGGGTCAGGGTTAACGCCTTGGGAGGGTCGGTAAGGGATCTCCGTGAGGGTGATGAAGAGATCCTGGCTGTCGGGGAAATCAGCGTTGTATGCACTGTCGACTGCCTCGTCCTCCTCATCTCCTTCCTCATCTACCCCGTCTGCGAACATCTCCGAGGAAGCGGCCGTCGACAATACCCCATCGTCAGAGTCCACGGTCACTGGCGGGGTAGTGGTGGCGGCCGCACCTAGAATGGAATGCAGTGCCTCGTAGAAACGGCATGTCTGGGGCTGGGATCCGGAGCGTCCGTTTGCCGCTTTGGTCTTCTGGTAGCCTTGTCTCAGGTCCTTGATTTTCACGTGGCACTGCGTTGCATCCTGGCTGTATCCTCTCTCCATCATGGCTTTGGAGATCTTCTCGTAGATCTTCGCATTCCGTTTTTTCGATCGCAGCTCCAAAAGCACGGTCTCATCGCCCCACACAGCGATCAGATCCAAGACTTCCCGATCAGTCCATGCTGGGGCCCTCTTTCTATTCTGCGATTGCATGGTCACCTCTGCTGGAGAGCTCTGCATCGTTGCCAGTGCTGCTGAGCTCGCCACGATGTCCAAACAGGAAATGAGATTCAAACTGGCCAGACAGGAAAAGGAATTCAAATTTTCCCGGGGCTTTTCCTGTGTGGCTGGTCAGAGCATCCGAGCTCGGACTGCTGTCCAGAGCGTCAACAGAGTGGTGCACTGTGGGATAGCTCCCAGAGCTATTAGCGTCGAATTCCATCCACAGCTACCCTAATTCAACATGGCCATGTCGAATTTAGCGCTACTCCCCTCATTGGGGAGGAGTACGGAAATCGATTTAAAAGAGACCTCTATGTCGAACTAAATAGCTTCGTTGTGTGGACGGGTACAGGGTTAATTAGATTTAATGCTGCTAAATTCGACATAACCTCCTAGTGTAGACCAGGCCTCAGAGTCAAAATCTCAAGAATGAGGATCTGCAGCTGGGCCTGGGATCAGCTAGCTAACCGCAGCTGAAACCCCTAATCGGCCAGATTGCCTGATTAGCTGAGCAGCATTGCCAGGACTACTCCAGACCTAAGCCCAGCAGTAGCACTTGGCCAGTGGCTGCTCAAGGCTTATGCTTGCAGCGGCAATAGCTCCTGTGCCTGCCTTGTTCCCAGAACTTGCTCCAGCCCCATACCTGCCTAACTCCTGCCCTGCTCGGTTTCTGACCCCAGCTCTGACCCGGGGCTCGGATTCCAGGAGCTTGACTCTGGCTCGACCCACGAGGCTTGGCCACCCATGTCCCAGTCCTTGATGCAAAATCCAGTGATTTAGACTTTGGTACAAATCTAAAAAAAAAAAAGCTTAAACTCAGACATTGATATTATCCATCAACATCATAAACATTGAATTCTGCCAAGCCTATTTATTAAGCATAAATGGTCACTGTCAAATTAGTAATGTTTTCTGGGAATAGGCATTCCCCAAGTACCTGCTCAGCCTGCACCGTTTCTTCACATGGGGTGGAAAGGGGAAAAAAAAAATAGGGATGAGATAATATCTTATTCATTTACACCTACACTGCTCTACAAGGATGGTATTATGTACTAATCTCTAAGGCTCCAGTCCTGCAAAACTAAGCATATGCTTGAAAGATTGTGGCATTAGGGCTCATTGAATTCAGTGGAAAGACTCCCACATCCCACAGACATCATTGTCTTTGGATCAGGACCGTAGAGTGTGATTTCTTTGGGGAACGGGTGGATATTCCTGTGTGTTTGTAGAGCACCTGACACCAGGGAGTCCCAGTCCTGCATGTGTTCTTCTTTAAGTACTATAAGAATATTTGTTCTAGGTGTGGGTAGGAAGGCTATTGTATTCTACTGGGCTGACTATGGGACATCCTCAATGTATTCTATTGTATGTAAGTTCTTATCCCACCCTCATCACTGTGTATCTGAGTATCTTCCAGTAACGCAGTAAGCAACTTGACTAACATCTGTCAGTGTGATTCATTCTCTATTTCGCCATCTCCCCAGAGATTGAATTGAGCGTGCAGTGGAGTGTTTTGTTTTGGTAGGGTTTTGTGTGGATTTGGCTCCAGCTGTCCAGGGATAATTTACTCTCATAAAATTATCACATTTGCCCCGGAATAATAAATTGACTAGTCTCTGAAGTACTTGGGTCCACTATTAACACACCTTCTACCTTATAAACTATGTCTTTCAGTTGTCATCCACCCATTAACTGTGATGTGTAGAGTCTAATGTCTCCAATCTGTCAATGTATTGTTAATGAATCTTATGAATTTCATTGTTTATCATGGGTTGCACAGATAGTTTGGAATGCTTTCTCCTTTGAGATTTTAGAAACAGTCCAAGATCTTACCACAAGAGTCAAACAAATGAAAGTGCTGAAGGTGACAGAGGCAGCCAAAGGGACATGGAAGTCAAAGCAGATTTAAAATAAAATAAATAAGTCACTTTAAATTTTTTCAAGTCAGTTTCATGGGGGAAATGTTCAAAGGCTTAATGACTTCTCAGAAAGCAGGAGCCCTAATTGTTATAGTTATTTGGCCATCTTTACAGAGCCTCAGCGTGTGCCTTTGAGGTATTTTAACTTTCATATTCCCATGAGTCAGTTAGGTTGCTCAGATGGCACATTCATCAACACATGAAACATTATTTTCAACAACTGCCTGGTCTTTTGCAATTGCTTTATCTAATAAAAGCTAATGGACAAAAAACACCTTTCCTTTTGTTAGTAAGCTGTCATTAGGCGACACATAATATTACTTAGCACTTTACATCTTCAAAGCGCTGTACAAATATTCAGTAACAGGACCACATGGTAATTGTCAGCTACAATAATGAGCAAACATGGCATTTACAGTAACCGTACCGAGCAGCAAGTTTTAGGGCGTATCTACACTATAAGTCTTTGTCTCAAGGGATTTTGTTATAACAGAATTGTACCCTGACCGTTCTATAACAGTTTGGACCTTACTGTGTTGTAACCATTATAGCCCTGTAAAGACCCCAGGACAATAACAGTTGTTCAGCATAGATGGTTCATGGCTAAATTCTAGGTTAAGAACCAAATTAATTTACAATTGATTAGGAATTAAAAGCACAACGGGGAATCTAACCCAAACGTCCTGTGGAATGGACACCAGCCCTGAATAGTGGGAACTCTTGCCTCCAACCTTTAAAGCTAACAACAGCTTTTAACCCCAGCATGATTTTTTATTTAGTGTTAATTAGGGGACTGGCAGCAAAAATCAATCAATTAATTACATGCATAGCCACTGTAATGCACACAACTGAAATCAAAGGCCCGTCAGATTATCCTGCATCCGTGGAGGAAAAGCTGTTGCAAGAATACTGGACAATGGCACTCCATTTCTTTACAGATGTCAAAAAAGAAAAAGCGTGGTCAGGCAAATAGGAGGCAAACGAAGATTCTTCCTGGCCTCTGGTGAAGGTCATTCTCCTGTCTAGACACCACAAAATTATGCCCATCATGGATGATAGTTATCCCTGATTCCTATGCTTATTTTTGCCTTTGGAATATACCAGATTGCAGGGATTTTCAAGATACTATCCTGGGGATGCATCACCCCTAGATATGCCATGTTGCTCTGTAATGCTTGAAATTTAAACAGCGCCCAAAGAGTGAGGTAAGGCCCTAGCATTCCCCTCTAAGGGCGATGAAACCAAGTTTCATCCTGGTTCAGCAATTGTTCTGTTTCCCTGACCTACATGGAAGTAGCAAGGGTTCTGCTTCCAATACCCCTGGATTCCCAAAACTGCATGAAGGGTCCTGTGCCACTATGCTCACATCTCCCACTCAGCATTCTGCCACTGGGTGGATGAACAGCACACAGGAGATACCATGGACCACCCCCAGAGGGGAGCAGGGTTCCAAATTTCAAGGTGGGAGGGTGGACAGTGGATCAGATAATGAGCCCTTTGGGGCTGGTGGGGTGAGAAAGATCTTTTGTGTGGCTCGAGGGGCTGGGGAAATGATGCCACAAAGGCAGCACCCCCTCTTCCATGTTTCCCTAGCCCCAATCCACTCCAGGGGGATACTTTCTGATATTTCACCTACTTGAGTAAAGTAGATGTGTGTAATAAGTTTGTTAAAAATGCCCAAGATACGATTAGCTAAATAACATTAGAGACAGTGATCAGTGGGTGTTAATCAGTACTAATTACAATAGAGTTCCTGTCAAATTACATGTTGCATAAATATGGCCTGACAAACTCATTCAATAAAAAGAGAGAGATAGCGTGCAAGTATATATGCTGCTGGGAATCATCAACTGGCAGACATCTCACTCATACAGAGATATGTGTGATAAAACAGTCAATTCCTGCTAGCATTAACCGCATGTGCAAGCTATATAAAAGGCCAAAGCTAAAGTCCATTCGTGAGGCAAAATTATCTGCCTATATCATTATTGTCTGCATTGCAGTAGCCTTAATAGACCCCAACTGAAATCAGGTCTCCATGTGCAAGGGGATGTACAAATACGTTATAAGAGACAGTTCTTCCCCCCCAGAGAGCTTACAATCAAAATGGGCAAGAAAGAGGAAAAAGGTTTTATGCCCATGTTTCAGATGGGGAACTGAGCTCCAGCCATCTTATGCAACTTACCTAAGGTCACACAGTGAGTCTGATAGAGCAAGGACCAGAACCCGTATCTCATGGCCGCTAGTCCCGTGCTTTAACCACAAGGTCATCCTTCCTCTTAGTTCAGCTGTGCGATTTTCACAATGGAACTTGTATCCAGGTAAGGGCAGGGAGAAAGTAGGGGAAGTTAGAGCTTTTGGAGTTGAAGACGTGAAAGCAAGAGGCTTAAATACATGTGTGTGTACATGCACATGTGCAGTTCTAAACAGAGCCCAAGATCATTTTCTGATATTTGGTTTTGCTTTGACTATATCTGTTGTGCTGTAGAGAACTTCAAAGTTCATTGCTTGGTATGATTTCATAACAGCCGGTTAACACGGTCCTGCACATCCTAATTTTGAGTATTTTGATAGTGAATCAACAAATACTCCCATCCTAATTGTAGTTCCAGTCTGCCCAGTGTTTGCCAATAACAAACCCACATTGTGGAAGAGACAAGTGGAAGTGTTACTGAGCCTCTATCCGCGCCCTTATAGGCTCAACCAATTTATCAGTGCCATGAAGGAGAATAAATATTTATAAATGGATGTGTCAGCTGTAATGTGATAAACTATCTCCAGTTGTCACATGGCTGGATCAAATTGCATTAAAATACTTCTAAACATTAAGGACATGTCTGAGGCCAGTGCATGTGAGGGAGAAGGAAAGAGAAAATATATTGTATATATCAGAAAGGTCCTACAGAGGTAAAGGACAAACAAACCATTTAGTGTTTTAACTTTGCACTATTCTTTTTGCTCTTGGTTTGCGAAGTGTAAGTAACCTGCTGATGTGTATTAAAACTCTCTTGACTAACCCCAGTTTATTGTAAATATTACAGCAAATCCATTGTAAACAGCAGCAAGAGGCTTTTGGGAACCCATTAATCAAAATAAACTGCTCTGGAAATACCTTTGCTCAGCTTGTTTAACTAGGGCTGCGGCTCCACACTGCATAGCTGATTTCAAAATATACAATTTATTGCCTTGGATGGCTTTGCTCAGGGCTGGATCTAAATTCCTCTGGGTACTTTAACATACAGTTAATCAAAACACAATGCCACCTCTATCATATTTACAATCTGGCAGGCAATTAGTCAATAATAAATAAAATGCATTGGAAAGACAAATGATATTGCTATGTCTGTATCAATGTGCTTATAGGCTCAAAAGATTTATCAGTACCACTGGAGAGAATAAATATTTATAAATGGATGTGTCACTCATAATATGATAAACTATCTCCAGTCATCACATAAAGCATGCATATTTTCAAGTTGACATACTTTATTAACTACCTAATCATTTTTCAAAGGGTGTTTTTCAACTTTATTAGCCACACTTAACTGGAGGAACCTATTCTTATTTTGAATATATGTAAAGCAGGAGCCCCCAGGAGCCCCAGTCAGGGTTTGGATCCCATTGTGTCAGGAGATGGACAAACAGAATAAAAAGGGATTCGGGGCATTGGGGCTTTGGTGGCGGGGCTTTCAAGGGGTGGGGGGAGTTTGTTTTGTTTTTTAAACCACAGCTGAGCACTTTGGCCCCAGACCTGCAAATACCAATGACATGTGCCTAAGATTGCTCCTGGATGTAGAGCTGCCTAAAAATGGGGAGGGTGGAACTATTTCTGTCTCTCACACACCCATACACCCTTCCTCCTATTTTTTAAAATTTTCAAAATGACCAATGTCAACACCATTTTGAGACTTGACATTTCATCAACATTGCAAATATTTGGACTAATGCTACAGCTGATTTAAAAATGGGAGGTGAAGTTGCTGAAAGAGTTACATCAAAAGTTTTCCTGCAAAAAAAAAAAAATTTCCAAAAATTTGAAACTTCAAAAACCATGAACTTTGTCTGTAAGTAATCCTGTTGATTTAAGTGGCGTGACTCAGGGTAATTAAATTAAGTGTGGGTAATAGGCCTGATCTACACTAGAAAGGTTTATTAGTATATTATTTCTGCTAGGGGTGTTTCCAAAATAGTTATGCCAGTAAAAGCCAGTGTGGACATAGTTTTACTTGTTTAAAGGTGTCTTATTCCTGCATGGAAGAGGAATAACTATACCAGTATATCTCTATCTATAAAAGTGCAGTATAAAGCTCTTTTATACCAATATAACTGTGTCCACACTGGGGGACAAGTACTTCTGTAACTATACCAGCCTATAGTTAAAACTGTACAACTGTCTAGTATAGACATGGCATAACTGTTTGCAAGATGAACTCTCTGACTGTTTCCTTATAGACAAACAATTATCCACTGATTAGCCTGGCTGTTATTTACAAGAGAGAGAGTTTTATTTTATGGTCAGCATCTGATTGAAAAGATAAAAATCATCTGCTCTAAAATACCTTTCCACCGTTTTACAAACATTAACGGCCCAATAATTGTGCTTAAGCTTAAAGGGAAAACAAGAGATAAATCCTTGAACTAGTTCAATAAGGTACCATAATACTCATAGGACAGATGTTTCTTTGTTTACATATGCACTCAGACACTGTTCCTCTGGGTTTTTCCTGCCTCAGGGGACTCTGCTGTACTTGACTTGCGCATTGAAGCTTGTGGGTAAGTAGTGGAGATTGGATACTTTCCATATTTGCAAATAACTGTCATACCAGTTAGACCTGATAAAATTTTAAATACTCCCTTGAATGAAGTTTCTAAAATGCTGCTGTTGTTATCCCACTCGTTTTACATTTGAGTTTGGCAACTGATGCCCTTAGTTAAACGTTCAGTGTCAACAATGTCATGCTGTTGCTCTTAGAAATGTGTCAAAGTACTGTAGCATGATCTTGTTGCATTTAAAATTAACCACAGGAGTAGTGCTGTGCCAATTTGTTGCATTAACTAGAGGACCAAGCCAATGTATTTGTCACATACATAGAGAGAACATGAACAGCAAACATTTAGAAGGAGAAATTTCCATTCTCTCCTGTTCTTTGCTCATAGCCTGTATTTTCAATTAATTGTAAAGTTTGCTTTTCCTTTGCCCATCGTCAGTTCATACCCTGACTTAGTAGGGGCAAAAAGGAGATAAGATGATGTTGGAAGCTAAATAGATGGTACAAGCTTATTGGCGTAATGGGATGAAGTACCTGAGTTTACATCTCCTGCACTGATTTTCAGCTTGTTTCTTATTCTGTTCTGTAGCCCTCAAAGGAATTTACATTGAAGTTAGGGGGTAAACTTAGACTTTGTGTTGGCTAGGGGGAAAAGTGTATTTTTAAGGCCCGTTATTTAACCCACGTTATTTAACATTTTTTAAAAATGCACACACACACCCCGAATATGGACACAACCATTGCGCTGATGTCTGCAAATTACTGCTCTGTATAAATCTTCAGTTTCTTAGAAGCCACATGAATGATGGTCCTCAGTATTCTAGTGTAAGCAGAGTCAGGATGAGCTCTACCCTGACATCTGGTGATGAATTATGGCGAGTGTGGAAAAGAACTCCAGGGGCTGATCTTGTTTGCATAGGCACACCCACCCGCCTGGCATGAGACAACAGCAACTGATAGTGGTTACTTTGAATGGGGTGGGATCCCCAGTTTCTCTGTTATTGGGGCAGGAGGAATAAAGTGTTGTTACCCTGATTATGTGAATCAAGGACAATTAAACTGTTTTATGAAAGAGGGTCTCACCATCACCTAAGTAGCTCTCGCTAGACAAGGGACATGGGTTCCACAACCCAGTGAATTGAGAGAGGATGGAGATAGATTTGTACCTGATGGTATGCCCCTCTTTAGAGGGCCTGAAACACCAATTGCACCATCTCCTTTCTCCACTGTCAAATGTCAGAGCTCACTTTGATTCCATTAGGAGTCTAGTTACAGACTGCTGAGCTGAATTCACTTTGAGCTAATGGTGCTCTAGCACTGGGGCTCCCCTACTATGAGCTGAAATCACAAAAGAGCTAAAGTTACTAGAGCTGAGTGCTGTGTTAACTAGTGGGGGAGCCTGAAGCCATATTGTTAAGCGGCTGGCAGAGCAGTTTGTGGGGACGGCTAGAGGAGCGGCGCGGAGCCTTGCCGGGATGGTTGGAGCGGCCCAAGGAACGGTGAGTGGAGCCGTTTGCGGGGACGGCTGGAGTGGCTCACAGGTCGGTGAGCGGAGCCATTTGCGGGGACGGCTGGAGCAGCTCACAGGTCGGTGAGTGGAGTGGAGCAGCTCGTAGAGCAGAGCAGTTCGTGGGGCGGCAGGAAGTGGACTGGCTCATGGTGAAGGCTGCGGCGGAACCCCACAGAGAGACGGCCAGTCGGCCTCGGATCACGTAAGGTGCCCCTTAACACCCTGCATGCCCCCCTTTTACTCTGGGACTGCACTGACCAGGGACAGAGACTTTGGGGGTTGTTGGACTTTTGGGACTTTGGGTGGTTGCTGGATCCAAGAGACTTTGGGGGTGTTGGACTCTGGGTGATTTTTGGGTTGCTGGATTGAAGAACCAAAGGGAAAGGACACGACCCAATTTGCTGGGGTGGGTCTTTTGCTCATGATTTGTGTTATGAATCCTGTTTGTGGTGTTTTTTCCAATTTAATGCTGATGTCGTTTACCTCGTGTTATTAAACATTTTCTGCTACACTCAGACTCCGTGCTTGCGAGAGGGGAAGTATTAGAGGCGCCCAGGGCGTGGTATGTAATTGTCCCAGGTCACTGGGTGGAGGCTCGAGCCGGTTTTGCATTGCGTTATTGAAACGGAACCCCTAGATACAGAACCCGGCCCTTGTTGTTGCCAACTTAGATGAGCAGAAGGGTTACAGTAGTACTGGATAGTCTATTCCACTTTAGTTGCAGCACTGTCCACTCAATGTTATACCTCTATCTAGTTTGTACCACTTGTGTTTGAGTTATAATATCATCCTCCGTAGAGCCTCCTGACAAAATTTTTCTGCAATTCACACCTCAAAAATAGCCATTTGTTGGTTAGACAAACACATTACATTATTTTGCTTATTCACCTAAACACAAATAAGATTTAGGTCAGAAGGAAGAATCTATGAAGTCTATCATGTCCATTTCCATCATTAAATTAAACAGTGGTAACCCACCATACTACATTGGTCTTGGGGTATGTACCATTACCCTCCAGAGGAATCAGAACTGGGTATTGTTTGGCATAGGCCCCATACAACCAAAAGCTAATGGAGATTCTTCTGCTTGAGTGAAAAGGGCCTATGCTTTAGCTCAAGTGGTGGAACTAGGCAGGAGGATCAGAGTTCTATTCCAATTATCACCATGAAGTTCAGCATAGCCATGAGTTTTACATAGTAACAATTTTACAGTTCCATGTAGCCACAGATTTGTCTCATTTTTAATTTGCCCTCTAAGTAATTCTACACTGCTCCTTTATCAGATGGTTTATATTATATATTCCTACTACTGCTTTTAGTCATTCACGATTTTTGTGTGCCTTTGCCATTCATTTCTCCCCTGGTTTAAGTTCACATATGACTGCTTTTGCATTTGTCAAGTGACTTCAGAGAGACCTAGAATGGACTGAAGTGATGATCATCAGGATCATTCACTTCACCAACGTGTTGAACTCCAAATCTGCATGTCTACATGTTTCGCATGATGTGACTCCTAAAGCAAGGAGTGTGACTTGAACGAAACATTAGCAAAACACACCACTGATTCAATTTCAAACAATCTGAAAACAGTATTATTCTTGCATCGTCAACATTTTACTAAAGAAGGGTGGTTTCCAATACTGTATGGGGACCCTCCCATTTAAAAATACAGGGATGGGATTCTGAAAGGAACACAAAGGAGTCAGAGATGCAAATGCTCAACTGCTGAATTTCAGCCTAAACTGTTTTCAATTTAATTCATTTAAAAAAAAAATGAGACTGGCATATTGGGCCTGATCCGGCATCAGTCCTTACTCAGACACAGAACTCCCATGGAAGACTGACAGTTATACTGAATCAGGCCCAATATGTTTTATTAAACCCTTTTTAAAATTCCAGGTTCCTGCCCCAAAAATGTTGGATCTAGACAAGTAGACAGCATCCCTTTAATAGAGGGAAACAACTGGTTATTCTAGTAGATAAGCTTGATTTCAGTAACTTGCTTGTGATTGTCATCCTAAGACTTGTCCTCATTGGGTTGTTGAGAGGGAGGGTTTTTTTTGGGGGGGAGGGCGGGGGGAAGGGGAGGTTGATTTGTTTAAGGGAATGGGGCAGATGGGTCACACAATGTAAGCCCCTCGTGCAGATACATACTGGTGCACCTGACCCCAGGTTCAAATCAAAGCAAGCTGCACTGGTGCAAGTCACATTTGACACTGAAGCAGTGCAAAAAAACCCCACAACAACAACAACAAAACAAGTGCAGGTAAGGTGCTAGAGAGACTGCAGACGGACTACACTAGACAGGTCTCAGCCATTATGGTTATTGTTGAGGACCATAAGAAAACAGCTGTAGTGTTCTCTGAAGCAGTGAGCCAGAAACCTGCTTGTCTATCTAGTGTAAACAGCAAAACATTTCCTGGAGAGACAACAATACCCTGCCTTTCTGGAAATGCCTGTAAAAAAAAAAAAACCCTCCATGATCTGGGAAACACCACCAGGACACAGATGGCAGCTCACCAAGAGAGTACCATACCATACAAGGAAGAAAACAAGCTTGGCTGCATAGCTTGGTGGAGGGAGCTGGTTTGGGGAGGCTGAGACAGAAAAGGATTCTATTGCGTGGTCTAGACAAGAGGCTTGGAAGTCCCAGGAAATAACTTTCCCATCTCCCCCATTGCACAGGGCCTCCATGCTGTCTTTCTGGCCCTGTGAGCCTTCTAGGGCAGGCCAAGTGTGAGACATAGGAGGCAGGGGGTGACTCCATACCCATGGGCTCTCTGATCTAGGGATGCACCTTAGGGCTGCACTCAGTCTGCTCCAGCAACTGCACCAGCCCCCACAGCTTCTAAGCAAGGAAGGCACAAGCCAGAGCTGCCCCATGGATATACCCAACATGTGACTGCCAAGGGCCTTACATACTGCATGGACAGAGACAACAACTATACACCAAACTAAACAGCCAGCACCTACGAGCTGGAGGAATGACTCCGTGAGGTGAGGTGGGGTGGGGGCAGGAATGGGTCTGCTGTCACAGCAGGGTCTTTTCGTCAAGGTTTAGAGTTTATAACAAGAAAGTAGCCTTAGTTGCCAGTCTGAAGGTTCATATAATCCCCAGCCTGTTGATCAGCCAGTCCCATGACCCCCTGAGTGTGGAGATCAACCATTTTCCCAAAGGATGTCTCCCAAATGCAGTCCTCCCCCACAAGTACCTGTTCCAGGGTAATGAAACGCCTTAGCTGGAATGATCCCCTTGTATAGTCAGGGCAAGGTAATATCTCTGGCCCATATCGCAGAGTCAGATTCTGGGGACCTCTGGCAGACATAAAGCCCATAAACTTCTTTGCAAGTTTCCCTGCATGACTGGGCATGAGTGGGACAGGGTGTGATCGTAGGACAGCTAAGTACAGTAGAACCTCAGATTGACAAACACCTCGGGCATTGAGGTTGTCGGTAAATCTGAAATGTTCGTAACGCTGAACAGAACGCTATGGTTGTGTTTTCAAACGTTTACAACTGAACATTGATTTAGTACCGCTTTGAAACTTTACTCTGCAGAAGAAAAATGCTGCTTTTAACCATCTTAATTTAATTGAAACAAGCACAGAAACAGTTTCTTTACCTTGCCAAATTTTTTTTTTTAATTTCCTGGTTTTTTTTAGTAGTTTACATTTAACACAGAACTGTCCTGTATTTGCTTTGCGTGTGTGTCTCTGCTGCTGCCTGATTGCATACTTCCAGCTCCAAATGAGGTGTGTGGTTGACCAGTCATTTTGTAACTCTGGTGTTCACAACTCTGAGGCCCTACTGTAAACGGAAGTTCAACAGCATTCCACCTGTGCAAATAAGCTGATGTTTGCTGAGCTTGCATAAATTTGGGATGAGGCTCAGACTGTCTGACCATGAACCCCAATTTCAGTGCAAGTGGCTGCCACAGAGGGCATCCCAAATTTGGTTACATCCCATTCCCAAATAAATAGGATATGCAATCCTGCAGCCACAGTGAACTACAGGTAAGCTGCCAGAGGCAAAACAACCAATCAGGAATCAAAACTTTGCCTGTGGTGTGTTTGCTTTACAAGGGATTAACTGCAGTGGCTGTATTTGTCCCAACTTGATCTCACCAAAACATTCATATAAGAAATACCCAGTGACCTGCAACAAATAGCTCCAGAGCTTAAGATAGAGCTCTGGTACTGGGAAGTCTAAGTAGCAGGGATAGATAATGCCTGAGCTCATACACAGAACAGGAGAATGCTCTGATTGTGAAAGGTTATTAGGGTGTTTAGTAACAGATGGGGACCCAGATGTAGAAATCATTGTTCAGCTAAAGATTTTTCAGCAGAAGATGATTGGTTTATTCAACAATGTCAAGATTCAGAAGGACATTTGAAGGAGCAAAATTCCTTACGGCAGTGTATTATACAGCATTTCATTTCTAGTAGTTGAACAAAATTGCAAACAGCTGGTGGATTGTTGGAAGATTTTAAAACACTTCTTTCAAAGGTATTTTATTACTGTTATAAAACACATACACTCACCACACATCCCCCCTTTCCTCCCTCCCGCCCCCCCCCCCAATTGTGAACTTTTATACCACTCATCAATTTTTACTTTTAAAAATTTCTGATTCATTGACACTGCAGCTCAGGAGGATATCTGCCCCAGTTTCTGCACAAGAGTGGGTCTCAACCTTTTCCACAGTGACACCTCCACCCCTTACAACAGAAAAGAGTTCCAGGACCCCTCCCATCTAGTGATGAAGAAACAGGATGGCGCTCACAACCTCCTTGAGGTCATGACCCGCAGGCTGAGAACCCAAGGTTTGCAGGAAACTGTTAGGTAGTTTCTAAAATGAGACTGAGAAATTTTACATTCTGGATAAATGACATGCTTCCCATCGTGCTGTGTGGATAAGTGACTTGCTTCCCATTATGCTGTGAGGTTTCCCCAAGCATCACAACAACTAGGGCTAGATTTTCAATATTATGCCATTTCACATGTTGGGATGTGCGCGTGAGTGTTCACTTTGGTGCCCCATAACCTTTGCTAAGCTTGAAAAGGCAAAAACTAAATGCTCAGCTTTCCACTTCTCCCCCACATGTTCTTTGTGGATGTCTTACCATCAGTTAACTCTTAACATGGCCAAGCCTTCCTTCTCCCTCGAGCTCTTCATTTTCCCTGTATTCTGTCCCCATCAGCACTATTACCATGCTCCCAGGTAACTCACACACCTTTTGAGTCTGTCCTCTGAACATGCACATCCTACATCCAAATCCTGCTACTCTTCCTCTATTGTATGCCTAAGACATAGTCCTTCCTCTCCCTCTACACAACTAAAATACCTGTACTTCCCTCATCACCTTCTCTCCTATGTACACTAACCTCCTCTTCTCTGGTCTTCCCAACACACACATCGCTCCCTTTAGGTCCGTTAAGAACACTGCTGCTAAAATCCTCTTCCTAGCCTATCCTGAGAATGTCACCTGCTCCCTGAGTCCCTCCACAGACTCCCCCGCCACACCATACCAAATACAAGCATTGTGTCCTTCTCTCCAATGCCCTCCTTTCTCTTGTAGCCTAAGCAGGGAGAGGCTCTGAAGCAGGGCCGGTGCAAGGCAAAACTTCCACCTTGGGCCCCCCCCCCCCCCCCGTGGCCGCTCCCCGCCCCCCCCCCTGAGGTGCCCCCACGGCAACTCCCCCCCTGCCCTGAGGCACCCCCCTGTGGCAGCACTGCACCCCACCACCACCGGGGAGCCGTGCGGCAGCTCTGACCCAGGGGTTCCCCTGGGCTGCCGGTGGCGGCTCAGACTCCCTCTCCCTCCCAGCGCAGAGGCCGCTGTTAAAAAAAAAAAATGGGGGCGTCACTTTTTGGCACCCCCAAATCTTGGCACCCTAGGCAACCGCCTAGTTGGCCTAAATGGTAGCACCGCCCTGCTCTCAAGTTACCTCCCCAAACACCTCACCTACCCTCTGCCTCACCCACCAGTGAGACCAGCCTTGATCCACATCTCCCAGAAGCACCACTGTCCCATGCGGCCCCTTTGCAAGGAAGCCCTTCCTGAAGTAGTCAGTTAAGCCACTATCCTTCTTTCTTGCAAATTCCCCCCTCGAGATCCCAGTTCTGTTTTCTCTCTTCTAGTAAACTGCCAACTGTTAATAAACAAGCAGGAGGCCAGCCAGGATTACTGACACCAGAGATACCTTTTGTCTGCCTACTGTGGGATTCTTACAGCTCCCTCTGAAGCATCTGATACTGGCCATTAGGGGAGAGAGGATACTGGACTACATGAACTTGGGGTGTGATCCAGTGTGCCACCTTCCATGTTCATTTATAGCCTGGAAAAGCTTTGAAACCTGCAACGTGTGTTAAGAGCCAGTCTCTACAGCCATGTGTTCCCATCCCTGTTCCCCTGGTCTCTCCTTCCCCAGTCCCTCCATTTATTTGCGAAGCTCACTTGTTAGGGCTTATCCTAATTTAGTTTAGAAGCTCTGCAGGGCGGGGACTTTTATGGCTGCATAGCAGCCAGCACAATAGAGCCCTAACTTGAGTGGGGCCACTGGGCACTATTCTAAAAGCAATCGATCAACACAAAAAAGTCACCCCACCATAGCACATGCACACAGTGCTGTGCACAAACTTGTGGAGATATCCACACTCAGCATTTATACATGGTAGCACTTTTCATCCAGAGACCCCCAAAGCACCATGAGGCAACACGATGTTACGGAGGGGAAAACTGAAATAAGGCGACATGAAAACCCAAGGTCATCCACCTAGGTCAATGGCAGCCAGGTGCCTGTCATTCTGTGACTGGGGGGGCGATACTGTGGTCTGTCCCATGAATTAAACTGTGCATTCAAATGCAATTCATTATGAGAACACCTCCACCACATTACTAATAGCATCATAATGGTATGTTGCAGCCAGGGTCATAACTGAACTTCATCAAAACCCTTTAGAAGTTGAAACTGAACAGCAGCAATGAAATGTGCCCTCTACAAAGAGCACGGTACAGTGTTAAGCTACAGGCAAGTACAGTCAAAGTCAAGAATAAAGCAGGGGGCTCAGATTGCCTTAATTTTAATGGCTATTTTAACCTATCTGTTGGAAGCTTTCTCCAATCCTGACAGTGATTCCCTTAACTAGGAATTAAATGTATACATATAATATCTAGGCAAATAAGGGTGCCTGGAATTACAGGGTCAACTCCAAGACATCATCTATGGAAGATTACATATACCACAGTCAAGACTCTGCCCCTCCAAGGAGCCTATACCCAGCCCCATTAAAATCAGAGGCTGTATTGAGGCCTCAGGGATCTGACATGCAGAACTCATTGCAGGATCAGAACCCAACTTAGCATCTCCCTCTTTTCTTCCTCTATTGTAAAACGAATGTGAGCACGGAGACTCCAGGATGAGCAGAGTCCGCGCACTCCAAGTGCTTTAACAAAGAACTGGCCAATGACTTGTCAAAGAGTCCTGCCGTCTCTTACTTACATTCCTCCGACAATATAATCTGGTCCTTTCTGCTAACTGAACTACCAACAACTCTACAAGTTCAATCAGAGTGGCATAGCTACAACAATGGAAGGTGTTTTTCCATAGCTGTACAAACACCACCTCTCCAAACAACCGTCGTTCGGTTGATAGAAGCATTTTCTGTCAACCTAGCTCCATCTATACTGGGGGTTAGGCTGGCACAGCTTTGGCCCTCGGGGGGAAAGTTGAGGGGGAAGAGATTTGTCACAGCCTGACCACCATAACTATGTCAACCTAAATTGGAGGTGACATTCTCTGGAGGTGAATGCTTTGATTCTTCTAAATTAGAGATCGGCCGAAGCTGTGGAGTCCAGCAGTTCAGCAGAGTTTAGGATCCAAGGGCTTGGTTTGAGTCTAAACACTGAAACAATTGAAAATGAAATTGAAAAATGGAAGTTTCATAGGGTGGATGCTCCACAAAAACAATAAAATTAAATCTGTAACTAATGAGTCTAATTTTGTAATGGATTTGTTTCAGCCACACTCTCACCCTTTGCTTTGAGATGAATGTTCATGGAAAGCAAATGTCAGTTGATACTCATAAGTGTTTATGGAAACTAAGTGTTTGATCCATGTGCATGAGGACTACTACCAGAGGTGTTTGCATAAAGACCCTCAGATCCCATGACCTTCAGTGTTGAAAGCATGAGCCTCTACCACTTGAGTGTAAAAGTAGCAACTTCAGCTTACAGCTGTAGTACACTTTTCTACTCTTATGTGAACCAGCTATTAGAGGGGAACACTCTTCTTGTACAGGTTGCACTTAGACATTCATGCAGCTGCGGAACAGAAACATTACTATGTGACTTATCCAACACAACTTGAAGTGACAGTATGCAAAGAACTGCTCAGAATCAATCGTATGTCTAGTGTCTGGGGGAATGGAATGAGACTCAGAAGAGCTGGGTTCTATTCCCATTTCTGCCATTGACCAACTGGATGACCTTGGGCAAGACGCTGTTGTTATCTGTGTCTTTGTTTCCCTTTGTCTATCATCCCTACTTACAGAGTTAGCTCTTCAGAATACAGACTCTCTCTCTCACCAGGTGAATGTGCAGAGCCTAGCACAATGGAGCCCTAATATCTGTTGGGGCCCTTAAACACGACTGTAATATAAATAGTATGCTAGTAATAAAGTTTGAAAAAAATTCATCAGATACCATCCAGAACAAATAAACTCAAGGAAATCACTGCCTACATGTGGATATTCCTTGAGCAGAGAGAGATTCTAGTTTCATCAGATAAATTATTCATAGCAAATTATGCGCTCAGCTCTAGCAGTTTAAAATTTTGCAACAACCATTTGTTTTACAAACTCACAGCCTGGATGCAAAGTAATCCTATATGGTTATCGTTTTCAATGCATAAATGCTCAGTGCTAAACTAAAATGGTCTTCTGCTGGCATCTCCCAGCCAGCCTAAGTGGTGAGTCAAGCTTTGGAAATACAAATTCCAGTGCAGTCTAATTATTAAATTGTCTATACCTAGGCAGATTCTTAATCCCTAGACCACAGACATCCATCTTAAAATGTTTCATTTATATGGTTGTAAAATCTCACAACACCACATAAATCCTGACGCCCAAAGAAAGCTTTAAAGAGTAAGCCTGTTTAATTTGCAAGTTCAGCATGTCAGGCTGACTGGCAATACACTTGAGTCCTAAATTCCCCCTGAAACTTCCTTTAATAACATCATACCTATCCATGTGTTATGCGCATGTTCTTACTCATCTTGAACGTAAGGGAAAATCTGTTCCATAGCTTTTTTCTGCATCATAGTAGCACTAAGACGCAGTCAAAACTGGGGCCCCATCATGCTAGACACGGTACATACACACAAGTTAAGAGACCCTGCCCCACAGAGCTTACAATCCACACAGACAAGACAGCCGAAGGGGAGGAGAAAGGAAGTATTAATGCGCACACGTTACAGAGAGATTAAACGATTTGCCCAAAGCACACAGGGAAGCTGTAGCAGAGCTGGACATGGAACCCACATCCTGCGAGTCTCAGTCCCCAGCTCAGCCACAAGACCAGCCTTTCTCTTCCCCACATGCTCAATGGGGGGGAGCAGTTTTCAAACTCTGGTGCCTCATCAGCTGATCATGAGAAGTACAGAGACACCATCAGCTTCCCCAAGTGCCACAAAGGTGTTTAGATCTTAAGCTAGGAGACCTCGTTCCATTTTTGGACACTGACACACTAAAATATCCCTTTCAAGCTTCTAAAACCATCTTCAGCAGGCGGGTGTGGAATTTGGGGGCCTAATTTAGGTCCTTAGGTTCACTGGGCTCACAAACCTAGTGTACTCATTTTATGACTTTCCATTTATCTTATTCCTTCCCTCAGACTTGATGAACCTACCTGCATTTCTGTAGACATTTGTATGCACAAGATAAGAAGAGTTTTGGTGATGCTGCTGCTTTTCTGAGAAGGCATCACAATGGTGTGCCACAAATTTGTGAAACTTCTGTGTAAATTGATGAGTATGCCCTAAACCTTTCTTTAGTTAAGTAGGGCAATCTGCACATGTTTTTATGCACGCACCTGCCTGTTCAGCTAGTCATTACTCATATAACAGCTCATTCCGGTTGCTGTAATCTTCAGGTTTTATTTTTTTAATTGGGCAAACACTACACACCTTGACTTTGCTCATGAAGTCCAAAGCCAGCTTGTGTCACGCCTTTATTAATTGTATATATATAATCAACCTAGTAATGAGTTACATTCTGTACATTTAATCTGAACATCTCCTTTTTGCAAGCTCCTGATCTGCAATGCAAATGTGCAGATTTCTGATGAAGCTTTGATTCCATTTGAAGCTAATCTTCAAGGGCCCAATTCAATGCCCACTGAAGTCAGCGAGAAGACTCCCATTGACTTCAATTGATTTTGGATGGGGACCCAGCTGCACTGAAAGAACAGTGCTTCTGCGTTTCACAAAACGCGTTTCACCATCGTTTGTGAAATGAGGAATCCAAAGCACAAATTAGCAGCAGCAGGAATATCAGTTAGTCCCCAAATTTCTTGTTTCTTGTGGTACTTCTGAAAGAGCACTGGTATATTAAACATGGAAGAGCTCATTCCTTATGCTCTATTGACATTGGAGATGGAAGCTAAGACACTCCCTAGGAGTCAATGGAGCTATGCGAATTTATGGTAGCTGAGTCTCTGGTCCAGCTGCTCCCAATTTATCCTCAGAAGCAGTGACAAGCAGACAGTGACAAACAGACAGTGACAGCATTCCTTTCCTCGCACTGTTCTGTCTCATCTCTGAGCTAGTGAGGACCTTTCTTGGTGTGAGAGGATTGGACTTCTGTTACTGTTCAGTCATTGGTCTCTCCGCTGAATCTGGATGCCAACCTGTGCCGACTCAGGTGGTACTTTTGTGACATTGACACCAGTCACAAGGAAGTAGACCTAGCCAACTGTTATTGTTTTCCAAGAGTATGGCTGAACTGGAGAAATCTGCCTTAGATATGTGCATGCTGCCTTAGACTATTAATTAGGTGAATCGCTAAGAAAAGTTCAGAAAAAGGCAGGCCCGACTCTGGCTTTTTTGCCGCCCGCGGGGAGCACGGCAGGGGAGGGCGCCGAGCCCGGCTGCGGGCCCGCTCTCCCCGACTGGCCGGAGTGCCGGGGGGGAGGGCGGCGAGCCCACTGTGGCTCCGCTGGAGGCCGGAGCGCCAGGAGGAGGGCGGAGAGCCCGGCCGGGGCCCCGCTCTCCCCGACCGGCTGGAGCGCTGTTGGGAGGGCGGCGAGCCCGCTACGGCTCCGCTCTCCCCGGCGGCCAGAGTGCCGGGAGTAGGGCGGCGAGCCCAGTCGCGGCCCCGCTCTCAGGCCGGAGCGCCACGCCGCCCCCCTCCAGGTGCCGCCCCAAACACATGCTTGGTGGGCTGGTGCCTGGAGCCGGCCCTGGAAAAAGGATCAGACATTTGTATGAATAAGAGTAGTGGCTGCACATACACTAGTTAGGGAGAGACAGAGATAATTTTTCATGCTTAAAATACAGGTCTTGACCAGGGCCAGCTCTGGCTTTTTTGCCACCCCAGGCAAAGAGTTTTTCGGGGCCCCTGGAGCGGGGTCCTTCACTCGCTCCGGGGGTCCCGGGCCCCCGGAGCTCCTTCCGCTCTGGGTCTTCAGTGGCAATTCGGTGGTGGGGGGGTCCTTCTGCTCCGGGACTCGCTGCTGAAGTGCCCCGAAGACCCGCGGCGGGGGGTCCTTCTGCCGCCGAAGCGCTGGGTCTTCGGCGACGGGGGGCCACCGCCGCCAAAGACCCCAGGCCCCCTGAGTCCTCTGGGTGGCCCTGGGCTCTGTTCAGAGGGGAGACCACCACCCACCCTCCCCCAGGGTGGTGGAGCTACTACTTCAGGGGTTGGCAACCTTTCAGAAGTGGTGTGCCGAGTCTTCATTTATTCACTCTAATTTAAGGTTTCACGTGCCAGTCAGACATTTGAACGTTTTTAGAAGATCTTTCTATAAGTCTATAATATATAACTAAACTATTGTTGTATATAAAGTAAATAAGGTTTTTAAAATGTTTAAGAAACTTCATTTAAAATGAAATTAAAATGCAGAGCCCCCCGGACTGGTGGCCAGGACCTGGGCAGTGCGAGTGCCACTGAAAATCAGCTTGCGTGCCACCTTCGGCATGCGTGCCATAGGTTGTCTACCCCTGTACTACTTCAACGCACACCTACAGGAGGCACTCAAGAGCAAGTCTAAGTTATGGACTCTGCACAGGCTCTGCCTAATATTTCCAAAAGCAGCCTCTGATTTTGGATGTCCAACATGAGATGCCTCGGGTCTAACTCTCAGAAGTGCTGAATATTCACTGCTTCAGCTGAAGTTAATAGGAGCTCTGGATCTGCCAGTCCCCCAGCTGGGGGTGGGGGGAAATGAAACTTGAGTTGGGCACCCAAAAATCAGAGACCACTTTTGAAAACACTGGCTTAATTCTTCTAGTACCCATCCAGCCCTACAGAACTGTCGAAAGTAGCTTAAGATAAATAGACACACACAATTAGCTTTTGACTAAGGCACACACACTGAATTAAGAAAAAAAAACTGTTGTCTTCATTCTAGGATGCAAATAAGCATCTTTTTTAGAAGCTGAGAAAGAGAACGCCTCAACTAACTAAAATTGCACATTGACTGAAAGAAGCGACGCTGTCTTTCAGATGTATACTTCAGACAGAAAATGAAACGTATCAAAAAGTGTCTGATTTGACGTGGCTTGCAGCTGTAAGGCAAAGTGACTGTCCCATTTTCCCCCCCCCAAGGCAAACACACAAGATTTTCTTGATGTTATCTTTGTCTTTCTAGAAGTCTTTGAAAACCATCTGTAGAGATTCATAAAGGGTATTTGTGTTTTAAGTAAACTGCAAAAAGGGATCTATACTGAACAGATGGAAACAAATCAAAAAGCTTACCAGGATGCAGAAAAACATCAACTCTTGGAAACCACCAGATATGAATGAGTAGGCAGGTTGTCTGCCATTTTTATTACACTGAGCTGATGCATCTATTTCCCCCCACTTCTTGCAGTGGACAGTGTGTTGTGATCATGCCAATATTTTGTTTCTCTCTTTCACTCTTCCAAAGGCTATGAAATATTTCCCCCGGGTGCCCTCCCTATTTTGGGCCAGCTCTCCCTCTGCATGTCATTTCAACAGGAATTGTTCTGCTTATTGTCAGTGTCTGTTCACAATCCAAAGTGGCTAAATGCAGCTACTTTTGAAGTGTATTGTATGTGACAGCAAAAGGGCTCCAATTTTTCATGGAATGCCAAAACATTAATGAACAGATAAGTTGGGAAGAGATGTGCCAGACAGTACAAATCAATCCAACAGACTACAGATTTTGTGTTTGTTTTGGGTGGTGTTTTCTGACACATTTCAAAGAAGTGCAGGATTGTTTATTCAGTAACATTCTTTCATAGGAGGCATAATAAGGCATGAAATGATGTGTGTTACTGGATTGCGTGGGTATTCATGGGACTTCCTGAACGTACCAGCAAAACCCCAAAAAAGAAAAACCTAAAAAAAAAAAAAAAAGTCCCCAGTGTTTAAAACGTTTACCTTGATTTTCAGATCTAGGGCTGCTTGTTCTTTTATCAGTGGGCTGTTATTAGTCACAGTTTGCATGTGCACATGCAAGAGAGGCTTCGTGCTACTGGTGAAAAGCGTTTGTCCTATTTTAGATCAGTCATGTAACACTAAGCACAAAGTGTACCCTGGCTATGTCTTCACTGCCAAAAAGGTGTGTTTTTACATCAAGAGAGCTCTCTCCATGTAAAGTCAGCGGTACAAGTACAGTGGTCCAGTCCAGTATGCCGTCCCGGTAAGATATTTATAGCTGGTATGGCATACCAGAAAGACACGGAGGAGCCCGTCCCCAGCCCCACCCCCAGCCCTTCCATACAGCTGCGTCTCCTGAGTCGTCCTGCCTGGGGTCTGCACAGCAGCCCCACCAGAGGACAGGGCTGGGGGCAGAACGTGCAGCTCCTCCGGCGTGGCTGCTGTACTGCCCCCAGCCCTGTCCTCCGGCAGGGCTGCTGTACAGACTCCAGGCAGGACGACTCAGCTGTGTGGAAGGGCTGGGGGCGGTACAGCAGCCGCGCTGGAGGAGCTGCACGTTCTGCTCCTTTTGCCACTGCGGTTCCTACCGGGGGTCTGTACAGCAGAAGTCTCTGGGGCAGCAGGAGGACGACAGAGCCCTCCCTCCCCCAGCTAACGTGGGATGGATGTGGATCATGGAGAGGGGACAGGGAGGGCACGGGGGCCCTGGGAGGAGTCACATGGGGAGATCACATGCCCCCCCCCTTGTGTCCTTCCCATGAGTGCAGCATATCAGCAAGAAATTATTTCTACTTGCACCACTGTGTAAAGTCCTAGTGCAGACCAGGCACAGGTGGAGATAAACCCAAGGTAGTAAAAACTACCTGTGCTCTGTCTTTATTAAGAGCTTTCTCTCCCCTTCCTCTGCCCCTCAAAATGAAGACCTAGCCTCTTTCTCGAGGACTACTAGGAAGAATAGGCAGGTTTTACTCTGTGACTCTTTTTCTGCAGACCTTTTGCTTCTGAATCTGTTTCTCACACTACTTAAGAACAGGGCCACTAAAAGTAGTTTTGTCTGTTTAGACTGTCAGCAATTTGGGACGAAGACTGTCTCTCACTATGTGTTTGTACAGCTGCTAGCACAACAGGGCACCAATCTTGGTTGGAGTCTCCAGGTTCTACTGCAATATAAAAGGACAAGAAGGGGCCAGTTCAGAAAAAAAAAAAAAAAGAGAGACCTGGAGCCTGCCAAGACCTCCTAATGCTCTTTAACCCATGCACATCAACCCCATATCCCAGAGGTATGGATTTTTCAGAAGTGCTCAGCATTGACCAAGTCTGGTATTACTGACTTCAATGGGAGTTTCACCTTTGACTTCAGTGACAGCAGAATTAGGCCAATGCTGAGAACCTTTGAAAAATCAACCCTACTCTTAATTCTCTGAGATGCAATTTCTTGATGTCTTTTCTTCCCAGAGTATTTTAACCCTGTAATAATACCTAGCTCTTATACAGTGTTTTTCAGTAGATCTCAAAGTGCTTTACAAAGTACATCAGTATCGTTATCCCCATGTTACAAATAAGGCACATAGATGGGAAGTGACTTGCCCAAAGTCATCCAGCAGTCAGTGGCAGAGTCAAGAATAGAACCTATGTCTCCTGAATCCATGTCCAGTGCACTCATCTCTAGCCCATACAGGCCCTGTCCACCCAGCTTCCAGTATTGATTGAAGAGACCTGACAGCAACTGATGGAAAAATAACCTTCAGCTGATGGTGCCTGTTCACCAACCTCCAGCCATATTGCTGTGGTCTTCCATGCAACATTTCTTACCACCTTTCTAAGCCACATTACTGAGGAAACGAAAAGCCTGTGAATTTTCTGTTCTTTCCAATAATGGGCTCACTGACTTTCATTCAGCATCATTCTGTCCAGAAGCGCTATACTTCAAGAGCAACATTCACTTCACGTGCATCAAATTGGAGTCATAGCACTTTGTGTAGGTGAAGTGCAGTGGTTTTGGTGAAGCACAATACCTCCTCCTACTCACCCGACATGGACCCAAGACATGGAGCTGCGGCACCTGCCTGCAAAGCCACGGCATGATCTTTACTCCAGCCTAAACCTTATGCATGTAAGGAACCGGGGCACTTGGATCCATATAACTGCAAATCAGCTGAGCCCAGTCCAACTTAGGCTGGTGCAGACACTTCCTGGTTGCACCACAGTGGGGCACATTTCACCCCAAAACAGGTGAAGTTTTTATTGAGGGGAAATAGAGATGTTGTCAACATTGCTGAGAAAAAGGTTGACCAGCAGCCATCTTCATCCCCGTTTTTATGTAACAGAAGTAAAGGTTTGTAAATCAAGGCAGGGTGTCCTGTAGAGTAGGGTTACCATATCCAGCAAATAAAAAAAGAGGACCCTCCAAGGGCCCTGGCCCCACAGATTTCCCCACCCCAGCCCTGCCCCAACTCCGCCCCTTCTCCGCCCTAACTCCACCCCCTCCTCCCTCCTACTCCCAGCCACGAGGAAAGGGCTGCCCGAGCGCTACTGGCTTCACGGTTTGCCGGGCAGCCCCCAGACCCTGCGCCCCAGCCGGCGCTTCCCCAACGCAGCTGGAGCCCGGGAGGGGAAGCGCCCAGCCGGGAGCGCACGGTCTGGAGGCTGTCCGGCAAACCGTGAAGCC